>NC_141686.1:46411782-47097395 GCF_964263255.1 Lissotriton vulgaris | reverse complement strand
GGGACGGGGGCGGGGGCCGGACACGTGACCGGAGCTTCCCAGGAGGCAGGCTGCAGTGGCTGGCGCATGGCTCCGGTGCAGAGAGGAGAGCCCTGCGTGCAGCCGGTGTCCGCCGGGAAGCCAAGGAGCGGAGTGCCGGTGTCCCTGTGCCCGTATTACGTCGGAGTGAGCAGCCCCGGAGCGGGACGAGCAGAAGTCCGGGTGAGTGGTGCTCCGTGCTTGCGTGTCTGTGTGTATGCAGGGGGGAGGGAAGGGGGGGGGGGGGGAGGGGAGGGAAGGGGGGGGGGGGAGGGAAGGGGGGGGGGGGGAGGGAAGGGGGGGGGGAGGGAAGGGGGGGGGGAGGGAAGGGGGGAGGGAGGGGAGGGGGGGGCAGCGTGTGCGTGTGTGTGTGTGTGTGTGCGCGCACGCGCGCCTGTGTATGCGTGCATGCAGAGGGGTGGGGGCTGGCTGTGTGCGAGCAGGGGATGTGAGTTGATCTGCGCAAGCGCGGGTCAGACGCGCGCTCCCGCGGTGAAATCTGCGAGCTCGTAACAGATTGGTGTCCTCATTCCCAGCATTCTCACTAACGGGCCACAATAGGTCTGAAGCAGACACCTTCAATGCTCACGCATTGAGGGTAGGTCTGCTCGACCTAAAAATGGCTTAAGCTCCCACTGTCCAAGGGCGGGAGAGTTGCCCTCATAAAATGGTTGTGCTTCCCAAATTTTTATATTTATTTCAAAATATCCCGGTCCCCCTCATAAACAAATTTGTTTCTGCCCTTCGCTCCTACCCAATTAGATTGGTATGGGGAGGCAAGAATGCCAGGGTTAGCTGGCAGGTTATGACACTCCCCTGGGGTACGGAGTCCCTGATTTACAACTTATACTATCTGGCTGTGCAGTGCAGTTTTGCACAAGCATGGTACCATCCAGAAGCCAGAATTCCCTACCTCCGGCCAGAATCCAACCTAGTTCCTCCGGAGAAATTAGCAGCCATTTTACCAAAGGATTTCCCAAGAGACCCCAGAGATATCCAACGGTATCCACCACTAGTTGGGCATGGGCGAAACTATGGTGCGCCACACACACATCCTTGCTTAATGCTTCCGATCTCCCACTTCCAAACGCTAAATGGTAACCTATTACTGGCAAAAGATTGTACAAAAGACCTGTGTTAAGTTCAACATTGCGAAAGTTGGCGATCTGTTTCCGGATGGCCATATCTTTGAACCTGATAATGAGTCCTCCTTCCCTTACCCCACATTCATAGATAGATTCATACTTCTGAGGCTCCGTTCCGCCCTGCAAGCTACACCCCTAACTATCCACTAGAGCCTCCATCCTTCCCGCCACTCACGACAGTCATAGTCAGCGAGAGAGGGGTGCATCTTGTGCCCCAACTCTACAAGTCGTGTGCTGCTATTATGCCACTTAACGATGACAAAAAACGTAATGCTTGGATAGACGGACTTGGGCAATCCAATACATAGGAGCAGTGGGCAGCCTGCTGCGCTGTCACGAAAAAGGTTTCCCTTAACAGCCGACACAAACTGATCCACTTTAAGTTCCTACGTAGGATGTATATTACCCCAGCCAGACTACACAGGATAAACCCTGCCAGAACGCACTGTTGCGCGAGATGCAATGCTTCACAGGCAGACTTTGCTCACCTCGCCTGGACCTGTCCGTGTATGCATACATTATGGGTAGAAGTCCACAAGATGATAAGTGACATGGCTAAGGGACCAATTACTCCCCTGCCCGAAATTGCCCTGTTGGGGTATGTAGTGCAGTTCCCTCTGGCAATTCGTAGATTTGTTGCCATTGGTTTGCTGCTGGCTAAAAGGGAAGTCGCCATCCATTGGGGGGCAGATCAGCACCTTTGGTGACGAGATGGCTGAGTAGTGTGTCATCTTGTTCTACGAACTCCGACCTGTACGCAACAACCATCCCTTTCACCTCCAGGCCCAAAGATATATGGGGTCCTTTCAGATCCTACCTTGCCGCGCAGCGACAGGACTCCCCCCCCCCCCCCCCCCCCCACCCCCCCCCCACACACACACACACACAAAAGGAACAGGGCTTAGTCCCAACTGGGGTAGGTAAGGCTGTCCCAATGCGCGTGACTATGTGTCAAATTTGAAGGATGTTCGTCCCATTTTTTACTAATACTCATGCAGTTATATATTTTATATGTCATGCTGTTGAGTATTGTTTATGTCAAATAGAGAAGAAGGCTGCTGTTACTGAGAATATATTGGAAGCTACATAGAATGGTGTGTGTACTGTTAAATCGGAACAAACCATGAACTGAGCCTGTGACTACTCGTTTTTATGTTTACATTTCACGTGCCAAATAATTTGATGTGTTCTAGTGTGCTGCTTTCTGTATATAAAAATGCAAAATACATTTTTTTTAAACTCTCCACCCAAATATACGCTGCTACTACGTCATGAATTAGCAATCTGCGGTAGAATATAATTCTCCCATGTATTATCAATCTGCTGCGGTATATCAGTCCAGGGCGAACAGTGACCTTGCTCTACTTGGTGTGTTTTCCTCACTGACAGTGGCCTGTGTAGCAGCAGGCCACGGTACATTACCAGGGCACACGTCTGTGTGGATGAAGTAGAGTGCCCCCCATTATTTTTAAAGATGGGATGCCACTTCCCCTTAACCCGAGTTCGGCAGTGATTGGGAGGTGTCCATGATGTCACCTTGCGTGCCACCACCTTGGCTGCTGGTATTTGCAAACATTTGTGGCGCTGCATTTGCATGAAAGGTGGCCTAAGGGGGGTTTCACCCTCCATCACATTGGCAACATTTTCTTCATCTGCGAGAATGACCCCGGGAAGCGGCTATCATTACTTCCTACACATGTGAGGGATTTGCACCCTCTGAGCGCTCTCATTGTTTAATAAGGTGAGAATGAGAGGCTCTTTTGTCCTTGTACTTATTTATTTTACATTTTAATATAAAGCCTAGCATCCAATGGTATGAGAGAGCTTCACCAAGAACAACTGCGAAGCAAAAGCCATACAGATAACACAATAACATAAATTGGATGGTCAATGCAAGAATTATATAATTGGTAATAGTTACAACATAGATAATCAGATAAGGGGAAAGAGGACAATGAGAACTTGAATGGCGTTAAGGGAGATAATGGATAGGAGACAGTAAAGGGAATTGAGGAGGAGTGGGATAGACAAGGAGGACAATACGGGTTTACTAAAGGTAGTGTGGGCACTGGCATAATGCAAAGCACTGTGCTCGGGGGCTTTTACAATTCATAGTAAACAGGCACTACGTGTTCTGTCAAGTTACGCCTTGGGGGCCCCCATGCCAAAATCTAGCCTTCAAATTCTATCTGTGGTGTTGTTAGGAGAGATTCACTGTGACTCCGAAGATACCATGAAATGGTTTCACAATTTAAGAAGTCCTTGGCAAAGGTTGCTTTTAGAAGGGTACATCTGGTGGCCTTGCACAAAATCTAATTGCATAGAAAATCGAAATGCATCGATATGCAGTTAAACAAATAACACAATACTATTAATAACTACAATGTAACTATTCGGCATTCTTTATTTAATGAACAAATATGACCCCGGAAAAATATAGGTCCTGACCATTTTTTGAAAGCGAGTAGTGCCGAAAAGAGATAAAGCTGAAAATGTTGTATATCAATACTTAAAACTTAAATATAAAACCGGGTTCTTCGCTCATTTTTAGCTGTATGCCAACACCGCTGTGTGTACCCGACACATCACCATCTTTCAGCGTTCCCAAGCACTCAAGCCCTGCTTCTCGGCCTATCACTAATCCGGTTTTCTTAAAATACGTGGAAATAACTGCTCTGGAAACGTGACAGTACAGCAAAGTGCCGAGCTCTTGGGCGTACAAATTATCTTTCTAAAAAAGCAATGTCTAACCAATTCACTGGACTTTGTAAAGACGCAAGTTTTTTTTAACTTCAAAATTAAAAGATCTGATAGTTTGCATCGCCGACCCTCCAAAGAGAAGAGTTATAAAAATAAACATTTCTGCAGTGAAAGTCTCGTTTTTTACAGACTGAATACAACTTGGCTGACTGGAAAGTTTGCCGATAGGGTGAGTTGTAATGGAACACTGTGATTGGCATGTCACAACAATGGCAAGATGAGCAGAAAAACAAGCAAAAGCGAAAGCATTGCACGTTGTGTGACCCAAAACGAATGCAACTGCCACCCTGCGCGCCGCTACCGCTCCGGAGAGCAAAACGCCATGGGAGTGAACATTAAAAAAAGAAGTGGGATATGCGCCCGCCTTTAGCCATTTGCGTGCTTTCATTATTGAAAGACACACGCAAAAGCCAATCCTATGTGTAGGAGGAGTCAGACCCACACGGAGTAAACACAAGAAGCCTCACAGAGAAGCACATGCGTGCTGCGAGGCTGGACCTAGAAAGGGATGTATCTTCAATGTAGCAGGAAGGTCTAATTTCATTGCAACAGGATTGATAACTTTCCTTATTCTGCAGGGACCAACAAACGCGGTTTGGATTTACAGAACCCTTTCACGACAATGTTTTTGGTGGATAACCACACTGTTTCTCCGATTGTGTATGTAAGTTCTAAACGTCGATGAGATCTGCCTTTTCCCTGAATACAGACTTATCCGTCTCTAAAATCTCTGTAGCTATTTTCTGTATGTCATGTAAGTTCTTCACAAATTCAAGGGCAGCGGGAGCCAGGTTACAGAGAGGAGGGGGTAACAGCAGGAATCGAGGGTGGAAACCATAGTTGCAATAAAAAGGAGAATAAACATAGACGCCACTCTTCAAAAGCCCTCTTAATGGGCAGTAGTTCTTTATCCCCAACAGTGTAATTTTGTTCGGTAGGAGTCAGCTTGTGTGATTTGTGTGCGACTGGATGAAGACGTTAAGTAGTTAGGTCTGTTTGAGAAAGGATTCCACCTACCTCCATTTGTGAAACATCAACCTCTACAACAAAGGGCTGAGATGGATCTGGATGTTTTAGTATAGGGGCCTTGGTATAGGCCTCATTTTACAGAAAGCTTTCTCAGATGCTGGGGTCCATTTAAATGCAACTCCCTTTTTTAATCTGGTTATGGGTGAAGCAAGATTGCAAAAGCCTTCAATGATACACCTATAGCAATTGTCAAATCTGAGAAAACATTGTATATCTTTCACATATGGGGGGGTTGCCAGCGAGTTATGACTGCCACTTTCGGAGGGTCCATGCTAATCTCTTGAGGGGACAAGGCAAAACCTTAAAAAAATACTTCAGAGGTATGGAACTAACACTTGTCTAATTTGACATACAGATGATTATCTGCAAGTCTCTCAAGAACACTCTGAACATGTCCTTCGTAATCCTGAACGGAAGAGGAGTAAATCAGAATATCAGCGATGTATGCAATAGCTTAGACATCTAATATATCTTTTAACACTTCATTTATAAAAAAATGAAAGGCAGAAGGGGCATTGCAACGACCAAAAGGCATTACCAGATGCTCGGAAAGGCCAAACTTGGTACAAAATGCAGGCTTCCACTCATTTCCCTCCCAAACTCTCACTAAATGGTATGCCACTCAAATCTAACTCAGTGAAGATTTTGGCATTCTTTACTTCATCAAGTAGAGAGGATATCAATGGTAAGGGGTACCCTTTTTTTCATTAAGGGCCCTATAATCAATGCAGCATCGAAGACCCCCCTCTCGCTTTGGAATAAAGAAGAGGGGTGAGGAGGAAGGCAATCTAGAGGGCTGAATAAAGCCAATACGCAGCATCTCATCTAGCTATTATTGTAAGTGTAAGTTCTCTTCCTCTGTTAATGCGTAGATCCTGCTGCTTGGTATTCGGGCTCCGGCCACTAAATATATTCTGCAGTCATAGGATCTATGTGGCGGAAGTGTTGTGGCCTTTTCATTGTCAAAGACAACCCTCAAATCACGATAACAAGAGGGTAATTCGGGGGTCAATGTGTCGGTGATCACAGCCACATCCCCAGAGTGACTTCAATCTGTCCTACAGTGAGCACTACAATACTCAGAACCAAAAGATATGGACAAGTCCCAAATACTGCTTACTACTGAGACCAAATCACTACAACTTCCACTAGGACCAAAGAAACATTCAAAATAGTCAGCGAGTTAGGACTCCCTAAGTGTCTAAAAAAAGGCATTTTGTCATCAAATACCTGATGCAAAGATTGCCTACTTCTTCCTCAAGTTTTAAACTATTAACAAATCATTACTTTCTTCAGGATGCAATCACTACAGTTAGCTTGATAATCCTCTATCAACCAAAGGCACTACCATTCTATTACAAATCTCATCTGAGAACAGAAAGTGTCAATGGTCAAATTTGGCTGCCCTGTCGACCCATGTTCCCAGTTATTCTTCTTGAATTTCAAGAAAATGGTGTCTACTGCCATCTCACATATTTGTGATTTACGTTTAAGTTGGGGCATTGTTACAGCTATCAGGAACCAAGCCATAGTAATGCCTTCATTGGAATAAAAAGCTACCACTGCGCCACAAGTGCTTTCTAACTTAGGTCCATTCTCCATGCTCGTTTCGGTCTCAAAATCACAGAAACTACAGTTAATCTTTTTTCTTTTCTAGAAAACAATTATCTAATTGACTTAGCACAAGCATGTTTTAGACCTACTCACAGCCATCTGCAATATTCGAAAGTCTCCCAACCGGTCTGATCAAACTACTTTGAGTGGTAGGGGTGAGAGACAGTTAATTAGACTGGCTCTCATCATTCCTGCATCAACGTTCTCATGCAAGGTCATTGCATCCATTTCAATAAAACGTTCAATAGTTACTTTTATGGTACCACAAGGACTTCCTTTTGTGCCCTACTCAGTTTAATTTATACCTTGTGCACCTGACTTGCTCAATTAGAACTCATGACAAAGATTTACTGCTATGCTGATGATACCTTTTTCATTTTTCAGTTGGTAAATCTTGGGACATCTCTCTTTTCAATCACCTCGAACAATGTCTCTCAGACAAAATACAAGTGGTCCATTAAACAGATGAGGCACCTCCCCCAGTCTCCTAACCTGGTATCATCCTTGATCAACACCTTTTATCCCTCCCAGTGTTCTCAAATTAGCTTCTTCTCACTTCTTCCCATTATGAAAAGGCATTAGTTTTCAACACTAATCCTATCTCGCTTACGTGTCATGGAGGCAATGTTCGCTGTCCATTCATCTCCCTAGACCGGAGCATTTTATGGGAGTCATGGGTCACTGAAGGTTCAGAACAGAAAAGTACAACAGCTTCCACTGGACAGCTTTCAAGTTGGGTTATTACTTTGGGAGGGGCATACCCGGTTAAGTACAAATGCACTACCTAATAATGTCTCTGCTCAACGCATGGTAGCAATAGCACATGTAGCAGGCAATTCCCCAGAGAAATGTGTGTAAAGTTCAAAGAATACCAAACAACATTACCATTGAGAAACTACTGCACTAAAATTCCCAAACCGATTTAGAAACTTCATAACAATCGAAATCATATAAGGGGAACCAAATATTAATTAGCAGTAACCAGTTGACTGAGACCTAGAAGCCGTTTCAGACTGACCACCAGGGAATAAAGTTTGGGTAGGTCAGTCAAAGTTTTAACCTTCAGGTTTAATCTACTTTTTGAAGCATCAAATACTGTAAGAACCTGAAGCCAGCAAGGGCCTCCCAAAGTCAGAAAGAGTTTGGGCTGCCGGTTAAGTTTGGTGATAAAAAGGTCCAAGCAGTACAAAGCAGGATTCTGTAGCTGGCAAGATCAATTCACCACTGTGATAGCTTTATCACCAGACCCCGGTCCAAGGATTTACTGCAGACTTAGTTTGGGTTCGAAACCCCTCAGTGTGGAAAGTATGGGAGCTGTCGCCAGGTAGGACTATAAGACGCTTGAAACCATAGGGACAAGTTCCTGCTTACCTCTTTATATTTATGACAAAAACACAGAAAGGGGAACAATCTGGGATTTCTTGCCCACCGAGGAGGCACCCTCCAGGGGAAGCATACACAATTTTTCTAGTTCTCAATGTGTGGGAAAAAAGACAATGTCCCAAATTTCTCCAACTTCTGGTCACTCCTGCAACTCTCACGGCAGGCTACTATATGCTAAGTCTAACCCAGTCATGGCTCATCCACACTGTTCATCCAGGTCTCCATGGAATCAGGACGCCTTCTAATTTTTATGTCCCTGTGAAGACAAAAGGAGGCCAACAACATGGCCCATGTAAAGCAGCTCCAGTCCCTGTGTGCCTGCAGTGGAATCAAGTAATTGGATCATCTTTCTTCCAGCAGCCAGGCAAAGTACTCATCCTTCAGGATGTTTTCTTTCTTGATTCAGTAATATTCTTCTTTTCGCAGACGACACACTGCTTATTGCCAGAACTCCTCAAGGAATCCAAAATCTCTTTAACAAATTTGCTAAAGTCTGCAAAGAAAAGGGCTTAGAAATAAACTGCTCCAAACCCAAATACATGATCTTTAATCCCTACAAATCGAACAAGGGCAAACTCGTGCTGGGCCCTCAAATTTTGGAGCAGGTTAAGTCCTTTGATTACTTGGGCGTCCTCATCAGCGATAGGCTGGTATGGACTCTGCAGCTAGAAAAGAGTACATTGACCCTTCAGCATGTTAATTGTGCCATAGTACGCAGGGCTAGGGCGTCCCCCTACTGGCGAATTTCCCCTATTTTAGAACTACATAGGGCAAAAGGTCTAGGAGCTGCCCTATATGGATCTTAATTATGGGGGCTAGAAAATCTAACAGACCTAACCCTTGCCGAAAACAAATTTATCAGAGCCATTATGAACCTACCCGTGAATACACCCCTCCTGCCTCTAAGACTTGATCTTGGTCTAAAACCTATAGACCACTTCGCTATTCCCAGGACACTCTTGTTCTGGATAAGGGTATTGGCAAGCAACACAGGTCACGTTGAAGGAGGCCATGGGCGAGCTGATCGCCCTGCACAAGTAAAACAGGCCGCATTAAGTGGTTTAGCAAGATCAAGGCCTGGTTTTCAAAAATTGGGTTGGGGCAGCTCTGGGAGGTACCTGGGTCCATCACTAAATCTATGGTTCCCCTCATTAAAAGAAAGGTTTGGGGGGGGTGGCTTGGACGGCAGCGGTAATGGCTGCCTGAACGCGTCGCTCGGCACACAGGAGAGCGATCGAGTCCATTTTCGGGAGACAAATCAGTGTATTTCACGTCAGAAAAGCCAGGCTTCACCTCATCTCATCATGTAGATCAAGACGGTGCCAAGTTTCAGGCACTGACACCACGGAGACGCTGACTGACACAGATATCTGAGACCCATGAACCCTAACGTGCTGCCTCAAGATGGCGGGGATGCGCGTTGAACAAGGAAGACCTAATTTCCACACGGATGGTCCAGCACAAGCCCATCACCCCAAAGGTAGGTGTTCCAAGTCTGCGACTAACATCCGTGGACTTACTTAGACCCAGGTGCCGAGATGCCTGCCCTAACAATGGCGGTGGACAGGCATTAGCGGTTAGACAGTACCAGCGGCTACGCAACAATCTCTGCTGTTACCTGTATCTCTAGGGAGTGGTCAATGCAATTTGGCGATATGAGTTCAGCTTCCGACCCCTTGCCCGGCATCTGAGTAGTGTGGTGTAATCAGGCAGTTGTACACACAGTGCTGTGAACACACGCTTCACCTCTAAAATGGCGGCGCCATCGGGCTCGCGCTGAGCAATGAAAACCTCACCATTTGCACGTACCTCTGGGGAACCGATCGCAGCAGGCATTGTACCTTATTTAGAGTATGGTCTGCTCCTTAACCCTTGCCAACATATGGGAGGTGCGGAGCGCTCGGTAAGTGGCCACACAGAAATGCATGCCATACACTTCACCCTTAAAATGGCGAAGCTACAGAGCTTACACTGATCTCTCCCTCCAGCCCTGCGGCCCTACTACACCCTCACGCCACCCTGCCTAAACGTTCTCCAAAGCCAGTCAGCCTCACATGGTGGGTGCCATGGGAGTAATTCCTCCACTGCCTCCAGCGAACCACCCAACGTACAATCCAGTCTTTCCTAGCGGCGACTACCTTCCTGCCACAGCGTGATCTGCACTCTTTGGAACCCGGCACTGGTACCGCTCTTTGCCTTTCTTCACCACTACAGCACAGCGCAGAAGATCTCATAGCATCACAGCGGGCAACCACTCGTGCTGCTGCAGCCCTATGATCTTCACCTCTACATGGTGTTTGCCTGTGAACTGTGCTAGTATATTGTTTGCCTGCTACTCCTGGTTTGGTGGTCACTGCTCTACAACAGCTACTCTGTCAGTGCTGGCAACTCGAACCGGTCACTGGACTGTACCCTGCACTAAGTTTCGATCTGTAGGGTGCTAACCAGGTTTATCCTAGTCCACAACAACTCTACACACCAGGTCACCATATCTACAAGAAGTCCACCCACTCCTGTTGCTCAATCATCTTAACATTGTAGTGCATTGTAGTGCTCCTCTGCATTGGGGTCCTGACCATAACAATGGGCGCACACATGTGCTGGAGGAAGAGTACGAAAAACCAGCAAGAAAGTGAAAAAGAGAGCAAGAGTGGGTAAGAGAGAGGTTACCAACAAGACCCTTCGTAGTAGAGTTTGAACATATCAGGGTACTCCCTCAATCACCTCAACCCTGCCTGACGATGGCGGATAGGGAAAGCAGACCAACAATACGAAAGTAAGACCTGAACCAACAAAGTCGGAATCTCCAATCAAAGCCAAATCAGACCTGACCAGTACGATGGACACGATTTTGAAAAAACTTGCGGAAGTCCATGATTTAGCTAAATCGACGAAAAACAATGCTTATACTATGCAACTGAAGCTTACAGCAATCCGGGCGGACATGAGCACTATGAACAAGAGCATCTGTGAGGCGGAACGACGTAGAAGACAGGACCTCCCAATCCTCCGAAATCATAAAGCACCTCCAGAGCGCCACAAATGACCTCAAGAAACAAAATGATCTCAAGAGACAAAATGCTGAATTAGAGGATCGTAATAGAAGAGGAAATGTACGAATTTTTGACGTTCCGGAGGAATCGGAAATAGATGCGGGATCTTGCGTGGCCTTCCTTGAAGTTTGGATACCGACGGTAATCGGGATCAAATTCCAACACGGCCTGGAACTTGACAGGGCACACATAATACCAACGTTCAATGTCCAAGGCAGGAAAGGCCCTCGACCCTTGATCTGTAAGCCACTCCGCTATCAACACGCTGAGGCCATCTAGCAATTCGCCAGGAAAAATCATCACGTCACCTGGGAAGGTCACTGCATAATTTTTACTCAAGATTACTCCAAAGAGACTGTCGAGACGAGGAAAAGATTCCTTCATCTAAGAGATAAGCTGAAGGCGAAAGACATTCAGTTCTCCTTTGCAGGCCCGTCGAAGTTTAAGATCATTGAAAATGGCAGATCACATATCTTTTCAAATCCCCAAGATCTTGCACACCATCTAGAAGACTCTCCTCCACAGGGCATGGACTTGACTAACGGTTCATCCAACGAGGGAAAACTGATATCCATGACGCTGCTATCCCCTGAACTGCCGGGTCTTTGTGTTCCACTGGTATTTCTGTAATATTGTTCTCTTCTTGCCAAAATGCTTAACATGTTATTTCTTATTAACAAGAAGTTGCCCCACAGTCAAGTTGACTACATGCCGTAATGGGCCCCTATATGGGGCAAATTGCTGGAATAATCGGGGCTCTGTAGTTTTAAATAGTTACTATGGTTCAATACGTTCAAATACATTCGAAGTCCATTTTATGTGGTCATAATGATTCATGTGCTTATAAGTCACTTGTGCTCTATTATAAGTCACCACATGTATGGTGTGGCGTAGTTTCCTACCGACATTTCTCCTGACGAGACACTTTTCTATTAAGTCTCTCTGTGCTGCCTTTGGACGGTACTGCTGTCGCAGCTCCTGACTTCGAGTTTTCCGGGGAGAAGGGGGTGGGTTGGATGGTGGGAGCAAGGGAGCAGGGGGAAGGAGGGGAGGGGGGGAAACGGCTTTTTGGGGTAAATGTAACTTTGTCTGTTTCCTTTTTGTTCTTATCTCATTTTTAGTTATTTGCTGATCAAAGCTCAAAAGTAGTATCACACATGCCATATTCAACATGCAGACTCACAACCAGACACCACACGTTTTAGGAAGGTCCCACATTTAGTTGGACCCATGCCATGCTGCAGATATCATTGCTGTGATATACGTTTGGAATTACCGCCTTCCCGGCTGCACTTATCACAATGCAGATCCCTTTTCTAGCGATCATTACCCTTTCGATGGCTCAGACTAAAACCCTGGCAGAAAACCTTAATATCGTTTCTCTAAATGTCAAAGGCCTTAATCACCCAGTAAAACGTAGAAAAGTCTTTGAATACTTAGCAAGTCCAAGGGTGACGTCATCCTACTTCAGAAGACAAAGCTCTCAGAAGAGGATATTGGGTTCATAAAACATCGCTGGATCTCGCATACCCTATGCTCCCCGGCTGTCCATAAGAAGAGAGGGGTGATCACCTTAATTAAAAAAAAATCAAACATTTCCATCACTTCATACACTCAAGACACGGATGGAAGTTTATCAGTTACACACCTAATGAGAGATGAGAACCCCATTCATGTGGTAAACATATATGGGCCTAACGCGGACGACCCTGACTTTTTGGAATCGGTCTCAACCTTCATTGAGGATATTCCTCAAAATGAACTCATGATAGTAGGCGGTGACTTCTATCTCCCGTTGGACCCCCTATTAGATCATTAATTCAAATGCACATACCAATCTTCCCGCTCTCATGAGACACTCAAACGTATCTGCTCCAAATTTAACCTAAGAGATTCCTGGTGCCTACAACACCTTGATGGGAGAGATTACACATTTTACTCGGCACCGCATAACTCTTACTCTAGAATGCACTACATTCTAATCTCTAGCTCTTTCACACATCTTATAGAAGAAACGGACATATCACCCAAACTAGTTTCTGACCATTCCTGCATCATCACTAAACTCGCAGGTTCACATTCTATCCTACCCCCGGAGCGCTGGCGCTTTAATGAAGACATACTTTCAAATCCAGAGAACAAACGGCAAATAGAGAACGCGATTCGAGAATACATTGCTCTGAATAACCTCCCAGATACGAACACCTCCGTAGTATGGGATGCACTCAAAGTCACGATTAGGGGCATTATTATAGGTATTAGAGCACAGACCAACAAAAAAATTAACTTAGAATGTGGCACACTTGAGAAAGATATCAAATCACTAGAAATTTCCCACACAGCTAATTTGGACAACAATTCTGCTCTGGACCAACGTGTTAAAAAGAAATACGAATACAACACAATTGTGAACAAACGCGTGGGAGTGTGGATAAATAAATCCAAAGCACTCAAATGGTGTGAGAGGGAATAGGGCAGGGTAACTACTTGTGTCTTACCTCAAACAAAGGCAGAAGCAATTCACTATAGCATCAATTAAAGATCCTACCAATAACATCCATACCAAACAAAATAACATTTTAGACACTTTCCAGGCCTTCTACGAAGACCTTTACAATAACACGTTAACATTTGACCCGGAGGCGTGCTCTAATTACCTACACTCACTAAACCTCCCTAGACTTTCAGAGGATGATTGCTCTAAATTAGGGTCCCCATTCACCGACAAAGAACTCTCTTCCTCTATTAAATCCCTCAAAAGTAATAAAGCCCCAGGCCCAGATGGCTTTTCGGCCAGTTTCTACAAAGTGTTTGATAAATCTCTCAGTCCCACCCTACTAAAATTATTCAACTCTTTTGCTATAGAAGGTTGTGTCTCTACGTCAATGGGCAAAGCCACTATAATGGTCATCCCGAAAGAAGGTAAATACCCCCTTTTAACAAAAAACTACCATCCAATCTCACTCATCAATCTGGATTGCAAAATATATGCAAAATTCTTAGCCAACAGACTCAATGCAATCCTCCCAAAACTGATGAGCAACTCTCAAGTGGGGTTTCTTAAATACTGTATGTCCAAGGATAACACCAGAATACTGTGCCATGTCCTGGAAAAAACAAAAATAACAGCCACCCCCTCTGTTGCCATCACCCTGGACGCGGAAAAAGCATTCAACAGGGTGTCTTGGACCTTCTTGAAACAATGTATGCTATCCTTCAATCTGGGGAAGACTTATATTGACATGGTAATGGCCTTTATTCCTCTCCGCCCGCCCGGATTGCCATAAACGGCACACTGTCGGACCCATTTCGCTTAGAACAGGGCACCAGTCAGGGCTGCCGTCTCTCGCCAGCCTTGTTTCTCCTGGCCCTTGAACCCCTCATCACAGATATAAAGCGGAATGACGATATTACGGGTGTGGACTTCGGTGATACGCAGGTGAAACTTGCCACATATGCGGATGACACCCTGGTGGTTACAGAACACCCAGATACTTCCATCGAGGCTCTCATGACCACCATAGAGAGATACTCTGCTCACTCTGAATACAAACTGAACCGGGATAAGTCAGAAGTTAAGCCCCTGAACATTTACGGCACCAGAGACATGCTGGGCAATTCTGGCGTTTCATGGCAGACCAGCTTTATTAAGTACCTCGGATTGAATTTGGCAGCACCCTACTTGAGACACTCCAGCGCAACGAGAACATCACCCTAGAAAAAATTAAATCACAACTAGAATGTTGGTCTCCTCGCTTCACAACATGGTGGGGGAGGGTCGAGACCATCAAGATGATGATCTCTCCTCTGGTAAACTATCTTATCACGATGCTGCCCCTCACTCTATCTCCGGATTTCCACCACAAATTGGATGCCTTACTTACTAAATTTCTCTGGAAGAGCCCTTTTTAGAAACCTCGCCCTAGCGGACGTTTTGACCGCGAGCCTGAACACAGTCACTTGCTCAAAGTCCATCTTCCAGAATACAAAAATCGCTCTGCTGAAAATTGACAAACTTTTAGACACAAGTATACGGCACTCTAGTTGGGAATCGCTTTGGCAGAACTACATCTTACTTTATAACGGGAAACCACTACACAATGACTTATGGGTTAATAAAGGTATTTACTTCCCACACCAATTGTTTAAAGACTCTTACCCTCTCTCCTTCAGGGAAATCCAATCCAGATACAGCCTTGATACGCTTGAATTTTATAACTTTTTCAAAATAAAGTCGGCAATTACTAAAACAAAACTCTCTACAAGCCCTCCCTCCCTCCAGAACTACCTCTCTAAATTAAACAGACTCTGTCACCAGGTATCCTGGATCCATAAATTATTAAGTCCGCAACATTCTAATCTCAATAAACAGCTCACACAGCTCTGGAAATCACACCCCTCCTTCCCGATATCAGACGTTGATTGGCCACAACCTGGGAGTCAACCAGGAGACACAAAATCAGACCTACACTCTCCCAGACGAAGTTTTGGCTGCTCCATAGAGCTTTCTGGACTCCAGCGTGTCTTTACGCTCACAACATTAGAGATGACGCCAACTGCTGAAACTGTAAGGATAGTGACGGTGATCTAGAACACCTCCTGCTCCACTGTGTGTGCGCGTGGTACCCTTTTGGGATAAAGTCTTCGCTTTGCTCTCTAATGTTCTCATACTCCCCCTCCAGAGAGATATCCACCCTGGTATTCGGCTTACTCAAAGCCGGGTCCCTTACTGACAATGATAGGACCCTACTAGGTCTACTCCTCACGGCTGCGGTAAAAGTGGTCCTCAATAATTGGAAGGACACCCGCTAAGCCTCCTTTACCTGCTGGTTAAATTGGGTCACTAACCTAAGAGGAGCTGACAATATATCACTCCAAAATTCGCCGTGGCATCCTCCTCACAGACGAATACGGGACACTCTTGACAACTACTTTAGAGCTCACAAGCCACCATAAACCTCCTATCCTACACTCATGAACCCGTTCAACTTGGCTTTGCTTGAGCTCTCCATGACATTCCTCTGGTTACTTTTCTTGCCTTTGACAGCGGCTGTTATCATCTGTGGGCCAAGGCAGTGATACTACGTATGCAATATGTATGATCGTTGATATGTCTTTTCTTATGTTATTTTCTCGATTGCCTAACATCTATTATCACCCATTCAATTATTATCCTTAAACTCATTATTTCAAGCTTATATGTCTCAATCATATGTTTTTCTCTTTTCTGTTTTCCATGTCTGTATTACTTTATATTTCCTATTTTTTTGGAAACAACCAAAAAAAACTTTTGAACACAAAAAAAGGTTTTGGGAACTAATGAATTTGGAAAGTGTAGAACGTACAGCACAAGGCACTTTAACTGCGAGGTTTTCAAATTTTAAAGGAGGGTTTGGCTTTGAAATGTTTCTGGATAATATCGAACCACCCCAGGCACAAGCTCTGTACGTTCAATTTAGGTACAGAGCTCTTCTTCTAAATGCAAGAAGACTTACCTGGGGAAATGTGCCTGTTAATCCATTATGCCCCTCATGCCACACTTCTTCTGTGACCCCTGAGCACTTCCTCTTTTGTTGCCCCCTCTTTGCTGATCACAGGAAAAGCTGGATAGCTCCTGTTTGTCGCATTTTATCTTTTAATTGTCTCTCGGAAGCCACACGTATTTTCAGATCAGATAGCAAACACTAGCCAACTTGCGGTATTTCAAGATTTTTATTGTTCGCCTAGTGGAAGAGTTGAAAAAATGGGTAAACTCTTATCTAAACCCTAGACTTGTTAATTTAACCTAACTTGGCCCCAATAGTATGATCTTGAGTATTAGGTTTTTATATTGGATGAATCAGGAGTCTGTTTTACCTTACTGAACATTTTTTATTAACTTTATGTAATTTTAATTTTTTTTATTCTGATGTATTGTATTTAATATGTGAATGATCAAATTTGTGATCGAATAAAGTAATAATAAATGATAATAATAATAATATTCTGCAGGAAGTAGAGGTGAGTTAATAGTCTTATCATGGGAAGTAGCCAGCAAATGCAGCATACCCTAAAGCCAAGCCTGGCTACTTTTTCACAGAATGAATAGCTCCATTTTCAGCAATTCCAATCTCAGTTTACTGCAAATCTTCTAAAACCTCCCTCAACAAAAACTGCCTAGATTTTTTACAACTATAGAAGCACAGTCTCTCTTTCTTGCCACTCCACTATGAAGATGATGTATCCCTCCTATTTGTCAGTGCTGGAACAGGTTTTCCCTTCTTCAGAGACACAAAGTCTAGCGTGGCTCTGGAAAACAATGTTCACAGTCCCTTTTGAGATTTCCAATTTAAGGGAAGGGCTTTTCAATCTGGCCTTTCTGTTGTCATCTGTCCCTATCCCTCTCCCAGGTGGTTAACTAATTTCTAAATAGCCATTTTTGGTACTATTCCTAGCTTACTGCTGCCAAAGGCCAAGCCACTATCCTCCAGTGTCATGGTTCCCATGCGATGTCTGAGTGAGTGAGCTCATAGGAATGCCAGTTAGCTGTCTAGCTTCCTCATCCGGGAAGCAAAACCTTAGGTCACCACCAGGGCACTTCCAGGTGAGACCGCATAAGGACCTGCGGTGCTCAGCTCTAATTGCTTCTGATTCTGGGTGCGAGAAAGGTGGAATCGGAGTCTTTGAAACTTCTCTTCCTTCACAGTTTCTTTTGTTACTGGTATTACGCTGTGGATTAGGCACAGGAGTACCGGTGCAATCTTCAGCGTAACTCGCGTAAGAGCGCATTACCAAGTATACAGTAGTCTCCATGCAAGGCCCTGATATATATTCACTGCACAAGCGCAGAAGCGCGTGTGTGGTTTCTCTTTGGCGTGACAAGCACAGGAGTGCTTGACCACGATATCAGCCATTTACTATTTACTTTGGGAAAAGTGCAGAAGCACTAATTAACCCTGTGTAGTTGGGGATAAGCGCAGGAACAGGTTGCCTTCCTGCTTTCGCTACATGGTGGCAAGCACAGGAGCATTACCTTTCCAGTTTACTCTGTTCATAGCGCAGGAGCGCTTGGTTCCTTATTTACATCTGTGTGGAATCCGCTATTTTCATCATTTCCTTTATCAGCACAGGTGTACTGTAAGAACATACTGCAAGATCCAGTAGAGAGCTGCATTCCAGGTGACTATAGTTGTTTTCCCCAACTGCTTTCCTCAGAGCGTGTATGTATGTGTGCTTGCGAGGGCAGTATTAATAACCTGTTGGTTTGTGCTTACAGGCAGTAATCCAGGAAAGGTTCCCCCATCACCATTGGACCTAAGCACTGGAAAAAACGCGACCTCCTTTAGGATTCCTTCCACGGCCTCCACCACCAACCAGGTCAGGTAATAAACTACGACACAGGAGAAGTTGGAGACGGTAGAGTTTGTTCAGGTCTGCCCTGCGAGACTACTCTACAAGCAGAAGGTAAGACTTGTGTGGTCCTGACATCCATGAAGAAAAAGCCGGGCCGGGGGGGGGGGGGGGTGAATTCAGCCTCAGAGCATGACTAGGAGGCAGACGAGGTCTACAAAATACATATAGTTATAAAGTTACTTTTCCGCCCAGGTAATCAAAAATCTGCTCTAAATACCTACATTGGATTACATTTTTAAAACTAAGAGAAAAATAACACTTTACCTCAGTGGCATTTTTACTAACGGAGGTAGGAAAAAGTGACTTGATCCAACTCATGTTCATGGAAAACACAACTTTACCTACAATGGAAGCCACTTCCCGAGTCCCGAGCATTGTGTCTCTGATGTCCGAGACCCCAGCTCTGACTCCAACACAGGCCCTGCTGTTCAGATGAAGGTATCGATGCACCTGTCTGCCTGCGGCTGGATGAATCAATGCAGCACCAGTTTTGCCACCGCTGCTTTGACTCCAGAGCGTCTGGATTTTCATGGATCGCACCTTTATGCCAGGTTTTCAACACGCAGACCGGAATAGTCTTCAGAGTTCGACGTATCACTTCTTCTCGCAGTAACACTTCTCCTGCGTACAGCAGAACTGACGCTTCGCTTCCCCTGGGACTCCAGAACCAATGCATCATTGTGTTTTCCAATGCTTCTCTCCTTTGCAGTTGTTTTTCGCTTGGATGTTGACTCAAAGGTACTTAGTGCTAAAATCACCCCATCCATAGAGTTCTATGGACAGAATTGCTTAAACCTTCATAAAGTGATATCTTGAGTTCTGTGTGTTGGGTTTTTGTCGTTTTGGTGTGGTTTGGTTTAAATAAAGAGTGGTCATTTTTCTAAACTGGTGTGGTGTCCATTTGTAGTGTTTTCACTGCATTACTGTATGTCTTCTGTTAAAATGCTTTACACATTGCCTCTGAGATCTGCCTGACTGCTCTTGCCAAGCTGCCAATGGGGTGAGCAGGGGTTATCTTGTGTGTGTAACTCCCTTGCCCTGACTAGAAGGAATGGTCCCTACTTGGACAGAGTGCATACCACTGCCATCAAGAATTCCTAATTTCTGACAATGGCTGTGAAACTATTGTTATGTAGGGCTTCATTTTGAAGATTTGAGCAGTGAAAAACAGGCTTGAATCAGGTGCTGTAGAGATGCTGATCTGATGATTACACCAGATCTTTAAAGATCAGTGGGAGGCAGGGAAATTGATTCTTTCCTTCTCTGATACTCTCAGATTCTGAGTGTTATGAGTATTAACCTTTGAATCCCATCTCTAGGGCTTCTTAGGGGCCTTATTCCTTTGTTAATTCACTAATGGAGGGGATTTTGTATTGCTCCTTTAGCAATTGCATGCATCTCACTACAGCTTTTATTGCAGGGTGCATTTTTGTAAAGTTACTGTGCCATAGTGCTTGCAGTGGTGTTATTATGAAAACCTAATAAATGTAGACTATTACTTGATTGCAATATGATTATATATTTATTAACAGATTAGAGCTCGTAGTATTTAGCTTGCATGAAGTGCTGGTATGTATTATATTTACTATTTTTACAGACATTGAACATTTACGTTTTTCACCTTGCTTGATTTTTTAACTCCTCATTTTTTTACATGGTTAGCATTTTCATATGTTTAGGTTTACTACTTCAACTTTCATTTGCAGCAGTTCATTATATGCATTTGCACTTGTACAACTAATAAGTAACATAAATAAGTCAAGTAGGGATAAGCCAATGTAATCATATTTTAGGGGTCAGAGCATATACACTGGACAACGGTGCACCAGTGTGCAGAGTCTAACAATCAGCAATACAATTCAGAATAAAGTGTTGGTAACAATGCAAAAAGTTGCATCTTCTCACGGTATCATATATAGACCATGAGACAATCAAAAGGAACATCCATTATGTTCACCCCAGCACTGCTCATCTAAAAGGCATGGGAATGTGGGTGATGCCCCAAGTGTCACACACTTCTATCTACCTTGCCAACGAAGTCTCTGCAGGGACATAGGCAATTTTAGTTTGTGCTGGCAGCGGCTCTCAGTGTGGAAACAGAGAAGAACAAAGGAGTGAGAGACAGAGTGAGAAAACGTAATTTACACAATGGGGGGTTCCATTTTGTTCTTTAATATAGTGCCAGGAAGTGATACATTTTTCTGGCAATTTAAACAAATTAGCTTTAATGCAGGGCATGATAAAAACTGGATTAATGAAGTTCATAAATAATGACAGTCTGCCTCTTTCCAACTAAACATATTCAATGTATTTTATTGTTGTTACCTGTTCCCCTGCTGGCAGACGTCTCCACATAGCTTTCAGGAACCTTGGGAAAAGCATCAAGCTCTTTAACCAGATTTAAGGTTTTCCTCCGATTCAATCGCCTCATCTTCAGCAGGTTTCTCCAGCTTCTCCCTCACATTCATTCTAGAGTGACAAAAAAGTTGAAGTACATACGTAGCTGTAAACATTCTTAGGCTTTTACAACACAAGTTATTTGACAACACCTAGATTAATATTACAACTGAGTGGAGTATGTCAGCAGTGGTTTATTGTCAAGGTTTGTATTAGATTTTCCATAAGAAAATAACAGCCTCATATTTCAGTCATAAATAATTTCCTTTCCTAGGCAATTCTGCAGAACTTCACTGTAGGAAAGTTTAGTTGTTTTCAAATAAGCACAAAGCAACTCCTTACATTTACTATGTACTAGGCATAATAAGAGCACTGTGCCACAGCAAAGAATACGAGAAAAGGCAGGATGAAATTGACCAAAGCACACCCACGAAGTAAGGCAGTTTACAGTTGCAAGAATCAAACTAGTCCACTAGACATACAGCAGAGGGTAAAAGACATAACAGAACTGAACGTGCAAACAAACATATAAATGTTAGCAATTCATATTGCAAATTTACAACAGGTCAGCAATATAATCACTCCAGACAAGATACTCATCTGCAATGAGGTGCTGCCAGGCAAGTGATAGCAAACAATTGCACATGGAAACATACTAGACATTATCTGTAATTGCGCCATTAAAGATTAGCAATTTAAAAAAAGTAGGGATCCGTAGTATACATTTAAAACACGGAATTAATGCAAAGTACATATTGAAAACGTTTTTCATAGTGGTTTTATATACACATCAATGAAAGAACAAAAAAAAGTATTAAACAAATTGATGGACTGTAGGTGAATAAAACAGATATGAGCTGCATCTTGTTATCAACAGAGATGACATACGAAAAAGAAAACAATGTATTGGATGTGCAAGAAACCTCCTTAATATATTCATCAAAATGTGATATGCACTGTACTAGAGAACCACTGACCACCAGTGCCACATACCAATAGACAAAATGCTAAAAAATGGGTATAATGAGCTAAAGATCCACATCTCTAATTTATAAATACGAAAGCAATCAAACTGGATCAACTACTGTTTCTTTTTATGTACTATATTACCAGCTTGACAAGATGAACAGTCATAGTTTACTCCAGGAGGTGAAGGGGGTTAGAAACTTAGAGACAGTATGACACAATAAATAAAGTGGTGTCTGTGCTTTATTTTAAAAAAAGAACAGGAATTCATTTTGTAGGTAAAGGCTAACCACCCACCATGATTTAAAAAAATGTTTTGAAAAGACCAGTGATGTGAGAAAATTATGATAGATAAGTGTCTGCTTCATGTTTGCTTTTCAGAACATATTTTCGTTTTTCATCAGATTACATCATAGAAAAATATAGCTGCTCTCAGCAACTATACAGCCACTACGCAATTTCCAAGTAAGTTACAAGCTCCCCAAAAAGAAGACAACACTTCTTAAACAAGCAACGGGGCTTTATCCCATTGCTGACCAACTAGTAGAATACGCATTTTTATGTTACAAGTCGAAATTCGGAATGTTAAAATGTGGTTTGCTGAGCATCCTCACTTGGTATTCTACAAAGCAGTATTCTACAAAGCAGCATAAACAATCACTCCCAAATCAATGTTACATTGAAGCAAAAAGGTTCTTTAATTATCATACGGTTTTCACTGCATGGGAAAGCATACTAAATAGATGCACCTAAAGCGGTCCCCAAAAGCACGTAGGTAAAGTTGCAGTAAAACTTACCATAAGACAAAATTCTGATTTGTTCCTGTGGGATAATGTGGTCCATGAAGAAGGTTTCGATATGGCTTCCTAGGAGGCCGTCCACACTGAACATATCCTCCTAGGATTACAAAAGCACTAAAGTAAATTTTATACGGTCACCGAAAGATGTATAGCTCCAATGTCGATCAGCTTTACCTTCTTTAGTAAGACCAATACCATACATGTAAAACTCATACTCTAGCATTCACAATACATTTAAGGGGTGAAATTTGAAAAGGTGGCCATACAAATAAGTGCAATAGGATTAGACATGATTTACCCAATCTGTGCCATGTGATGTTGTGTAGATCCTAGGAATCCCCAGGACCTGCACATTTTGGATGACCTAAACTGAGGGCTTGGTGTCCAAACTGCTTCCAGACACCCCCACAGGACATGTCAACCATTAGACCAGCTAGCTCTACAGTGCCATTACCACCCCCCCCCCTGTATCCTACAGTGGTGTAGGTCGATTCTGGCAACCATTAAACAGGACAACCCTGATTCCTCATGGATCATGGAAAACAGTACAGTACTTTTCGCTCAGTCAATCGCACTTACTTATTCTCAGATGGTACACAAGAGGGCAATCAGGACGTTTCAATAAGTATTT
The DNA here is from genome assembly GCF_964263255.1 of Lissotriton vulgaris. NCBI lineage: Eukaryota > Metazoa > Chordata > Amphibia > Caudata > Salamandridae > Lissotriton > Lissotriton vulgaris. Next base: position 47,074,207 of record NC_141686.1, on the reverse strand, counting down.
ATTGGTCCAGCGTTAGTGTTGTGTAAGACATGTTTGCTGTGGCAATCAGGAGACAGAAGCATACGAAAGAAATCGCAAGTACTAATATGGTAAATAGTATATACATTTCTACCATACTGCTAAAAGGTTCGAATAAAACAGTAGTATTTGCAGAATCCTATAATGCGCTTCCTAAGTAATTTTCCTAAGAGTACTTAATCTAGATATGTAGGTGTAGCATGTATATGTGTGAAGCTATGTAGGCATGTTTCTAGCCAAGAACTCCCTAGGGAAGAACCAGCCCACTCACCTGATGGTTGGGAATGAAGGAACCCGCCTCTGCTTCGAGGATGACACCCTGCAAGGGATGTCAGACCGCTGCATGTCGAAGATTCAGAATGCAGGACCCAGTGTCTGCATGAAAGGAATTCTCCTCTAATTTGCAGGGGGGAATAAGGGTCTCATATACTAGAGTGGTCACTCCAGGGTTTCTTCTAGAATCAATATATTTTGAAAACAGTCATAACTGTTTTAAAAACAATCAAATGTTTTTCCAAACAAATGTGATCATCAAAAGCTAGCTGGTGGCTAAGGATAAAAAGAAAGTGGTGACCCTTATACAGAACTATGCAGTGCCTGAGGGCATGTTTATGCACGTCAGGTACAGGGATTAGGATAGAACACTAAGAGCCTGGTGTCGAAGAGACAGAAGCAAGCTACTAGGTAAAAGGTCAGTAGTGGTTTTGCTGTTGCAGGTTTCGTTATGAATAATATATAAATGTTGTAGTACTAGGTAAAAGGTCACCTGTTTCAGAACAGTTATTGTCGTTTGGGTGGGACAATGTATGTAAAAAGGGGTATACATGACAGAAATAGCCTAAAGGACATGACAGTGACACATACAACCTAAACATTCACAAGCCAAATGATAACTTCACCACTTATATATTGATTGAATGGAAATGTGAGATGCTACTATTTTAGAAATGACTAATCCTTTAGAATAAATAAATACCCGCACCTTTTGGTTCCTAATATTTTCAGTTCACAACAAAAGTGCCAGTCTTAACTATTGATTCCTTTTAAGCATGGACACCCTTTGTGTATTTGACAAACTGGAAGAGATTAAAAAAAACTTTTGCATTACAAATATTTATTCTGAACCACTACACTGTTGAATGCAAGGGAAAGAAGCAAGATACATTTAGGTGAGGGCTTGCATTTATACAAACAGCCTCTACAGTGCGACACAAGTGCAGTACTTTCATCAGCTAACTGACAAGAAGGGCAAGAAAGTAATAAAGGCTTTATAGAAAGTAGCATTTTACAGTCTTCAATAATAAAGTATCACCTGCAACCAGTATTTGATTATAAATCAGTAATTGTGTAACTGGAAAAACAGGGGTTAAAAATATGCGGTTTTGGTTTTTACCTGGAAACCTGAAAGTGGACTATACTGCAAAAATTATGTTGGGAAGTTGCACTTGAAGGTAAAGGTTGAGACAGTGAGTGTCCGTCAGAGGCAGAGCTGTGATTGCCTCTAACCTAGCCAAACTGCCCAACAATAATTTTCCCTAGTACATATATTTCAATATTATAAAAGGGCGAATGCCTACCATTCATTTTGCTCTGAAAAATAAATAGGTAAACACAAAGCACTGCATTAGTGCAGCAGCAGTAGACTCTAAAATCCAGAGCTTTCGTTTGCCAATGCTTGTATTTGTAAAGCTTGCTATCACCAGCGAGGGTCCTGGTTGTTAATTGAAAAGCCAGGTCTTCAGGTTATTGTGGAATTCCAGAATCGAAGAGGAGGCTCTGATGTGGAGTGGTCGAGCCACAATATTGGAGCGATGCAAGAGAACACTCATCTTCCTGATCTGGTTCTGTGAATGTGTGGTATGTGTGCCAGAGTGGCAGTCTCTGGGTGGCTACTGGAAGGAGATGTAGGTGGGGCCTTACTTATGCAGGTGGGGGGCAAGTGTGTGTGTATATTAGAGTTTGAAAGGAGAACCAGGGGTGTGCAACTCCTATAGCCCAATGGCCAGGACATATTGTTTGGGGTCAAGAACAACAAGTTTTCAAGTTTATTTTGTCCTAGGGACAAGTAGGCCCAACCCCTTGCAGCACAAACACATTGGCTGCCAATTTTCAGTACCATATTATGGAGCACGAATGGGATCTGTCTGCAGTTGAGGTGATATTTGTGTCCATATGAAAATGCGGTTTGAACTTGTACTTATGGTTCATTAATGCAAAGCCTTTATTATTAGGGTGAGCATTCTAAATAAATATTGTAAGCTCAAACGGCACTACTGACAGTGGTTCCAGTAAAAAAATGTGTACACAAATTTGCAAAGTCTAACAATGTGAGGCTATGTATAATGCTCCCAGAATGCTTTCTGATTAAATGCAAATATTTGCGAAAGCTTGAAAGTACGGTTGAGGATTATTTGCTTTCAAAATTAAAAGTTTACAAAAAATGCAACTAGGAAAAAAAAACATTTTACTAAATCAAAAAATCTTTATTCGATTGTAGATTTTACAATCATAAAAGTACAGTTTTAAGTACACATTTAAAAATATTACAAACAATTCATTTCATAATGACACAATATACAGTACGAAGAAAAAGGTTGGCACGTCAGACACGATAGGCATGAGCAATATTGAGATAAAAACATAAATACTGTATTCTTAAAAAGACATCTAAAACATTTGCAGCATAATTAACCATCCATACTTTTCCTAAAACAGATGGCTTTTTTAAAAAAGTTACAGACAAATAGTGTACAATCAATATTCAGTAGTTGTAAATAATAAAGTGCAGGTTTAATTTGTGCAAAACTCAATTTTTTAAGACACGGTTTAAGATATAATTTCCGTGGGATAGAATAATAGGGGCAGATGAAGAGAAAGTGTGCCAGATCTTGAAGAGACTTTCCGTCGCAGCCACAAGCTGGCAACACTTCACCCCGTTGAGCCCCACTTGGTACTGCCAGTAGAAGATGATATAGATCAAAACGGAACCTAATTAGCAAAAACCGATCATAGCTAGTCATGGGCCATGTCAGGTAAGGTTCCATTTGTGGGCATGTTTTTAATAGTAGGTGTTTCCTTACACTAACCTTCTGTATTTCAGCCTCTTCTCTGTCAGTACATCTTAACAAGATTAGAGCGTTCTTGACAGAGATAACATCAGATGTAGAAATTGAGGTTGGCGCATGAAACAGGTCCGGGCGACCAATTGCCGTTAAACAATCCTTTATGTATTTCACCCAAGGTACTTTGAGCCTCCCGTCTAGCTGTAAAGTTTCTTTCAGTAGGGCATGTGTTAGTGGGATATCAGTGTTAAGCCAACAGTTCAGCCAACACAACACAGGATTTACTGCTATTCTATCGCCTAAATAGGGAATCCCCAACTCCTCATGTACAGAATAGTTCCCAATACCCCTTGGCAGCCTCAAAATCTTTTTTAAGAAGTTATTTTCTGTAACCTCTAGGTCTTTAATCTTGCGATATCCCCAGAGCTCACTCCCATAGCAGGCGACGGCAACACGTTTTGCCTGGTACAGTTTAAGCTGTGCGGCCATAGGGCAATTACCAATTTTTTGTGCAAAGCCAAGAATGGCCGCATTAACCCTTGTTGTTTCGCCCTTCTTTTTATCGACTGCTGGGCCCCACGATAGTTTATGGTCTAACAGAACCCCAAGGTAAGAGAAGGAGTTAGTTAAAGGGATTTTCTCCCCATTTATGCTGAAAGAATCAGTTTTCCGGGTACCCTTTCCTGTCTTCATGACGAAGGACTTGGAATTATTTATACTTAGGCCACGTGACTCCATAAATTTATGAAAGGAATTTAATAATTTCTGCAGACCGATTGCTGTTCTAGATATGAGAACAGCATCGTCGGCATAAAGTAATACAGGGACCCCTTTGCGCTCAACTAAGGGGTAATCCGCTTCTGTATTTAAAAGAAATTCCTCCAATTCATTTATGTACAGGTTGAAGAGGAATGGGGCCAAAATACAGCCTTGTCGAACACCCCGGTTTATTTTAAACTTGTCCGTTACTTTAAGGTCTTGAGTGTAACGGACGTTTGCTCTAGTGTCTGTGTGCAAATCGGCAAGGAAGTTGACAAGATTCCTCTCCACACCCATTCTCAACAAGGTAGCCCAAAGTAAGCTTCTGTCCACGCAATCAAAAGCGGCCGACAGGTCCATAAATGCCATGTAGACAGTACCTTGTCTCGCCAGGGTATATTTACTTAGAATCAGATATAGGTTCAGGCACTGCGTAATAGTTGAATGGCCTGGTCTGAACCCATATTGTATAGGTGACATGATGTTCTTTTCTTTAGCCCATGTAGATAACCTATTAAGAATTACACCCCCTACCACTTTAGCCACTGAATTTATTAAAGAAATTGGCCTGTAACATAACGGGCTGCTGCGATCGCCCTTTTTAAAAACGGGGACTATAGTCGATAGGCCCCAAGTTTTTGGACACCCCGTTATCACCGCTGCATTTATTACAGCCGTGAGAACTGGGGCCCAAAAGGGGATACTGGACTTGAACAGGTCCGGCGGTAATCCATCCGGGCCCGGGGCCTTGTTGCTGGTTAGACCCTGTATTCCCCTAACGACCTCATTTACTGTGAAACATAATGGAGTCACAGTTGGGGTTAAAAAATCATGATCTTCCCATTGCTCATTGCTCTTAAATATTGTGCTGAAGTGTGTCATCCACTCCCCCTCTGAAATGTTTGTACCAAGAGCTGTGTCATTAGGACTGTCAAACAAAGGTTTGTTTATTATTTGCCAAAATTTGCTGCTGTTCCCCAACACTGATGGGTCTAAAAGAGATTCAGTAACGTTGACCTTAATTTCCTTTTTTCTAACAGCTGTTGCCTTCCTATAAGCCAAACAAAGATTTTTTATCAAATCAGAATCCCTAGGTTTAGTTTTTAGAGCATATTTCAGATCCCTACTTGCCTTTGAACAATTATGGTCAAACCATTTGATGTTTTTCCCACTTTGCCCCTTTGTTGGAGCTGTAAGCATGGAGCCAATTTTGACGACCAGCCCCTCAAACCCGGTCAAAATATTTGAGGGGCTTGAGTCAGAGGATGAACATGCAAACAGCTCCTCTTCACATGCGCTGGTTATTTTGGGGTATAAAGTGTCTTGGTTTATCATTGACCATTTAATGCGGCGTCTGCCATTTATGCTACTCAACGTGCCATGATCAATGCGCGACTGTCGCTTTGTAAGTAAAGGCCCGCCCAAATTAATGACAAGGGGATTATGATCACTGTATACACTGGTATGGATAGTAAAGTGCGAGACCCATTGTATGAGATCTGAAGATATTAATATGTGATCAATAAAGGATCCCTGCCCATGCCCTTTAAAGGTTGGGGTGTCAAAAAGTTTTGTGTCAGGAACCAAAGACATAGCTACGGTCAAATTATTTTCATTCACTAAGTCATTTAGGTTCCTGCCACCCCTAGTGTGGGAGAAGTGAAAACCTTCAACTTCGTTACACCCCAAGGAACCCATAGGAGTACAGCCTGGATTACCACATGGTTGGATATTAAAATCGCCTACTATCAACAAATACCGTGATACAGTGTAAACATTTTTGCTCATTAATTCTGTTAAGGAGGCAATATTACATACATCATTACTGCTGCTAGCATTATAAAAGTTAACCAAGGACAACACATTCTTGCCATTTTTTAGGTCGATCATCTGGATGTTCAAGTTTTCGTTATAACAGTTACTTATTTTGCAGACCAAACCCAAGTTAATAAAAATGGCCAGGCCTCCCTTAGCTCTGCCCCTGATCGAGGCAACCGCTGGAATAATGAAACTTAAAAAACCCTCATTGTGAACATTTTTGTCCTCCAGCCAAGTCTCTTGAAGACACACAATACTACATTTTTTAATAAATGATAACCATACTGGGTCTAGTAGCTTATTGGCCAAGCCAGCTATATTCCATGAGATTAGGCTTACACAATCATCGGATACTGGCCCAAGAAAGCTATCTATGACGATTGGAGCGGGTATTTGCGCAGGTATCACTGCGCATGTGTCCACCAAACCTGCGATGCTCACTGCAGCCGGCTCCAAGTGCTCAGAAATAAGATCAGGAGCCCCATATTGATCAGGAGAGTTCTCGGTTTTAAGGGGAGAGTCCACTTTTAACAGTAATGTACTGGGGAAGTTTTCGTGGTGTCCAGGCATACTTACACCATTATCAACACCACATTCAGCGACGCCAATTGCTGGCCTTATAGCGGGTAACAGCGGTGGATTCGCCTCATTTTTCCCAGAGGGCACTGTGGGTAATACTATAGGGAAGCTGATATTTTTCCCAGCATATCTTAGAGCATTATATGCATCATTTTCATGGCAACAGCTAACCATCTTATCATGTGCCCTTTTGATGCGTGAGATGCTTTCAGCCCCCCCCCGTGGCCTCTACATTCCTTAAACATCAGTCGCATTCCTCCAAACCACTGAAGGCCTCGAACCTGTTGGAAAGCTCTAAAGGGGTAAATGGTATCAGATTTGACATATTACCATTAAAACCTATTTTATTGTTAAATGGTATTGTATTCCACCCTTGGATAGCTGGTGGAGGAGCTAGTTGATGCATATATGCAGGGTTCAAGGCAGACTCAATGTTAAGGAACTGGGAGGTAGAATAGATGTTATTATTTTGATATTGTGGGGGGAAAACAGTGGATCTGGGGTAAAAGTACGTCAGGGGACGTGGTATTATGCAGTTCTTCTCATTGCCAAATGGCCAATTCAAAATATGGTGTACTGCTTTTCTGTCCCTAAAATTAATAACCACAACGTCACCACCTATGTCCTTCACTCTGCCCCCCAGCCAAGACAGGCGGCGAACGTGGACTATTTCGCCGTTTACCATGTTTGGCTTTGGTCTATATAGAGAGAGCCAATGCGTTATTTTATTTTTTAACTGAGAGTATCCCTCTCTTTTTCCATTTGGCAATTCTGGGACCCCGGTAAGTACAACCACGTACGGAAGTGCTTCCGGTGGGAGTTCCATAGGCGGTGTCCTGATCTGACCCCCTCTTCCCCAAGTATTCTCCTTCACTTCTGGTCTAGGGAGTCTGTCCGATAGAGTGCTAGATTCCCTGGTTAGGGTATTAGCTGAAGTGACTGTACTACTAGTTGATGTTGTAGTAGTTGGTCTACCCTGGGCAGCTGTTGAGGCTATTGACAAAGAATTGTTACAAGTATTGCCACCATGTGTTGTCGAGGCCACATGCAAGGGTTTAGGGGCAACTGAAGTTGCTACTGCTGCCTGACTATTACCCGCAGTGGGCATAGAGGGTGTGGGGCCCACAACATTTTTTGAAAGGGGTTGTGTTGTTGTGATGACCTTATGTTGTTGCACTTTAGATGGACCTTGCGAGCGTACAAGATTCCCCAGTGTATTCAAGTCCCCCTCTATTTTACCTAGCCTTGACTCCATCCCCTTAAATCTTTCTGCTAGAGCAAGCATATAACTGCGTACAATCAACTCGATATTGTCCAGAAGCGTCTTGGGAGTGGCCAATTGTGGGACCTCTTCCATCTGGGTATGAGTGTTATCTAACTCTATAGTTACTTGGGCTGGCGGTGTCAAAGGAATAGGACTGGCTGCTGTAACTTGATTAATGTCAGAAACTCCCGGTGGTGTTATAACTACAGTGTTCACCTTTTTGCCAAACTCAGTATGACTTATTTTGGGCTTATTAACAGTTGTTGTTTTCCGTCTTCTTTTAGAAGGAGGAGGCCCATGCATTTTTTGTGCCAATGACCTTGAATTTTTGCCTCTTACAACTTTACCGGGTCTTATTGTTGGTGAAATCAAGATCTTGGAGGTATTAGAAGGGGCATTGGACACAGTTAGTAAGGCTTGTTGGGTTTGGGTGGGTGACACTGCTGGGGCTAAGCATTCTTGAAGGAGCAGAGGTATACTGGCAGTCAGTGAGTTGTTATCTGCTGGGGTGCTAATCAGATCGTCGTCCAAGGAGACGGACATTATGGGTTCAGAAAAGGTTCTGTTTTTAATACGTTCTATTGACCGACGACGATCGGCCCTCCTCTCGGCTAACAAGAGCTCCTTATTACCTTCTATGGCCGGTTTGAGAAAGTAGTCATCCAATGTTCGATTAGACATGCCCCCATTTTTGTCTGCTCCCCCGATAGCAGGGCTAGTAGCTGCCGTAGCCATAAGGTGATAAAACGTAGTGGCAAACTATAAACAGAGGAACTTTAACTTACGGGAAACTTGAACCAAGATTCCTGGCCCTGCCCGGCCTCCTCTGGCCGATGAGGGCCATGGAGGGCCCGCCCTTTGCCCGGGCTTAGCCCGGCGCGGCTCCGCGCGCGCTCCCGCGACGCGGGAGGGGCAGCTGTCACTTAAGCGCCTCCTGGCGCGGAAAACCGGGAAAGCAGGAAGTCGGCGTCACAGGGGATCCTGGGAAGTGTAGTTTCCCTCTCGGCGGCCGCGTTAACCTGCGGCAGCGGGGATCTCTACACGCTGTGGTCCGGTGCTCTGCTCCGCTGTGCAAAGGGTTTCCCCAGGTTCAGTTAAGCCCCGCTCCACCGGAGGGGCAGCTGTCACTTAAGCGCCTCCTGGCGCGGAAAACCGGGAAAGCAGGAAGTCGGCGTCCCAGGGGATCCTGGGAAGTGTAGTTTCCCTCTCGGCGGCCGCGTTAACCTGCGGCGGCGGGGATCTCTACACGCTGTGGTCCGGTGCTCTGCTCCGCTGTGCAAAGGGTTTCCCCAGGTTCAGTTAAGCCCCGCTCCACCGGAGGGGCAGCTGTCACTTAAGCGCCTCCTGGCGCGGAAAACCGGGAAAGCAGGAAGTCGGCGTCCAGGGGATCCTGGGAAGTGTAGTTTTCCTCTCGGCGGCCGCGTTAACCTGCGGCGGCGGGGATCTCTACACGCTGTGGTCCGGTGGTCTGCTCCGCTGTGCAAAGGGTTTCCCCAGGTTCAGTTAAGCCCCCTTTTACTAAACTACTGTGAAATCTGAGGTACCATTTCTTTGAAGCATAATTTAATAAAATATGTAGATGTATGCTAGTATTTCCAAAACATATTCATAATGGAAAGTTACTGCAACCAGTTTCAACAAGATTATGGGAAACATGAAAATAAACAAGCATTGGCAAAGCCAGTCGGTCGACACTGGTGATCAGTCTTTTGATTTTGTCAATGCGTATCTTGTTTTGACATGGCTTGTCTAAAAACGTTACTGTTGTGTGAGCTGCTGAGCCCTCACTATTGTAACAAACATTGGCAAAAAGCAAAAATATGTTTTTGTCTCAAAAAGCACACCAAAGTACCAGCGGTGCTGTGGTTGGGCTCTTGTATTGGGATGCACTTGAGGGAAGCCAGGGTGTAAGTGTGTGCAGTGATGCAGCTCATGAGGTTCTTGATGGCTTTCAGCAAGCTACTGGTGTACAGAAGCCCAGTCCTCTTCTGTGAGGATTTTCCAACTGCTGCGGATGGGACCAATGGTGGTAAGTCGAGGTGGTGCAGGGTAGTTATGTTGAAACTAACGAGGGCGTGGTATGTCCCAGTCATAGTTGCTGGCTTGTCAACTGTGATGTTTCTGACTGAGGAGAAGGTCAGGTCTAATAGGCTCTGGTGGTGTGGGCGAGTTCCGTAACGTTCTGGATGAGGCCACCGGTTCCTAGAAGAGCCATAGGGTTTGGGTTGTTGTGATTTCATAGGAGTGAGTTAATGTCTCCCGAGGAGGATGAAGGTGTTTGCATTACCGATGAGGAGATGCAACTAAGTCTGTGATGTCGCTGTCAAAACTGGTGCCGGGTCCTGGTGGAATACTGAAAGTGCCTGGGAATCTCGGCCAACTCAAATGTAAGATGGGGCTTACAAAAGTACAAGCCATATTAAAAGTATCAATCAATACAAAAGGTAGCTGTGGTTGCACATCCAGATATGAAGTAGTTACAGGGCCTGGGTTCCTAAGCCAAGAAATCCACTGAGGGGCCCTGCTACCAACAGGTGCGATACATATCGTCCACCAAAACACAACTATACAAAGGGCACGGCCATACAGTGGGTATGCCATATCTTCGAGGAAGTAGCTCTATCATAGCTGAATATTCCTTGCTTTCATTGGACTCCCAGTACCTTAAAAAAAGTTTGTTAGGACGAACAAATGACTTCACTTATTCTTCCTATTAGGGCATTTGATTGTTTTATTTTCAATGCCCTTTATCTTTAAAAATGCTATTAGGGGCGTGGCCAGGCGCCAGCGAAGATGGCCGCTTGACTCGGGAGCTCCGCCGAAGCCGAGCCCTTACCCCTGTTAATCCGGCCATAATCCTTCCTAATTTACACTCCTCATATAGCCCTAGCCTGGCCCTTCATGGCAGTGCCGGCGGCGCAAACTCCGGAGACTCAATTCGCCTGTGGCGCCATGCGGAAATGCCAGACTGCTGGGCCCTGACGACTGCCGAGAGCGCTGGTGCCGCACACCCGGGCTGGAAGTCCGGGCGAGGCCCCACTTGACGGCCTGCGCGCGGTGTGATGGCGCGCGCCGTGACCTGCGTCGGGGCTAACGATTGCCGGCAGGAATCGTAAGGGGTGACTGGCGGCTCCATTAGACACGAGTGATTGCCGGGCATTGAGTGCGGCAGCACGAATCGGAGGCGGCGTCTGCCAGCCTGAAGGGGGCCCACTTGCAGAGCAGGTGAAGCTGGGGTGCCTCCGGCCCCCTTGAAGGAGAAGTGGTGTGTGCTTGGATAAAGGCACAGAGACGATCACGCCACACCTTGTACAGAGACTCTGCCGAGCCACGTGGCCATTCAGCTGCCTGGCCGCCATATTAGAGAGGGACGGAGGTAGGAGCGCAGCAGGAACCCGACACGGGTGTGCAGTCGGACCGAGGGATTGAGGCCTATGGTCTAAACGAGCGTCAGGAGAACACCGCTTGAGAGGGTGGACCTCATTCAAGGGCTACACGGACTGTCCTGTGGGGTAGCTTGGAGAACATACCGTGTAGGAGGCAGCCGGGTGGGCCCCGGAACTGGTGGTGGAGGACTGCATCTATTGACGCATGTTGAGCATATGAAAGGAAGGGGAACTACGAGCCACAGCTGCTGGTGGGAGTGAAGGGTCACTAGAGCGCGCCTTGTGCCCAACTGCTGTCGTCGAAGTGGCTCTCCGGCGGGCTGGTGTGCGCCACTGAAACGTTGCTGACTGAGTGGGGAGCCGACGACATGAGGCCCAAAAACACTGTTGCCGCACAGACTAACAAGCTGGACAAGTACGCAGTCCAGCTGGGGACTCCGCAGACTGCTGGTGCATCGGGAGACCAAGCAGCCCCTAAAGAACCGTCGCTGGCTTCAATCAGGACGGCGATACAGACACTAGGAACTAATCTGGAGACAAACATTGACAAAATCTCCATCGAAGTCAACCTTCTCCGCACTGACCTCAGTAAAACCTCGGAAAAGGCCAAGGCAAATTAATCTGATATACGGGAGCTTCAAACCTCCTCGAAGGCACTCGAACAAGGCGTAAACGAATTGGTGCACCAACCTCGCCAGGTGGCCCTGAAGCTGGAGGACCAAGAAGGAAGAGCCCGCAGGAACAACATCTGAGGGTAGGCGTTCCAGAGTATTCCGAGGGGCCTAGTGTGGAACTCGTTCTGGAAGATCTGATCCTCACCCACCTGAAACCTAAGCGCCTGCCCAACATCCTCACCATTGAACGCGCTCATCGTGCACCTACCCCTAAGCCCAAGCCCGGAGCGCCGCCCAGGACAATCATAGCGAAAATCCTGAAGTACAGGGATAGAGATGCTATCCTACAAGCGACCAGGCAGACGAGCGACCTATAATACGAAAATGCTACAATCCGATTCTTCCCAGACTTCACGCTTCAGGTACAGCGAGAAAGGCGCTCATTTGCAGGAGTGAAGGCGGCGTTGCGAGATAGAGGAATCAAATATATGATGTTCTTTCCCGCCAAGCTCAAGGTCATTGCGTGGGGCAAATCTTCGTTCTTCACAACGCCGTCGGACAGAGAGCAGTCACGGGTTCCGGACCGGACGGAGGGGGAAAGCTGGAGACACAATCAGGTCGCCTCGCCAGGATCGACGGCCGAGAGGGCGGATGTGGACGGTCAAAGTCAGCGCTCTTGGCGGTCGAGGTCGGCCAGCCCCAAATGGGGGACTCTTCGAGAGGGGGCTGACCATTAATGGAGGTTGACCTGGCTACATGGACCCCAACGAACTGTTATGTATTGTGTGCTCCTGTGCAAGAGTGTGGATCCTACCCTCTCTGGTGGGTCCTTGGGCATGGGGGGTTGTTATTTAACCATGTGAGGACCTGTAGCTTCTGTAGAGTTAGGCTGCAAATGTTGAAGGCCTCCCCCCTTCTATGACTCTGTGGCTCATGATGACTTCCGAAGAGTCGAAACACTAATTTGTCAGTGACAGGCTGCAACCTGATGTGACTGTGATCAAATCCTTGAGGAGTGTACGCTTCTGTAGCAAATTGTTAAGTTATGAGGGGTGGGCGTGTGCAGCGGTTGGAGCTGGGGCCGGCGCACTCTTCCCCTTAAGAAGGTTTTTCGGGTGGAGGGAGGCTTCCTCACTCCTGGGTTGGGGTTGGGCGAAATGCACTCTGCTAATTGGGGATGTGGGTAGTTCAAAGCCTACGGAGCTGGGAAGCAGGTTCTACTATAAAGTGAAAAGGAAGAGCACTGAAGAAGAGGGAGGACAAAATTCATACTGTAATGAACAATGCGAGAAAACACTGTATCAATTGATTTAGGATGCCCCTTGCAGAAAACAGGGGCACTTTTCACAGAAGATGCTTCTGTGTTCACACAACAATTTTGGAACCTCCACTCATCTGAAACTAGTAGCTCCAAAAAGTTGGATTGGCGCTTACGATGCTATGACAGAGTCATTGGCTCCTATGGAAAACCTTTAGTCTGAAGTCCTGTCAATTGCGTATCTAATTACTCAAAGACAGAAAACAGCAAAGAATGGACAAGAGTTGTTTGAAGAAGGTTAAACAAAATTAGACCAACAATAATATATAATACAAGGGCGTATCTCATAGGAACTAATCTAACTACTGGAAAGAAACAGAAGAGTCTAATGCTCCCTATCCCACCCAATATGGTTGCCATTTTGTTACCGTCGGCTTTCAGTCATCCTCTTTAAGCATTTTTATGTACTTCGACAGACATCCAAGGTATCCGATTCTGGGTAGAGTAGTTTATACTCTTCCATTATGGGGATGAGGCACTGGTGGTCAGGAGGAGGCTTCTTAATATTTTTCTCTCCTCCGCTGATCCTCTGGAGTTTGAAAATGACTACTCTACTAGTTCACAGTTGTGTATTTACACTATGCAGAATTAGGATTGCTGTTATACATTTTGGTATTTATTAACATAGAAATCCTAAAAAAATGCACACAGGTGTGAAAGGCCACGGCAGACTTGCAGAATTTTGTGGCATAACTCAGGTTTCCCCGGAATTAAATTACAAGGCAAGAGAGCTGGGGTCCAAATGGCAAGTCTACTCACACACACTACATAGTAAATGCAGAGAATGTCTCCAATATGCCCACCACCACATCCTGCAGTCACAAAAGCTTGGGCTGCAGCCAAAGCAAAATGCAAGAGCAGATACATTTTATAACCATGTGTAACGACTGGATTTTTGGACCAGATGGGATCAGCTCCTGAGAGCCCCTCCAACCCAGCCGGAACGTAACCACCTCCCTCCTCAGGACCATCTATCCAGGCACCTGGGTACCTACCTGAGGATGGGGAACTCGCAATATACAAGCTCATATCATCAGAAACACCACTAAATCTATAGGGATACTAAGAATACTCACTGATTACTAAGGACATCCATGCCCTACACCACACTCATACCTCATAGTCTCGCGACCACATGGGTCCAGACTAATCTACCCTGGGGCAGTTCTGATTATCTACCATTAAACACTGATTACCCTCAGTGCTCACTCAAGCCGCAATCTTGCGGGTATACACACTGCTCACCCTCAGTGCTCACTCGACACGCAATCCAGCGTGCCATATACACTGGGCTGCAGCCCCAGTGCTCACTCTCTTTCTATTGTGTCCCCAATCCAGCGGGACTACACACCAGTCTCCTACCTGGTGCTCACTCACTTACAATCCGATCTGCAATCCGGCAGATCTACACACTGACCACAATCAGTGTTCTCACTAACGCCACTTACCAATGACGACCACTTTCCTATGAATACCTTTAGCTCTCTGTCTCTCTATGTTGGGAAGTCTCTCTCACTATTCACTAAGGGTTCGCTACTACAATAATATTATGGGATGGCCGAATTACTTAGTGTCAACAATTCCCTAGCTCAAGGGCTCCTCTCTCTCCCTACTTGTTCAGACTTACCGGATAAGGGGCAGCATCTGTTCTGGCTGTAACATCTGACTAGAAGAAAAGGTTACCTGTGCTCCGAGAATAGGAGACACTCTGTTTGCAGAAATAAAAACGCTCTCTATCATAAGAGCAACACATGCACACTAGTTCACTAAGAACTGGGGTCTCTTTATTTTAACAATGATGAAATACACATACACAAATATGCGGGGTCTCTATGACTAACAGGAACTTTAACACACCGCTGAAAGAAAAGGATTAGACATCCAGTACAAGGTTATCTGCGGGGTAACAGGAACTTTTAACACACCGCTGAAAGAAAAGGATTAGACATACAGGGACAATGATAAGGTTTGTAGATACAGAAGGATATCACCTGAGGGGTATGAAGTCTTGCTCTAGCTGTCATCTGGGTTCCTCTCTCGTCTGTGCCTTAGCTCGTCTTAGATTCTCTCCTGCACTCTTGGACACACCTCTGCGCTGATCACTTTGCACTGGGTTTCTCTCCCCCACGGACTCTCTCCACCTTCCAACTTCAATCTAATGGTTTCTGCCGCTCTGATAACTGTTCATTCCACTAGCTTGTTCACTCTGGGTAAAGTCTCTGTGCCAATGTCCAATTAACTCCAGCTGCTCCCACAGGTTAATCCACGATATAACTTCAGTCTCTTCTAAAAGGCATTACTTCAGACTCCAGCTATTCACAACTCCTCCTGATAAGTAACTGCTTCCTTCAGTTCCAGCTCACTGACTGTCTGTTTGTCTTCTCTCTGTTCCAAGCATTTTCTGTCTCTTCTCCTCCTGCAATTCCACTCCTCCAACTCTACCAACACTCTCTGCTCCTCCAATTCAACTAACACTCTCTGCTCCTCCAACTCAACTAACTGACTCCGCCTCTGCACTTCACTAATATAGAATGCAGTCTCCTCATGGAAAGTTCCAGCCAGCAGCTTCCTCCCACCGATTCCATGTACCAGGCTCCTTGCGCTAGACGCTCCCACAGTGACCAGCTGCTTGTTTCGTCTATAGACCTGAGCCCAGAGACACTTCCTGATTAGATTCAGCTTTGGCCGGTTCTCTCCGGTTCGCTTAGGGCGAACAACAGCTCAAAACCAAAATATTACCTTTTCCCTTGAAGCCTCTCAGCTCCATCAAAATGGAGTCTCTCTAGTTCTGGGCCTTGTAGGCCTGAGAAGGATGAAATAACCCTTAGCTCTGTCAGAGTACCTACATAAACCATACCAATGTGTAATATAAAGTCAGGACCACAGGATCCAACCTCTACTATAAGCAAAAATGACAGGCCAAAGCCAATAGGCAATAGATGGCCTCTTCTAGGTCTGGAAGAAAGGGCTTAAAAGGGCCAACACAAGCTAGGAATACATATCCTAGATGTGAGCAAGATTAAAGTCTTTATCACTCCCAAAATAGGGCCAAAAAGCCTGTCAATACACCATGGAAGTCAGGTAAGGGTATTCGGGTTCTTCCCCCAATCCTGTAACTGGAAACCCTTCACAATAGTAGGCCACGACTAGCTCACAGTGCATTTACTACCACTCACATTGAACAGGTCCACCTGGCCTGTTGCTGTTCTTACTGGAAGCAGTTGATGAAGCTGGTGTGCTATAGAGTCAGGACAGTATGAGGACACCTAGAGCCCCAGTTATCGGGGTAGTTGGTAAAGGTATGCAGTTTAGTGCTGTGGCCTCCTGGACAGTGTAGCCAACGCTGCATTGCTGGTGACAGTCTGCTCTACTGCTTCAGCCTGACTGCCTTCACCTGCCAGGAATCAAAACCACTAGAATAATTTGCCAATTGTTGGAATTTTCTAATGGCCTCATCCACATTTCCTGTCAAGGGCATGTTCCCAATCACTGCAGACCAGCCGGTCAGTCAGCTTTTTTTCCTACAGTACTGTACACCAGCTAGAACACAACTGCACTACAGAACATCAACAATATTGTGATATACTAATGCAGAAGACAAAATATCGAGAAGTACATATAGGAAAGTATAGATTTACTATTCCCTACTCCACATCTACGTAACTTGAAGATATATGTACTGGATGGGTACACATGTCGAGTTAAATATAGGAAATCTAGACTCACTTACCTGTCGATATTTTATCTTTCACATTCTGTCCCATCGATATTGTTGATTCGATATTAAGGGGGCACACCTTGTAATAACTCTAAGCAATTTGCCAAATTCAGGCAGCACCACTGAAAGATGCTATCCTAGCTGTTCACTTGTCAAATGTTATACAAGAGTCCTGCAAGACTAAAGTGTGTTGAAGCTGGGGTAGTAAGTATTTTAAGCATGATCTATGGCAAACTGTATTCTCAATGAGAACTTCTTTATTCTGATGACAGGCCTATATGTACACCATTTGTCACACAGGTCTTATCAGGGCTGTATCCTACACAAACTGTACTAATCATGAGCTACATAAACGTAGGTGATATGGTTGTTTCTGTCTCCCTCTTCCTGTCCCACTCTGCACTTGGTATGTTTCTTTCCTTGTCTTGCCCCAATCATTCTTACATTAGAATGCGGAGGTGAATATTTTACTCTGAGGAATGGTTAAAGCAGATGCCGAAGATAACCACAGAGTAAGGTATCCATACTGGTGTTGCTTAGCATTAAACTTGGACTCCACTTTGACTACATTGTTACTGTCATCTTTATTAAACCATTGTTATTAACCAAGCTGTCTGTCACATGCACACACTTTCAGAGCACCATCACATTTTCGCTCTGACTCATTCATCATTTTAGTGCATCTCTTTCGTTATGAATGCAGGTACACACAACCTCAGAAACAATATCCAATTTCCTTTCCGACAGAGCAAAGTGAAGAAAAGGCTTCCAAGGAACAACCCATAAACTAAACAATAAATTAACAGCATTACCATCACATCAGGAGTCTCAAAACATAGTTTATGAACCCAATAAGGACGCCAAAAATGAATTATCTTATTACATCTAACCTCTTCACACATAGAGGAATGAATAACTTAACACGCATTTGCAAAGCTAGCAGGTCTCAACTTTTCGATACATTGACAATTCTCTGTGCCAACACTTTTAAGCATAAAACAAAAAGAAAAAGCTTTTTGTCAATGTTGTACAGCACCAGGGGAAAAACAAAACAAAATGAACTAAAAATGCATGGACCGTGCTGCTACAGCAGCCCTGCACTATGGCGTATGCATGCATCACCACTCAAGTATGTGTTTTTTTTTTAATGTAACATTCCCAGGGAGCCGATACCCCTACAGCAGTGGGAAATACAACTAATCAAAAGTGCATTTAAAAAAAGTAGTTGCCACAGGGCAAATGACAGCTTTTGGTGGCTACCAAAAAAAAAAGTGAGAAAAAAATTGTTATAAACCACTAGCGGAGGGGATTGGGATCAACAATGGAGGAGTACTTGTGGTACAGTTAAGCAGGTGGAAAAAAAGGGGAGTGAGCAAGTGAGGAACTGGGTCACCAGAGGCGTGGAGATAAAAAAAACGAGGAGGTGCAATGGGTGAGATGGGACGGCTGCAGCAGAGGAATGTGGAGTATGTGGGGAGGAAGCAGCACACAATGGAGTAGCTAGAAAATGCATGCACCTTCATTGAGTGTGGAAAAAAAAAGTAGTTACCTGAATCTGAGGATAAAAGTCTTCAAATCAAAAAGATGGAATATAAGCTATGCTCCACGCAATAGACAAAGACAAAAAGAGAAAAGAAAGTAATTTGCTTTAATCTTATTCGGCGAGAGGGACAAGAAAGCTAAGCAATGGTAAGCAGTGAGCTGGATCTAAAGCTACAAAGTTTTTGGCATGTTGCACAAGAATTCTTTTTACAAGCTGTCTGGGTCGAGCCCTCCTCACTCTCAAAAAGAAAAGCGAAAAAAACACATTCACTGAGGCTTGCCATCAAACCACCGCACCTCTGATTCCATGCTGTAGAAATGCCAACGGCCCCATGATGCACTGCATGCTATGGTTTGGATTTGCCTGCAAGGTTGCCAAATCAGAGGAACAAGTAGGAACAACTTCATGGAATTACTGCTGTAAGGAGACTAGCAGACATGGGAGAACATGGGTACAAAAGACATCTGATGTAAGCCTCAACAAGGCTCACCAAAATTCAGTATCATGGGACTTAAAGATCCCTACTCTATAGAGATACATCAGATCCTTGTTCTGCAGAGCTAAATTTGGTAGAATTGTGTCAAGTCTTTGTGGCAGTGAAATATAATTTAAGACAAACCAAAGTGGTGCTACTAAAAGAAAAGAAGACTGACAAACTCTAGACAGTGCAACCAAATGCCCTAAAGTATTTGTTCGTCCTACCCTCTGAACATAAAACAGGGGGACATTCTGATTAGCACTAGAATATCAGTTCCCTCCTTACACAATGTCTTAGTAAAATGTGAGGATGCCCGGATTGATTTAAGTTGCACATGACTGTCTACTAACCACGCTCACTCACTAGTAAAGGCCTTTCTAGCTTGTGTTTCTATAAAATACAATGGGGCAGATTTACAGGCCCCTTGCGCCACCATTGCGTCACTTTTTTGACGCATCAGCAGCGCAAACAATGCGGCCAATTTACAGAGTGGCGCATCTAGGGAGATGCGTCACGTTGTAAAGCGCTGCGTCACATTATACTTGTGCCAGGTATAATGTATGCAGGGTGGGCGTTCCCACACAAAAATCCACGTAGAATTGACGCTGTGAAATTTATATTTTACTGCATCACTCTACACCTTCACTGCATCAAAATCCTTACGCCTGCTCAGACTAGGCGTAAGGAATGATGCAGGGCTTTTTGTCTGAGACTCATTTTTCATTTCAAAACTTTATTCGATTCATAAAATGGATCATAAAAGTACTGAACATACAAACCATTGTACCTCATAAAAGAAAAGAGCATTTTAAGTACACAATTTACCAAAATTTATAAAAGACATGATAAAAGGACCACTTATCTGTAGTTGCACATTGATGGAGTTGCGTCACTTTCATGAGCAACTCCAGCAATGCGTCACTTTTGTGCCAACAGATGCGTCAGTATTTATGACGCATCTGTTAATCCTTGCACCATGGAGCACTGCATTATAAATACAGCACATTCATGGTGGCGTAAGGAAACGGATGCATCCTTGTAGATGAATCAGTTCCTTGTAAATCTGCCATGGATTGCTTTGAAAACTCTGTTTGAAGAAGAAATTAAAAACTTGTTCTTGAATGCACAAACCACAAAGTAAAATTTTATTGCTGAAATATTCAAACGGAAGCTTTCCATGTGATTATTCCTTGTTGCTCCGGTGATATTTATTTTTTTACCTTTTTGAATATTTTAGCTTAGTCTTTCAGTCTGTTATTTGTAGGTAGAGATTCGGTGCTACTTAATTTTCTAAGTATAATTGAGCTCTTGGCCTTGCCTCCTGCTGCATTTATTGTATTTCTATCTAGCACCCTAATTTGATATTCCCGATTCATGCCCTTGTGCGGTTATAATCAATAATATCCTTACAAGGCATAAGAATCATATCCATATTCAGTAATAGCCCATGCAGTTCAAAGCACAGCACGGCTACTCCCATCAACTCCTAGAAAGCACAACGAGTTCTTCAAACAAACCAAGCCTTCAGGAGCCCGGTAAATTCCCCCCTGCTTTTGTTTTGATTTGAACAAGAACTCCTGGAGTCCAGCAAGAACTGTTAGTTCTTAGTGACGTCTTATGTCCAACCTTATGTCAAACCCGGCACCTTTCAGGTATAAAATACCAACAGTTGCCTTAAGCAAACACACGGTGGTTTGGAGCAGAGCGGCTATCTACTTGCCCGAGAGCCTAGCTGATGCGAGAGCCCACGGAAGCCACCCCTCCCCTTGGACGCGCTGGAGAAGCTACTTTTTCTCACGCCGAGAAAATCCAGCTCCGGTGTTCCCGAGTCACCCTTGCAGGTTGCTGGGAGATCGAGTCCTGAAGAAAGAGATAAAAGACCTCCCACATTCTATTACTAAGGTACGGAGCTGACTAAACCCTTAAAGAGAATTCTTGAATCAGATCCTTGGCAAAAACAATCTTAACCAACTGAACTTAAACTGCTACTTACTTACTCCTTCCCAAGTGTTAGGCTTAGGTCAGGTACATTGGGGTAGGCGTAGTTAGAAGCACCAGTTGAGTACGTTAGTCAATGGTTTTATGTATGTAAATATATTTTATCTATTTTAAGTATCATATGGCTAAGAAACCATATCTATGCTTTTACAGTATTATTTCGTAATACTACTTTTATTGTACGCACTTTACTTCATAATAAGTATTACAATTCTGCAAATTCATTTCTCTTGCATGAGAAAGAAGACTGCTCAATAAAATAACACCTTTTTATTGAAAACGCCTGTCTCTATTTCTCTGCACTCTGGTGAAACTAAGTATGCACAGTTGACTGAGTGAAATAGCTGCCTATTGTTTTCACACGACTCTAGAGATAAACTCTATTCTGAGGGAGCAAAGTTGTCATGTTTGTACGGTTGTCAGAAGCTAATCCCTTCTTGTCTAATCCGGAGAGTTAACTCTTTCCTGAACATTCGAGAAAGTTTCTAGTGACCTCTGAGCTAGCTGGCGAAAACTAATTAAGCCTAATATAGTCAGTAGAGACCTAGTCGACCTCAGTCCTACGTCTACACTGCTGTTTATATTATTCCAATGCGCAGAGCCTATTGGGAATATAGGAACTACACTACATATTCTTTGTTTAACATATGTTTTCTTTAGTTTATTGGGTCTGGCCTTTTCTCTCTTGTTATTTCTAGTTCTCCAACTTTGCTTAATACAATCACTGCCTAATATGCTGGGGATCGAAAACACCGTAAATTTCCTCGGATCTGAGCCCAGCATTTGACAACCTACATGCATTAGTTAAATCATGACAATGGACAACGAAAACATCCAACCGGAACATTGCTTACAAGGCACACAGATGGTAGTAGAAAAGCTGCTCACCAGCTCAAAACAATTGCTGTCGTTCATCTACTACAATGTTTGCACTTTCGCCAGCCGTGTCACAAGTTTATCTCTACAGTTTATTCCAAGCAGCGTTTATCTTACCCAGATGCAGTGTTATTCATGCTCCGGTACACAAACTCAAAGCATATATTGTTGTTCCTGTCCTTCCTCCATATCTATAATGGAGGACAAGACATTCATGGAAAGAGCCATTCGACTGTCCCTCTCAACCACTGCCTCTCAAGACGAGCCTGGGGACGTCTTCACCCCACAAAGTAACCAGCAGCACAGAGGAACGTGACAGCGCGTATAACATAGCAACAACCCAGATAGGCACCCTCTTAGTCTCACAGCTTGACTCTGTGCAAGCCTTCAGCTCCATACGTGCACCCGGCGCCTGTGAATAACATGCACACACCAGCCAGATGACACTCAAAGACACGCGTTACTTACCCTTAAGAACACCGAGGCTCACACCAGGGCAATGTCACTGTGTGGTAAATGCATAAAGTATGGTGGGCAGCCACTAACAGACATTGCGGATTACATGCACTGAATTTGGCAGTCCAATGCCACCCCCGCCAGATAACTGGCGCCAGCCTGCGCTGAGCCCTGTCACTACGGAAACACTTACCGCCCTCTTAGTGGTCCAAAGCTGGACTGTGGAAAAGCTCAGCAGGGGGGTTAAGCACTTGCACGCAGGTATCACCCTGCTGTTACAGTGCGAGCCCGGTGCTCGAGGGGGCGGGGCGGGGCGGAGTAGGGTGCAGGAAACGACAACGTCTGACGTCATTAAAGCCGGGTGGCTTTCCGCGCCTGCCTGCGCAGCAGAAGCTGGTTCCACTCTGACCGCCAGAGCGAAGTTTTAAGTGCCTGCGTTCATCCAATAATACATCGATCGTACGGACGTAACATCTGTGTTGTGCCAATCGCTGACTCCCTAACAAGTCCAAGAAAAGTCGCAAAGTGCCTGGTCGGGGAGCCTACCACTACAGGAAGAAGTAGAAGAGTCGCGAGGAAATACTTTACCGAGGCACCAAATCCAATGAACATGTGGGAAATGCTTCGTCAGCCAATCGGACCTTGTAAATACACGGCTGCCCAATGATTCTTTGAACTACCAACCAATCCCGCAGTTCGCGTACACTCGCCAATCGAAAACGTACGCGTTCCTATAGTGTTTGCTTTGCAGTTGACATGTGAAACCCCGATGTGTGGTCTTGTGTTGTTTTGGGAAACGTTCTATTTACCTTGGTGCGAGATCAGTTGAGTGGACGGCAGCAAACGTTGCACTCCGGAGAGAAGGGGTTGCTGGGCTCCAACCTTACTGGACTCATGGACGAGCAGAAGCAGTTTGCCTTCGGAGAAGCTACGCACATCTGGCAATTTCATATTTTCAGCGCACTTTTATGTGACGTTTGAGTGACACTTTTATCGCAAGTAGAGCAAAATAGTTTATATAGCAATATAGTAAGACGTGAAACGCATGGGCGTTGCAGGAATCCGTCGGCGTCTGCTAACCCAACTGGGGCCATTAGAGGTGAAATTGCAAATAAGAGTTTATTTTTTATTTTATTTATTTATGCGATTTTATATAGCGCGGACTTTACCCGAAGGTGTCAGAGCGCTTCACAATGGGAACATCAATGATACATGAGGAGAATAATAAGTGAACAAATTACAAAAGCAAAGTTACGTTACATGAATCAAAAGTGACAATAGTGAGTGTTATGTTGTGCTTTCTTTTATTATTTGCATATTGCTTTAAGGCTCGCGTTAGAGCGTGCCACCATGTAGAATGTCTATTACTGTTCTTGCATTCTTGTTCCATTAAGGGTCAGTTGAAGCCTTCCTCTGGTGCTGTCAGTTGTGCTTCCTGGCTCCACCTGTTTTATCCTTTATCTCAATAAAACCTTATGAGATACTACAGCCTCCTTCCCTACTTTACAATTGGCGACGATCAGGATCGACACCCTGCAACCTAAACCTCGGATTATTTTTTTTTCCTCTTTTTCATCGTCTACAAGGAAAAAAAAAAAGAGAATCGCTTTGCAAAGAAGTTATTTGTATATCTACTATCACCTGGGCCATTACATCCAAGGGATTCAAAAGCTGGTTCGTATATTTTTTTTTTCTTTACTTTAAGGAGACTTACTGACTTACAGGCTCCGGTTGGTCGCGCATGCCGGCATCTTTCAATCGAGAGCCGGATTCCAAACACCATCGGACGACGCGCGACCACGGAATGCGTAACATCAATCACGCGCGCCTGGGTTAATCACGTGATGACATAATCGCGCTAGGTCACGTTGCGTGACCCTGCGTAGCGGCCATTTTGGGTTGGTCGAAGGAATCTCGGAAGATTCAATTACCGAGGCTCAGTCACCGAGGCAGTTCTAAAAAAAAAAAAAAAAAACGAACTTTATTTAACCAGCGCTAATCCATCATTGGCTCACACCATTGAATAACGTTTCTCAAGGAGGATAAAGATAAACAGGTGAGACTGTCGGGGCACTTGCTAACTGTTAATCAACCTAGTGTTGTGTTTAAACGGGATTACTGCACAAAATCCTTGCATTGTTTATAGACATATATGAATTCTGGGGATCAACTCCACAGTGAAGATATTTCTGAAACAGTAATGGCTCAACAAAGCTTTGTCATTAGCCCTCCACAACCCTTTTGGGCTACTGGATCACAACCAGACATGAAGTGGGTGGAGTGGAAGGAGTATTTTAATAATTACATCTGTGCTATTGATGAAAATGCTAAAATGAAGCCAGAGCAAAAGAAAAGAATACTTCTACATTCACTGGGTCCTAAAGGATTAAAAACATATTCACGTATGCAAAAATTAGCTGATGCTGATTCAAGTGAATTTGATAATGCCATTGCTGATATGGATAGATATTTCGCACCTAAATTGTGTATAGGTGTTGTGAGACACAAATTCTTCCAAAGAAAACAAAAAAAAGGATGAATTAGTAGACGAATGGGTTGATGACCTTAAAAAACTGGCTATTGATTGCAAATTTGGTGATTTACACGACGAACTTATTCGAGATCAGCTTGTGATGCACAATGATAATTCTCCTATTCAAGATCGGCTTTGGGTTAATGGCGATGCACCTCTCGATGATGTACTCGCAATAATGAGGAAATCAGAGATGTCGGGAAGATGTGCTACTGTGATTAAAGATACTGTTAAAGATTCTGACAAGGCGTCATCGGCTGTCTTCAAAATCCAAGGGACACCAAAATATCAGAACAAACAATCTTATAACAAAGGGTTTAGTCAACCTTACAAGAACCAAGGAGTGGATAACAAGTTGGAAGACAAAAAGTGTTACCGCTGTGGTAGCAAAGAGCATATGGCTTACTACAAGTCATGCCCTGCTTTACGAAAAAAGTGTGGTATTTGTGGTCTCATTGGCCATTTCAGCAAAATGTGCCGTAGGCGTACTAATGTCAAATGTATTTGGAATGAGGATGAGTGTGTTGATGGAAGTAGTGATGATGAAAGTGGTTGTGTTAAGAATATAAGAGGGAATTACATGTTGAACATTACTGAGGAAGGCAATTATATGTTAAACCTTACTGATGAAGCAATGGTGGGTAAACCTATCTGTGAAGTCTCTTTTGGCGGTGTTAAAGTTAAGGTATACGCAGACTCGGGGTCTCCATATACGATTGTCAACGAGGAGATATGGAAAAAGAATTTTACACAGAATATTGGGGATAAATTAAATGCCTCAGATGTTAGCCCAGTAAGTTATACTGGTGGTAAAATTGAACTTTTAGGGTTCAGATGGCTTACCTTTATATTTAAAGGCAGAATGGCCAGAGGCAAATTATACATTGCAACAAAAGGACCTTCTGTTCTGGGGTGGTATGACCAGAAAAGTCTCCATATCATCTTAGATCCAAATAGCAAAGAGAAGGTACTAGTTGTAGATGAGGGCAGCAAATTGGAAGATATTTTAAAGCTTAAATTCACCAACGTAGTAAGTGGTCAGCTAGGCAAGCTGAGGGACTTTGAGCATAGAATTATGCTCAAATGCAATGCACAGCCTAAAGTGCATAAGGTTAGGCCTATTCCCCTTTTGATAAGAGATGAAGTCAAGAAGGAAATTCAGGGTCTTTTAGCCAAAGGTGTCATTGAGGAGGTATTCTCTTCGGAGTGGATTAGTCCAATTGTCGTAGCGAGGAAACCCAACGGAAAAATCCGTTTGTGTATTGATTTACGCCATCTTAATCAAAATATTGTGATTGAACGTTTTCCCTTGCCCAAAATTAACGAAATGGTTTCTTCCTTAAGGGGAGCGACTTGGTTTTCCACAGTGGACCTTTCCGCTGCATACCATCAGGTTGTTTTAGATCCTGAGTCTAGGCATCTAACAGCCTTCATCACACCATTTGGCTGTTTCCAATTTATAAGGATGCCATTCGGCCTTGCATCAGCCGCGGCTGTTTTCCAACGCCTAATGCACAGATTGTTTGGTGACATGAATGGCATTAGTTTCTTTCAGGATGATATTCTAATTGCTGGCAATGATAAAGAGGATCATGACACCAAGTTGTGGGAAGTTTTTACCACACTTAGTTCTGCTGGTTTGACTGTTGAACTGTCTAAGTGCAAATTTGGAGAAAGAAATGTCTCATATCTGGGTCATATAATTAGTGAGGAGGGCGTCAGACCAAAAACTTCACTAATAGAATGTATTGTCAACTCACCTGCACCTGATTCCAAAGAAGGAATCAAATCCTTTTTGGGTATGGCTGAGTATTGTGCTAAATTCATCAAAGGCTTTGCTTCAAAGGTACACAACATCAGATCCCTATTGAAGAAAAATGTAAAATTTGAATGGTCTAAAGAGTGTGAGAATGAGTTTGTGGAAATCAAGCGAGATTTGCAAAAGGTGAGCGCCTTGTCTAGCTTTGACCCTAATCTAGATTGTTATCTGACAACGGATGCAAGTGACAAGGGTTTAGGCGCAGTCTTATCACAGGTTGATGAGAAGGGTAAAGACAGAATAATTTTGTTTGCATCCAGGGCTCTGTCACCTGCTGAAAGCAGATACCCGATTATAGAAAGGGAAGCCTTGGCTTGCGCTTGGGCCTTAGAACATTTTCGTGCATTTGTTTGGGGGAAAATGGTTCACATTAGGACTGATCACAAACCGTTGGTCCACATTTTATCCACTGAGGGCACAGCTGCTGCTTCGGCCAGGTTGGCAAGGATCTCTATGCGGATGAAGGAATACATTTACGTGATCACATATGTACCTGGTAAAGACAATGTTGTCGCTGATTGTTTGTCTAGACTCCCTTCTCCTCTGGAAGAATGCGTTGATGATCCTTGGGGAAACATTAGTATAGCGTTCATTCATGATTCTGGTTTTCCAGCCATTAGCAGGGAGGATTGGTTAAGAGAACACAATGCTGACAAGGACTTAGTGGAAGTCTCGAAGTTTATTTGTCACGGCTGGCCGAAAGAGAGATTTTTGTCGGGCACTGTGAAACCGTTTTGGGAGGTACGTTCTGAATTATCATTTGAAAAGGAGGTTCTAATGAGGGGGGACAGGATTGTCCCACCCTCTGGGCTGAGGAAAAAAGTTTTAGAGTTATGTCACGAGGGACATTTCGGTATTGTAAGGACTAAGCTAGCGGTTAAAAATTTGTTTTGGTGGCCCAAAGTTGACAGTGAAGTGGAAATCTTTGTCAGAGGTTGTTCTGTTTGCAATTCTGCTGACAAGTCTTTGAGGACTCTTAGACCAGCTATGAGTGAGGGACTCATTCCTAACATGCCTTGGGAAACCATCGCAGTAGATATTTTTGGCCCTGTAGGTGACCCAAAGGAATACGGGCTTGTTGCCATTGATCTGTTTACCAAGTGGCCTGTAGTTAAGTTTGTGGACAGTGTGGATACTCAGACCGTGTTAAAATTTTTGGATAAAATTTTCATTGTGGAAGGTCTACCTGTTAATATCCTAACGGACAATGGTGTACAGTTCTTGTCCAAAGTTGCCCAAAACTATTTTGCAAAATGTGGTATCACACACAAAACAACCTCTTTGTACAATCCCAGTGGGAATGGAACTGTTGAGCGTTTCAATAGAGTTATTAAGGGGATTTTGCAAGCTGCAAATTACAAAGGTTTAGATTGGAAACTGGAGATACAAAAAGCTGTATGGTCTTACAAGGTGACTTTAAATAACTGCACGGGAGTTTCCCCTTTTGTGATGATGCGTGGTAGATTACCTAGGTGTAAATTCAACCCTGGTTGGGTTTTCAAAGATAACGTCCAGCAGTGGTCACCTGTTGAGGTCAAGAAAAGTTTGGAATTGGTGCATGACAAGAGTAAAGCCTACTATGATCAGCGCCATGGCGTGAAAAATATCATTATAAAAAGTGGTGATTGGGTCAGGATTGAGAAACCGTACAGGGTTTCAAAAGGGGAGAACAAATTTGATTCGCCTAAACAGGTTCTGGAAGTTCTTAGGAACTCAGTCAAGTTAAGTGACGGGAAGGTTTGGAACCTGAAGGATGTGGCTTTGGATATTTGTCAAAACCATGGTGCAGATGAGTTTGCAAGAGACAAACTAACTGATTTTGATTGGGTTGAGGATTACTTCCAAGGCAGCAGTTTGCAGTCTCAACTTGCGCCTAATGGATCTCTGCCTCAATTAAGGGAGGGGGATGGGGTAACCTATTCTCCTGTTTCTCATGATTGTCAGACCAATAAATCCTCACGTAAACCTGACAGTATTGAACAGGAACCCAACTCAGTTGATACTGGTCATGTACATGACAACGTACCTTCCTTTCCAATTGTAACTTCTCCTGCTGTTAATAGTGATGCTGTTTCAACACCCACACTACCTACAGTTAAGGTTTCTAATAGGACACGAGTGTTGCCTTGTTGGCTTAAGGATTATGTAAAGTAATTTATTATTATTTCCCTCCTTGTCCCTTCCTTCTTTCCATTTTCCCTTGCCTTTCCTCTGTTGTCCCTTTTGCCCATTATTGTGACGGAGGGGGATGTGTTATGTTGTGCTTTCTTTTATTATTTGCATATTGCTTTAAGGCTCGCGTTAGAGCGTGCCACCATGTAGAATGTCTATTACTGTTCTTGCATTCTTGTTCCATTAAGGGTCAGTTGAAGCCTTCCTCTGGTGCTGTCAGTTGTGCTTCCTGGCTCCACCTGTTTTATCCTTTATCTCAATAAAACCTTATGAGATACTACAGCCTCCTTCCCTACTTTACAGTGAGCAACCAAAATACATGAGGTAGCAATCGGTACAATACAGGAGGAAAAAGTGATATGTGTGACAGGAGGAAAAAGTGATATGTGTGCAGTGCAGTGGAGTTTCCATTTTCAATTCAGGTGATTGTGATGGAGTGACAGCAAGTACTAATGCCATTGTCAGTTTTGGGGTGGGACAGAAATAATCTGAGGATTGGTTCAATGGGCGGAGTCAGAGGTGTGGCCAGAAAGGGCAAAGCATCCCAATTTTTAGTATTTGTTTGGCATTTCACTGACCAGGTACAGTTTATCCCGTTATTTAATTCAACCACTGGATACACATGTTTATGTAATGTTTAATATGAGTTATTGACATTAAAATACATTCAGAAAGTGTGATATGTTTCCAATCACAGAATGTCCCATATACGCTTAAAAGTGGAATCGCAAGCCATTTGTCTCCAAGCACTGTAGCTTTTGTCATCAGGACTTCTCCCTTTTTCCACAAGAGCAGTTCAAACATAAATGGCAAAATATCGTAGTCTGCAAGTGTTTTCCACATATTTATGGCTCTGCCGTATTTGCTACTTAATACACCATCTGCTGCATAATCAGACGATTTTAACTAAAAACGGATCAAAGTTACTAAAAAATGTGACGTGTTGCTGTGACGTGGAGGGCCCTTTCTAAAGGCTGCCTGGTCAACTTTCGCACTCCTGCATTTGTATATTACACTGGTACCAATGAGGCAAAATCTTTGCAGAGACTGGTAGTATGTGCTTTTTTTGCTGCACAATTAAGTCAAAAATGTGACATCATTTTGTCCTCAATTGCTGTATAATTCTAGGACCCCAAAGCAGACTGCACATGTTAAAATAGCTTGTGCATGAAGCACAGAGACCGTGGACTTTGCAAACTTAGTTTGGTGTGTGTGCAAATCTTGCATTGCCGATCCCTGGTGAGTTGCACTACTGCTGAAACGAAGCCAATGGCGATGATAGAGCGCGCAGGTCACCTGACTAACTTTTATTACCAAATAGTGCACACTTGGGCCCTATAAGAATAATTTTCATTTATACTTTAATCAGGTAACCTACACACTATTACCAGTAATTCAGTTTCACTTCTTTTCTATTTCCGTGTACCTGACTTACCAATCCTTGTCACAGGTACCTAAGATCACAATGTATCAGAGAGCTAGCTGTGGGACAAATAGACAACACAAATACCATATACACATTGAATAATGTTTATACTCTTTATAATGACCACAGACTCAAGAAGTTTTCAAAACCTTTATCTAATTATCTTCATCATCATATGCCAGGAGCCACAAATTAACACAGATCATACTGTCTATAACTAGAATTAGAAATATCGTATAGCTATGGATGAGAGTAAGAATCATTTAGAAAACGGAAAATAAAGGGAAGGAGAAATAAGGAACACGCTATTTTAGATTAACAGACTTTCACAATTTCACTAAAGGCGGGTAAAGAAAGGGAACATACTAATCAAAATTGACTTTTCGAAATTCACTAACGGTTCCGAGGAAACAAAACTTTTGCAATTTGATTTATCAAGATGTGCTTATTTTCTGTGAGGAAGGTAAGAATGGAACATACTATATATGTAAACAAATCAGTAATTGACTAAAGGTGGGGAGAAAAGTGGAACATGCTAATAGACAAATTTGCATTGAAAATCTTATTTATAGAGAGACAGGGAAAAAGGACGTAGGCAATTATGCTTTATTCGAGACGAGAGAGAGAAGTTTAGAAAGACAAACACCCACATAGAATTTTATATCTACCTAGACAGAATAAAGACCAACCCTGGCCACGGGTCAGTTGGAAAAGGCGGGAAAGGACCATCAAGGACTTAGGCTGCCTGTAGGTGAGCAGGTACAGCTCATGGACAGTCAGGACAGGATAACCCCAGGATTTGGATCAGGACTGGGCTCACCAAAGGGTACTACCAACACCTGCAGCTTCGGTTGCAACGCCTGCGCTACTCCCTCTCTGCAAGGAATCTGCCAGTAACCCCGATTGGGTTCTCGAATCTCCCATCAAAGTGCTTCGCCAGCACTTAAGGTTCCAAAAACCCCGACTGGGTCTGTGGAAAATACGGACAGAGTGCTCCGCAGCTCTCTGTATCAGTCACCTATAGAGTACGTTGGGTCAGTGACAGGTCAGCTATTCGGACAAGTCGGACAATTTCTCTAGCTAAACCTAGGCTAGTTATACTGTTTTTGGGTCAGTGTACCACCCCCTAATGTTGCAAGTGGAAGGATTCCCAAGTTTTGATTGGTCAAAGGAGGAGGTTAGGTCATCACACCACCTAAATTTTAGACTTTCTCAGGCTTAATATTCAATTTTCGTACCCACCCCTTACATTCTAGTTCCCATGGCATAAGATTTACAGAGTACAATAGGATACACAGCAGTGAAATACAATTGTAACAGTTTTAGGTACAAGTCATCTTCTTCAGCTGGTTGGAGTTCAGGTTCCCAGGAGCATCTTGGCTGTGTCTGCCAGCTGGCTGGGTTCCACTGCTGCATGGCTTTCTTTTCCCCATCACGTGACTGGTACCATACGGGCTTCAAAGATGGAGTAGCAAGCGCCTCCCAGGCCCAAAGAATACGATACATGAAAAGCAAGCGAAAACAATTTAGAAACACAGAAAAAATTAATACACTGTATACCATGATTGGCTATACTACACCCCTTACTTTATAATAACCATAGCATTATGGTAAGTGTAGAACACACAGCTTTGCAAAAGCGGCAATGCAAGCTCGGAGCATATGAGAAAACAAAGCAGCCATTTTAAGTGCATTGCGCATGAGCAACAAATTCCCTCCAGAACTGCAAGTGCGTCACATCACATGGGTATGACCGACGCATGCGCAGACTAAATTCCCGCAAAGCTGCGGCCAATTTAGAGGCAAGCTTATTATTGTTAGTAAACACATAAGCAAGCTTCACTGGGACACCCCGTGTAGTGTAAAATGTGCAATATTAGTAAGACAAAACAGATTGATTACAAAGTTAAGGTTACTCGAGGTTCATGAATACAAGCAAGTCGTGTAACGTGCGAATACTTGCTCCATCAATCCCCTCTTTGATGATATTTACTATCATCACTATTAATGGAACGAGATGCCAACTTTTCATATTTCATTCACCCAATTCAATTTCTTCAAACTTTTTATTCAGCCTTTTCCCTGCATCCTTATTAGGATGAACATTCTTTGCTCTTTTGTAAATTTGATTATTCATTTCTTCTAATTCGAGCTCATCAACATTCTGTTTCATTCCTCTTTTATTCACAGCATACTTCTTCTTGTGTTTTCGACATTTAGAGCAAATTATTATGATAAGCACGAATAGACTTATTCCTGCTATTGGCATCAGTATTTTACTCACAAGACTTTTACCTAGGTTAGAAAACCAACTACCTATAGAGGAGAGACCATCAGTTAGTCTCTTCCAGGCACTGTCAACTGGTTTGAGCTCTTTTTCCAAATTAGTTATGTTTCTCACATATTTCTTAATTTCAACACTTTTGTCAGGCATGTAAGTGCAACAATGTTGTTGTAGTACTGCAACGGTCCTCTTTTATAGAACAAACTAGCTAAAATACTACAGGAAATTCCATATGTTAGTGATAAATGATGATAGGTCACACCTTCAGCTACTGAAGTAGGTAGCTTCATGCAGACTTAACAGTCTTCTATTTCCATTGCTTTTACGTAGTGTACTAACAGGTTTGCAAATACGTTTAAATGAGTTCTGTTCTTTATTCTGTGATAATGTAGTCTTCCCTCATCTGATGCGTCTAAGTCCATTCCAGTTTGTCTAAGGCTAAGTGTTTTCTCAAGTCTTTCTACACTTTGTGGTGTCTCTTTCGTTTGCAGTTCTTCTGTGTCCTTTGTCACTATTTTAGTAGGGTACAAATTAGTATCTTTACTCATCATGTAACGAATAGTTACTGTTAGTCCTATCCATAATATCAGTACTAAAGCTATACTACATACACATATTTTGCAACATGTCTTACAACAATTGCGTCTAGGTCTTCCATTCACAGTGGAATCAGAATTTTTTTTCCTTAAAAGAAGTTTTTCAACCCCTCTTTGTAACTTTGCACAGGTTGCTTACACAGGGCAACGTTCAGGTTGGTTCCTCTTCTTCAGAAGTCTGATCAGCAATCGGTTCTTCATCACTTTCATCACTTATATCAAGATTTTCAAATTCCTCCAACACCAGATAAGTCCATTCAGGACTCTGATACTTATTGTTCAGCCTCTTTATTCGGGCACTTCTTCTCTTAGGCTTTGCTCCAGACAGGTCAGTTTCGCTGGAGTCTTGATTCTCTTGCTCAAGTTTTTCTTCTACAGTTTTTAGCCTCAGTCTCAGTCTTTTGACAAATCTTGGTTCCCTATTCTTTTTCTTGAATCTTTTAACTGGCACTGTAATTTGGCTTTCCGAAAATGCTCTTTTATTTTTGTTTAGTTGTGGCACATCTGCTTCAATGTTTTCTTCTTCCCTATCTGTCTGACTAGTTCCAGGTCTTAGGTCAGTTTCTTCTCTTCTTCCTGAACACATTTATCTATTTCTATCTGATCCTGTTCAAGCACTTCGAACCTTTGATTTTCTTCCGCTTGAATTTCCGCCCTATTTTCTATCTGTCCCTTTTCAGTTTCAGGAGTCTTTGGAGGTGTGTCGGTAACCTGTTCTGTCCCTATCTGACCTTCCTTCCCATCAGATTTGACCTGGATTTCGATGATTTGATTATCTTATTCTATTCCTGTCTCGTCCTCACTATCCCACTCTCTATCTAAGTAGGTTTGTCTTCTGGTTCTTATTGGATCGAATGTCAGGTCGATTACTGGGACCCAATCATCTTGACTGGTGCTCGGTTGCTCTTCTTCAGCTACTTCAGGACCAACTTCCAGAGACCCCTCAGCTGCACAACCTTCAGTCTCAGCCTTTTCTTCGTCTTTTGTCACCTTTTTCGTATGGCTGGCATGGATCCACCTTGGCACACCTGCACACTTCACCGCTGTTTTGGTAACAAGAATCGCTTGTCTTTTCTTTCCCCACTTCGGTGCAAGGTAACTCGACCGGGTGTGTTTCTTAAGTACAACCCAATCACCAGGGTGCAGATTATGGGCTGGAGTTGCTGGCCTGGCGACGGCGTCTTCCCCAATCTGGTGAGAGATAGAACGCACTTGGTCACCCAGTTGCTTGCAGTACTCTAGCACCAAATCATCAGAAATGTTTATCAGTTTGTGTCTTGGCACCCATGCTTACCGTTACTCTTCCCATCAGAATCTCGTGGGGGCTCAGGCCTGTCTTCCGATCTGGAATACTTCTGAGTCCCATCAAGACAAGGGGCAAAGCATCTATCCATTGCATTCCAGTAGATTCACACATCTTTCCCGACCTGGACTTGATAGTGCCATTCAGTTGTTCCACCACTCCAGAAGCCTCTGGGCAATATGCACAGTGCAGTTTTTGTGTAATTTTGAATGCTTCACAGATTTGACTTATTATTTAATTCTGAAAATGCCCACCTCTGTCTGATTCAATTGTGACTGGAAAACCGTACCTAGGTATTAGTTCCCTCAGTAACAATTTAGCTACAGTGATGCTATCGTTCTTTCTTGCAGGATAAGCTTCTACCCATTTTGAAAATAGGCAAACAATGACGAGGACGTACTTCATTCCTTTACAGGGGGGTAACTGAATAAAGTCAATTTGTAATCTGACAAAAGGACCTTCTGCTTTCCCAATTTTACCCGGTAAAATTACTGTTTTCTTTCCAGGATTGCATTGTTGGCATGTCAAGCACCTCTGGCAGAGTGCCTCTGCTTTGTTCCTGAATTTCGAATTGAACCATATCTGTCTGAAGACACGGACCATTGCATCTCTTCCTACATGTGCATCTCCATATATTAACCTAGCCATAGGAGCAAGCAAGCTGTCAGGCAATACAGGCATACCATCAGTGTAAACAATGACACCATCCTCATTCCTTCTCTGACAACCACATTTTCTCCACCTTCTCTTTTCCTTAGGTCCTGCTGCATTTTGCAAATCTCTTAGTTCTTCCCATGTTTGTGCATCTTCAAACACCATAAGTTGGCAGCTGTTTCCAATTCCCCTCAATTTGATATTGACTGACATTCTATGTCTTGCACAATGTTGGGCCAGTTGGTCAGCATATCGATTACCTGCCGTCACATTGTCATCGCCAGATTTGTGAGCAGCACACTTGACCACTGCCAATTCTTTAGGTAACTGGATTACTTCCAGTAGTTGCTGCACAACTTTCCCGTTTCGGATAGGAGTACCCGAAGAAGTCATAAATTCTCTTTGCAACCACAACTGGCCAAAGTCATGCACAACCCCATAACCATACTGGCTGTCAGTGTATATGGTTATTCTCTTGCTTTTACCAAATTTACAGGCTCTTGCCAATGCAACCAATTCTGCTACTTGTGCAGACTTTATTCCAAACAAATAGGATGCTTCTACTGGACGTGCTATCGTACACACAGCATAGGCAGCGCTTAGGCCTCCATCTTTGTGTCTCAGACATGAGCCGTCTACAAACAGCTCAAAATCTTCTACAGGCAGGGGCATTTCCTTGATGTCTGGGCGTGGTTTTGTACTAAACTCAGTCAGATCCATGCAATTATGCTCGACCTCTCCCTTTTTTTCTGCCACGAGTGAATTTGGCAATAAGGTAGCTGGATTCAAAATATTACATTGGGTAATGGTTACATTTGCTCCTCCTACTAGAATTCTCTCATGGTTCGGGTCAGTAAGATTACAATTGCATGTGGAACATACACAGTTACAGGATGTCCCATAATGATGGATTCACTCTGTTCAAGACTCATGCAAGTTGCAGCTACTGCTTTCAGGCATCCAGGTAATCCAGCAGGCACTGGATCTAAAGTAGTGGAAAACTATGCCCCTGGACTTCTAGTCAAACCATGCATTTGAGTTAGGACTGAAAGTGCACAATTGTCTCGGGTGTCACAAAACAGTGCAAAGTCTTTCGAGAAGTCAGGCATTCCCAATGCAGGAGCTGTGCACAGACATTCTCATAACTTTGTAAAAGCTGACATGCTCTCATCATCCCACTCCACTGGGTCTTTCGCTCCTTTCTTTGTCATTTTTATTAAAGGTTTGGGTAGGACTGCAAATCCCAAAATCCACTGTCTGCAGTACCCTACCACTCCAAGAAACATTCTGATTTCTTTCTGAGTATTTGGTAGTTCCATGTTTTGAATTATTCTAATTCTTTCCGTGGTAACTTTCCTGATACCCCTCTCTATCTGGTGCCCCAGATATTTCACTGAAGAGGTACAGAACTGTAATTTGTCTGGGGATACTTTATGTCCTCCTTCACCTAAATGGTTCAGTAAGGCAATGGTGTCAAGAACACAGTCTTTCCGACTTTTAGACGCCACCAAAAGGTCGTCTATGTATTGGACCAGGACTGATTCTCCAGGTAAAACCAAAGATTCAAGGAATTTTTTCAGAATTTGATTGAAAATTGAAGGACTCTGTGTAGCCCTGAGGGACACGATTCCAGACGTAAATATGACTGTTGAATTCAAATGAGAAAAGAAATTTGCTGTTTGGATGCAATGGGATTGAAAAGAATGCGTGACATAGGTCAATGACGGTAAACCATCCAGCATTCCATGGAATTTGGTACAAAATCACTGCAGGTTTTGGAACAATAGGACAGCAAGGAACAACGATTTTGTTTACCTTGCACAGGTCGTGCACTACCCTGTACTTACCACTCGGTTTCTTGATTCCAATTATGGGCGAATTACAAGGACTGCTCATCACTTCTTGTATAATGTTTGCTTCTAACAATCTTTTTATTTCAATGGCAACCCCTGCTTTTACTTCTGCACTCATTTTATACTGTTTAGTATTCGGGTAAACTGCATCTTCTTTTATGGAGATTTTAATTGGGTCTACGTTTGCCATTAATCCTACATCTTTTCCAGTAAAATCCCACACCTCTGGTTTCACTGTCTGTTGGAGTTCTTCAGGTAAGTCTTGTATTGTCAGTCTTTTGATTTCTGAGTCAGGTCGTATTAACATTAATTTGTAAATTCCGTCTTCATCTTGGGTCTGAATTTCAACGCCTTTTGGTGTGCAAAAGATGATACAGTTCATTTTGCACAACATATCTCGTCCTAGTAAGTTCACGGGACTAGAACCACAGTGTAATAATCCAGGAAAAGGGTTTAAATGAAGAAGCTTTATTCAGCAGCACAGCATCAAGTATACAGCTTCAAAGTCCAAGTACAACTGACAGAAAGGGCAGAATGCATCACCAGGAAAGTTCTGAGAACCAGAACTTCATGAACAAAGTCTCATGCAGTTAAAGGTGAAGTAATGTAGGATGTAACACATCTCCCCCATAAACAGAAAAACAAAGAAAATAACATATGTACAAAATCATAACAACGAAGCAAAACTTTACAGAGCAAAATATTACACATAGTCCCGTAAAGAAATAGGTTTCTTACGAGTGCGGGAATCATCCTTGATCCTGGAGGCAATGGTGTCAGTAGAAGGCCTGGTGTCAGTAGAAGGCCTAGAACACAGACCTGGTGCAAAATTGTAACCATTCTGAGAAGAAAAATGAGAATTCACACCATACTGGACAGGGCACTTCGCAATCTTGCTTACATTCCAGACCTTTCCATCTTGCGTGATAACAGAGTTTTGGAAAACATTTTTAACCTGAATGGGTCTACTATATTTGCTCACTCCCTTGCTAACAAATGAAGGTTTCAGAATTTTGACCCAATCTCCCACAGCCAAACCATGATCTTTAGCTTTCCACCTTTTGTTGTACCACAGGGCAGATTTAGTTTGTTTAGAAGCCACTCTGTCCGCAACGAGTTTGACATCAACAACATCCTCACAAAAGGCCCCACATTTCTCCTTGAACCACCAAGGACAAATAACAGAAGCAGGATCTCTTCCCTTAAGTAACTTGAAAGGACTAACCTCTGTGGTGGAGTGTGGAGTTATGCGATAATGCCAAAGTTTCTCTCTGAGGATATTCAACCAGCTACCTTTTTCCTTAATGGCATCAACCACAAAGTTCTTTAACACACGGTTGAAACGCTCAACCTGACCATTCTCATGTGGCTCGTAGAGTGAAGTCCTAACATGTTTTATATTACAAGATTGTAAAAATGACTGCATTTCTGATGAGACCAATTGTACCCCATTATCTGACACTAAAGTGGAAGGACAACCCTCTCTAGAAAATACTTCTTGGAAAAACAGAATAATAACCTCAGAAGTGATCTTTGACACAAACTTTACCTCTGGCCATTTAGAATGGTAATCAATAATCACAAGGGCAAAACGAGAAGATTCAGGCAAAATATTGAATGGACCAGAAATGTCAAAGGCAATTTTACTCCATGGAACTTCAGGCCAGACCACCGGCTTAAGAGGTGGAACAACAACCTTTAGCATTTTGTCTTTGTCACAACATTCACTGCAATCCCTAACCACCCGATCTACAAACCTGTCTAAGCCAGGCCACCAGAAATTCAATCTAATCAAACGCTTCATGGCAGAAATACCAGGATGGGTTTTGTGCGCCAACTTGAGTATCAACTCCTGAACACCAACGGGTGGAACACACTTGTCACCTTTAAACACAAGATCACCATCACAGAATAATTCATCAGCAACATTGAAGAAAGGAACAATGTCTTCTCTAACATTAGTTTTGTTGGGCCAACCTTCCAACAAATATTTCCTCAAGGTAAGAAACTTTTCATCCTCTTCTTGACACTTAAACCAGAACTGTTCAGTGATCTCTTGATACTGTGAATCAACAAAATCCTGCAATCCACAAACAAAATCCAAATCTTCACAGCCCTTAACACTGTCAATTAAACTAAGACAAGGCAGACGTGACAAGCAATCAGCCGTCACATTTTTTTTTCCAGGAATGTATTCCACTGTAAAGCTGTATTCTTGTAACCTGGATGTCAAACGTGCGATCCTCGCTGTGGAATTCCAACCTCCTCCCACTGATAGAATATTTACAAGGGGCTTATGATCAGTCCTCAGAATGAACTTACTGCCCCAAATATATATTCTATAGTGCTCTATAGCCCATACACATGACAGCAACTCCCGCTCAATAACTGCATATCTGCGCTCTGTCTCACTCAGTGTCCTGGATGAAAATGCCACATTCCATTCTGACATACCGTCAGTTTGGGAAAGCACACAACCCAAACCGTATAAACTTGCATCTGTAGTGATTATACATTTTTTTCCCATTCTAAAGGGTCTCAAAGTTGGGGAACCAACAATATCCTTTTTGATCTCAGAAAAGGCATTTTCTTGCTCTGTGTTCCAAACAAATTCATTCTTTTGTCTCAAAAGTTTTCTCAACGGCTCCATTTTTGTAGCAAAATTAGCAACAAACTTGCTGTAATACTCACACATGCCTGAAAAAGACAAGAGCTGTTCCTTATTAATGGGAGCTGGGGCATTAAGAATGGCCTCGACATTCGATTTTTTTGGAATTAAACCTTCCCCTGAAAGGGTGTGCCCCAAATACTCCACTGATTTCTTAAACAAATTGCACTTGTGTGCTTTAAGAGTAAGGCCATAGTTTTGTAGTCTGGAACACACTTCATTGAGATGAACAGAATGTTCAGCATCATTTTTAGAGAAGATCAGGATGTCATCCTGAAAGCATTTAACATAAGAATCCAGGTCTCTAAAAATTAGGAACATTACCCTCTGGAATACAGAAGCAGCAGAAGCCAACCCAAACGGCATTCTCCTGTACTGAAAGAGACCCATGGGTGTGATGAAAGCAGTGAACTTCCTAGATTCCTCCGTTAATTCTATTTGATGGTACGCTGACCTAAGATCTAGGGTAGAAAAGATCTGCGCACCATCAAAAAGTGAAACTAATTCATTGATATTGGGGAGCGGATGGCAATCTATAACTATGTTTGAATTAAGAGCTCTCAAATCAATACAGACTCTTAATTTTTGATCAGGTTTTCGTACGAGAACAATGGGTGAAACCCACTCAGATGACTCAATTGGTTCAATTATATTATCTTTCAAAAGATCATCCAACATGTCCTTTAATTCAGACCTAACATTGAGGGGTACACCTCTCAATTTTTGCTTCACAGGAATAGCATTATCTTTTAAAACGATTTTGTGTGCAAAACCTTTCAATTTTCCTAATTGATCACAAAATACTTTATCAAATTTTTTACTCCAAAAGGAGGTAACATCTTCTTCCCGTTCAGTAATGCTATTAACCATCTCTTGGTCACTACAAAGTTCAATTGGATCCTTGGCTCGTGGATTTAGTTTGATACCAAGTTCCCATTGATCTTGCCACCCAAGAACATTTACACCTTTGAACGCTATATACAGTTTGATATAGGCAAATCTACCTCTAAAAGTTAAAGGCACATTTAAAAATCCTTCAATTGAAATATTGCCTCCATTAAAGTTTTCAGCTAAAATGTCAGATGGTTGTAGTTTAGTAAAATCACACACTTCATGTAATTTTTCATCAAAGTATTGTTTAGTAATGATGGTCCATGGAGACCCAGAGTCTACCATCTATTCCAGATCAACCCCAAGGATGTTAAAATTGCATTTAGGTGATTTCTTACGAGTAAAAACAATGGTACCACTTTGTAAGATGGACACAACATACCCTCTTGCAATCTCCTGTGGGGTAGGTTCAGAATCATTAACTGAAGACACTTTGATGGGAGTAGGATAATTGGGAACAAGACGTGACTGTCCTGTTCTTCCTTGTGAATTAAAACGTTTCTCCCTACAGACATTACTAAAGTGTCCCAGCTTACCACAAATGTTGCAAGTTCTATTTAGGGCAGGACATCCTGGAAAAGAAGCAATATGTGACTTACTGCCTCACCTATAACAGGAAACTAAATTGCTATTAACATCAGGTTTTCTGTAATTACCATTCGACCAATTTTTAACAGCAGATTGTGAGGTAGTACTATTCTTCGCTTCATTCTTGGACTTGACCAAGCACACTTCTTCCTCAACATTAGTCTTACTACCATTGGCACTTTATTTATCTACAATATCCATCCATTTTTCAGACATCTCTGTAGATTTAGCAATAGCAATACTCTCTTCCAAACTGGGATCACCTAGGCACCATAACTTATCTTGGACTTTCTTATTCTTAACGTGAACGATAATTTGGTCACGTATCATCTCATCGGCCATTGTACCAAAATTACAACGTAAGGTTAGGGCTCTTAAAGACGTGAGAAAGTCATCGAAAGATTCATCCTGTTTCTGTGCCCTGGTGTAAAACTTAAATCGATTAAGAGCAATATTAGCGGTGGGCTTAAATCTTTTTTCTAATCTGGCAAGAGCCTCAGAATAAACATTGAGATTATCACCACTGCCTGAAGGAGTAGAAATAGGGGGCAAAGTTCTGAAAATCTCTTGCCCTTCTGATCCTAAACAATGCAATAATATGCTCTTTTTCCTCTCTGAACCTATTCGCTCTCCATCAATGGCCTTCATATAGTTGAAGAATTCCTCCTTCCATCTTGCCCAAGGCAAAGGAGGATCACCCTTAATTTGCAAGAATTTAGCAGGCGGGTCAAATTGCATTTCCAAAGACACAGTTGAAATTAAAGCAAATGCCAAAATGAAACGAAACTTGTTAAAATTTGTAGTAAAATAAATATACCCAAATATAGTAAAACATGGAAAATATTGTAAATAAGGTAAGTAAAGCGATATCAATACAATAATGCACAAATACAAAGTCACTTGTAGAAATAAGTAGAAGATCCTCAAGGAAGTAACACGAAGAAAGTACCTTCATAACACGGGGGCAGAGAACGTTAATGAAAGGAATCTCACAAAAAAAAAAATGTAGCAAACGCTGTAAAAAGCGATGATCAAATAGGCTTTCCGTGTAAATTTGAATAAATAGCGCGTCCGTGTAAATTTGAATAAATAGAGCGTCCACAACCCTTGCGTATAAAAGGAAATCTCCGTGTAGAAATCGGCGAAGGGTTGCTAGGTAACTCTAAGTTTAAGGAAAACAAAATGGAGTCACGTTGCACGCAGCGTATGACGTAAGACGTTACGCTGCGTGTAGAATGCGTTGCAATGCGCACCAGTTGCTAGGAGATATGACGCGCTGGTGTGATGACGCTCCGTGATGTGTTGCGTCCCGGTGTCCAGGCAACGAGTCGGCACCTTGGTTACAGGAGACGCGTTGCACAGCTCAATTTCGTCTTCCAGAGCTCAGCGTCTTCGTATCCTGGCAACATGAAACGGGCTTCGATAAGGCTCGAGCCAAGGTTGAAAGCTGCAAAAACTTTCAATTTGACGAAAATAGCTCGGAGAACTCTCGCAATTCTCGCAGAAGGCTCAGGAAACCCAGAAATTGAAGTTGAAAAGGAGAAATTCCAAAGAGAATGATTTTAAAGGGGTGGAAAAAGCATAAGATCCACGGAAATCCAAAAATTAGTCCAGGAACAATAAAATAGGGTTCACTCCGCTCCTGTGCTGTAGATGGCTGGAGTCCTCGTCGCCAAAATATGTAATAATCCAGGAAAAAGGGTTTAAATGAAGAAGCTTTATTCAGCAGCACAGCATCAAGTATACAGCTTCAAAGTCCAAGTACAACTGACAGAAAGGGCAGAATGCATCACCAGGAAAGTTCTGAGAACCAGAACTTCATGAACAAAGTCTCATGCAGTTAAAGGAGAAGTAATGTATAATGTAGGATGTAACACACAGACAACAAATCTGTGCATTTCTTTGAAATTCCCTATTGTGATCTCCATGGGTTCTGTAGCTGGGGTAATAATTAATTGATTTGAAACACCCACTACTTCGATTGCTTCTCCCGAGAGGGGTAGGTTTGGAACGTCTGCTGTTCTCACAGTAGAGCGGGTAGCACCAGTGTCCAACAGAAAGGTGACGTCATTTCCTTCAACCTTTCCTTCAATGTATTGCCCTGGCTGGTCCACCAGCAAGGAGGCGCCAAGCACGCACTCCTCATCCTCCCCCCTCAGGCACCGTCAGTAAGGTGTCATTCAACAAAAATTGCGAAGTTGCTGCATTTCTATCCGCCCTTCCTTCCCAAACCTCTGTTTCCTCACTCTGTTGTGCTTTGCTCCTATAGTTTGGCTTAGGTGCACGAGGCAACTGATTCTGTTTTACCTGTTGCTGTGTCTTTCGTGGTCCCTCATTCTGCGCCTGTGGATTTAAATCATTATTTGGCACATTATCATTCTGCACAGCCTTACACTCGTCCCTCCAGTGCCCTATCTTCCCGCACCCGTGACAGGGAATTTCTTTTCGTGCCTCTTCTCTGCTCATTTTTACTCTGGGCTTTCCTCCACCCCCAGGGTTCTGATTCTGAGTATTTGCCATTTTACTCAACTGCTGTTCTTGGTGCTCTGCCAGTTTTACTTGTGCCCACATAACTTTTTCTTTTAATTCTTTTTGTTTATTTGCCAGCTCATCTTCACAATATTTAGCATATTTCAGGACCTCATCAATAGGTTTAGCTTGCCAACAGATTTTATTATCTTTGATCCACTGGGAAATTTCAGGTCTTAACCCTAACACAAATCGATAAATGAAGTGGGTCATGTCCTTCATCTCAATGTTATCTAGCCCACTGTACATTTTGAACACCTGTAACAGTCGTTCATAGTATGAATGCACAGTTACATCTCTATTCTGGGTAGTTCTATCTATTCGGGTCCAATCTGTTTCTTTTGCAGGCACCTTTCCTTTCAGGTACAATATTACCTGGTTATATTTCCTCATCACCTCCGCTGATTTTTTGTCTCTGGCATATTCTTCACTTGGCCAATCAACAGGAATTTTACATTCTGTCCACAAATCTACGGGAACTACAATGTCAAAGAACCCATCTAGATCTTTCAGGAGGCATTTTTGCACTTTAACAAATCTCTCCACCTGTCTGTACCATTCTACAGGTTTCTCTCGTAATTTTGCGAAATAATTTTTAAATGACACAATATCCTGCCGGACCATGGAACATGTACATATCCTCCACCTGGCACTTCTCTCATAGGATACAATGTTTCTGCCTTGTCAGATTCTTTTAGGACATATTCAGAAGTCACTTGTCTGGGTCTACTATCTTCCTTTTTCTTTGCCCATCTGGTTTTCCATTTTTCTAAGTCTCCCCATTTCTGTAACAAATTCAATAATTCTCTTATCTGAACCTTTTTCCACGACACGTTCATGTTTTCTAAATCTTTGTCAGAAAATTCTGCTCTGTAGGGCTTTTGCAACACTTTGGATCTGCTAACGTCTATTCCCATATTAGCTGCTGTGTCCATTAGTGTCTCATGGAACACTCCGGTGTTTCTGGTAATGCTTTTGCAAATGAATAGCAACTCTTCCTCA
Organism: Lissotriton vulgaris; assembly: GCF_964263255.1. Classification (NCBI taxonomy): domain Eukaryota; kingdom Metazoa; phylum Chordata; class Amphibia; order Caudata; family Salamandridae; genus Lissotriton; species Lissotriton vulgaris. Next base: position 47,030,002 of record NC_141686.1, on the reverse strand, counting down.
CTAAGCGTGTTCAGCCTGTCTAATCCCACGTTCCCAGCCATCAGTTCGTCCAATTCTATTCTTAATTTGTAATATCTAATGGTTTTGGCTGTGGATTTATTTTTTCTAATTCTCGGGTCCATTGATCTATTTCTTCTGGAATCACTACTGTGGCACTTCGAGTACCTGTAGATGACTTTATCAGGACTTCTCTTGCACTAGTCTGAGTGTTCTTTCTCTGCGAATTACCTTCTGGTGCCCTTATGGGTAGATCCATTAGGGAAATTACAGACTCGCATTCACTTGCCTGGTCATCAACTATTAAGGGCTCTCTTCTCGGCTGCACCACAACTTGAGTATTAACCGGAGTCTTTGGACTAGTCTGTTTGTCCCCGTAAAGAGGAACAACTGGGCCAATAGTTACTGGAATTGTAAAAGCCTCAGGACTCGTATTTAACTGTGATATTTTCTGGATAAGTTCAGTTCTCTGTTTAGCTATGGCTTCTCTTTCTCGGTCCTGTAAAACTTTTTCCATGGAGGTTTCATGTATTACTTGTGAAATTAAGGGAGGGTAAAGATTCGGGGCAGTTGGAATTGTCATACTTGGTCCCGCACCACAAGACGGCCTATAATATGGAACAGTCGGATCGCGTATGCTCGACACCTAATTACCACTAGACCTATAACCTGGACCTGTCGGATCAGGCGTGGGTCCACCTGCTGGTGCTGAGACACCAGGGCTTCTAAAGCCTAGCAGGCCATCTAAGGTCTAGCATGGGAATGTGCTCCCTCAGGAGAGTGGCCAGGTCATGAAGGCTGAACCTGGTTCCCCAGTTCCAAATTGCCAAAGTGCCACATCCTCTACCCCACTGAACACCATACTGCCCCACTGAGAGAAACTCACACAGGGGTGTAGAATTAAATAAAATAGCTACTTGTCCATGGGGCAGGTCGCTTCATAAATCCACTTGCCATGTAGCGCAGAACAAATTATGACAGCAATCTCATTATATAAGAGCACTGATATAGCCTCTCTGACTAGCCAGGGCTCATACCATAGTAGTGTTTGACTATTTGCAATCCTCTTATGTTGCCACATTTCCGCAGAGCTACATACTGGGGCTGAAGGTAGTGGTAAGCAATAGTTCCAGGGTTAGAATGCCCTTATGAGTCTGTAAAAACCTACTAACTTGCATGTTTTAAGGGTTTTCAACAACTTTTCTCTAATCTTATCCCATACTGAGAAATGCTGGAAATTTACTCCTGACAATGACAGACGTAAACCTTCTTCCAGAGTTGGGGGAAAAAAGTGGTTGGAGGGAAAGTGAACTTGCAAACCACTCAGATTTTCGCAGGAGCAAATCTACACATGCATATTTGTGCATGCTAAAATGCAGTTCACAAATATTTTCTAGGTGTACTCTTTTGTCTCATACTTCTGTAAATTCTTGGGAATTCACGAAAGCGGTATAGCTGCACTTAATGCAAGGACATATACCATGGGTGCCTTTTTGAGACCAAAACCAGACCAAGGTTTCCTATGAGGCAGGTTGCAGAAGAAGGAACATCCAGTTGAACAAATAACCGGTCTCATAGGGAACCTTGGTCCAGTTTTGGTTCCCCTTTGTACCAATCAATGGTAACCCGGTTATTCTACTTGTGGGCTTTACCCTGACCAGCCGCCTTCTCTCTATAACATCAAACCACCGGTCCATTTCCCTGATCCTTAACCTAAATTTCCGTTTGTGGATGCAATCCCCATCGATTAGTCCAGACGCTTCCTTGTTTGTCCTTTTTTGAAACTACGCCCTGAAGAAGGTGAGCCCAACATTGGAGTCACACACCGAAACGCTTGTCGGAGCTGGAGTTCTTGTGTTTTTCTGCCACCCTCCAAGATTGTTCACATTCAACCTGTGTTAATTTATGATATCAAAATGTTGTAAGTTACTGACGAAAAGAATTGGTGTTGATGCCACTACATAGGCACCAGGAAATTGTATCTTTCAGATATTACCAACCTTGTTGTGGAGGGCTCAGTGTATACCAGATATAACTATTTCAAATTGTGTGCTGGATTTTTGTGTATTTTAGGATATGAGGGAATTAATATGTGCTGGTGTGTATGAATGGTATGTGTTTTTTTACTGGTGGCACCTGGTTCATTTTTCCATTGTAATTTTTTCCTTATTGTCATTGATCATGTGATTTATTATAAATAAACTTGATGTAAATGATTTTTGATACATTTGTTGACTTTGCCTCACTATTTAAATACATGTTCTTTATTAGTGTGCTTTGTTTTGTGGGGGAAAAGGTTTTTTCACTTGTTTGCCCATATTTATCAGTGACCATTAGCACTACCACAATAAGCTGTTGGGCAGCGGGGTTTTTGTTTGTGAGTTTTACTGTGGAACTCCCACATAGCACTCAGGAATTTGGAGATGGAAATGACTACTACTGGGCAGGGATCTGATCTAAGAATACGAAAGGCTTCCTGAGGGGCTCATACTCCTAGTAACATACATACAGGTGCAAGCCAAGTTCGCAGAGGGGGATGTTTAACCTGAACAGGCAAATAAAACATGGGAGATGCTCTCTCCTGAAAGGTTTCAGGTAGGACAGCAAGTGTCTCCTTTGCCATCCCCCCCATACGTATACACTCTGAGGGGTAAGGTGCCTATTCAGAACTGGAAATATAATTTCATGTGGAGTTGAACAGACACTAGATCCCAGAATGACTCGAACCCCATGTGAACTTGATGTCAATGAAGTCATTGGTCAACTTAGAGCTGGTTGCTCTCCGAGATTCCTCAGCATCCAGCATTTAACAATATTTCTTGTTCAACTCAGCCTTGGATGGAAAGACAGTTAAAGCCGGGTGATCCCACAAGTGATGAAGCCCTAACAAGTGCAGTGCAGACTTCTTGTTTGAGAGCCATGACATTTTGGTAAATTGTTTAGCCTTTGTGAGAAGGTGGGTGGGTGTATGTTGTCCACTAGTTAAAGTGGGCACCTTGTACCAGGCCACACAACCCTTATGATGTATGAGGTCAAAGATAACCTTTAGAAAGCTATCCTAGTGGTAGCTGTGGAGAGCTGCCTTCAGGCTTGATCTTGAACGAATGTAAAGCAGCTTGTTTGACCAGAATATCACCTCCTGAATGACTAAATGAAAGGAGAACCACACAGTAGTTATATAAAAATATGTATTTAATAATATAACCATCTCTACACGAGATTAGAACATAAAGCACACAATATTGTAACAATTGAACATTCGTAAGTAGAAAAATACACAGAGGACTCCAGGAGGAGACCGAACCATATACTAAAAAAAAAATGGTATAACAATCACAACTTCAATAGAGACAGTACCTAGAGCACGTAGAATTGCCGGGACCCCAAGGAACCACCCAGAGTGACACAGGGAGCCCACGGAGGACGGGTGCTGTGAGGAAACACGACCACGTGCTCCGTACAACTCTATGGGAAAGTTGCAGTTGGATAGTTAGAGTTTAAGGACACTTCTACAAGGACTTCAAGCAAACCCTTTGGAACATAGAAGGTTCTAGAGCCAACCCACCAGTGAGTACCGAAGTACACGTGTTACCTATCCCAGAGGACCCGGGTGCATAGGGGTCAAGTGGTGTCGGAAACCTTCGTTGTTTTTAGTGGAGAGCTGCAAAGAAGTACTGCTGTCAGGAAGGCGAAGAGTGTGTCTCAACTCAAATCCAGGCCTGGATTCAAGTGGAGAGGAACCTGAAAGTAAAGGGGATAGCGTCTGGGCCACAGCAATTGACCAGGGGCCCGCAGTCGAATGCCCACCGATGTTGGGTGCTTCAGGTGCGAAGAAGGGATGCTTGACTCTGCGGCCAATGGGACCAGGAGACGTCGAGGACTACCAGGATCCGGAGGTGAGCTGACCTACGAAGTTATGCACTCAGACTCCCCTGCACACATCAAAGATATGTGGAAACGATAAACAGTGCATAGAAAATAAGCACAATTTGTGCAAAAGATTTCAGTTTCTCCAGTGTTTTCTTTTCTCTTTTATTCACTAGATCTTCGCACAATGAAACTGCCGACACGTGTTTCGTCGCATACATGGGAATTAGTCCTGCAACTTTTTCAAGGCTAAGTCTTCTCAGTATGAATTTTATTTCTGTGGTGATAATTCCAACCCACAGAGTGCGTCCTTAAACATGCTTACTCGACATGGTACTGACGGCGCCCAGAAGATAGAAATACTGACACATGCTCAAAAATGACAGTATTGCTGGATACATAGGAACTGTGTTTAAGGACGCGGCAGAATACAGACACCCTCTGTGGGTTGGAATTATCACCACAGAAATAAAATGCATACTGAGAAGACTTAGCCTTGAAAAAGTTGCAGGACTAATTCCCATGTATGCGACGAAACATGTGTCAGCTGAACTACAGACCCATCTCTCTAATTAACGTAGACTGCAAGATATACGCAAAAATATTAGCGGGGAGACAACGAACTATGTTGGAACTGTCAGAAACAGAAAGGAGACCTAGAGCACATGATTGTTCACTGCCCTAAAGTTAAAACATTCTAAGCGAAAGTAAGAGATTTAATCTATAATGTAACAGGGTACACTCCACAACTAGACCTCCTCAGCATAACAAATGCCTTCATGGCCCCAGAGATACACTCTGCCAATGACAGGAGCCTCATTGACCTACTCCTCACGGCGGCAACCAAGACAATCCTCTCTAACTGGAAGGACACGGGGAGGGCCACTTTTAGAGTCTGGTTCAACTGGGTCACCTTCCTAAGGGGTGTCACCCTGACAGGAATTCTAGACGATGTATTACCGCGGTCTGGATGTGAGTCGATTTGACAGCTATTGAGAGATATCCCTGAGCGTGCCAGACTCGCCAAAAGACAACGGAAGACGGCCCTAGTCTCCAGTCCCTCTCTCTCTCTAACCCAGACGCGGCATCCAGCACCTAAAAACTACCAGCACTACCACACCATAGGAAGCACCCTGATCGGAACCGCATTCCCGATCGATATCGAGTGTCTGACGTGGCCCCTACGCCCGCTACACTACCAGTGTGATCATCCTATGCCCTGAACCACGGACATACGCAGATACCTAGACCCTCCAGAAGGAAATTATAATCCAGACTTTTCGGCCCCTGCTATCGACAGCCAGTATTTTCCCCTACCCCTCCATCTCTGCCAGCCCTGACGAAGGTGCCTCACACCGAAACGCGCGTTGGCGCTACTACCAAGACCGGCAACAGTATTCCACCTAACTTGCCCTCTCCAAGTTGCACCCCCGTCCATGCAACCATAACTCCAACCTTTTTGTTGCAGGCGAAACGAGATTTACCCGTGTGAAGTGGTTGAACATGTATTAGTATGAATGACCCCTGTAAGATGTGAGTGTCTGTTGAGCCCCTTGAAATTCCCCGGAGTGAGTGGAACACCTAATTCTCTGAAGAAAATTCTTCCCCACATGAAATGATGAACATTATTGATGGTTTTATTAATTCTAGAACCTGTTATTTTTTGATTGCTTCCTAAATATGACTAATTGCATTAAAACAAATAATAATAAAAACATATTTTCTATAATAGGATGAATTAACTGCTGTCTATCTGTTGTCTTGGGTTCTGATATTCATTTGATATTGCTCCCCTCTAACCAGAATCGGATCCTGTATAGGACCACGAATTATCATCCTTGGCAGGGTGTTCTTTTCTAATTGTTCTATTGTTTCCTCCACTCCCTTCCTGCCTACATCACCTATCTGCCCTGGGGAACCCCCTTCTATTGTATATATGCGACGAAACATGTGTCAGCTGAACTACAGACCCATCTCTCTAATTAATGTAGACTGCAAGATATAAGCAAAAATATTAGCGGGGAGACAACGAACTATGTTGGAACTGTCAGAAACAGAAAGGAGACCTAGAGCACATGATTGTCCACTGCCCTAAAGTTAAAACATTCTGGGCGAAAGTAAGAGATTTCATCTATATTGTAACAGGGTACACTCCACAACTAGACCTCCTCAGCATAACAAATGCCTTCATGGCCACAGAGATACACTCTGCCAATGACAGGAGCCTTCCTAAGAGGTGCGGACAACATAACAAAAAATCAAACACCACAAGTTAGACGGGGCAATGAGATGTGACTCTCCCTGGACAAATACCTTGACTCGCAAAAACCTCAGTGAACGCACCACACCAGACACCCTCATGGTGCCCTCCCCCACACTCCCCCCTTAGCGCCATCCGTCAGCAAACTCTGTAGTCATGCAACCCACAACACACCACACTCGTGTCCGGCAACGCATATGAACCTGTATGTAACATCGAGGTTTCAAGCTGTTTATGTATAACCATCACTCAAACGCCTCAGCAAGCCAGTATGTATCATTATCCATGCGTGTAACTACAGCAAACCAGTATTGCATTTGTTTCGGCTTACTCTGTACTGTTTTGTAAAATTTCTTCTAATAAAATCTTTTGAAATAAAAAATAAATAAAAAATCCAAGAAAATAAACTGACACTTTACTGCTCCTTTAGAACCACCCATTAAACTATTCTTCACCACGTTACAGAACTAAAAGCTGGCTGCGGATTCCGTAACATGACAGACACAATCACAAATTGATTTTGAAACTACTGCATTTTGCTCCACATGTTATCGTAAATGTAGTCAGAGACCGTTATTTGCAAGCTGTCCTGGTTTAACCTTCAGCAGGTGTACATATTTTCTATGTTCTACCCTTGGCTAAATAATCAGGGAATAATACTTCCTTTTGAGTAAATACTATGGTTTGGTAGACCTTTCATTGTATCAGTCACCTGCCTGGTGGGGTTTGCCATCTGATTCGATAAGGATTATGAAGCAAGGATGCTCTGGAGTTCTGCTTGGTCTGTCAGAGACTAACCAATGGAATCCATGCATGTAATAGAGGCAGGATGACTAAGACAACGTGAGGTACTGCAGAGATCACCCCCAACCTCTTACTTCATTATCTGTATGGCAGACTCACTCTCCACCAGTGTACACGTCCCAAGACAGATAATGGGTGGACTACTTAGTATATGTAGGTCACAATGACATCACTGGGAGTAACATCATATCCTTAAAATATTCCTTACTTTTAAAGGCATATTTTACAAAAGCAAGTTAATATAACCATGCAAAACACCACTTTGGTTTTACATGTTGTAATAAAATGTATGGTTTCCACATTTCTGTGTGCAATTCTATGTCAGGAACAGAGCCTTTGGATTATGCTTCTCCTTGTTTACTTTTAGAAATCACAGCAGCCAATGAAACATTATTAAATTGAAAACACACTTCCCATGAACCCCTGTAGTCCACTCCATCCACCAATCACTGGGGTCATGTACAGTATATATACATGTTATTATAGTTTCCCCTCTTTCTTTGCTGCTGCAGCAGCTGAATTAAGTCGTTTTTGGTCGAGCTTGAGGGCCCATGCGCTGTCTGCAAGACCTGGTGTAATCATAAAAGCTACATTTTCCCCGCCTGCTGCTTCCCATAGGTAGACTCCGGTGTCGCTCTTCTTTGCTGCTTCCTAACTCGATCAGACAGCTGATAGGCCACTTCCGTTGGACGCGTTAGAGCCCCGGCCAAGTACAGTTTCCCTTCACTTTATGGGCTTATCTTTAGTTCGGGAGAACTCTTTTTCTCCTGCTACCCTTCCTTGCACTGCAAGCCCAGCTCCGTATCAGTGTGGACTACTCCATACTGCAAGCCCAGCTCCGTATCAGTGTGCACTACTTCATACTGCAAGCCCAGCTTCTGAGTAACCTCTCCGTGCCCTCCTGCATGCTTAAACTTTAAGGGGCAGATTTACAAGCCCCTTGCGCCACTTTTCCCATGTTAAAAGTGGCGCAAGGGGCTTGTAAATCTACCCCTGAGTGCTCTGGGGTTGAGGGGGCTCGCTCCGGCGCTGCAACAGTTGTGAGACTATGAGCTTTCTGGGAAGGTTGCGACAGGCTTCTCTCGTCTACATGTGCAGGGGCATACTTTTCACAATACGTTTTTGTTTTATTTGTTATAGAAAAATTGTTTCATCTGTTCTTGTGCAGGGGCCCAGCGCATGTTGTGTGCGCCAGATCTCCTCTCCTGACGGTGTTTTTAATTTACTTCAGGCGGAGAGGCCCGTGTGTTCTGTGCACAGTGAGCGGTTGCACACATTCCAAAATTAACACTACTTTAACTCTTTTACATAATCGATAATATGCGCACATTAACAAAATGCTGCCACTGCGAGCTACAATACTAGTTGTTGCAGATACGGGCTCTACTGGACAGAGAGACCCACGTCTGACTCCCAGAGCAGGCAGGTAGATGCTTTAGCCACAACTGAGTCCCAGAGCACAGTTAGCTACTTTGGCCACGAGGCAGGCTGCATGCTGGAAACTTGTCACCAAACTGTAGTCAAGGCTCCAACTCTTTCTCAGTTAAGATGGCAAACTGAGCTTTGTTGAGCAGCCTGTCAGAGGCGTGGCCCCCCTCCTGCTAGCAAAGGTCAGAGTGCCACCATTCGAATCCTCCCTCCAGAAGCTTCCCAATGACATAGCACACATGACATCGAATATTTAAAGGCACAACACTCCACTTTACCTGCCTACTATAACCCTCTCCCTAATGGTCCTTCCTCAGGTATAACTGGTACAGGAACATTAGTTATAATGCTTGCCTGGAAATTCTATGCAGTGCATGCCTTAAATATGTGCCATTCAGTGTACGTTTAGTCAAAATTTCACAAACCAAGTGCTGATATTATTGCATAATCACAAAGAAACATGTTGTTGTAAATGGTTGTTTACTTTCATTTACTGCATTCATAATTAGTTATGAAGGCAAGCCACCTATGTGTATATTTATTTTTTTACTTCTGTACCGCCACGCAGATCTTACTTTGCTACTGGCTGTCTTTATTTGTAGGATTCTCTAGCCTATTATACCTCACATGAACACTCTATGTACTTCACGATGTTAAAGTGCCTGTCCCTCTCAGAAACAGTTTTCCACAAACCGTTATGTTTTAGTAATTGCACACAGTTATCGATCCAAGCATCTCTTTAACAGCCCTTTGCAAACCTTTGCAGAGCAACAGCCACCTGTTTAAGTCAGTCAAATGGATGGCAGGCAGTGCAGGTCATACTCTTAGGCGAGTGCTACGAATCACACTAAGTAAACCAGATTAGTAGCAGAGTGGAATCTACTACCCTTTATAGAAAGTAAATGGTAGCAGTGAGGGGATAATCCTAGGCAGTAGGTGCATGAACCTCTGTTGTCAGTAGGAAAGGTCTGGATGTCATAAGTAATCCTCATACAGTTCAGGCCTCCCCTCTCACGATACTGGATAGGGAAAGTGAGTCTTTTTTCCTGCTTATAACATGTCATTTTCGCGAAAATTACAGGGATTACATGAAATGCTTCTAGGCAATTGTCTATATGGAAATCCAATGCCAAATATGCACCAATGTACAAAAGGCAAAATAACAGCTCAATTGTTTGTCCTAGCACTTTCTAAAGTCACTCAGAAAACATTGCTAGCATAGTTCCCAGGAGACGGTTTCAAGTCATTCCAAGTCTCCCACCATCAAGCATACAGAAAATTACAAATTACACATTAGCCCGATAATCACGGTTTATGCAAGATTGTGTGCCTAAAAAAAAACTGCACAATCCTAATGCTGGCTGCGCGTGCCAGTGGAATAGCATTGAGTGGGTGTGGTAACAGTGGATTGGACATTGAGCAGGCGCACCACATTTAGACCATCTCTTTGCTGCTGATGACAGTGTAGGAGGTGTATGCTCAGGAGCATCTAACAACATAGGGTGGTATCATTTACCCACCTTTCATGTGTTAGGATACCACAAGGCCACCTTCCCCCGCAGAAGAACCTCTGCAAGATGCTCCTAAAATGCACAATGCACGGCCACCCGCAAAATGGACTATTAGTTATCTTTACTGCCTACTGAAAACAAAACATATTACTTTGTGTACAAGTTTACTACTCAGAATTTTTATTGGCAGAGAACAAATACCACCCAAGAGACATACTTTTATTCGTAATACCTTTGACTTCAATCATAATTGGCAGTTTTAAGTGCCTATGTTGAGAGCGTTTTGCCCAAGCTCCAGCCATTTCTCCTCCTTCTTGGATATACGAGGTTGCTTAACTGCCAGAAATTGAAAGGAGATGTGATGGATATGCATGCAGGAACACATTCACTAAGTCATTTGCGTTTTTAACTTCAACTTGCACAAAGTGTTTACCAATCTAAAAACCTTTTATTCATCGAATGTGGATTTTCACTTTTAAAGATTATTACTCATAAATACATGCTCATACAGCCGTTTGATTGTCATATTATGGCTTTACCAAGAGCATAAAGGGGCTTGCAGCCACCCACTGCTTACCATTGGTTGGATTTACAGTTCCTCTCATTTTCATACTTATTTCATAGCTTCAATTCTCCATTTCGGTCTCTGGCTTCCCTGGAGAATTCCTAATTGTCTTGTTATTCCATTGCTTCATTTTACAGAATGGCTTTTTTTCTGGTCGGAAGTACTCCACGAGAGTGCATGTATTTTCAAGCTGTCCCACTACTGTGCTTCTCTTTCCTTGTCCATGCTGCTCCATCACGTCCTTCTACCCTCCCCTCCTCTGTGATGCATTAAAAAAAATGTATTTGCTGAATTGCCAACGCCGGATTTTTAATTTTGCGGATTTCACAATCACAATCTTTGTTCTGCGGTTGTAAGTCACCTTCACATGCATGACTCAGAAGTTTCACTAATTGTGTACTATATGTATTATGTATATTTACTTAAACACTTCTCATACCCAACAAAAAATTGTTGCACATTTTCAAAAAAATACATCTAGAGATTAGCTCCTACCAACTGTTTTTTTAATCACCAAAAAGACAAAGCTATCCACACAGTTCCACGCCACTCAATTCAACTCACACATTTCCAATCTACACAAATAATTCAACAACAAACCACATAATTAGACTGCACACCATATCACAAACAACATCATAATTACATAATACACCACATACATTCAATCCTCAACTCAGAATTCCCCATCATGCCACAAAATTCAACATCATACCACTACAAAATACAAAATACCATTCCACATAATTCCACTCCATAACACACAATACAATTCCATATAACTCTAATACACTCAATACCACATAATTACACTGCACACCATATCACATAATTCCACTACACAAATACACTCCACACCACACAATTCCACTCCCCTAAATTCCACAAGTAACAATTCCAATCCAAACCATAGAATTCCACTGGACATCAGATACTTAGACTTCATAACACATTGGTAACATGTATTCTCATATACAACACCAATAGGTCTAACTCAAGCAAATGCGAGACCTATTGCATTTCCAATGCTTGTTATTCTTACTACTTTGCCTTGGGATTACGACTTGTATTTGTTTGTATTTATTGTTGGTGGGTTTTGGTGATGACAGAGCAATCCTGCGCTCGGTGGCTGTGCTGCCCGGTCGTCTGCTTTGTCGCCATAGAACAGGATGTGCGCTTCTGGGCCAGTCCTCTTTTTGGTTTAGTGTTTGGGCATGCACGGAAGGCCAATACGGCGTTCTCTTTGCCAATCTGCTCTTCACGCTGCACATTTTCCAAGAGACTGAGACGCAGAAGTCCCATTGAACACCCGATGGGGCGAATAAACGGATCAAATGCTTTATCTCAGGAGAGTTGGGTGACTCCGTCCACTATTGAAACTTTTGGCAACAATCCAGGGCATTTTGCTGCCCTGCATCAAGTGTTCTCTGTGAGACTTTCTGAACCCTTACCAGGGCTCTTTCCCCCTTGAACCTCTTCCGACCCTTTAGTGTTCTAGAATGGTGTTCTATGCCGCAGAGGGGGAGGATTATTTGGAATATCCTGAAGTCCCTTATGAACAGCATATGGAAGAGCACTTAGTGGAGGCATTTGACACACAGGTGCAGGACTATATCCTTGAGGACCCTGGCACGCCCTTATAGGATTATTGGCATATTCCATTCAGGCCATTTATCTGGTCCCCTTCAATACCAGGCCCTTCAACGGTTGAAAATTCTACACTTTTGCAGGGGCCTGACTTATTCTGAGCAGATTTCCTGGTCAGAGGAGGTCAAGACAGAAGCCTTTGTGGCTAGAGCACATGGATGCCTAGAACAGCATGGCCATTTTTACCTCCGTCCCAGAGGTGGTAATCGAGTCGGATGCCAATTGTTTGGGTTGAGGAGCCCATTGCAGTCCTGTGGAGACAGGGTACAGGTGGTCCCTAGATGAACTCTCTCTCCACATCAATTACCTAGAGATACTGGCAGGCTCTTTTCAATTCGTAACTTGTCACCATGCAAAACAAGTTGTAGTCTATTGGGGATGGGGAATGTATCGGCGGTCCAATACATCAATCGACTGGGTGGGACAAGGTCACGTCTTCATGTGGAGATTGCCAAAGATTTTTGGCATTATTTCCTTCAGAATCCGATATCAGTGACTGCGTAATACATCCCGGGCAAGTCCAGTGTAAGAGCAGATTGGAATTCACAATTTCTCTGCGATTCCAGCTGTTGGATACGGCATTTGCAGGTGTTTCATCTCTTGAATCTGCGCTTTTGTCCCTGCACACTGAATCTATTTGCCTCCTGGCTCAATGCGCAACTCTCACTCTCTTACAGTTGGGGGGCGGACCCTCCAGCGCTGAGCTCAGATGCTTTTCTCCAAGACTGGTAAACGGCTCAGTTGCATGCTTTCCCTCCATTTTCAATGATCCAGACAGTGTTGGTACAGGTGAGCAGACAACCAGCAGAAGTGGTTCTGGTTACACCTCTTTGGAAAGCTCAGGTGTGGTTTCCAGTGGTGATGGTTATCTTGATCCCTTCTAATTCAAGTGCAAACCCACCTAGACCTTCTGACTGATCCAGTAGGTCTTCATCATCCACTAGTGATACAGGGGCTCTTTATGGTAGAACTCCTACTTTCCTAAAGTCTCAACTAGTCTTCCATATCCCAGCCAGATGTCCCAGTTCCTCCAATACCTTGCTCCTAAACATTTTGAGATTCGAAAAGAAACTGGCTGGTGGTAGATATTCTTCCCTATAGTACCTAAATTATAGAACCAATTTCTGCTGAACCTAATACTGATTACTTCTGACTTTAGCTTCCGTAAAAAACTTAACACGTAACTGTACGCATTGTAATTTTTCCTTTTGCTCACATTTCTTAATTCTAGAAACCTTAGGGTACCATACATAACAAAACACTTATTCTCAAAAGCATAGAAAGAAGGTCGCTGAAATCTGACATATTAGTGCTGCAGTACTTTCCATATGAGGCTATTCAATTACATAAATGTGTGCACTTATTCTTCTAGCTATTGCAAATAAATAGGTATTAAGTCTGTAAGATGAATTCAAAAATGTTTTAGATGCATGAATGACATATGCATGCAAATGCCATACATACATCAGACCATTGTGAATTGCTGACAAGTCACAAAGTGTGAAACTTCTGAGTCATGCATGTGAAGGTGACTTACAACCGCAGAACAAAGATAGTATATAAAACCTATGCAAGTTCAACTTGGATGTGTTGAACTGACCATTTTCAAGGCTAGGTCAAAGGGGTACTTACTAGCTGTGAGTATGCAGAAACATATGTAATACCAAGTTCCACACGTATTTGTATCTGAATTACTCAGAAGGAAGTGTTTTGCAAAACCCACAATTAGACTTCATTTTCACATGGGATATTTAGAAAGAAAAGGCCATTCGTTGTTTTTTTTAACAAAAAAAGAAAGATCAAGAGATACTTTTGAAATGTCCCCATGTCACCCATTCTAAAAACACAGTTCTTAGAAGAACAAGAGGACACCATGGAAGTTATTCAAATCATAAATGTTTTACATAATAAGTCTTTTGGAATTGGGTAAACTGTCTGAATACAGATGTGCATGCCACACATCTACTATATTAATCTTTTGTATGAATTTGACCCGATAAGTAAAAATTACACAGATCCAGGAGTTTTATACTGCATTATTTTACAGTTTAAGAAATCATGCAATGCTTATTTAATGATTCTGGGCTTATTGCTATTTTTTCTTCTTCTTCCAAAGCTTTTTGGGTTATTGGGGCTGATCACAGATGTTTAAATTTACAGATTTGTCTTGAAGATAGTAATTGCCTTCACTTTAATATCTTTATATCAATCAAGATTTAATCATAGTTCTCTTAAGTTTAGGCATGCAAATGTATCAATTTAGCCTTCTGCAATGTTTGTTTTTTTCAGAAAACAAACTACCATAATATGGATCACTTCCCATTTGGCATTTTTTTATATCCAAAATTGGTTTCAATTTTGGGTTTCTTTTGGTCAACATTTTATAGCTGATATAGTCTTAGGATTCAAATTAGTTTCATGTTTTATTGTTGTACACTCGGTGTGTCTGTTGTAAAAGTTAGGCAATATATCAACAGCGGTAGGTTTTTATCAATCTCTTCTATATTTATTGGCTTCCCAGTTATGCCTTTAATGTTTTCATTTTTCTTGTTTTCAATCCTGTACTACTACTTCTCCCATGCTCTCTTTCACGTTACACTTGATGATCTCAAATTATTAATTTTTTTGCAGTAGATTCATTAACATTATCAATTCATATTTCTTAACTGATTAATGGGCCTTTAAGAAACAATAATCCATTGTCCATCATTGGACAACACTAGAGTGATCTGGTAAATGACTAGCAAATCTCCTGCTTGTTAAAAGAAAAATGAATTGAAAATACTATTGGTGTTGGGAAGGTAAAAACAAAATCTATGTTCGTTTAGGCATCGATTGAAATCTATATCTTGCATCAACATATTAGGCCCTTTACAATTTTGTGAGAGAAGGAGCAGAGTAATGTTTTGAGGAAGGTTTTTTCAATTCTGATTGGCGTGCTTTATTGAAAGTTATGCTGGTCCAGTTGCAGATTCTTCTAGGATTCAAATAGGGCGCTAAGTATTAGGTATTGGATCATAAAATCTGCAGCAGTTGCTCATTGCCCTTGATCATTAATCACAGAAAGGGCCCTTCAATTTTCATCATACTGTGGTTCTTCCCTTGAGTTTTAGCAAATTTCAGGGAGAGCATTCCCTCTGGTCCTAGCTTCTGGGCAAGTTTCATTATCGCCCAGAACCCATGTATAGATTTTACTAAGTATATATTCCTTGTAATATGAACTTTGTGCATGTTTCTTCTATACTAGGAATATCATCGCATTTTTTATGCATATATTTAGCACATACATCCAAATTGTTTGGATCCATGCCAAAGTTTTCAGGATAACTGTATACATTATTTCTCTTTCATTTAAAAAACATTTGCCTTGTGTGATCATCCTGAATAGCTAGAAGGGACACAGCCCTACTGGCTCCAATTGGCACCACCTTTCATCTGTACCCCTGCACATCCCCCTGCGATCTACAGCTCAGTGACTAGGCCCGGACAGGACTGTGCTGGAGCACTGTAACCACTTGACAAGAACAATACAGCCGCACTGGGCGTGCCCACCAAAAACTGAGAAATGCTTTCACGTCATTTATTTGATTGGTAACCTCTTGCTACTGGAACAGTGCACATTGGCTACTTTGTAAAACGGTAGATACAAATTGGAATCCACTCGGACAATGGGGGTGGTGGTCCCTACTTTGGTGGGGAGCACACGGTGTTGTTTAAATACCCCTCACACACCAACAGGCCCCTTGGTGTCATGCTTCATCATCGGGGTCTTCATGGACATGTTTCGGAGTCAAAAACTCCTTCTTCAGGACGGGAAATGCACAACGTTCCCCACCTTACTCACATGAAATGTAAATGCTAAAGTGTATAATACAAAAAAGGGGGTGAACTATAGGTGTAATGTACCTAGTTCAGTATCGTAGTCAGTTTACACTCATTATGCGTAATGAAATAACCATTTCTGTGTGTCATGTCTATCATATGTGTTTTTTGTCCTTTTCACCTTTTTACAGGTTGTACGATCACTGGAGGCAATCGACACCCATTACACTCTCGGTCCTTAAGGTCACTGTTACCTTGACGATATTCGAACGACTTAGTGAGAAAATATTTATCATGCTTTTCTCTCCTTCCAGGTCTTCATTATACGCATAATGAGCGTAAACATACTACAATACTTATTTTTGACTTCGAAACATGTCCATGTAGACGCACTAACGAGGTTGATGTACATAATTATACACTAACAACCTCCCACTGCACCCCTTTTAATGATACCAGCCAGGGGCTTAATTAAAGTTTATTTTTTCACCCCATGAGCCAGGTATTTTTTAATTTTCACTACCCCACCACTCACATTAATTAGGAACCACCCACACATAGTCCATTGATAGTACTCCCACGTAGTCGTCGGTCGCAGCACGCCGCTTGCCGTAGAAGTTTGCGAAGACCCCGATGATGAAGCATGACACCAAGGGGCCTGTTGGTCTGTGAGGGGTATTTAAACAACACTGTGTGCTCCCTACCGAAGTAGGGACCACCACCCCCACTTGTTAGGGTTCGAGGGAGAAGAAGGAGACCTTGAGCTGTGTTTAGGGTCGGATCATGGAACCGGAGGCGCACTTTACACACACTCCCTTAATCCTATAAAAGAAACGCCTCGCACGCTTGGCTTACTGACTCGTTCCGTGACCACGCCCCCTTCTACTTCCGTGTTGTTCCAGTCTCGACCCTGCTCCTTTGGCGTCTTCGTTCTTTGGTTCTCCGCTGCCCGGGTCCTCGACTCAGCTCCCCACAGAGTCGGTATACTCCTGAGGTGTAGCGGTATTTCTTTCTTGGCAGCACCCCCTTCGCTGCATTTCCCTCCAACCCCTCTCGTTGTTACTTGTCTCATTTGTGTATATCAAGTGCCTTATATCAAGTACTGTGAAGTCTGTTACGGTCTCAGTGCTGCTCTAGACTTTCGTTTATAATTCTCCCCTTTTTGTTTTTTCCTGCGAGGGAGTCGCTGTTCCGCTCCATATTTCCCCCGTGGAGCCGGACAGCGAGTGTGTGTCTGCTCCGCCCTGCTGTGGCTGACAGCTCGGAACAACTCGGATCCCTTTCCGGCATGCAAGGGAGTTGCTGTTCCGCTCCGTATTCTCCTGTAGAGCCGGACGGCACACCTCAGTGAGTGTGTATCTGCTCCGCCACGGTGGGACCAAATGGCCAGTCGGAACACCTCAATCCCCTGTCCTTTTAGTTTAGACAAGTTTTCACCTTCTTTTCCATCCCCCACAGTGTCCGTTGAATAAATGGTGAATGAATGTGAGTTAAGGTTACCTCAGTTTGAGACCTCCCAGAAGAACTCCGATAACCTATCCTCATTCCAGCCACATACAAGGAGGTACCGGGATATTTGGTGGTCCTCCTCTTCAAGGAGTCTTCCAGACGAGAGATGGTGAGTGTGAGACGATGATAAACACAGCTCAATGTTTGGAATGTTCTAAAACTTGCCTAGATATATAAGGGTGGTTATTGTTCTTTCCTTCCAGCATCTACGTTCCCTGGTTGCCATTCTACACGACCTCGATCCTCATCATATGGGGAGAGTGGTGGACACTCCTTGGTTTTATTCCCCCATACTTTTTGAGAGCAGTGTCTCGGAGTGAGTTTCAAGATTCTCCTTTGAGGACTGCTTTTTGGAAGTTGGGGGATTTATCTTCGCTCCTGTGGATTCTGGCGACTGTTCCTGACACCACTGTCCGAGTGGATTGCAATTTGTTTGTACAATATACTCGGGGAGACTGAATCCACTTTTTCTCTCCCTCCCTCGTTATGTATTTATTTTGTAAAACTGTCATGTTCCTTAAAAAAGAATTACATGAAATATTATTCGTAGCAGAAAGGATCATACAAAGTTTCAATTTGACCTTACTCAGAAACTGTTACATATGGCCAATACACCTATGTATCTAAACAAATTAAGTTGACTAGAAAATAACAATATTATTCAAGAAGATACCACTGTGTTTACTTGTTGTAAAGGATTCAGGTTCAATTTGCATTGTTGTGCTATTTGATGCTGAACTAACCTTCTGGGGAGAGCATCAACTGTTCGACCTCACTATCAGAAACTAAGCAACCTAAATAAGAGGTAGTTTGTAAATGAGTTTGCAGTATTTTCGGCTGTCTCTGCTTTCAGGGGCAACAGCAGTGGTGGATTGGGAGCCTGAAAATGTTTTCAGATCTGCCTCATACTGCATCAAGCGAGGGTAGCAAGCGCCCTAAAAGTCTCCACAGTTTTTGTGTGCATATTATATAGTGTCTAGCGGAAATTGTGGTGTTACCTCAGAGTGGTTTGCCAAACTGGACAGCAGACGGTCCATCATTTCTTCCTCCCCCTAAAGCAACCACAGGGCTCCTCAGACTATCACTGGTTTAACTATTATAAATGTGCTGTTTAGCATACAGTAGGTTTGTTTATCTGAGGCAGGTGGATGTCAAACCAGTGGAAACGGGGAGAGCTTCCTGTATTTTTACATCCACCTACTGCAGAAAAAAATATCACTCATCCCTTATCACATGGATTGCCTAGTGATTGGCCTTGAGTTCTTCTGGTCCCGGAAACCAGGTCGGGCACCAGGGAACTCTTCCCTTTCTTTTTTACCACATATCTCATACTCATGTTGCCCACTGTTACTATCCGTTCTTTCTACTGGGCTCAGCTTCCTGGGTACTTGTCTCGGGTACTTGCCTGGGCAGGGCACTGCTTGGAAAGCGGGCTTTGGAGAAAGGATTTGCTCCTTTTTTTAAGAGACATGTTCAGCTTTTCCTGCTGGCTGAAAGCGTCGTCAAAGGAAGGGTGAAGGTCACCAGTATTTCATAAAATTCTTGTTCACAGACCCCATAGTGAGGGCTTTCCCTGTGTGCTTTGTTTTAAAGTAGAGACAATGATTGCCTGTCAACACTGTGATGACCGAGGCAGCATTTGCACTCGACCTCTGGCCAAGCAAAAAAGGTACAATTTACAAATTGTGTTGTATGCAAGGCTACTGGAATTATGTGATTGTGCGGCCGTGGCAGTTTTTGCATAACTATAGATCTACAACATTTGCCACATAATTAATTTTCTGCTGCATTATCTGTAGATTTTAACAAAAAATTGTTTCTAGCTCAAACAGTTCATACGTTACTAAAAGCGCTGCAACTTGTTACTGGTGAGTGGAAGACCCTTTGTGTAGCTTCAATGGTCACCTGCCTTGCTTATTGCTTTATTTGGTTGTTCTACTGGCACTGAAGAGGTACAACAATAGCCCACACTGTGTTAACTATAACCACCATTCACCGAACCCGGGTGGTCTGGGAGTCGGACCTGCCAACTCTGACAGACGACTATTGGGCCTAGGCGCTGGCCAGCCCTCAACATGCCGCCGTCTCTACTAGATATACGCTAATCCAATTTAAATACCTCCACCGGGTATATTACACACGTCTCCGCCTTTGAAAAATGGGGGCAGTTCAGTCTGTCGGTCTCTGATGTGGCGCTGACCAGGGGTCGATCCTACACATGGTGCGGAGCATTACAGCTCTTCTGGTCGGGTTTGTTTTCTTGCATGGGATTTTCTGTCTGATCCTAGATTAGCGCTCTTACACAGCACAGAAGACATCCCGGGGGGGACAGGTATAAACGACAACTATTAGTTCTGGGTCTCACACTGGCTAAGCAGGACATAGCACAGCACTGGAAGGATACGTTCCTGCCTTCTGTATCCAACTGGAAAAAAGCCTTGGATAGGTGTATTTCAGCGGAGATTGCAGTGTTTCAGGTGAGGGGGTGCCCACAGAAACATGGGAAGATTTGGTCCAGGTGGGCCAAGTACAGAGGTATAGATTTGTCCCTGGTGTCGCAGACAGCCACCCGAGACCCTATAAAATGACCAGTGATGAGTGACTTACCTGTGTAAAGTTCCGGTGCTAACAAGACGTGGATGGGAATTCTTTTGGTGTGTACAGATTCTATTAATTACAATTGTATGGTGTGCGTGTGGGGTGGGGGGGCTATGTGTTTCTCTTGGTGTGATGTTTTGTAGACCTTTGGGGTGGGTGTTACATAGTACCTGAGGACCTGTAATTCTGCATTTCAATTGTACTTTGCAAGCTGGGCCCGGCCTATCTTGTTGTATTTCTATCTAGGACCCTAATTCGATATTCCCGATTCATGCCCTTATGTGTTTATAACAAATAATATCCTTATAAAGGCATAAGAATCGTATCCATATTTAGTAATAGCCCATGCAGTCCAAAGCACGGCAAGGCTACTCCCATAGACTCCTAGAAAGCACAATGCGTTCTTTAAACAAACCAAGCCTCCAGCAGCCCGTGAATTCCCCCTGCTTTTGTTTTGATTTGCACAAGAACTCCTGGAGTCCAGAAAAAACTGTTAGTTCTTAGTGACGTCTTATGTCCAACCTTACGTCAAACCCGGCACCTTTCAGGTATAAATATACCAACATTGCCTTAAGTAAACACACAGTGGTGTGGAGCAGAGCGACGTTCTACTTGCCCGGGAGCCCAGATGTTGCTAGAGCCGAAGGAAAACGCCCCTCCCTTTGACGCACTGAGAGAGACACTGTCTTTTTATCCAGCCGATAAAATCCAGCTCCGGTGTTCCCCGAGTCACCCTTGCGGGTTGCTGGGAGATCAAGTCCTGAGAAGCGAGATACAAGACCTCCTTCATCCTATAACCAAGGTACAGAGCTGATTAAAACCTCAGAGAGGCTCCTACCATCATGGCTTTTAATAAAGGACTGAAAACCCACCTGTTTAACATCACTCTGTAAACCACTTCTCTTCTGCCCATCCTTGAACCCTGTGATTCGCTCTCACCTTCTCGCGCCAGGATACTATTTTTAGTAATAGAGCGCGCTACAAAAGCCTTTATATCATATCATATCAGAGTATTCTTGATTCAGATTCTTGGCAAAAACCTAACTTAACTTAAAACTGCAACTTACTTACTCCTTCCCACGTATTAGGATTAGGTCAGGTACACCGGGGTAGGCGTATTTTAGAAGCACCAGTTGAGTTAGTTATTTAATGTTTTTATGTATGTATATATTTTATACATTTAAAAGTATCATATGGCTAAGAAACCATATCAATGCTTTTACAGTATTATTTCATACTACTACTTTTACTGTACGCACTTTACTTTATAATAAGTATTGCAATTGTGGCAATTATTTTCTCTTGCATTAGAAAGAAGACTGCTCAATAAAATAACACCTTTTATTGAAAATGCCCGTCTCTCTATTTCTCTGCACTCTGGTGAAATTAAGCATGCACGATTGACTGAGTGAAATAGCTGTCTATTGTTTACACATGACTCTAGAGATACACTCTTTATTCTGAGGGAGCAAAGTTGTCATGTTTATGCGGTTGTCAGAAACGAATCCCTTCTTGTCTAAATCAGGACGGTTAACCCTTTCCTGAACATTCGAGAAAGTTTCTAGTGACCTCTGAGCTATCTGGCAAAAACCTAATTAAGTCTAACATAGTCAGTAGAGACTTAGATGACCTCAGTCCTACGTCTACACTGCCGTTTATGTTATTTCATTGCGCAGAGCCCATTGGGAATATAGGAACTACACTACATGGCGCCCAACGTTTGGTAAGGCGATAATCTAACGCAAGACACTAGAGTAACTCAGTCGTGCTTTTCACACAGACCCCTTTCTCCCGTGAAAACTCCAATAGACGTCTGGAGTGGGTGAAAGGTTAATATTCGCCGGAACTTAGTAGGATGAGAATCCTATGTATTAGTTTTGGTTTAGTCAACGTTGAAGGATACAGTGTTCCAAAATATTGTGCACCTAATCTTTGTTTCCTTGAAACTTGATCTGCAACAAAAAAACTTTCTTTCAGTAAAATGGGGGAAAGTGACGATGAAAGGGAGAAAGCTAGATTAGCAGCTCAACTCCTAGCGGATGACAACCATCCAAGAAAATGACCCGAATGCTATAATCATTCCGGTCAATATAAGAAGAACTATAACTCTTAAACTTATAGAAAATGGACTTTCACCAAGAGGTGGTACGGTCATATTCGTGATAGAGGCACATGAGTATCGGCAGACAGAGGTGTTCTATTCATGGATACATTTTCCAGCAGCACACGCTGTGACAAAAGATTTCCACTATTACAAAATAGAGGAACCTACGGATGTATACACTCCTTTCGAGGACGTTGAAATCCCACTAACTTACCAAGAGCACCTGCTCTGGTTTAATGGCTTCCTAAAACATCAAAATCACATCACCAGGCATGGTCCACTAGGTAGACCAGGAGCCACGTGGCCGGTTCTAGCCTGCTACACACCACACCCAGATATTGATAAAATGTCGGACCGGGAACTTTTAGCTCAGCTAAAACTATTAATTAAAATACATAGACAATTGGTCCAATATGTCATGCGGACTTCAACAGTCCAACCAGCAATTAACATCCCACAACTGACCGTTCATCAGGGGAATACAAACAAAATTACATCACAGAACATACAATCATGTCTTGGTAAAACACCCATAAAACGGGAACAAATCCCATTCTGGTTAGCTCAAAAAATAACTCAAATAGAGGCAGTATTTCCTAATACCACACCTCATGAAAAAAACAGAATTCGGACTATCTGCCTCCCAATGGGGGTCGCACCACATGTGGAGGACTTTAACACTTGGGGCACGGTTTTTGCTTCCATCTACACAAAAACACATGGTGTTCTGTCTGTGGCGGTCATACCAGATGTTCTAAGACAAATTCAGGACGAATACGGTCCAGAACCTGCTTTAACTCTGGGTATGAAATTACTAAAAGATTTTAAGCAGGTCTCGGCTATATTATTAGCCAACATAAAAGGAGAAGTAGCATGTGTGGCAATCCACCAGAAATTGAAGGAGACAGATATAACAGACCAACCATTTGAACTAGCCAGAATCATAGAAACATCCATGAAGAGCTAGGAAGAGATAGTTTGGGTGGGAAGCCAATAAACCCCCAATTAACTGAAAATCCTGAAAAAACATTTATTAAAAATAATCTAAATACTCCAAAAAAGAGTTGGGATGGTAATAAACAATCCACTCCCAAGGAAAAACGTTTCCAGTCCAGAGGAAGGTCTCCTCAACGGAGAGGAAGGTCTCCTCAACGGAGAGAAAGATCTCCTTGCCGAGGAGGCAAGTCTCCCCAAAGGGAACCCTCTGAGAAAAGATACAGCCTTAGAGATAGGGATAAATTGAAAAAACCTGATAGATATCAAGATATTGATACACGTCCCTCTTGATCTTTTCAGACTTCCTCACAGAAATCGGAAAGAAGAGGACGGTCAGGACACAAGGAAGAGCACGTCAAGTCCAAAGACAAAGAACCTGCTCATCAAAGTAAAAAATCACAATTTCCCAGAAAAAAGGTAGCAAGTATTAAAATTAAACATGCCGAGGATTCTGAGGACACAACTGAAAAACGGAGAGCGGGCCAAGACAATGCTAGACAGCGCAGCAGAAGTGACCATAGCTCGCAAGATCCTGATGAATCTTCTGGAGACAGTGGACATGAAGGAATACATTCAGGTGGAAACTGCAGACACGCGAGTTAGCGTGCCCCATAAACTATATGAAATAACATTACGTATTGAGGGAGATAAAACTAGGAAAATAAAAGGTCTCTTTTGGGAGAATCTTTCTAAAAGCTATGACATCCTGTTAGCTGAAAAAGACTGGCCACCAGAGTTTGTCAGGGAGTGCCCTCATGGCGAAGAAATGATTATGCCTGCCTTCTCAAATCATATTCCAATTCGTAAAAAATACACATTCGTAAGAAAATGGGCAGTGGCCCAAGCCCCTGCATTATACAAAAATCATGTAGGATGGGATGAGGACTCTCCTCACCACAAAATCCAGTTAAAAAAAAAATCAACCTACTGCACGAAGGCAGTACCCAGTAAAACAAGAAGCTAAAAAGCAAGTCAGGGAGATCTTAGATCAACTCGAATATCAAGGGGTGATTGAAACATGCACCTCACAAATGAACAATCCTTTGTTTCCTGTCTCCAAGCCAGACGATTCATATCGCCTAGTTTTGGACTACAGACATTTAAACTCCTGCTGCAAAACTTTTGCAGTACAAAACTCAGACAGTGCAGCACTAATGAACAACATCGTGCCCAAAAAATAAAAAACAACATTAGATATCTCTAATGGATTCTTCTGTCATACATTGCACCTGAAAGCAGGTATTTGACCCCTTTCTCAATAATGGGGTCGCAAAAACAATTTTGCCGACTCCCACAGGGATTCAAGAATAGCCCAGGATTATTTTCAGCAAGGGTAACAGAGTTACTACAAATATATGATGGAGGCATTATCATATGTCGATGACATCTATCTTACAGAAGATGACCTGGAGACTCACTTAAAAAGAGTGAACACCATAATACTTGGGTTCGCATCAGAGGGTTACAAATTCAACTTCAAAAAGTCAAGAATTGCCCATCTAACAGTCCTATTTTTAGGATATGAATTATCAAGTGAAGGCAAAAGCCTGGCAGACAACTTCCTAGAGAAGTGTACAGTACTCCAAGCACCAAAGACGCTGAAAAATTTACAATCAATACTAGGTTTCCTGAATTTCGGAAGAACATACATTCTAAATTATACAGAGAGGGTTAAACCTCTCTACGAATTAATAAAACCTGATTTCAAACCAATACATTGGACTCAGAAACACACAGAAATTTTAAGATCATTACAAACCGACATGTTAGCTAAAACAAAATTGCAAACGTGCGCAACCTTGTAA
The DNA here is from genome assembly GCF_964263255.1 of Lissotriton vulgaris. NCBI lineage: Eukaryota > Metazoa > Chordata > Amphibia > Caudata > Salamandridae > Lissotriton > Lissotriton vulgaris. The sequence goes on along the minus strand of NC_141686.1, from coordinate 47,005,089 downwards.
TCCGAGTCATCCCAGGAAGATGCGGATTCACATACCTGACCTCTAATGAGGGCGAAACGGTACCTATAGCTTACAAATCACATTTGTACACTCAAGCTGAAAGGAAATTCAGCTCTACAGAAAAAATTCTGACAGCGGTTCAATCTGCTGTAGCAAGAGAAAGAGCCCTAGCCCAAGGCAAGAGAATAACTGTTTATACAGCAGAATCAGCCCTTGAGGCATTAACAAGTCAACGCAATCTGAATGCAGTGGCATTAGATCCAAAATGGATACAATGGGAAAATTCTCTTGCTGCAGAAGACGTGAAATACTATTTTGACCCGAAAATGAAAAAACTAGATGATCTAGAATACGAACAAGAATATCCTCTGCCAATCGAAATTCTGCCTCTCGAACAATATACCTGTGTAATCTATATGGACAGATTTGCACACCATTACGATGTAGAGAAAAAATCCTACAATGCAGCGTGCGCGATTGTTAAAGGTCGCTGGCGCTCAGGTAAATTGAAACCGATGATTACCAAAACTGAATCACTCAGAAACTGTTCAGCGAGCTGAAATAAGATCTTTAAAGATGGCGCTTGAAAATGCCGATCGCGAATTCCCCACACTGATAGTGTGCGATTCGCATTACTGCGTCAAGTCATACAACAGTGACATGCAGACATGGAGCAAAAACGGTTACAAAGATGACACAGGTGCCACAATAAAGCATACAACGCTTTGGGAACAAGTAGTTATTTTGCAGAAAGAACTACAAAAGACTCACATGATCCATTCACTGAGTCATCAACGTGATGGCGTTCACGTTGCAGGGAATTCATTGACAGAGCCACAGCGGCAGCGGTTCAACCGGCTTCCGTAGCCACAAAAAAGCGTTCTAAAAAACACATAGATGGAGAAACAATGCTGGTGGTAAAAGCGTCGTAAAAAGGAGATTATGCAGCATTACCTCTCAACTATCTACTCAGTAATACATACATAATTGATGCAAACTCCGTTCCTTTTGCTCAATTCCCTGGAGTGGGGGATATAGTAATTCAAAACACAAACCGGAGAGTTTTCTTGATTAAAGACACACACATGGGATTGGGTCTAAGGCACCAAGAGATCTTGAAATCCCTAATAGAATTACAATCAGAATACTGGTGGCCGGGGATGAGCTTGTAAATTTACAAATTTGCAATGGATTGTCCAGACTGAGAGACAGAGATCGCAGTTGAGAACCGGACCAGACTATTGCCAGGACACCTTTATTAGAAAGCATCAGGCGATCTATACGCAGAAATCCAGCCGAAGGAATGCGTCCCCATAATTATTAAGACCAGATTCACTTGAAAATGTAGACCCCAGCGCTCGGCTGACGCCACAAATGTTATAAAAGATTTGCAAGTCTTTATCGGCACATACGCAATTGGCATGCTACATTCTGACCAGGGTCCTGCGTTTAGCTCTCTAGCTTACAAAGAGGCCATGACCAGCATAGGCATTGCATTGCGGTACTCTTCTCCCTTCCATCCTGAGGGAACTGCGGTAGTGGAAAGAAAAAACTGTGACATAAAGCAATCGATAACGGCGAGGGTATTCGGTTCAACGGATGACGGGTGGGTCAAACATCTAATAAGTGTCCAACGTAGTCTTAATAACATGCCAAGAAATTCTCTAGGAGGTATCAGTCCATATGAACTTTTATTTGGTACTAGAATGATTATCCAGGATTTGGATCGTCAAACTTCAGTGGTAGGAGAAAAAACTGTTGATATCAAAGATAGTTTGGCTGTTTTACAGGACTTGAATGAAACAAGAAAGAGTCTAAGTAACAAAGTTTAAGCCAACAACCACTGAAGAACCACCTGTCCCAGCAAGACCTGTCTGGATTCCAAAGGTTGGGGATCTGGTCAGAGAAAAAATCGCGGTGAAGAAGGAATTTGGGCCTTCTTACAGAAAAGCAGTACCTGTCTTAGCTGTCAGCGGAACAAGATCAGTAGTACTACCGCCACTTGCTGGTAAAAAGGAAAACAGAATTGTTTCCATTGACCTGGTGAAACCACAAACATGTGGCCAATAATTAATAGCAGGCCCAGTGGACTACCAAGAAATAGCTGAAGACCAAACTTTGCTACAATCCAAGAGGTTCAAACTGAGAGACTAATCACATTCGATAAACCTGCAGTAAATAAAAAAGGACTATGCAACAAAGCCATGGAACCTGTGCCTCTTGAAACCCAAATTGCAACAGTTCATGAAGATACACCAATCTACAACGATGTAGCCTCGGACTATACAAATGTAACAAAAGAAAATGCAAAGATCAATGGAAATCCGGAAGCAATCCCACCAATTGACAGAACTGCATCTGGGTATTTTACAACTTTGATGACTTTTCCGATGATCCAAGTGAACATGGAGACAAGCCAGAAACAAAAACTTTCAAAGAAAACATAATTGAGCTTTTTCACCAACTTAAAGAAACATATCTGATTTCACCATGGATTGACTGTGTTAGGTGTGCTTTTCCTCCTGCTTTGGCTCATCATGGTTTTATGCTTGGGTAAATTCATTGATGGAAAATATAGTACAATGGACACAGCAAGTCAGAACATCAACTTGGTCCTAAAGTCTCACAGATCCTCTCACATCGAGAAAAGAGAACTATCATCAGTGAACAGCAGAAAAAATACGAGAAATTGATCGTATAAATTTGGAAAAATCACTTTCTGTAGTGGACAATGGGTTAACGACTGTCTTCCAGAATATATTCACTGGACAGTATTGTATCATCTGCCTTTGATATAATAGAGCAAGACTTGCTAATGTTACAACATGGTCAGTCCCAATTGCGTTCTATTGTACAGCTAGGCTGGACGTTGCAAAACCTACGTTCAGGCTACGTGCCATGGCGTCTAATCAACAGAACGTCATTATTTTCTATCTGTAACCTTACTGATCAACAAATCAGTTTGGCACAAAAGGAGCAGACTATACGATTCTGAGCATTGAAAAACTTGAGAGATTACCATTGACAATGTCAGAGAGACCTGTCATTGAATGGATAATACAGGGAACAATTACAATTCCGATAACAACTTTTCAGTTTAAATATTGCCAAGAATATATACCAGCAGGCCAGTATGAAAGGTTGGGTAAAGGATACATCAAATCAACCTGGGATTTACCTTACACACACAAATGTTATAGTGAAGGGAAAAAGGGAGGTATTCCTTAGTGGTAATAATTGTAAAAAATCACTAAGCGGTACACTTCTGTGTCAAGGTATTAACTTGCATGGAGCCTGCGAAGGGTCTTCAAATAACCTTTCATGTCACCTGCAAGGCACTCCTGCAACACAGATAGAGCCATTTTTCAGACAGCTACCCAACGGCAGCTACGTTCTAATAAATGACCACAGTTGTTGTGGAATGGTGCCAGGAGAATGCTATCTCATAACTGTTACTTCCAGGGTCGTTTGCTGTATGCCAGTATTGTATCCAAACAGCAATCCAGACATGGAGGCGGCAATATGGCCTTATGTGAATATCTCTTCTATTCGAATTGATACTTTTTGATCTGCAAGTTGCAAGGACAGCAGCAGAGATACATCGACAAACTGCCCCGTGCATTTCGTAGAAATGTTAAGTCAAATTTTAAACATGTCTGATACCAGTGGCATCGCACATGTATTTAAGACAATTTTTTTGGGACTGGTAACACCATTTGAAACAGTTCTGGGCATCTTCCCGAATTTTGTCCATTCTGTCTTTGGCGGCCTACCTTTAATTTTGGGACTCGTAGCAGGAATGTTATTTTTGTTCCTTCTGCTCCGATATGGCAAGCCAAGCCACAGACAAGATTCCAGCAACGATGGAAGAAACGATCCTAGCAATACGATATCGAGACCGCATCACTAAGGTCCTCGGATTGGCCCGGCTAAGATCTGAATAATACCTCGTTTCTTTCATTCAGACCAATCTGGCAAGATTGCATCTTACCTGTGCTTCGATGTCTGCTATGCGGAGAAGAATGAGTGTTGGACGTCTGTCTTACACTACCATCAGCAGTACCAATTAATATAGAAACTTTGCTTTGTCCAGTAACGACTCATGCAACGTGTTGTCCCCAGCGGCTACCTATTCTGATGTAGGCATTCGTTGAGACTTCACCATTACGAGTAGGTGGCGGTGAAGTACGAGAGGAAAGCAGCACCAAACAGGTACAACCTTCTGTGAGCATTGCTGATCCAAACATCGATGATAGCAATCACGCTCACAACTGCACAGTTACAGTATTTTCAAACTTGGTCGAACTTTCACCTGATGTTGTAGACCAATTTTTTGCAAGCCTGTCTGATATGATGTTCTCCCCTGAACAACGAGAATAACTTTTAAAAACAACAAGCACACAGGGTTCCCTGAACTCTGAATTCGGCCTTCAGTTTTGTTAAACAAAGCTACTGAAAACATTTGGAACTATATTTTTTTCTTCCCCTGAAAGCGAAATTATTTTTCTTTCACTTCAAAAATATTTACCCTTTTTCTGGCACATGGTACTCTGCTTAAAGTAGAACTATTCTTAGAGAACAGAGCTTCTATTTTTAGAGACATTGGAGACAATATTTACCTCAGCCTCTAGCACATGTACAGTATCGTATAAATATGTGATGAAATGGTCTCTACCTTCTTTTCTGTATACAGAGCCATTTCATGTGTAATTTTCGCAATTCATTCAGCTGATATATATATGCATTTAACTGAATGATAACCCTGCTTGAAAAAACGTACAGTACCAATACTCATTTTCGTGTATAAACCATGCACCATTTCAAAAAGCAATTTATGTATTTTGGGGTGGGTTGGAAAACACATGCATCGTATGTTTAATATTGCTTATTTTTTAGTAATGATGGACATTAATACATGGAGTGGGTATTGTATTTCTATCTAGGACCCTAATTCGATATTCCCGATTCATGCCCTTATGTGTTTATAACAAATAATATCCTTATAAAGGCATAAGAATCATATCCATATTTAGTAATAGCCCATGCAGTCCAAAACACGGCAAGGCTACTCCCATAGACTCCTAGAAAGCACAACGCGTCCTTTAAACAAACCAAGCCTGCAGCAGCCTGGGAATTCCCCCTGCTTTTGTTTTGATTTGCACAAGAACTCCTGGAGTCCAGAAAGAACTGTTAGTTCTTAGTGACGTCTTATGTCCAACCTTACGTCAAACCCGGCACCTTTCAGGTATAAATATACCAACGTTGCCTTAAGCAAACACACGGTGGTGGGGAGCAGAGCGACGTTCTACTTGCCCGGGAGCCCAGCTGTTGCTAGAGCCGAAGGAAAACGCCCCTCCCTTTGACGCACTGAGAGAGACACTGTCTTTTTCTCCAGCCGAGAAAATCCAGCTCCGGTGTTCCCGAGTCACCCTCGCGGGTTGCTGGGAGATCGAGTCCTGAGAAGCGAGATACAAGACCTCCTTCATTCTACAACCAAGGTACAGAGCGGATTAAAACCTTAGAGAGAATTCTTGTTTCCGATTCTTGGCAAAAACCTAATGTAACTTAAAACTGCAACTTCCTTACTCCTTCCCACGTATTAGGCTTAGGTCAGGTACACCGTGGTAGGCGTATTTTAGAAGCACCAGTTGAGTTCGTTAGTCAATGTTTTTATGTATATGTATATGTATATATATATATATATATATATATATATGTATATATATATACACACACTCCTGGTCAAAAATTGAATCCACGAAAAGAACCAGAGTCGGAGCCCAAATGTGATACGGTGCTGTCAGGTTTATTCAGCAGAAGGAAACACCCATATATATATATATATTTTATCCATTTTAAAGTATCATATGGCTAAGAAACCATATCAATGCTTTTACAGTATTATTTCATAATACTACTTTTACTGTACGCACTTTACCTTATAAGTATTGCAATTGTGGCAATTCATTTCTCTTGCATGAGAAAGAAGACTGCTCAATAAAATAACACCTTTATTGAAAACGCCAGTCTCTCTATTTCTCTGCACTCTGCTGAAATTAAGCATGCGCGATTGACTGAGTGAAATAGCTGTCTATTGTTTTCACACGACTCTAGAGATACACTCTTTATTCTGAGGGAGCAAAGTTGTCATGTTTATGCGGTTGTCAGAAACTAAGCCCTTCTTGTCTAAATCAGGACGGTTAACCCTTTCCTGAACATTTGAGAAAGTTTCTAGTGACCTCTGAGCTATCTGGCAAAAACCTAATTAAGTCTAACATAGTCAGTAGAGACCTAGATGACCTCAGTCCTACGTCTACACTGCTGTTTATGTTATTCCAATGCGCAGAGCCTATTGGGAATATAGGAACTACACTACAATCTGATATGATGAAAATTCAATAAAATCTGTTTATAAAAAAAAAACCTCAAGCTTGGTTCTAGAGACAAGAGTTCACATTAACTCAAGTGAGGGACTCTGAGGTTGAATGGGAATGACAGATGGGCGTGTACACCAAACCAGTCCCACCCCTCACCCCAGCATTAAAGCAATGACGCAGCCTTCGGCTACCAAACTACGTTTTGAGAATTAAACATTCTCGTGCCATATTTATTTTTCTAAAGACACAAATAAAATGTCTTGACCTGGATGTACTTCAAAATATTTATATAATGTATATTTTAACATCCATATCAATAAAAGCCTAGACATAACATTTTCTGTCTGAAATTCTCAAAATCATAGTTACTCATCGAGCTGGACTTCATGCACCATCCCCAAGAAAATCTGATTTGGTACCTCCAGATTTCCACTAGGACTCCTACTTACTACTTGACAATGTGTACTCAGCCACTCCCTCATACCAGGGGTGCCCCCTTGGGTTAACCAGTAAGTCAGGCACTAAACTAATCCAGAGCGACCCAAAATTGGATACCCCTCCAGAGGAGTGGAAGTATTTTAAAACTGTATTTGTCCAAGGGTCAAAGGGGTATAGTAATCTAGCCCTGTAAACAACTCTACTTGTCCCAGAGCACTCGCGGAACCTCCCACTGGACCTCCCTTCCTCCGGAAATGTCTCTGACTTCCGGTCTTCGTGAGCGCATTGCCAGCCGCATCTACAGACGCCGCCGCCACCGCACTGGACAAAGGAAGAAGAACGGCGCACCCAGCAATAGCAGACTGCCAGCAAAAGCTTTAAAAGCGGCAAGTGCAGGAGCCGTGAAGAGCTGAGTTGCGGGAGTTTGAGGGGGCGTGGCGCAAACACCCCTCGCGGCTGAGTTAGAGCCGTACTCAGCACGAGAAACGCTTGGAAGATCAGTGCGAGCTGAAAACAAACCGTGGCAGCAAACCCCCCCCCCAAAAAAACGGATTGCCTTGGGTAGAGCCCAAGCCATATGCAAATAAACCGAGAAGCGGTTGGCGGCAGGCGCATCTAACAGAAGGTTAAGCATTCATGTTTGGACCTATGAGGAGAGGAGAATACAGCCACTGGAGTTTGCAGCTGGTAAATGGTTATAAGTGGATGAGTAACCAACCAGGAAATTAAGTGGTGAGGTGGAGGAAAGAGTGCGGGCTCACAGAAACAGAGGTAAGTGAAAGACAATTTTACCCCTTTTTTCTCTTTGTATTATTAAATAAATAATGAGGAGAAGTACACCGGGAGAGAGGGTAGTTGTGCGCCCCTCAAGCGGTGAAAACCCTTAAGGTGAAGGAAAACCCTTTCGCAGCTTGCGTACGCCGGGAAGAAGAACTCAAAGAAAGGATAAAGCAAAAGCAATGGCTTTAGGGAAATCCAAACCACGTAAAGTCCGGAAAAATCTCAAAAAAATCAGGAAATAAATCGGGAACAGTGGATGTGAATGTGACTGTTCTATCGAAAGGTCCGGATGACACAAACAAAGATATGGCAACACCCACCGGTAGCAGAACAACAGCTAATGGAGCAACCCCCCCTCCCGAGCTTAACCCCACAGCTAGCGCCGGCAACCTCTAAGTCAGCGGGCGCAAAAGGGGGGCCGGCGGTATCAAAATCCATTAAGGATTTCATTGGCAAAGATTTTAAAGGGAAAGAGACAGTAGATAAGGAGACAAGTGTACTAAGGACCCCGCAAACCATTGAGGACTCGGCAGCATCAAGCATGGAAGCCTTGAACCAGTCTGATTTTAATATTGCTGAGATACCAATGGAACCTCGCTTGTCTTCTTCGCCAAGGATGTTTCAGTCGATATTCACCCAGGACATAGGAGCAGATGTGGTGAATGAAGAAAGAATAGACTATAGCAATTCCTTGGGTGAAGGGAACATTGTTGGGAGGGAACCCAGCTTTAATGGTCATGAAAGAGTAGAGAATTCAAACGTTGCCGATTTTGATGTATCAGGTGTGGCTTTGCGCAGTCTGGAGGTGACTGGCTCCACCAGCTTATCTTTGCTGGAGGTTATGCTAATGCTCCAGAAAACCTTGCAGGGCATTTTAGAGGTTTCAGTCCTAAATATCGACATTTTAAAAAGACATGGCGACCAATTTAAGGATATAATCGGGGAGTTGGCACAGATTAAAAACTTGATGCCCGCATTAGTAAGACCAGTAGAAGCCCAGGAGGAAAATAAAGTGGACAGGGGGGAAGTAGCGGGAAAGGCGAGTAGTCACTTAGAGGATGTACCCACAGAATTTATATCCTACTGCCCAATGATTATAAAAAGGTATGGGGAAAAGAGGTATAGAAAGCAAAATACAACAAGGCGAAGGAAAGGGAAAAAGGCCCCAGTTAATTGCCATCCCATGAAGCAACAGGAGCATGGGGGGGGGGGAATAACCCCCTGCTCATAAGATAACGGATAAGGTAGTAAGGCAAGAAATTAAAAAGTTAAACTTCGCAGATATAGAAGCAAGTAGCAGTAGAACTGTAGAACAACCCAGGAGGATAACAAGGATTAGAATGGGAAAAAACGAAAAGGTTACCAGGAGGATTCACCCAGGGGTAGAGGAGAGTGTGGCAGCAGAATGGGGGACGGATACTTCCCCAGGTGCGGAGCTTACCAACCCAAGCCACGGGAAGGGGGTTAGAATAAGAGGCAGGGAAGAAGTAAGCAAGCCCACTAGGGGAGAAATGGTAGATGGAAATCTACAACATCTGCCGCCAGAATTGCCTGCTGACACTTGGATATTTGTAGAGTCAATGGGACAGGGAAAAGGGGGTGGAAAGAATTAAGAAACTAAACCCCTTGAATCGCTCCCAGCTCCTCTCCTCATTTGCAAAGTGCCCCAGCCTAAGATATGTTAGCACTGCTGACTTAAAAGAAGTAGGTTTCATGGTTAAAAGCAAGGCGGGAGGAAATAAAGGTTTTACTCCACTCAGCTCTAATAAAAGAGGCAATAGAAAGGAGACTGAGATGCTCTGGGAAGGAATTAGAATATTAAAAAGGGAAGAAGTGTTATTGGACAAAATAGGAAATTCATTCCTCAGGAACCACGCGGCATTGGGTGAAAGACCAATAAAAATTATTAACCTGGGGAGAGGCAAGAAGGACGCCCTTGAAATTACGATAATACCAAATGATCAGAGGTGGGAAGCTGAAGATGTCCTTGCTGGGAATAGATATAGAGAGTTGGCATACATGAACGGTGAGGAAGATGGTTATATGAGTAACATTGATTAGGAAGTAGGGTCGTCGCAGAGCCTATCCATTCTGTCCTGGAATGTAAACGGATATAATAGAATAGTGGTTCAGGTAGACTTTAAAAACACCCTGAGGACAAACGATATTGTATGCCTCCAGGAAACTTGGCTGTGCGACGAAACCCCTGCAACCGAAGGCTTCACTCACCATGTAAATCCAGCAATAAAGAACATAGTAGGTAGACCTTCTGGTGGTCTGATGACGCTGGTCTCAACAAGGATAGCTAAAGGCACCGAACCCCTTGAACTCAAGTGTAACTGGGCATTGGGTAGTAGAGTGCGAACTACAAACAACATGTCGGGGGGCAAAAATCTATGCATAATAAATGTGTATACACAGAAAGGGAAAACAAACGAGTATAAAGTTGACCTGCAACGCTTAAAAAAAGACCTGGAAGAATTATGTGATTGATATCCAAGAGATGTGTTCATGATACTGGGGGACTTCAATTCTAGATTAAATTAAATCCCCAAAAAACAGACTCCTGGCTGAGGGATCTGCTAGGAGCATACAAAATAGAGCTTGCACAATTTCCCTACTGTGGTAGGAGGGAGGGAACAATAGACGACGTCTGGCCCGGAATAAGGGAAGAAATAAAAATACGCTTCTCCCCTGACCTAGTTAGAGGTATAATACCTAGGTTAAATCCAACACTGGCAGCGGGCCCAGATAATCTACCAGCTGTCATTCTAAAAGCGAACATAGAATGGTGGGCGGAGTTTTTTTCTAATATGTTCATAGGGATTATAAAACACTGGCAAATTCCCTGATAGTTGGAAAGGGGCTATTAGGCCAATACATAAAAAAGGCGATGTAAACTCCCCCAAAAACTATCGCCTAATAAACCTCTGGACATAGGTGAAAAGCTTTTCTCCAAAGTAATTCTAGGTTTACTAAAGGAGTGGGTGGATGACAAACAGATTGTACCCCCAGAACAGGAGGGGGTTCAAAGAAGGCCACTCAACGGTTGACCACTCTTTCGCTCTTTGGTCCATTGCACGGAAGAGGATCGATCAGAGGGGTAATTTATTCTGCTGTTTCGTGGACTTCCTTGCAGCTTTCGACCTGGTGGACAGGGAGCAGCTGTGGTCAACACTGGTAGGGTACGAAATACAGGGTGACCTGTTAGCCCTAATCCAAGCACTGCACACAGAAAATTGGGCACAGATAATATTGGACGAGGAGGGAGGATTGACTGAGAGAATCCCAATTGGAAACGGTCTAAGGCAGGGGTGTGTACTCGCCCCCCTATTGTTCGCCCTGTATTTAGCAGACCTACCCCAAAAATTAGGAGAGGTTAGAGGGGCGAACCCGAAACTGGGAGGAAACCAGGTATCATGCCTCCTTTATGCCGATGATCTGGTGATTATGGATCAGACGGAGATAGGTCTCCAGAGTAAATTAAATAGGTTTAAAGAATATTGTACAAGTAAAAAATTTGTAGTAAGCATGGAGAAGACAAAAATTGTATGCTTTGGAAGGAGGAAAACAAAGTTCTCATGGTACCTTGGCACAGTTTTGCTTGAGAGGGTAACGGACTATAGATATTTGGGAATGTGGTTTTCTGGTACCCTGAAATGGTATACACACTTGCAAGCACTAAAAATGAGGGCATTGGCGTCTGTGAAAGGCCTAAAAAGATTTAATAATACTTACGGTGAAATGTCAGATAGGCTGGTCTTAAAAGCCTACCAAGCAATTGTCCCCCCACAATTTTTGTATGGAGCGGAGGTCCTCTACCTAAGTGGTAAGACCTCCTGGGATAGAGAGGAGGGAAATATACTAAAAAGCTTATTCCTGCTGCCTAAATCATCTATGGTGCAGGCAGCAAGACTCGAGCTGGGAATCACCTCCTGGGCTATAACTCCCAATGGGCCAAAGAGGAAATAGCCACTAGCGAGCTACCCCGGGCAAAAGAGACTGGAGCTTCAATAAGTTATGCATATGGGGTGCTCGACCTGAAGGTATGTCCGCCGCAAGACCTTCTAACTATTGGTAAGAAAGAATTAAGGCTTCAAGGGGCCGATATGTCTCGTATCAATGATCGGGAGGACCTCGGTAGCGCACATGTCATTGGCCTGGGAGAGCGACCAACATTTCCCCTATGTGGACCGGCTACCAAGTTATAGCTTAATGCGGGAAGTTTTAAATATGCGAATTGGGATAAACCCAAGTTATGCGAATAACGGGGGTCGAAACATATGATAGGATGTAATGGTAAATGCACCTGCACATTAGGCACCACCTGCAATATTTTACACATTTTACTAGATTGAGGTTTTTAGACATACGAAAGGAGTTTTTATGTCCAATTTTTGAAAAGTATAAGATTATGAACAGGATGCAAGCCGTTAACCTTTTGGTGGAAATGGGGAATTTAGATATAGCCTGTGCTTTGGGGAAATATATGAACAAAGCCAAGGTGTTCCTCAAGTGCACAGAGTAAACACTAAAAAAGCTCTTCCTTAACATCACATAAAGGTGGAACAATTAAGGGATAACAGTAGTACGTGCTGCATGTTGAAGGAGTTGATGTATAGGAATGAATTAAGTGATTTTAATAACTTAAATATCATAATACTCGGGGGGCGTGGCTTGAACGCCGCACAAGATGGCGGCTTGACACCGGAGCTCCATCAGCCGTTCACCGGAGCCGGCGATTTTCTCCGCACTCACCAAACAATTATGAGCGCTGATGCCAGATTTCACCGCCGGAACATGAGGTGAGCAGGGAGACCTAAGCTGCTCTCCTCTATACCAGCGGTATGCGCTTTTCTCATCAGTGACGCGCTCCGCTTTCCAGCGGCCGCCATTTTCTCCCGTTTTTACCGCGAAACTCCCTCAATCACCAAACGCCGCTTTTCTACTTCAGCGTGCGTAATGCGGATGTTTCAAGCACCGGACTCATGCCTTAACAGACCCCTCTCCTACACCATGTCTCTCCACTTGTGATACATATTATCGGCTCTCTGCAGGAAACAGCTCCATTTTCTCTCAGCCTAATTCAGCGCTAACTCCTCATGTCTGACGTCTTTCTCCACACAACACGGTGTCACGCTGCTTCGCATAGAGTCTATTGAACTTTCCAAGCCGAATTAGCGCTTCAGACTGTTATTCTCTGACATGAGGTGATACTGTATTCCCACAATTTTCCTGGTTATATCTGAGGAGAGATTATATGTTTTTGTGACGTCCATTTGGCTGCATCTCACCTTTCCTTGTTACGCTTTTTACAGTTTTTCACCATAAAGCGTACCTCCTGCATCATATTTACAACATTTTTCTCCTCTGAAACTTGTGGTGTCATTGCGCTTCCTTCCCCAGCTATTTATGGGGAAGCTCCGTACCCTCAAACTTACAGCTTCAAAGACCAAACCACAACTTTCCTCAGACTCTGATTCCGCGACACACACTATGGATGATTCAGTTCCCCTCAAACCAAATGCTGCTCACAGCGCAATTCCTAAAGCTACTCCACCCAGTAAGCTTCTACAACCTGTTTCAACGAAACGTCAGAAAAAAGACCCTCCCTCTCCAGATTCTTCAGCGCACTCTGCGTCAATGGATCTTATTCTAGAGGAACTTCGTGCACTCAAACCCTTCATGGCTGAAACAACTAAGACCTTACAATTTCTTCATGACAAATGGTCTACTTTGGAGTCGAGGGTTCTTTTGGTGGAACAATCTACAGAAAAACCCCAATCTTCCTGCGCAAAAATTTCACTCTTAGAAAAGGATATCTTTCTCCTGAAGCGACAGTCGGAGGAGTTGGAAAATCGCAACCGGAGGAATAACCTACGCCTTTATAATCTTCCGGAACTTACAGAGGGATCCAATCCAACAACTTTCTTCCAAACCTTTTTGCCAAAAATTTTGGATCTTCCTCCTTCCACCTCTCTTAATATCCAACGCACAGACTTGGACCGAAAGTTTCCACTAAGCCCCGCGGAGTCATCATGCTGTTCCTCAAGTATACTGATCTTCTTCAAGTGCTATCAGCAGCAAAGACTAAAAAACAAATTATATGGGAAGGTCATAGGCTATACCTTTCTCAAGACGTTGCTAAAGTCACAGCTGATCGTCGAAAGCAGTTCCTTGATTTAAGACCACGTTTGAGAGCCCTTGGCGCCCGATATGGACTGCTACATCCATGCCTCTTCAAGGTGACCTACAAGGAAAGAACAACTACATTTGAAGACCCACTCGTCCTTGAAGAGTTCCTTCGTCGTCATGAAACCGAAAACATGGACACTGCAAGACCTGTTTAACCATCTTTGTTTTACCATGTTTTCTCATTTGTCTGCCTCTATGTTTCCCTGCCGTTTCTTGTTTCTGATCCCTGTATATGAATGAATGCCTCCTACCTGTGTATATCCTACCTTTGTTGTGCAATTGTTCTCGTGCTCTCTTCTTATCTCATTTACCATATGTATCTCTAATGTTTCTTCTAATTTTTATCTTTTTACAGATCCTAACCTCGTGTCTCTTCATCCCGGTGTATCCGTATTCCCCTTCATTTTGTTCCTCAGGTGTTCGACGATGTGAGTCTCCGTTGTTGATGTCGTCCTCTTCTGACGTCGTCATTCCTCAGTTCTTTTTGACTTGTTCTCTATCTGTTGAGATGTTACTACTTTCTTCACACTTTGCTCTATTTTTTCTACTGTTCTCTTTTTCTCTTCTCTTATTCAATTCTTTCTCTTTTCTTTCTTTACTATATTATCTTCATTCTCTTCTGATCTCTTTCTCTTACATTTACTGTTTTTCACATTTTCATTGCGATTCTCTTCCTTTCCATACTCATCTCTTAATGTATCCTATTTCATATCATTTTACTGAAGTTACAAATTCCGAGTAGTTACTTGGAATGTTAAGGGGTTAAATAACCCCATTAAACGTCAACGTGTCCTAACTCACTTAACACGGCTTAAAGCCGACGTAGCTCTCCTACAAGAATCCCACCTTTCGGACAAGGAAGCTACCAAACTTAAACGTTGCTGGGTGGGACATGTTTTTCACTCTCCTGCTTTAGGTAAGAAAAATGGTACTGTTATTTTATGTCATAAAAAGCTAACTGTTTCAGTTGTATCCCATGAAAATGATGATAATGGCCGTTGGGTTATTACTAATCTTCTCATTGATAAAATTCCTATCGTTATCTTTAATGTTTATGCTCCTACAGGTGTTGATAAGTTATTTTGGCCTGCTATTTCTGACAAATTGGTTACACTTGATGAACAATATGTTATTTTTGGTGGTGATTGCAACCAAGTTATGGACCCCTTTCTTGACAGGAATTCCAAAGTTAAGTTTATTCCCTCCAAGATGCATTCCCAATTTATTACTTCAATTCAAAACTATGCTCTAGTTGACATATGGAGATTATGTAACCCTGACCTTAAGGAGTACACGTTCTATTCCCCCACCCATCACTCTCAATCTCGTATTGATTACCTTTTCCTCAGCAAATCCCTAGCACAACTAGCCACTCATTCCGATATTGGCTCCATTTTAATCTCAGACCATGCCCCCGTTTTTGTCGATATCGACCTTATTCCCTTCTCCCCTCATTCAGGACGCTGGAGATTTAATAATTCTTTACTCCTAGACCCCATATTCTCCACTAAATTTATAACTTTTACCTCTGAGTTCTTTGCACTAAATCATCTCCCTGAGTCTTCCTTTGTCACGGTGTGGGACTCTTTCAAAGCAGCTGCTAGAGGTTTTATCCTCAATTTTGTTTCTCAAAAGAAAAAACAGTAGATCACCAAGTCAACTCAACTTTTGGATAAAATTAAGAAACTAGAATATACCTATTATAATTCTACCTCTGAATCTTCACTTCGCGAACTTATTTCTGCCAAAATTGAGTTTAATAAGTTCACTACAAATGCGGCATCAAATTCTCTCCTTAAATGTAACTCCCGCTATTATGGAGGCCAAAACAAAATGGGCAAACTTCTAGCTAATTACCTTAAAATAGGCAAAGAAAAAACTAAGATTGAGTCTTTGCTAGATCCAGCTGGTGTTTCTTTGTTCAAAGACAGACATATTAGCTCAATTTGTCTCTTTCTACCAAACTCTATACACTCCTGAGTCTAGCCCTGATCCTGATGACCTTCTTTCTTATTTCCAAAATATCCCTTCCCCTCACTCTTCTCATGTTGATTTTCAATCATTAAATTTAGACATTTCCCTCTCTGAAATTTCACATGCTGTTTCAATCCTCCGTAGAGGCAAAGCCCCTGGACCAGACGGTTTTACCATTGAGTTTTACAATCACTTCTCTTCCCTTCTCCTCCCTAGGCTTTTATCATTGTTTCAGTCCTTTGTCGAATCTGGCTCTTCTCGGGGAACTTTTCAAGAAGCATTAATTTGTCTAATACCCAAACCAGATAAAGATCATACTTTATGTAAAAACTATCGCCCAATCTCCCTGGTAAATACAGACTATAAAATTTTCGCCAAAATTATAGCCCTTAGATTAGATCCTCTGTTACCAGAACTTATCGGTCCAGAGCAATCCGGATTCGTTAAGGGTCGCTTGTCATCAGATAATTCTCGTGTTTTCTTTAACATTTTGAGTAGAGCCGCCTCTCTTCCTTCTCCACTAGCTGCCATTTCTCTCGATGCCGAAAAGGCTTTTGATAGAATAGGCTGGGATTTTATGTTTCAAGCTCTTCGTTGGTTCGGTTTTCCACCCAAATTCATTTCTCTTATTTCTTTACTTTACTCCAGCCCCCATGCCTCCATTTTTGCTAACGGTATCACTTCCGATTATTTTCCCCTTCGCAGAGGAGTTCGTCAAGGATGTCCTCTATCTCCTCTTTTGTTTATTCTAGCTTTAGAACCCTTTTTGACCAAAATTAGACGTGACGAGAATATTTCCGGTTTTCAATATGGTCCCCAACAACAAGTTAAATTATCGGTGTACGCTGATGATATTTTATTTTACTGCTCAGATCCTCAAACAACTTTACCTTCCTTCCTTAATCAAGTTTCTGCTTTCTCTAATGTATCTGGATATAGACTTAATACGGACAAATGTGAAATCCTCCCCCTGAATCCGTTATGCCTCAAACATCTATTTGATGCCTCTGGCTTTTCCTGGCAACCCTCTAAGATTAAATATTTAGGTGTCTGGTTCGCCCCTCGTCTTTCTGATACCCTCAAATTTAATTTCGAATCTCTCTCTACTAAGATCACTACTTCTATCAATCGTTGGAACCCTCTCTTTCTTTCTTGGTGGGGGCGCTTGGATTCCATAAAAATGATGCTAGCTCCTTTGGTCCTCTACACTATTTCTATGACTCCTATTCGCATCCCTAATCATTACTTCAAGTCAATAGATTCTATTCTGTTGAAGTTTTTATGGAAAGGTAAAAAATCTCCAATAGCCCTTTCTGTTTTAAAGAAAGATAAATCTCTAGGTGGGGTCAAATTTCCCAATTTTAAATCATATCATACTGCCTTTTCCTTAAAACAAGCCTTACGTTGGCTCTCTTCAGATCTTCCGTATTATCCTCCACTCTGGCGGACGCTAGAATCATCCTTCCTTCATCCTTATGACTTCAATGAAGTTCTTTCCTTTTCCTCTAATGTCTCCTCTCTTCGATCTCCTATCATTTCTCACACACGTTCTCTTCTTCAGCCTTACTTGCTATCCTCCTACCCCTCTGCTTCTTCTATTCATACCCAACCTATTTGGCATAATAAACACCTTAAAATTCGTAATCGCTCACTCTATTGGAAATCTTGGCATTCACGTGGTTTAAAATGGATTTCTCAACTTATTTCTGATACTTGCCCTCTCCCTTTCCACCTCCTTCAAAACCAATTTTCGTTGCCTTCCTCTTCTCGTAAACAATATTTATCGCTGATCCCCTCCCTTATCCAATATCTTTCCTCCCTCCCTGCTACCAACTCTATTCCTATACCTCACCTTTACATCTCTAATGCCCTTGACCAATCCCCCTCTGCTTCTTTTCTCTATAAAGCTCTAGAATCATCGACTGAACGCACTAAATCTAAAGTTGAGTTGGCTTGGGAGGAAGACTTGTCTCAAAACTGGCCCCCTATTCTTTGGGATAAAATTTGGTCTAAAATTCATAGTACATCTAGAGCTGCCAATACTACCCAAACCTTATTTTTTATCTATAATCGTACATTATATACTCCCTTAATTCTGTCTTCTTTCTCCTCAGACACTCCTTCCACTTGTTGGTCCTGTCCTTGTCCTTTAGCTGATTTGAAACACATGCTCTTTGACTGCCCTCCCATTCTCCATTTCTGGCAATTAGTTTGGTCCCAAATTCATAGAATTTTCAACATTACTCTCCCCTTTTCAATCCTTCACATTTTTCTAGGTTCCCTTTCCCCTGATCTTTCTGGACCCCACCATAAACACAAACTACTCGATCTCCTGATAGCCATTGCTTTTCATCATATTACATCGCATTGGAAACAGGCTAAGGATGTTTCCTTCTCTGCATGGTGGAATGCAGTGTGTTTTAACCATCGTCTAGATACCAATTTTGTCTCCCCTATTTCCCTAGCAATTAAACGTGACCTTCTATGGCTCCCCCTTACCGAATATCTATCCAGAATTTTCAGACCATCTCCCAATTCTCCATTACGTAATGTCGAAGTTCAAAAACCACCGTGATTGTTTTATCTTAGTATATGTAAGTTTATTGATGCAAACTATGATTTCTTTTTTGTCACTTCTACGATATATGATTCTAATGTTTTTCCCTTACCCTCAATATTCCTGACTTTCTTAATACATATTGTTTCTATTTTACGTTATTTCTATGATCAATTCCATTCCAATGTAAGAGAGTTTTCTAGTTTCTTATAACTTATGATTGTTTCTTCATGTACTGTCTTTTCTTCTTTATGCCTTAATAAACTTCAAACTTAAAAAAAAAAATATCATAATACTCTGATTTTAAAAAGAAAGTTAAATTATATGTATTTTGAGGTGTAATATGTTTTGTGTAACCGCTGTGTTACGTTTTGTTGTTCTTTTTATCAGTATAAGAGGTAAAAATTACTTTAATGGTTGTAAAAAACCAAATAAAGTTTTGTTTGACTGACTGACACTAGTATGGGAGCAAGCATAGCTCACGGCATCCTTACAGAGTGAGGTCTCCGCCTTCTCTGAATTGGCGGTGAGCACAAACAGCTGTAGACAGGCTTAACTTGGTTATCGTAATTACCTATAAAAAGGCGCATATACTAATATTTCGGATTCCAATATGAAATAAATAGCTTGTGACTATTTTAGATGCACATTGTGAAAGAGAATGTCTACTTGTCCGAAGGGCTAAGTAGACAAAAGTTTGTCAGCAACAAGAATCCCCATGCCCAGAGCGTCAGGCGATACAAATACCTTGCCCATGGAACCCTTTGGAAGATGGACCTGGGTAGCATGGCCATATCTTGGTACCCTGGCGCTAGACCATCTTCTAAATCACCCAAAATATAATTACTGTAGCGTCCAAATTGCAGCCCCATGCAGATCGCTGCTCCACTACCCCTCTGTGGGGAATAATTAGTGGCAAAATCGGAATTCACCTGACCTTATAGTGGTTGCATTTTCACAGGCTTCAGAGGCTGATCTCTGGCTCTTGCTGAAAGTACTGTAGTGAATTGTGACATTTACAACATATTCCATAGACAGTCACCTGGGCTTCATCACTGTCCTTACTTTAATGCTACTCTCTGTCCCTGTGTAGTCACACTCACTGTAGTGGGCACTTTAAGTGGATCGCTCGCGCTATTCGCGCAGTGTGTCGCGCGAATAGCTAGTTCTATTAATGTTGTGTTTTAAATGTAGGGCCACGTGTATGGCATCGCGCATAGGGTGGAGTTTATTACTGTACTTTACTGAATAAATCAGTTTCCCTACATCCTGCTTCGTGTGAATTCTTCAACATAATACTCACCATGTGCAGCTTCTGTGTTTTTCAGTTACCAGGAACACAAAACTGAAGTTGGCTACACTTCTGAAATGTGCCTGAATTCCTGAAAGACATTAGTGAGTTACTGCACAGATAACATTAGTTCCCAAACATGCATAGAGAGTAGGACTCTGTCATAAACAGACTCGTCCTCTGGTGCTCATTCACAGTTAGACGGGACCTTTTTCCATAGTTTTATATAGAACAAACTCGACCTGAATGTACTGGGGTGCTTTACAGGAGCACCAGCGATATTACACAAGGTCATATTAATTTTTTTCAGCACAGGGACATTAATAGATTTGCCCAGAATAAGGGAATGTTGAGCCAGCGCTGAGAATTGAACCTGGCGCTCAAGTCCAAAGTCGGTATCTCTGGCCATAACACTACAGCTGAGTCCCCGCATACATAATACGGTCCCCTTGCACAGATACAGCAGAGTTTATGCAAAGATGGAGCTGAGCTCCTGTAGATATGATGTTGAGCTTCTTTGCAGTTTATTTCCTGCACTGAACCAGAGCAGAGTCCTTGTATTCATAGCGCTAAGCCTCTGCACAGCAAGAGTTGAGTTAATTCATAGATTGTGTTTAGCCAGTTCATAGGCAGAATTCAGTTCTTTCTCTATTCATTCCTACAATGTAAAAGCTTAACTTCTGTAAGGGCTGAGATACTTGCTCCTAACCGGTGGCAGTGGTTAGTGTCTGACATAGCCTGTCTATGAAAGTGAGTCAGGAGGAAAAGGTAGGCAGGAAGATGAGTGAGAGGTGATGGAGCAAGGTTTTGCTCGTAAATAGACTTGCTGGGACTCAATACTCTCGAAATAACCTATAACGTACTAACATGTTTTTTCTTATTAATAATGCACCACATGACATTTCTAGTAAGCTGGGGAAGCTTTTCAATGTGCTTTCTACTAATCGTAACTTGAGTGTCTTAAAATGACTGTCGCGACACGGGAACTTTTCTGCGCATGCGTCTGTTACACTCACGTGATGTGTCGTATTCTTTGCTTTTCTTCTGCGCACTATAACTGAAGATGGCTGCTCTGTTTTCATATGCTAACGCTTGCATTGCAGCTTTTTACTAAATTGTTCGTTCTGCCTAATTCCTAACTCTGTAGTTAAAATAAAGTAATGGGAATAGAGTAGAGATAAGTGGTATACAGTGCATTCATTTATTCTTTGTTCTAAAACGGTTTCTCTTCTACTTTGCTACTAGCTCGTATTTGGGCCTGACGCAACCTCCTACACTCCATCTTGAAATTTCTGCGACTGCGCAGAAGAGCTCAAGAGTCCACAAGCCATGGCATTGAATTCATGCCAACAATAGTCTTGCCTGAAGATGCGCCTGGGAAACTGACCCCGCGATCTCTCAAGAGGAAGACAATTTGTTAAAACGTTTAACATTGCATTTACTATTAGAACATCCATTGTCTGGTGGAATAAAAGTGCATGGGAAAATAAAATTATGGGAGTGAATATTAATTTGCATTATTGAATCAAGTGACCTCATAACTGGTATGGTGTGAGGACCTCTCTTCGTCTTTTGACCAATCATATTGAGGGAATACACAACTTGCAACATTGGGGGGTGGTGCACTGCCCGGGAAAATGGTATATCTAAGGTAGGCTTAGCTAGTTGGATTGTCTGACTTGTCCGAATAGCTGACCTGTCACTGACCCAACGCACTCAATAGGCAATCAAGAGCAGAGGTGCTGGCGGAGCACTGTCAGAAGAATCGATAACCCAATCGGGGTTCTGGAAAGGAATTCGATAACCCAATCAGGGTCCGACTGTTAGCTACAGAGAGGGCTGCAATGCTGGCGTTGCACTTTAGCTGTGGGTGCCGGTCTTGACCTGCGGTTGTCTTGTCCTGATTCCAATCTGGTCGATACTTATCCTGATTCTGGTCTGCAACTGTTCTATCCTGTTGGCACCTGAACTATCGGGGGTCCTGTCCTTTAGCCAGGCCATGGCCAGGGTTGGTCTTCACACCATTCTAGGTAAATATAAATTCATGTGGGTATGTCATTGTATTGTTTCCCTTTTCTTACCCTTATGTTTCAATGCTTAAAGAAAACCTTGTAGTATTTTCACATCTTATTTTAATCATATTCTTCCTAATTGAACAAGCTTTGATTGAGTTAGCATGGACTCTGACATTTAAGAATTTACATAAAGTGTTTAAACCTTTCCCGAGTTTGTGGTTATTTTATGATTGCCAATGAGTATATAATGCCTATTATGCTAACACCCTTGATCCCTTAGGACTCTAGGTACCGGTGACTAGGATTGGTAAATCAGATTGTATAGGTCCTAAATGGTAAATTAAAAACCTGATTGAAGCATAAGTTTACCTGTTTAAAGTGTGTATGTTTTTATGGGCCCAGGTGAGTATGGTAAAATCCCGAGCAGGTGAGCCCGCGCTCTATCAGAGGGAAGGAATTGAGGAAGGAAATTGTGGGAAAAAACAACATAAGAGACAAGATAGAGAATAGTAACAGAAGAGAGGGAACAAAAGAATAAGCAGGGACGAAAGCGATGGAAAAGAAATGATAGCAGAATGTGACAGATGGGAAAGAGAAAAAGTGTGAAAGAAGAGATAGCAGAGTGAGCGACATCTGAACAAGCAGCAAGAAATCATGCTCAAGCAAACTTTACTGCACATTTCAGCAATTGCTTTAGCTCTTTTCTTCACAAGAAGTTTGACTGTTACCTTGTTAGTGGCTGATGGCATTGCTAGTTGTGGATGTTGCAGGTGCAATGAACAGTTTGGGTAAAGCCAATTATGTCTTTTTTTCCCCACAAACTAAGCCCTGTGTGGGGGTGACACTGTTGCACATATGATAATGAAATTTATAAAGCGCACAACTACCAAAAATGGAGTCTCTGCGCTATATATAGCCACTGAAGCTAAGCGATTGTGTGACTATCGATTTTCACACAGCTTATTGATTTTATGTGTTTGCCCCATAATCTATCATCTGCTGCATAATCTGCAGATTAAAAAAAAAAAGTGTTTCTAGCACAGACGGTTCAAAAGTTGATAAAGATGCAAGCACATGTGTTGCTGTGCAGTGGAAGGCCCTTTGAAAAGCTATACTGGTCACCTGTCTGTTGCTTATTGCTATATTTGTGTGTTCAACTGGTACTAATGAGGGGCAATGCATGCCCAGAGAATGTAACCAAAATTAAAAAAGTACAATAATGAAGTAACGGTATTACAGTATGCCGGATTACGCAGCATAATGTGCCTTTTTGCTCCATAATTTGGCACTCTCCTACTGTCTAGTTTCAATTGCCCTGAACATAGTCATTTGGCACCCATTTTTAAGAATTGCACAGGTGGTATAGTCATTTTAGGTCTCGCTGAGTCAGCGCACATGCGCTGCTTGGAGAGACATTTAGTAGCTGCTTTGGGGAGTGCTCCAAAGCGGCGACCAGCTTGGTAGAACTCACAACAAGCACACGCGCTGCTGCGCACGCATCCCATGTTTTCTATTTCTTTACTTTTGCTATAACTGCGGCACCAGCGCTTTACTTTTAACATTGAAAGTAAGTGTGGGTACCGTGATTATAGCAAAAGTAAAGAAATAGAAAAAACTTCTGTTTCTGAACTTTAGCTATAATCGCGGCGCCCCGCTCTACTTATAACATTAAAAGTAAACCGTGGGTGCCGCGATTATAGCAAAAGTAAAGAAATAGAAAAAACGTATGTTTCTTAACTTTTGCTACAATTGCGGCACCCAGCTTTAATTTTAATGTTAAAAGTAAAGTAAAGCAAACAAAGCGTGATCTTCCCACTGAATCAGACAGCCAATGTGGAGTTTTCCATTTCAGCCCAAAAGGAACCTTTTCCAATATATCAGAGCGCTGTTTAATTCTTAAATGTAGCAAAGTTTGCCCTCTTTCGATTTCATTTTGAAGCCAAATATGTTCTCAGTAATTCATGAAATCTGCCGACGTTTCCATCAATACGGCAGTGGCATGCATGACACGAGGCCGGGTGATTTTCAGAGTTGTAAAATGTAGCGTCTAACATTACACATTAACCTGTTAATGTAGGTTCTGCATCGCAATGCTTGCTTCTGTGCCTCTCTCCTCTAGCTGTCCGAGTACAAAGCAGTGCCCTGGCTATTCTACTACGCAAAGGTGCAGCATACATGTTCAGGACTGATTAAAGTATCTCTGCACTTGGAGCGCTTTCCTTTTTTAGGTCTTGCTAGAGACCTAAAAACCACCACACCCACACACACACACACACACACACACACACACACAACCACACCCACACACAAGCCCACACACACAACCATGCATATAACCACACAACCATGCATACAACTACACACATATAACCATGCACACAACCACACACATACGACGCACACAACACCACACAACCACACACACAAAACCACAACCACACATCCAACCACACAAACACAACCATGCACACAGACAACCACACACACAACCACACACACAAAACCACACACACCACAAACACAACCACACCCAACCACACATCCACACACACAACCACACACACACACAATTAACCACACACACAACCACACACTCACACAACCATACACAACCACAACAAGCATTGGCATAGCCAATAGGTCTTGCCTCTGGGACCTTATACGTTTTTAGCCACGCAACAGCTGATGTGGTTGCACCAAGGATATTCTGCTGCATAACTAAATACTTAGAAGGTCCCAAAAGCGAGACCTATTGGCTATGCCATAGCTTGTTAGAACTGTGTTTCCCATGGGACATCAAGCATTAATCTTTAGCATACTTTGGTGAGTTTTTTTACTTTTTATTAAAGTCACATATAAAAGTAAGCACTGACAAGTCATTTTTTTGGCTTCTGTGAAAGTTTTTGTTTTTATTAGAAGGATCACTAAAACATAGCAAAAACACGTCATGACATTGGCAGCATCCCTAGCACAAGGAATAGGTAGTGTGCTATGGGAAATGGGTATTTTGGTGAAAGTGTGAGCTCTGCTGTCACTCACTTTGGTAGCATTCTGACACTATATGGGTAGTCATTCTGGTTTACTTAAGATACTATTAGAGATGCTTCTGACATATCCTGAAACTTCTGCAGCGGTCACATCGAGTCTTGTTACCATAATTTGTGCTAGTCATATCCTTGAGCCTTGGTGCTGTTACTGAGTCTTGCCTTCAGTGCATGCAGGTCTCAATGCTGCCATGTGACACGTGCCCTTGTCACTGCAAGTGAGTTCTGCTGCTATTATATGCTGTCAGTTCCTGCTGATTTCACTCAGAGTACTGCTGTCAATGGATATGTCATGCCAGTGCCCTGCTTCTTCAGGTAATCATGCACAATGAAGTAGTTCACTAGTAATCCAGCTGCTAGTACTTCTGGTGCACATCTCTGGGCTTGACTGCAGCAGGCAAATTGAGTGGATTGATGTGTGAAGCATAAGCCTACAGGAGTAGTTCAACTTCAATGTTACCGGAGGAGGGATTTGCTTCAGTAGTCTCAGGTTCCAATCCCGGTTCCCCCTAGACTGCTAGCTATTCCTTCCATCTTCTTGCAAGAGATTGGCAATTGTTCGGGTGGAGGAACATTAGCTCCTTACTGAATGAATGAATGAATTGGGGATTTATATGGCGCAACTTAACCCGGAGGCATCAAGGCGCATCTGGTAGAAAAGCAGCTGAGTGGTCGGCGGCACCTGAGAGAGGCGAATTTACGGGTAGGACTCTGCGAAAAGCCAGGTTTTTAGATTTTTACGAAAAAGGGCAAGAGATGGCTGGCCCTTAAGGTCAGCTGGAAGCGTGTTCCACAGTTTGGGGGCAAGGGAGAAAAAAGCCCTCCCTCCCCACTTGGCCTTGACGGTCCGAGGGATCGTCAGAAGATTTTTGTGAGCCGATCTCAGGGCCCTGCCCGGGGTGTAGAAGGACACGAGGAACCCGATGTCCTGAGCACCCAGGCCGTGTAGAGCACGGTAGGTAAGAACAAGGACCTTGAAGTTAATCCTGGCTTTTACAGGCAACCAGTGGAGATTTTTTCTGATTCCTGAAACAGAAACACGTCTAGGGGCATCCAGAACAAACCTGGCTGCAGTATTTTGGATAATTTGGAGGCGATGGATAAGCTTTTTACTGATGCCAAGGTAGAGGGCATTGCAGTAGTCCAGGCGAGGAGAAATGAGGGCCACAGCAACCTGTTTCTGGGCATCGGGGGAGAGATAGTGTACTAGTTTCCGGAGGATCCTCAGAAACCCACAGCAGGTGGAAACAGTCTTATTAACTTGTTTGTCAAAAGCAAGTGAGGTGTCGATAGTGTCCCCCAGATTCCGGGCAACCAGGCACGGCTTGGGACATGTTCCAAGGGAGGGTGGCCACCAGTCCTCCGACCAAAGATCTTGTTTGCCACCAAAGATGAGGATCTCAGTTTTTTCCCCATTAAGTTTGAGGAAATTCGAGGACATCCAACCTGCCACGGCTTCCATGCAGTTCTTAAAATGAAGGGCCGTGGCCTCCACAGAATGAGATAGGGAGACCATTATCTGGGTATCGTCAGCATACGATAAGACTTCCAGTCCATAAGACCTAACAAGCCTTGCAAGCGGGGCCACATATATGTTGAACAGTGTAGGGCTCAAGGATGAGCCCTGTGGGACCCCACAATGCAAAGGCTTAGCGAAGGAAAGGAAGTCACCCAGTTTGACCTTTTGAGCACGCTGGTTGAGGAAGGATGTCAGGAGACCTAGAGCCGGTCCTTCCACTACTATCTCACCAAGACGCCTAGCCAAGATGGATGGGGACAGGGTGTCAAAAGTGGCTGTAGGGTCGAGCAGGATCAAGATGGTAGTATGACCTCTGTCGACCTTAGCGCAGATGTTATTGACCACCACTGTGAGGGCTGACTCGGTGCTGTGCGCCTTCCGAAAGCCATGCTGAGATGGATCTAGCAGGCTGGCATTGTCCAGGAAGGCGCTGAGATGGCGATTGAGGTGGGCCTCAAGCATCTTGGCCGGGGCAGGGAGAAGTGATATGGGACGGAATTTTTTTAGGATACCTGGATCCAGAGTGGTCTTTTTCAGTAAAGGTTTTACAATAGCCAGCTTCCAAGATGCAGGGAAGACGCCGTTTGAAATTGCCGAATTCATTACATCAAGATAAAGGGGAAGCAGGACCTCTCTGCAATTTTTCAATATTTTGAGAGGGTAGGGGTCCAAGGGGGATCCAGATTTAAGTTTGTCGAGAAGAGCATTTAAGACTACATAGGATAGTGGAGGAAAATTGGACAGAAGTCCTAGGGGGACAGAGAGCGAGACGGGACATGACTGGGAGTCCGGAGGTAGGGAGGAGTCCTGAATAGAGTTGAGGGCTTCTAAGGCGGAGTGGATACCCACGATTTTGGTGTGAAAAAACGTGGAGATCTGGTCGCAAAGTTTTTGAGATGGAACAATGGGGTCTGGAAACAGAGTGAGAGACAAAGAATCCACAATATTAAAAAGATCTCTAGGAGAGCTGAGGGAGGTGGTCAGGTTGGTAAAATAGGATTGTTTGGCAGCTAGGATTGCGGCCTTCTATCCTATGATGAGGTTTTTATGTTTGATCCTTTCATCAGGGTCAGGGTGGGCTCTCCAGAATCTTTCTTGCCTCCTACACTCCTGCCTGCATAATCTAAGGGAGTCAGAGAACCAGGGGGCCGACGGACGTTTCCTGGCGCAGTAATGGGGTTTGGCTGGGGCGAGAGTATTGACTGCTTCCGAAATGGTGTTGATCAGATCCCGAGCGGCAGTATCCGTATCAGATTTGGTAGAGGACTTGAATTTGGCAATGAGGGGGCTAAGGGCTACGTTATTGAGTCCTCTATAGTTCCTTTTAAGAGTCCAGATGTTATTTTCCTTTGTGGGAAGATCCCGTAGCCCAGGGTCGAACTCAATAGAGACTGCCTTATGATTAGACCATGAAAGGGAGATGGGGAGGCCTACTTCCAATCTGGGGTCATTTGTAAAGACCCCATCTAAAGTATGGCCCGCTGAATGGGTAGAGCATCTCACTTTTTGAAAAAGCCCACAGGAAGCCAGGGCATCCACAAGGGATATAGTGTCAGGCGAGTTGGAATTTTCGAGATGGAAATTAAAATCCCTAAGGATGGTAAAATTGGGTACATCGATAAAAGGTTCGAAGATTTCCAAGAGACTAGCTGTTAAAGCCGACCTAGGACCTCGGGGTCTGTAAATTAAAATGCCCTTAAAGGACACCGTGGGGGAGGGGCTGAGTGAAAAATGAGCGGCCTGGAAGGAGTTATGAGGGGAGGGAAGGCATTCAATACGGCAGTTTGATGAGGTCTTATCTAAAATGCCAATTCCCCCTCCTTTTCGGCCTACTCTATCCAATCTCATGAAGGCGTAACCATCGGGAATAGCATCAACCAGGTCAGGACCAGCTGAGTCTGAGCCCCATGTTTCGGTGACAAAAACCCACAAAGGGTTCCTGTCTGAGACGAAGTCTCTAAACGCGATATGGTTTTTCAACAGGGAGCGAGCATTTATAAGGAAGCCCGTTTCTCTGGAGTGGAGAGAGGGGGAGTGTGTCTCAATGATGGTCGGGAGTGGGGGTATGTGAGGGGGAGTATGGCGCATCTTCATAAAGCACCGACAATTACAGCCTCTATGCAAATCCTCCGGCCGGCACTTATAGTGACAACTTTGCCTCGGTGGTCGGAGTGCTTTCATAGTGCTAATGGAGTATGCAGTGTATGAAATAGGAGAGGGGCTAAAATCGGCAGCCGGACTGGCCCCTGGCACCTCCTGGGCGCTGACGGGCGCAGACGGCAGGACTGTGGCACGACTCCGGCACCAGTCCAGCACGTCCGCTGCGCGGAGTAATAGCCGTCCCCTTTTAAAGACAGCTAGAGCACGTCACAGCGCGAGTTCACAACCAATATGGCTGCTAGAAATGAAAACGCCCTGCCAAGACCGATCAGCGCTGTTAGTCGGCTGAAGCGTAGCCCGGGCAGTGAGGCGAAGGGGAAAGATGAGATCAGAATTAAAAGCTTTGTAATCAAGCAAGGTATCAAAATAAATTTTTAAAATGCGAGCAATGCACAACAGACCTCCCGGCTTCCGCCTCAGGAGGGATACGAGCACACAGTGATAGCGGGCGCTGTGCTCAGTGGGTGGCTACTGGCTGGTGCTGATGCTACAGCATCCCAGTGTGAGTGGCCGCAGGTTCATCCATATGGTCATACCTTCCCAGAACTCCATCTGGTTATCCTCATATCAGTCATTCTAATCCTGCAGCAGTGTCTCTTGTGCTGTTTATGCTCACCATAACAAGATTTAAGCTAATGTTTACACAGCTTTGGCTCCTTCATAAGCATGGCTGACAACATTATTTACCATCATTTTCTAGTATAGCATGTGCACACTTACATTTTGGCATTTTTAGCCAACACTCTTTCATTCAGAGAAAAAGAAAATGTGACCGAGTGCACATTTGGCCTTGGCACGTGCCTGTATTTCTTTGAAAGATATTTGAGCTCTCAAACAGAAAATGACTTTATAGTTGTAAATTTCAAAATTGGTGCTTCCCTGTCACAACAATTCATAGCTATTTCAAGAAAGGATTGTATTGGCAAAAACTGGAACAAGATTAATCAACCCTTTGTATACTATTTTAAATATTAGAAATACCCCTTAAAAAAAGGTACTCATCATCCAGTCCACGATCACCGTTCCACGCTGATGGCTACAATGGGGATGCATCTCTATTAATAATTCATTAAATTGTTTAGAACTACGTAAAAAGTTATGTTATATTTCACACTATACTTAAACCTATAGTGTATAGAGACAAAACTGAACCTTAAAAGAGAGACCACTGAATCAAGGTGAGACTCGTCAGTAATAACTACATACCACAATAATTTGCATT
Organism: Lissotriton vulgaris; assembly: GCF_964263255.1. Classification (NCBI taxonomy): domain Eukaryota; kingdom Metazoa; phylum Chordata; class Amphibia; order Caudata; family Salamandridae; genus Lissotriton; species Lissotriton vulgaris. The sequence goes on along the minus strand of NC_141686.1, from coordinate 46,975,517 downwards.
CGATCTACTCACTAGATATCATGGGAAACACAGCATAATGCCTACGGGTAAATATCCCACTAATATAAGTGTCCACAAGGAGTGTTGAAGGTGAACTTTGGGAGCATTTATAACTGTTGACTTTTATTGAATGTTTTATTACATCAACTAAGGAAGAAGACGTGGTGTAGTGACTAAGTCAACATGGGGACCTGGTTTTGAATCAAGTTTGGCACTTGATGTAAAACTGCGCAGTTCTGGGCGAATCACTTAATCTCGGATGATGCCCGAATAGTGTGTAACTGTTATTCAAAGATTTAAGCCTTTACTTGATGTATGAAATCTTACTTCTGCTTCCAACACTCCCCATAACATGCTCAGTTGCTCCCCAGTTAAATCTGTGCTATAACAATGTAAGCACAATTACAATTAAAATATCCTGCTTACTCTGCTCTAAAAAATGATCCTTCCTTTTAAGCACTTTGTGAACTCCCTTATTTTGTGATATTTAGATAGAAGTCCCATATAATTGCCTTTATCGCAGTACACTTCACACTTTTATTAGGATTCATGTAAGTCTACTTCTTGATGTCTGTAGGAGCACTTTTTTGAGTTTAATATGAGATTCCCCATGCACATCATCTTATTTCATGACATTTTTTGTTTATAATGTGTTTTTAGTTGCTTTTGGTAAGAGAAGTGATGACGCTGGGATTCCCACCTAGATTTTCACCTTACTGTGGTAAAGGAAGTGACAGAGTCCACTGTAGATATAGGTTCCTTTAATTTAAGTTCCTTCCAAGATTACAGGTACAGAAGTAAGACAGATAAAACCCCACCAGGAGCCAGCTCTCATCAGCTCAGCCTGAGTAGATCAACTGACGTTAAGAGCCAGAGAGTCACCCCAGGCATTCTATGATGTCATCAACATTCTAATCAGTAGAGCACCACAGAGAAGTAGTTTACTACACATCCTCTCTCCTTAGAGAACGAAAAAAGAAAGAAGAAAACAGACAAAGATACCTCAAGTGTGACATTTGCATAAAAGTACAAAAATGAAGTACGCAAATAAATAATGTACAACAAGTACTGCATGAGGTATGATTAGCATGAACAGAAATACTATAATCATAAGTATGAGCAGAAATAGAATAACATGCTAAATTTTAGATGGAAAGAAACGACTAAATGCTACTAAATGCCACATCCCCTTCCCTTAGAGTAAAAGCATGGCATAGATGAATAAAGAGCAGAGTAGCAAAGAAAAATGGTCACGCTCCCAACTGGGTACACCAGAGAGAAAACACCCTGAAAAACAAAGGCGAGCGTAGACACAGACCCTTTACAAGCTCCCCTAAAAAAACAATCTGACAGAGAAAAATAAAAACTCCTCACCCAAAGTCCCACCGACATGAAACCCTTGGCCACGAATCTCAGGCAGGTAGACTTTGACGGAAGCGGAGTGTCGAAAAGCAACGATGTTAAACAATCTCCACCAAAAATAGGGAACACAGGGTACTAATACTTAAAAATCACAACCTCCCCAAAGTAGGGTACACCACCGGAAAATCAACCTGGGAACTGAAATAGGGCATTGACTACCCACAAATCAACAACCTCCCCTCGAAAGGGTACACCGCAGGGTAGTGAACCTGGGACATGGGGCATGGGCTACACGCACACACCATTACCACAAAAAGCTAAAGAAATGGGCTTTGACTACCCACAGACACAACCTCCCCTATGTAGGGTACACCTCAGGACAATACCTGGGAAGCAAAATGGGGCATGGACTACCCACAGACTCACAACCTCCCCTGTGTAGGGTACACCACAGGACAATACCTGGGAACCAAAATGGGGCATGGACTACCCACACAGACAACTTCCCCTATGTAGGGTACACCACAGGACAATACCTGGAAACAAAATGGGGCATGGACTACTCACACAGACAACCTCCCCTAAGTAGGGTACACCACAGGACAATACCTGGGAACCAAAATGGGGCATGGACTACCCACACAGACCACTACCACAGGAAACTAATAGAAATGGCATTGACAACCCACTCAAACACACAACCTCCCCTATGTAGGGTACACTGCAGGACTACATTCCTGGGAACAAATGGGGCATGGACCACCACCAAGCATATGACGCAGACTCAAAGAACCCAAAAAGACACTGGGGCATTGACTACCCAGACTACCCGCAAACTACCACTACATAGGGCATGGACTACACACACACCACTACCAAAGAAAACTAAAAGAAAAGGCCATTGACTACCCCCCACAACCTCCCCAAATTAACGGGTACACACTCTATGTTGAGACTAAATAAGGACACAAACCAATTGAGAGTACACTACAGTAACGAGCTGTGCAGAACACTTACTGAACACACAACCCACTTGGATTAAAAGAGAGTACACACCCAAAACTTCATCAACGTGTACACTATGTGTTAAGCCACACAACATTTGCCCCAGCACACAATAAAAACACTGGAGACCTATGTGTGTGCAAGCCCACCCACAACATGGACGGAAAAGCTAAGCATTTCAAGGAATAAATAAACAAACGAAAGACTTCAGCTCCGGTGAGCGATCTCTCACCCGGGGTCTGTATAGACTGCTCCCTGCAGACGCTGCTGAGGTCCAGGTAATTAATTCCTTGTTGATAACTGCACGCGTAGATTAATCCGGTTCAAAACATCGCCAAAATGTGGTAAAGGAAGTGACAGAGTCCACTGTAGATATAGGTTCCTTTAATGTAAGTTCCTTCCAAGATTACAGGTACAGAAGTAAGACAGATAAAACCCCACCAGGAGCGAGCTCTCATCAGCTCAGCCCGAGTAGATCAACTGACGTTAAGAGCCAGAGAGTCACCCCAGGCATTCTGTGATGTCATCAGCATTCTAATCAGTAGAGCACCACAGAGAAGTAGTTTACTACACTTACCACTCCAAGGAATCCCCAGGTCGACTGCTCTCTTTAGTCTGCATGTAAGTGTGAAGGAAGTTCTTTAAGTTCAATACCCTATCTTCAAATTCCCGAAATCAATACATTTTAATCCGAAGGATCACTGACTCCAAAGGAGAATTTAAAATGTATTACAAAGCCAAAAATAACTGAAAATACAAGCACTTCAGCAAGAGGTTCAAGAAATAAACTGGCACTAATACAAACACAATCCTACGCAGGAGTCTCAGACGACTCAAAATAAAGAGCAAAGTTAACGCCTTAGCTGCAACCGTTATTTCGGCACAGTGCTGGGCATTCCAAAAGTGGGTGGGGCCGTGTCAGCCATTGAACGTTCGCAGCACCAGCCAGGTAGTGCTCTGAACGTACAGCGGCCGACAGCAGCAGCTATGAAGTTAATTCAAGAAGCATCAGGAATGCAATCACAGTGCCCACTGGAAAACTCGACTGCATCTGTTCCAGTGGGAAAGAAAAAGATTAGTCTTTCGCTACACTAACTCTAAAGTGGCATCCCTACTTAACATACCTCCCAGGCAAGAGAAAAAGGTGTAAGCTGTGAAGGTTCCCTGAGAAACTCATTCACCTTTCCAGGTAAGTAGCCTACACTACCGAGCTCGTTTTGAGATGCTCCCTAGTTTCTCCTGCCTAGTCAAAACTAAGACCCATGTCTAACTGCAAATCCAATTGGACTGCCTTAGACAGGACTCAGTCTAAGCCAAACTAACCCTAACCCTAGCTTCACTAAGACCGAACTAACTCTCCACCCTCGGGGCACTTTCCCAAATACAAAATCCCAAAGACAATGGATACGCCCATGACACTCCTCCAGCAGATACAGCCTCTCGTACTTTTCCTGTACCGAACCTTCTTCCAAAAACTGTTGCTGTGTCCTTGGATCCCAGGCACCTTCTCCGCCAATTGTTGCAAGTGCACATGCCATCGCACTCCCTACCTCTTTACTCCTACCAGTCTAATTGCTAAACTATGGCTCATTCTACCTAACGAGCTACATGGCCTTGCACCTGCAAAAGAAATGCATGAGAACGAATCCTCTGCTAGCGTTTCTATGTCTCAGGCCTTTACTCTTTTAAATACATTTCTAATATCACAACATAAGCGTTTCAATAATCAAACCTAACATTACATCTTGTGTTAGCAAACATCATGCTCATGTTATAGCATTGCAGCTATACACGTGCATCTTTGATATGGCACGTTCATGTCAATGCACAATTTACACACAGAGCAATTAATTCCACTTTACTTAAAGCGTTATTCTCTCAACTATGCACTACATTAATCTATAAATAGAACACACTTCTACATATTGGACTGATCCCTGGCCTTATACTATCTTATAAAACCACACTACAACATGGCCCTCTAAATTTGTGGGTGCTGACTACAGACGGTTATGATGCACCCATACAATTTTTCAACCAACATGGCGCTCTATCAGAAGACACTTTTCCTATAAGGCTTCAGTGCTTTCTTTCCTGTGTGTCAGATATTCATCCATGCACAAGATTCGCTCGGTAACAACCATGTTGCAGACATCCGAAGCTTGCAGGTACTGTACATACTTTCGAAACTCCAGCAGTGCTTAGTGTCTGAGTGAAAATTATTGGCAAAGCCAATAGATCTGGCTATAATGTTCCAAAACATAGACATGCATAAATGCTGTTTGTGTTTAATGTGCTAAAGCATGCAGACATATTGACTATGTATTGTCTCATATAGGCGCTGAGGATGTTTCTACTTGACGTGGTAGCCCCACCACTGCGGCTTGAAGTTCTAGACCCCTCCCCCCGAAGTTCAAGTCTAGTTGCACCCATGAAGTCTACTGCTAGCACTAACTCATGAACCAAGCCCTTTGGGTTCTTACTTGGGGCTGCCTTTCGTGTCACCATTAAGCATTGGTTCCCAGACACTGCCTCAAAGAGAGGAAGAAAAAAAAAATAAGATCACAGACAGTTTGAAATTGTGTGCCTCCTGTATAAGCAAGCGGATTACAAGCTTGGCCATACCAACTCATCCATCGTTCATTGATAGATTGCATCGTAAAAGCAGAGCACACAGTTTTTAGTAGAAAAAAACCACCACAAGTGCATTGATTTTATTGACAAACTAGCACCGTTAATAAGGAGTGATCGGGCTACTCCGCACTGGGTTAAACTCCAATAGCTGACACCCTCCTGTATATTAAGCTAGAGACACCCAAAATTAAAACATTTCCATAATACATCAGCATCCTGTGCTAGCCGATTTAAAAGTCAGACTGTGACCCCTATTGGAGTTGCTCTACCTGTGAGAAACAGTACGATTAAATGCCAACCCTCAGAATACCAAATATCTGTTATCGGATAGCTTTAATCTCGTAGCCACTATGATCGGAAGTCATTAAACCTTTGGTACCATCTTTTGTTCTTGGTGTGTTATGCACATCTTGCACTAGGATTGTGTTGTAATATACCCACTGGCTCCTTACTTTCCCACCCAACATTCTAAGCCACTTGGTACATGTCGTTGAAGTTTGTTTGTAATGTTGGTGCCCCTGAGAGTTTACCATGCATGGTGAATCTGGCGATACATATGGTTAACTACTTGTACTCCTATTTATTAAACCTTTCAAAGTACTTACGGGTCCTTGCTACTGCAATATTGGCAATGAGCGAGAGATGCTGCGTAGGGGGGAGCGAAGTGTCTCCAGCCAGCCCTGTTACATCGATTCAGTTGTTCTTTCAAAGTGCTGCTTAACCGGGATGGTCTCACTGCTCTGTCCTGCGCTGCTCCTGATATCCACTTCAGCTTGGGTATTCTGGAGTGTATTTGGAAACCGAGAACTACTTACATTGCAGCCTTGAGCCAGTTTTTCTAGGATCCTACGTGAGCCCCAGTCTCAAGGATTTCTGTTGGAGCCTTCATCCAGCTCTACGCAACAGCTGCTGTGGGCATTTTTACTTCACCGCACATTCCCAGATCCAATGCCTACCACTGAGGTGACTGCAGAAGTGTTAATGGGTGGGCTTCTTCAACCAGCCTCCATTTTCTGCGCCCTTGCTATCGTCCGAAGTATGGCGTGTGGTAGCCTTTAAGGGGGTGTATTTCATCCAGTGAGAAGACAGCAAAGGCATTGCAGTGGGCGGGATACCTCAATTCTTTCCAGCTGTACGTATGTCCGCACCTCTCAGAATATTCTGAGGTTATTTGAGGCATTTAAGGGGCATATTTCTTCTCTGACGCTTCTGTCTTCACTGAGCAGTGCTTAGAGGGCCTCCACCCGGCTGCACCTTGATTTTCCAACGGTTGGTTTGAGGTTGGTGTAATCAATTGCTGCACAGTGCGTAGCACTATGGAGTCAGAGCTTTGTCTGACCCTGCCACAATTACTCATCTTCATTTCCTCCAATTACCACACATTCCAAGACTGCAGCACGTGTACCGCTGTGGTGCTAGTGTCCCGGCTGCAAGTCATACCGTAAAAGTGTATCTCTGTACCGCGCACTGCCTGGATAAGGAGTTTGTTGCAGTCTGCCATGTACTTTGTGTTTCAACGTTTGGGATAGTACTAATCCTTAGTAAGGTACTTTTGATGGAGTAAGGATTCGCACATAAAGCGACTTGCTCTCTTTCATGAACCTCGCTAACTTGTAATCGTATTAATCAATCCCGTTTGTTATTAATATTTCACTTTTTCCAGTACACGCGGGTGTCCCAGAGACGCTTGCCTATGTGTCTATTAATACTAATCACGCTTGCATACCACAGAATGGCCGCTTCGCAGAAAACCAGTCTGCGCATGCGTCGGTCATACCCCTGTGATGTGACGCACTCGCAGTTTTGGAGGGAGAGTTCGCTCATGCGCATTGTAGCTAATATGGCCGCTTGTCTCTAAACACGCTTTCTGCTTGCCCATGCTGCTTTGCATTTCTATCTATTTCCGCTTAACCCTTAACCGCCATAGTTATTATGAAGTAAGGGGTGCAGTGTAGATTATCATGGTGTACAGTGTATTCATTTTTTCTGTGTTTCTAATTTATTTTTGCTTACTCTTCATTTACCGCGTATCTGGGGGCCTGGGAGTTGGGGAGCCTCTCCATCTTAGAAGTCTATGTGGACCCGATCACGTGATATGAGGACCGGGCCTTGCATCAGTGGAACTCAGCCAGCTGGCTACCGAAGCTGAGACGCTCCTGGGAAGATCACCCTTAACCCCGGGAGAAGATGCTGAATTTCACCTGAAACTGTTACATTGTTTCTTTCCACTGTGTACTCTATTGTCCTCTTCTACACGTATGCCTGGGAACAGGAATGTAAGGGGTGGGTACTGACATTTGAATATTAAATATGGGAACCCAGAATTTTAGGTGGCGACAATGACCTAACCACCTCTCCTGACCAATCGTAAGTTGGGACCCTGTCACTTGCAACATTTGTGGGTGGTCTGGGGACCCAAAAAGAGTATAACTAGCCTAGTTTAGTTAGGGAAAGTTGTCCGAATTGTCCGAATAGCTGACCTGTCACTGACCCCACGACTCTATTGGTGATTGATACAGAGAGCTGCGGAGCGCTCTGTCCAAATTTCCACAAGCTCCAAGGGGTGGAAATAGTCCTAAGTGCTGGCGAAGCACTTTGCTGGGAGATTCGAGAACCCAATCGGGGTTACTGGCGGAATCCGTGCAGTAAGGGGGTAGCGCAGGCGTTGCATCCGAAGCTGCAGGTGTTGGTCGTGCCCTTTTGGTGAGCCCAGTCCTGACCCAAAATCCTGAGGGGTATCCTGTCCTGATTTTCCGTGAGCTGTACCTGCTCACCTACTGCCATCCTAAATCCTTGAAGGTCCTTTTCCTCGTCTTTTCCCGAAGCTGACCCGTGGCCAGGGTTAGTCCTCATTCCGGTCCTAGGTAAATATATCAGTGGGTGTCCGTTTACTCTCCCTTTCCTTCCTGCTCTTTAATAAAGCCTCTATGCCCATGATATTATCTCTGTTCTCTCAAATGTCGCATATGCAATCTGTTTATTAGTATGTTCAATTTTTCCCCTTCCTGTAGGGCACATTGAAACTGTTTTTGCTTGAATAGTGTGATGAACATTATTGATGTTTAGGATATACGTTTAGGTTATTAGATAGACTAAGTTTAGGGTTTGAATCACTTATAGGTTTTTTGGAATTCACTGACCAATGTGTTTTAAACTTACCTTCCCTAGTATAAGCCTGAAACTAAATAGCATGTTCCTTGTTACCCTCATCTATTAGATTTCCCATTTGCACTCAATGGTGCTTGCCCTTATTCATAGTTACATTATTCTTGTAATCCTGATTATTGATGTTTTGATCTGCATTAGTCTTATTCTCTTGTCACTTTGAATTTTACTTTCTATATAAAAATCCTTAAAACTCCCCAGGTGTCTGTGGTCATTGAAGAATTACAAAGTGTTATAGAATGTGTATAGTATTTTAGGATTATCTTATCTCTTGTCCTCTGATAGCTCCGGATCCGTCAGGAAATCAAGTGCCTGTGGTAAGTCAGGTACCATGGTAATAGTATTACAGAAAACACATACAAAGTACTGATAGTGGTGTGTAAACTCACCCGACTCACAAAATAGTATCACAATCACGTCATGGGCCCAAGTGCGTGAAAATCTGGAAGACTCAGAGCCGGGTGACCTACGCGCTCTATCACTTTAACCTAACATTTCTATAACCTACCTCAAGGGAAGCCTTTCTGAGTGTTAAACAGTTTAGTGTGGAGTTCTGGTGCCGGCATACTGATTCTGCGCTCTTTCTGGTAGTGGTTTGATACCCCTGTTATATATTCCCCAGTCTGTTCTACTTCAGAGTTTCAGATGAAGTTTTTTTCATTGCGTCTTACTTCCTAGGAGTACTTTATCCAGCGAAAAGTTTCCTCAGTGCATCATATGTATGGCACAGTCGGTTACTGTAACTATCTATAGAGTTAACCTGACTTGCATTGTGTTTTTCTGGTAATTTTTTCCCCTTTTCTTATTCTCTTCACTGTTGGGCTACTACCATATTTGCAGCATGTACATGCCCTATTGTTATTTGAAAAGTTTCTATATTATTTATTATGGCTGCAGCTAGCATGAATCATCCTTCACCTTTCCTTAATGAAGTGAGAGATCTGAGGTTTTGTAATTCTCGAGTCTGACTCCATTTTGTTCTGTGCCACCATTTGTGTTGCCCTCATATAGGCCTGTGAAGGTAGCCTGGCGAACAAAGTGGCCTGGCCTTCCTAATTCATGTATACATTAACTAGGTTTCTTTTTTACTCTGAAATGAACTGTAAAACTGACCTCTTCACCTGAAACTGACCTCGCAAAGCCAATTGCCCTGATCGAGATTTGTCTGAGATTGCCAATCAATGTTCAGGACATAATTAACTTTTAGTTTCCTTGCACATGCCTTATCTTGTTCAGCAACTGTTACTGTTTTTTTTTTGTGTTTCTTCATTACATGGGTTATGCTTTAAATTATAGGTTTGTCCGGCTTGTGGAGATTGAATTTGGGACATTCTTAATAATTTACTTTTGGGTTGGAATACTGTAAATTGAGTTTTTGTTATGTGATACTTTGTTTGAAAATGTACCTTATTGGCTAGAATTTTGTGCAGTGGGTGTACATTTATAGTGTGAATATTGGGTATAAAAGGAGAGGCCTCGCCTTAGTAAATTGAGCAGTCTCCTGAGAATTTACACCGTGATGTATTTCTAGGATCACTGTTACTAGCTGCAGCTAATAAACTTGGTCTCTGATGCCATCCAGAAGTATTCCATGTCTCTGTATACTAGGACAGGTGAACTCGAAGATCTTAGGCGTGCCCCTGCTGCTGCTGGGTTAAACCCCGATTCTTCAACTGGCGCCCAACATGGGACGACTTCAGCAGCCGAAGATTGTGAGGAGCCCCGTGAGGAAATTCTGGAGGACAGCCGCCACTTATTCGACCACTGCATGTCGACGTGGACCGAAGGTTTTTTTCTGCAAGGCTTCCCCTTTCTGACGGCTGCGAAGGACTGCTGCCCTGACTGTCGCCCTGTCTTGGACCCTCTTGTGATGATTTGTAAGGCGAGACGTTAGACAGTCTTCTGGTGGCGTGACAGACATTTTGGTTAAGTATAAGTGGGTCGCTCCACCGACTTTGTTTTGTTTCTTGGTTTTGATTCGAACTTTGCAATAGTCGAAGCCGAAGGGTTCATATATCTGCGAGTGTATCATTTTTGATAACCCCTTGAAGTTTGAAGCAAGACTAGCGAGCTAAAAGATGCCTAGTTTTAGCAAATGGTTTTGTTGTAGTTGTAATAGGGATTCCCGATTGGAGGACTTGTGTCTGATACCTCCGGTTGGAACTCCAACTTATGAGCTCTATTCAAAGCATGGTGTAGGTCCCATTACCTTTAATGAAGTATGGGTCCGTTATACAAGGAAAGATGGTGTTTTACGATGGCCCCAACATGGTAGTTTTGAATCAGATGTTTTAGATAACCTAGAAGTTGCGCTATTTAAGAAGAAAGCCCGGCCGGTGAGGTTTGACTCTTTCCGCCTTTGGCGTAAGGAAGCCAAACAGCGAGAAATTAAGCAAGCTAAGAGAGATAGGAAGGAAAGGAATATATCGGTACTGCAAGCTGCTAGGCAGTTTAAGGAAGATGAAGAAGATTGTGCGATTGAAGTGTCAGATAGACAACATTGCATGGCCATTGACAAATGTTACCCGGCTTTGCCTACCCCCCTTTCAAATGTGACTGAAGACCCTGAAAAGGATCCTTTGATGTCACATTTACTGAGATTACCACCCCCTTATGTGCAGGGTGCTACTGCACCTCCGTTACCTCCAGTTGTTGCACCCCTTGTTGTCGTTCAACCCCCTGCTGTTGTTCAGCCACCCGTTGCTTCACAGGTGGTTCTTCCTCCCCCGGCGCAGCCCCTTCCAGGGCCACTAACCTTGCCTCAGACTCCTTTGCCTTACACTCCTTTATCTTCAACTTCTCTTATTTCTGTCCCTATGTTTCTGTCGCCTCAAAACACTGCCTCCTGTCCTCATGTCAACGTCTCCTTCTGCTCGGCAACGAATGACTGAGACTGTCACTAGTCTTTTGCCTCCTTTCTTTGGGTCACTGAATATGACCCCTGTTTCTGAACGTAAGCAGAGACGTAGTCAGCTCCCTGGTCCCGAAGAGCGGGCAGTGTTAGATCTCCTTGCTCGTAGATGGGTTTTGAATACCTCCAAGTACAGTCCACAAGTGGTTATGGATATCTTCCTACAGTGGGAGGCACCAAAACAAAGGTATGTTTTTGATGTCCTATTTACCTTCATTCGTCAGGAGTGGCAAGATGAGGAGTTGGGTTCAATTCCACTGGAATTGCTTAATGTTCAGTCTGCATTTGCTAAAGGGATGATGGTGGGTTCTGATGTTGAGGAAGCGGTAGAGACACTACTCACTTTTAGGTCTAGACTTCCACCTCAGTCATTGTTCGAACCTGACCCTTCTGTTAGGAGAAAAGTGAAGCAGTATCCTATGAGAGAGGTTCCCCCTGTATGGAGAGAGGCAGTTGGGGCTGATGCCGCTCATGGTATTGCGGCTGCACCGGTTCATTTCCAGCGAGTGTGGGTGCATGTCCCTTGGAAGAGAGCTGAGGTCCTGGCTCTTAAGCAGACCTTGCCTGACCCCCGTAAAAATCCTGCTGGTTATTACAAGGAGTTGTCTCAGACAGTTGATGCGTGTGTTATAAATTTAGCTGACATGGATATGTTGATGGGTAACGTAGTTCCTCAACCCTTGTGGGCGAAGATCCGTCACGAGGATCACACGCCAGAGTTAGGAGATACATGGGTTAACATTACTGCTGCAGATGGTCGTCAGGTAGGAGGTGTCACACCTGAACCCTTAGTTGCAGAACTACCTGGTAGAAATATTAATTTAAAGAAAACTATGATGCCTCCTCTGCGGGTGAATTGGGACAAGTTAGCATCATGCAAACAAAAGAAAGACAAGAGTGCGTCTGATTTCTTCACTAGGTTTGAGGAAACATTCATTGATCATAGTGGTCAAGACATGAGTACAGAAGGTGGTCAGAGGTTGCTTGTAGATAAGTATGTTTTTAATTTACTTCCTGAACTTTCTAATAAGTTAAAGGACTCTGAGAGTTCATGGGCTGTTTCTTCTTCGGCCCAGATATTGACTACTGCACAATACTATGAGAATAGAGATCAAGATGAGAAGGATAAAGTAGAGAAGAAGACTAGAGAATTAAAAACGAAAGTTCTTCTGCTGCAGGCTTATCCACCTCGCCCTAATCAGCGTCAGTTTCAGCAACCTTCCCAGTTTCAGCAACCCCCACAGTTTCAGAAACTGTTGCAGAAGTCTGAGTCTTTTGCTTCGCGACTCCCGCTAGGCCCTAATCAGTGTGCTTATTGTAAAGAAGAAGGTCACTTCAAGAATAGTTGCCCGATCTTGCTACAGCGTGCGAATGGTGTGTCTGATCTGAGAGGTCATTGTGGTTTCCAACAAGTACCTAGGGGTAGGGGACGTGGTACGTTTCCCCAGAATGAACGTTCCTTTTCCCCTCAGAATTCTATGAATTATTTTGACCAACAGAATGTTCCGACCGTCCAGTCCGCTCAGTACTACACTGATGATTATTATGTTGGAAGTGAGAGTGCTGGTTTTAATGATAGTTAGGACAGCCATGGACAAAGGGAGGGAGTAGTTTCAGTTCCAGTAGACCAGAGTGGACCTTATGTTGAAGTGATTACATCAGGTGTGGCAGAACCTTTTCTTTTGGATACTGGTGCAGCAAAGAGTTCTATCATGCACTCTAAACTCCCTGGCGCACCTTTGTCTGGCTTGACCAATGTTTCAGTAGGATTTTCTGGCGCCCCAGTTCGTAACCCGGTTTCTTGTCCTTTGCCCCTTTCTATTGGTCCCTGTGAATTGGAGGCTCCCCTTATTCTAACGACTGGCTGTGGCGAGAATCTGTTGGGGTTTGGCCTTGTTGAAAATATTGCATGCAACATTACATTGTTCTCCTTCTGGAGTACATCTTACGGTGGGTAAGAAAGTTATTTCCCTGATGTATCTGTCTAAGGATCGCCTTCCACTGGAACTGCGTTCTCTCCCTGATCCACTTTGGGCTACAGGTCACAATGATGTTGGTCTCTGGCAGATTCCACCCTACGTTGTTACCCTTAAGTCGAATGCTAAATTACCTCGCATTCCTCAGTACAAAATTTCCAGTGATGGCGAAAGAGCTCTTTTAGCGATTATCTATGATTTGGTTGAGAAAGGTGTGGTTGAAGAAACGAGAGGTAATGTGTGTAACAGTCCTGTTCTGCCTGTCCTTAAGCGTAATGACTCTTCTCGGCCACCTGTGTATCTGTTTGTGGTCGACCTTCGAGAGGTCAATAAGATCGTTGCGCCACAGTTTCCTGTTGTCCCGGACATTACTGCTTTATGGACTATGATCCCTGCCTCAGCTGCCTCGTTTTCTGTTATTGATCTGAAGAACGCTTTCTTAAGTATTCCGATTGCTGAGGAAAGTAGGGATATTTTTGGCTTCTCTTTAGGAGGCCGCAGTTTCCAGTTTAAGCGCGCTCCTCAAGGTTATTGTGAGAGACCCTCCATTTATAGTCAGGCTTTCACCGAAGAACTCAAGAGCTCCAACAAGAACTGCCGAGCCCTCGAGAAAACCTGGCGCAGAGACCCAACACCGGACAACATGACTGCCCTCAAGCTCGCCACCCGAAAACACCACCAACTCATCCACGCAACCAAGAAAACTGCATTCAAGGAACGACTGGACAACAACGCACACAACAGCAAGGAACTCTTCAACATCGTTAAAGAGCTCTCCAACGCCAACGCCGGAAACAACGACATCACCCCTTCGCAAGACCTCTGCAACTCCCTCGCCTCCTACTTCCACAACAAGATTGCGGGCATACACAACAGCTTCAGCACTCAACCGACGCACGCCGCGACCGAACCACCGCCCCCCCACCACCACCCTCCGCGCCTGGACCCAGATCAGCACCGAAGACACCGTCCGCACGATGAACTCCATCCACTCCGGATCACCTACCGACCCCTGCCCTCACCACGTCTTCAACAAGGCCGATGCTGTCATCGCACCCCACCTGCGGGACATCATCAACACCTCCTTCGACACCGCTACCTTCCCGGAGAGCTGGAAGCACGCCAAACTCAGCGCTCTACTAAAGAAGCCATCAGCCGAACCCACCGACCTCAAGAACGACCGCCCCATCCTGCTGCTCCCGTTTCCTGCAAAAGTCATCGAGAAGACCGTCAACAAGCAGCTGGCCGCCTTCCTCGAGACGAACGGATCCCTCGACCTCTCGCAGTCTGGCTTCCGAGCCAACCACAGCACCGAGACCGCCCTGATCGCAGCCACCGATGACATCCGAGCACTGCTTGACAACGGAGAAACAGCAGTCCTCATTCTCCTAGACCTCTCCGCGGCCTTCGACACTGTCTGCCACCGTACACTAGTGCAGCGACTCAGCAACGTCGGAATCCAGGAGAAGGCACTGGAGTGGATCACCTCCTTCCTCGCCGGAAGGACACTGAGTTCGCCTCCCCCAGTTCAGATCTGAAGCCACCAAAGTCATCTGCGGCGTTCCTCAAGGCTCCTCGCTCAGTCCAACCCTCTTCAACGTCCACATGAGCCCCCTCGCAGTCATCGCACGCCAGCACAACCTCAACATCATCTCCTACGCCGACGACACCCAGCTGATCCTCTCCCTCACCAACGACCCCGCCACCGCCAGAGCCAACCTTCACGAAGGGATGAAAGAGGTAGCCGAATGGTTGAAGAACAGTCGCCTGAAACTGAACTCGTACAAGACGGAAGTCCTCATCCTGGGATCCTCACCCTCCGCCTGGGATGACTCCTGGTGGCCCCCCGCCCTAGGCAGCGCACCCAAACCAACAGACCACGAACGCAACCTAGGCTTCATCCTGGACTCCTCCCTCTCCATGACCAACAAGTCAACGCCGTCTCCTCGTCGTGCTTCAACATCCTGCGCATGCTACGTAAGATCTTCCGGTGAATCCCCACCGAGACCAGGAAGACGGTCACCCAGGCCCTCGTCACCAGCCGTCTGGACTACGGCAACTCCCTCTATGCAGGAACCACCGCCAAACTCCAGAAGAGACTTCAGCGGATCCAGAACGCCTCAGCACGACTCATCCTGGACATCCCCCGTCGCAGCCACATCTCCGAACACCTGAGACCTGCACTGGCTCCCAGTCAACAAGAGAATCACCTTCCGTCTCCTCACCCACGCTCACAAAGCCCTACACAACCAAGGACCAGGGTACCTCAACAGCCGCCTCAACTTCTACGATCCCAAATGCCAGCTTCGATTGACCGGCCACTCCCTCGCCGCCGTCCCCCGCATCCGAAGAGCCACCACAGGGGGACGGTCCTTCTCCTACCTCACCGCCAAGACATGGAACTCCCTCCCGACCCACCTCTGCCCGACCAAGAACCACCTCGCCTTCAGGAAGCAGCTCAAGACCTGGCTGTTCGAGCAGTAGCGGATCCCCCTCCCCGAGCGCCTTGAGACCCTCCGGGTGAGTAGTGCGCTATATAAATGCTTTGATTGATTGATTGATTTGAAAACTCAGCTTGATACTCTTGCATTGCCTTCTGATGCTACTCTTATCCAGTATGTTGATGATCTGTTGGTTGCTGCTGATGAGGAAGAGATTTATAAAGAAGTTACTCTTTCTTTGTTGCGACACCTGTCTGACCATCATAAAGTGTCACCTTCGAAGTTGCAGGATTGCCGCCAGGAATTGACCTACTTAGGTCATCTCTTTTCAAAGGAGGGAAGACGATTGACCGCAGAGCGTATTTAAGCGATTGCCCAAATGACTGTGCCATGCACACAGCGAGAGGTGCGTGCCTTCTTAGTTATCACCTCGTATTGTTGACAGTGGATTCCGAATTTTTCTTTGCTAGCGAAACCTTTGTTGGCACTTACTCTTAAGAACACACCACACCCTCTTCCTTGGTCTGACGAATGTCAGAAGAGTTTTTCGAATTGCGCGATGCATTGTGTTCTGCTCCGGTGTTGGGTTCCCCCGACTACAGTAAACCTTTTACACTTTATGTACACGAGAGAGAAGGTTGTGCGTTGTCAGTATTGACGCAACAATTTGGAGACAAGCAGCGCCCATGTGCGTATTTTTCAGCTACTTTAGATCCGGTAGCTAGGGCGTTACCTAGTTGTTTAAGAGCTACAGCGGCAGCGGCTGTTTCGATCCAACAGTCTGCTGGTTTGGTATTGGATAATACATTGATTGTGATGGTCCCACATGCAGTGGAAACCCTATTGAATAGAACGAAGACTCAACATCTTACCAGTGCGAGTTTGTCAGGTTATGAGTTGACGCTTTTTGCTAGCCATGTGCACATCAAGCGGTGCAACACATTGAATCCAGCTACATTGTTCCCGATTTTTGTAGAGATAGATGCTCAGGAACAGCATGACTGTTTTCTCCAGATAGAGGAGGAAACGAAGGGTAGAGTTGATCTGAAAGACACTCCTCTTTCGAATCCTGATGGTACCCTATGGGTAGATGGTTCGTGCTTTAAGCTTCTGAATGGAGAGACGACTTCAGCATATGCTGTCACAACTTTGCACACGATTGTTGAAACAGCACGTATTGCACAGAATTCAGAGCAAGCATGCGGAGTTGATAGTATTGACTAGAGCGTGTGTGTTGTCAAAAGGAAAGAGAGGGAATGTTTATACTGATAGCCAATACGCATTTGGAGTGGCTCACAATTTTGGTCGCTTGTGGAAAGAGGATTTCTTACTTCCCATGGTACGAAAATTCAGCATGGACAATTAGTGAGTGAACTTCTTCAATCACTTACTTTGCCGACCCAAATTGCGATAGTGAAGTGTAGTGCGCATAAGAAGGTTACGGATGATGTGGGTCGAGGCAATGCGTTTGCAGATGAAGGAGCGGGAGAAACGGCGAAAGATGTGACGAGTCGGATGTATGTTGCAGGTCCTGCCAGATGGGTTGTGGAAGGAGGAATGTGTGAAGATACAACAGAAAGTGTGAAGAAGATTCAGGCAGAAGCTACTGAGAAAGAATTGAGTATGTGGAGAGAGAGTACGGGAATGTTGGATTCAACAGGCTGTTGGGTTGAGTTGTCAGAGCACCAGCGATGGTTGTTGCCGGATGCATATGTGCTTCCGGTGGTTACTATGGCTCATGGGTTGGCTCACATTAGTTCAAAAGGGATATGTAAGTTGTTGGCTCCGGTATGGCAGAATGGTGGAATTCCTAGGTGTGCTGAGAATTTGGTTAAACACTGCATGATTTGCTTGATGCACAATCCTGGAAAGGGAACCCCAACTCCAGCGGGTCATTTTGCTCCTCCAACGTATCCGTTCGAGGTGCTGCAGATAGGCTATATTCATATGGAAAGATGCAATAACTTGAAGTATGTACTTGTGGTTGTTTGTGCCTTTTCCAGATGGATAGAGGCCTACCCCCGAAAGGATAATACTGCCTTGTCTACAGCCAAGGTTTTGCTCAAAGAATTATTTCCCAGATATGGCTTGCCGAGGATGGTATGAGTGAATTTGTGGGTCAGATTATGAAGAAAGTTTGTGCGGGTCTGGGTATTAAACAGAAATTTCACGCTGCGAATCACCCCCAGTCAGCAGGCCTGGTTGAGTGCTATAATGGCACTCTGAAGCTGAAGTTGGCCAAGGTGCAAGCGAGCTCTGGTCTTACATGGCTCGATGCCTTACCATTGGCACTTTTGTCCACGAGAACGACAGTACATTCTTGCGTGGGACTTAGCCCATACGAGATTGTTTTTGGACGTTTGGCGAATGTCTGGGGTGTGCCGAGGCCTAAGAAGTACAGTGATATAGAGTACCCAATGTTGGTTGACTACTTACATGAAATGACTGCTAAATTGCGTGTTCTTCACCAACAGGTCCATGACACTTTGCCTTCAGTTTCTGTAGATGCAGGCCACACGATTCAACCTGGCGACTGGATTCTAACCAGGAATTTCCAGAGGTCAAAGAACTTGGAACCAAGAATGACCGGTCCATACCAAGTCCTGTTATCAACTCGGACTGCTATTAAGGTGTTCGGCAAGAAAAACTGGGTACATGGTACCCATTGCAAGAAGATACCTTTGCCCTTACCGTACGATAAGTGGGTCCGGGAAGGTGTTGCCGATTCCGAGAGTGAAAGGGTTCCGAGATTTGTACCTTTTAGCGATGCACATCTGGAATGGACTCAGTCAGAACGTGCGGATGATGAAGTCTTGCAAGAAGCTGTGCCGCCGTGTTTGAGACTTGATACTAAGCACCCAGAGATACTCTTTCAGGATCAAACTGTGCCTGGTAAAGAACGCTACAACTTAAGGACAAATAAAATCAGAATTTTTTTGTGAATTACACTCTTTCAGACAAGAGACTATTTTTCTTTTCCTTTTTCGAACCACCATCCGGGTTCAGCTGCAGGGTCGCGGTATAAGACTTAAGGGGCGGCCCGCGTATTGACGAAAGGTCTGCGGTTCTAGGAACGTCTAGGACGCCTGGACGCACACTTGAGTGAAGAAGGAAAATTTCAGCGAGCAGCACGTTAGAGGATGGAGTCTGTTGTAACTGAAAGAGATGTTGAGAAAATAGATATTAAGACAAGATTTTGTACATTGATACATAGCAAATGTTTTATAATATTGTGCTTTTTCACGTTTTTAAGTATCACGTTAGCTTGTGTGGGTTGGACTGTCCATGCTACACAACAGACATCTGCACCCAACTCCCAACCTATGCTTTCTTTCACTACTGTTTCTTTGCACCAGTTTTATACGTTGCCTGAACATGAACAGACAAGGAGATCATAATTTGTCAACAACTCGTTCATACAGTTGTTGCATCAGTTAGTAGTAAATACCACTAATTGTTGGGTTTGTGGTCTTATGCCTCATACAACAGATAAAGGTATGCCATATTTGGTTTTGCCTTTTTCTTTTAATGGGTCTGTGTGGGCTTTTCAGACCATGTTTATCTATGCAAATGAGGTACGCCCCTTACGTTCCCTTAAAGATAACTCGAGCAATAGTGCCTTGATAAGGGGAATAATAGCTATGATCCGAAATATTGATGCATATAATGCTTTCCCTAAGGATGAGGTGCAGGCTTACATTGGTTGGAACGTGACTGGATATAGTACCAGCTTGACAGAAGGAGAGACGAAAAATGTCTCCCCCCCCCCCCTATTTGGATTGTACCCCACCGAGGCCATTTTTGTTTGCAAGGTAATGGTCGGAATCCAAAAGCTCAGCTAGGTAAGAGTGTGTGTGCTCAAACCTATGTCTATTCCTCTCAGACTTCCCCACCGTTTGTGCCAACTAAAGGTACATATTTTGTTTGTCATTACAGAACCTACACATGGTTGCCACCTGATTTTTCAGGAACGTGTTATGTGGTGTTTCTGCTTCCCCCTACATACACTACTGCTTCAGACGATCATAGAACGAGATATGGTAGAGGTGTCTTTAATCAGGAAGATACTGCAGCACACAAAGGAGATTTCTTCAAGGGCTTCCTGCCCTTTTGTGGTCTTGATCAATAGTAGGCATATTCGACAGCTTGTCCGTGTTGTTGAAGCTACTATTAATGAGACAGCAGGTGCTCTTAGTAATGTTACTGAGCTTCAAGCGGACCGCCTTATGACTTTGCAGAACTCTATGGTATTAGACATCATACTTGCAGATCGAGGAGTATGTAAATTGATTGGATCCAGTTGCTGTGTTTACATACCAGATAATGCCCCTACCGTGTACCAAGCCATCTCGAGGTTGTATAAAATCTAGGCATGAGCGGAAAATCCAGCGAATTTACTGAAAATCCGCGAGCGGCGGATTTCGGGGGCAAAAGTTCAAGCCTGTTGAACTTTTAACTATTTTAGGATGGCGCCGGTAAGCTGCCAGCGCCATCCTAAAATAGTTACTAAGTTAGCTTCATAAGGAAGCACAAATAGATAAAATAAAGCAGGTGCTCTAGCACCTGCTTTATTTTATCTATTTGTGCTTCCTTATGAAGCTAATTTAGTAACTATTTTAGGATGGCGCTGGCAGCTTGCCGGCGCCATCCTAAAATAGTTAGTTAGGATGATGTGTGTTTTGTCGAGGCTGGGTAGGAGTGGGTTCTCCCCATCTCTATCGTCGAAAAATTAGCTATGATGCTTGATGGAGGCCTTTGCATAATTGACTTTCACTAGCTTAATCCCTGTGCAGTTCCTGTGACCACGAGCTTCTCTGATCCGTGCCTGTCCTTTTATACACACACACAAGAGGCATGTGAACTCGCATATAAGCCCCGTCCCTTTGGCCCCTCCCCACACACTAGTGGTGTGTGCACCGTCTTCGCGCCCTTTACCCACTTGATTGACAGCTCACTCGAGGGACCCCGGCGCTCTTTGGTGTGATGGCAAAGTTATTATTCAGCACCCCCAAAAATGTGTGTTTTGTCGAGGCTGGGTAGGTGTGCACTCTCCCCATATCCATCGTCGAAAATTTGCTTTGATGCTTGATGGAGACCTTTGCATAATTGACTTTCACGAGCTCGATCCCTGTGCAGTTTCTGTGACCACGAGCTTCTCTGATCCGTGCCTGTCCTTTTATGCACACAAGAGGCATGTGAACTCGCATATAAGCCTCGCCCGTTTGGCCCTGCCCCTCACACTAGCGATGTGCACCGTTTTCCCGCCCGGCAATTACCTACTAAATCCGCAAAGTCCGCGAATTCGCAAATTCGTGGATTTTGCGGATCGCGAATTTGCAAATTCGCGAATTGCGAATTCGCAAAATTCGCCCTTGCCTTAAAATCTGAGTCTATCCATGTAGACGAAGGAGACTTGTCATTGACGGCATGGTTTTGGGGACTGCTGTCCAAATGGGGTTGGAAGACTCGGACATTCCTTGGTATGGTTTTAACCATCCTTTTCTCTTGTTGTCTTTGCATCCAGTGTGGTCCCGCCATTTGTAGTCTTTGTGCTACTATGTGTGTTCGGAGACCTGTCCAGAGAGAAGTAGAGAATAATAAGATGACGCTACAGCAACACCTTGATGACCTAATGAATATCGATATAGACCTAGATTCAGATTAACATGAGTCTTAGGTTATTGCCTACGTGAAGGCAAAAGGAGGGTCTGAGGTTTTGTAATTCTCGAGTCTGACTCCATTTTGTTCTGTGCCACCATTTTGTGTTGCCATCACGTAGGCATGTGAAGGTAACCTGGCGAACAAAGTGGCCTGGCCTTCTTAGTTCATGTATACATTAACTAGGTTTCTTTTTGACTCTGAAATGAACTGTAAGAAACTGACCTCTTCACCTGAAACTGACCTCGCAAAGCCAATTTCCCTGATCGATCTGTGTCTGAGATTGACAATCAATGTTCAGGACATTGTTAACTTTTAGTTTCCTTGCACATGCCTTATCTTGTTCAGCATCTCATACTGTTTCTTTTTTTATGTTTCTTCATTACATGAGTTATGCTTTCAATTATAGGTTTGTCCGGATTGTGGAGATTGAATTTGGGACTTTCCTAATAATTAGCTTTTGGGTTGGGATACTGTAAATTGAGTTGTTGTTATGCGATACTTTGTTTGAAAATGTTCCTTATTGGCTACAATTTAGAACAATTAAGATTACAAAAACAACACTGCCAAAATTTAGAACGCCATTTGCGTAAACAATATCATTCGGCAGATAAAACAGCATATAAATCCGCTCTTCACAATTACAAGCAGATGATATCCACAGAAAAAAACAATTACCACACCACCCAGATAGTTCAGGCCAAATGCACCATGAAAAAACTGTTCCAAGTGGTGAACCACCTTGCAGCACCCTCAGGCCCTCCCACTGAAACATCCCAAACTCTCTGTAATGCACTGGCAGACACTTTCTCTGAAAAGGTCACGTCCATATTTAAGGACTTTACTCCAAAGTCTACCATCACCAAAACAACCAATACACAAATAAATTCGGACTCACCGAGCTTCATGGAATTCACTAACACTCATCCTCATACATCCATAAACTAATATCATCAATCAAATCTGGCTCCCCACTGGACCCCTGCCACCCTTCGATACTCAACACCATCCCAGACATCATCACACTACCTTTAACACACATCTGCAATTCCATGTTCTTAACGGGCTCATACCCAACAATATGGAAAAACACAATAATTAAACCTCTGATCAAAAAACCATCACTTGATCCTTCATCACCTTCCAGTTACCGTCCTATAGCATCCCTGCCCTTCCCAGCAAAAATCTTTGAATCCATCATGAACAAACAGTTGTCCGAATATATTCATAACAACGAACTCCTGGATGACACCCAGTTCGGTTTCAGACACGGACACGGGACAGAAACCGCTCTGATAAAGGCTGCAGACGAAATAAGAATGACCATAGACAACGGCGGAGAAGCTGTACTCATCTTACTGGATCTATCGGCGGCCTTCGACACGGTCGATCATTCCACCTTGATCGACCGTGTCGAAGCCATCGGTATCAAACACAAAGCCAAGGACCTCATTACATCTTTTCTGGCAGACCGTAAACAGGCAGTTAAACTGGGCACATATACCTCCCCCACCTTCACCCTCCCTTGCGGAGTCCCACAAGGTTCCTCGCTAAGTCCGACCCTTTTCAATATATATGTTTCGGACTTAGCGAGAGTAATAAAAGCCTATAACTTCAACTTAACGACATATGCCGATGATACCCAGTTGGTAATATCCATACATAGAGACGGCCCTACAATAGCAGCAAATTTCAAAGGTGGCATGAAGGCCATCAGCAGCTGGATGTCCTCCAACTGTTTAAAACTAAACTCCACAAAGACCGAAGTTATGCTGTTTGGCAAGATCCAGCCAACATGGTCCCACCTTTGGTGGCCGGAGGAAATGGGCACTCCCCCTGAGCCAGTCAGTAAAGTTAGAAATTTAGGAGTCATTTTTGATGACAAACTCCTCTTCCACCATCATGTGAATTCAGTAGTTTCCTCATCATTCAATATATTAAGGAAAATCAAAAAACTACTCCCATATCTCTCCAAAACGGCAGGAAAAACACTAATTTCAACACTTGTGTTCTCACGAACTGACTATTGTAATGCCCTCCTCCTGAATGCACAAGAAAAGGTCATCTCTAAACTCCAGATGATACAAAATGCCTCAGCCAGAGTCTTACTGGGCATTTCAAAATGTAGTCCCGTCTCTAAACATCTAAAACAACTGCATTGGCTCCCCATCAGAAGCCGTACACAATTCAAATCCCTCTGTATCGTCTACATGGCAATCAACAATGTTGGACCCAAATTCCTCAAGAACTCATTCAAACCTCATACCACTTCCAGAACACTCCGTTCTAATACTGCCCACTTGCTCAACATACCCAGAACTAGAGGAGTCAACTGGGGAGACAGATGCTTCACTATCGCCGCTGGGAAATTGTGGAATTCCCTTCCCCTTAACATAAAAACCAGTCCCACCCTTATCATCTTCAGGAAGCAATTAAAGACTTGGTTGTTTTCGCAGTAATTTTATCATCTTCAGAAAGCACTTAAAGATAGGGTTGCCTTCTTAGTAATCTCACCTCAGTTGTATTAAACACAGCTTATAGCGCCGAGACACCCCTGGGTAATTTCAGCGCTTTAAAAACTGCATAAATAAATAAATAAATACATTTATAATGTGAATATTGGGTATAAAAGGAGACGTCTCTGCTTAGTAAAATGAGCAATCTCCTGAGAATTTACACTGTGATGTATTTCTAGGATCACTGTTACTAGCTGCAGCTAATAAACTTGGTCTCTGATGCCATCCAGAAGTATTCCGTGTCTCTGTATACCAAGACAGGTGAACTCGTAGATCTTAGGCGTGCCCCCGACGCCGCTAATATAGTGCAACATGAAAGGAAAATATATGAAAATCTTCCAGAACAGGTTGAGGTAGGAGAAGGAGCACAACAAGATGTCTATGAAGTTATCTTAAATAGGTTAGAAAACTATTTGAAGGAAAATATTAATGTGGTGTTAGAGAGACACAGATTTTTCAGAATATGTTCAAGGCAAAGATGAGATTTTGCATAGTATATTGCAATGTTGAGGGGGTTATCTGCCACTTGAGAATTTGGCCAGCTTACCGACTCCCTTATAAGAGACCAATTGGTAGGATGCACTAATACCTCTAAAGTTCAAGAAAAATTACTAGTATTAAACCCCAATCTTCAAGAAGCTAGTGATATGTTGAAAGGAATTGAGCATGCTGCAATATGTATAAATGAGATGAAAGTACATATGAAAGAAGACTTGTTTAAATATTCCAAAGATATTAGTAACATAAGTGAGTTAGAAGAAATTTGCAAGGTAAAAAAAATTTCAAATTCAAAAACCTGATTTAAAGGGGGTGACAATCCGAAGTGTTTCAGATGTGGTAACGTTAACCATTTGGCTAACTATATTAAATGTCATGAAAGATCGGTTTTATGTATAACAAACAAGAGAGGGCATTTTGCACTTACAGGGTCTGCACTACGCCTTGGGACACCAGAGAGATCTAATGTCCTTTTTAATTAACTAATGGGAGTCTGGCCCTTCCCTCCCTGTAAAGTTCTTTTGTTCTCGGCACTCACGGTGTGGATGCCTGACCCCAACATGGCCGACATTGGTGACTCTTTTTTTCCCCCCCTTACTGAACTTGTACTTACTCAACCCTTCCAGGAATGGGACTGACCTCAAGAGGACATCTGGAATTCTTTCGGACCGTGGCTCCCCCCACACTATTCTGACAATCCCCGAGTTCACATGACCTCTATCCTGTCAGCAGAGTCCGAGCATTATGTCAGACGCCCGGTGGAGCTGCTCTTTTCAGCTCATGAAGAGATTAACCTTGGTTCACCCCCTGACCGTCACCTGCCCAGCCGGACCTTCGGCACAGTTTCTCCCCTTCTCCCTGTCTCACCCACCCCTCCCCTCATTGTATTTCTGCCGTTCTGCTTTTTCCTTCGCTCCTTTCTATCCATCTTCCTGACCGCTGCCCATTGAAGCCTACTTGAGTTTTATTGGGGAGACTGGCTTTGGATCACCTCCCTGGCCATCACCTACCCGTGCGGTCTTTGGGATGACTTTCCCTTTATCTCTTATTCCGTCTTCTCCTCATCCTCTCTTCTAACTCCCCCACTCCCCCTTTCCTCTCTACTTGTCTCTCCTTCTCT
Organism: Lissotriton vulgaris; assembly: GCF_964263255.1. NCBI lineage: Eukaryota > Metazoa > Chordata > Amphibia > Caudata > Salamandridae > Lissotriton > Lissotriton vulgaris. The sequence continues at coordinate 46,950,231 of NC_141686.1, read as the reverse complement.
CCCATTAATGTGCCTCATACATTTGATGTAACTTTTAATTGTTGTAACTTTGTTGTAACTTTGTTGACCTAATGTAAAGCGCTCGGACACAGATGGGTCTAGCCAGCGCTATATACAATACAACTGTTTAAATAAATATGTAGAAATAATGAAACAAAAGCAGTTGGGTTTGCACAGTCCAATGACGAAGTTTGTATGGAAGGGGATATATAGGTTTTTCAACTACATTCTATTGGAATCAAATACACTGTCAATTACCCTTGATTATGTAACGTTCAGTGTATGTACTTGTGCTCTCCCTATACTCTTATTGATAACAAGTTGTTCATAGAAAATTATGGGGAAAAAACTGACATACCACCTGCGGACATCAATCCAAGAGGATACAACAGAGACCCTATTCCATAAGTAGGAATGGCTAAAATTAATATCATTTAAAGATGGGGGTAAAGTGGGGAAAGTGTACTTAACAGAAAGAGTCTAATTTATTAGAGTGGAAACACCAAAAAGAGTTCGGGACTAAGTTGGACCCTAATGAAAGAGAACAGGTATTACTTGTTGAGACATCAGTGACAGGCACAGATGTGTGCGAGGAGTTTCTGGAAGTTTTACTGATGAATTAGGCCTCTTAAAAAGTTTCATTCACAAGATTAAATTATAAGACAACGCTATTCTAGTAGTTCACAAGACAAGACCCATTCCACTATTAATGGAAGATCCTCTTAAAAAACGAACTGGATGGTTTAGAATCATTAGGCATCATTGAAAGTATAGAAAATTCTGAAGAGATTGTGCCCACAGTCATTGCCTCTAAAAACAATTAGAAGGACATCAGGTTATGTTTAGACCTTTGCAGCCTTAATGCAAACATCTAGGTGGACAGGCATCCGCTTTAAGAATAAAGGAAATGTTGAGTTTAATTGACAATGCACATTTTTTCAGAGTATTTGATTTGTCCATTGCATACCACCAAGTTGCTCGCCACAAGGAATCACATCCTTTAATCTCATTTACTACTCCCTTTGCGGCATACCAGTACTGTGCGATGCCTTTTGGGCTAGCATCAGTGGCAGCTGTCTTTCAACGAGTGATAAGGTACATTTTAAGAGACTGTCAAGATATCCTTTGCTTCCAAGACGATATTTTAATCTACAGTGCATCAGAAGAACACCACAACAAGTAACTTAGGTCAGTCCTAAATGAACTAAAATCAGCTGGTTTGACAAAGAGGGAAAAATGACAAATCGTTGTTACTGCTGTTGATTACCTAGTACATTCTATTTCAAGTGAAGACATCAAACCCAAAATGAACTTTATTAATTCAGCGAGGGATGCCCTTGTCCTACTAACAGCATGGAAAAAATAGCTCTTTGTCCCAAACCTTTTTTGAATAGACCTACCATACAACCAAGTCAAGATTTCTACAACCATAGCATAGCAAATCTCAGAAGAAGCAACAGGCTTGTAAAAACCCTTAAATGATGGAAAGATTACGCTAGTTTTTAAATGCTACTTGTATACAGAGTGCTGTGCTATATTACTTTCTGTAGTTTTATAATGAAGACCTCCTGAGGCTTGAGCCGGGAGAGTCCTACATCGCAAGCACATGTAAATGCTATCTTCGCACACTTCTTTGCTGCTGAATTTAAAAAAAAAAACTAATTTTAACTGGTTTTATATTCTGCCCATTTACATTCACTCTGTTCTCAGGCTAGAAGTCACCGCAGGTTGATCGAAGGACCTCCGACTCTGGGGCAGCCATTGTTGGGGCAGCCATTGTTGGGGCAGCCATTGTTGGGGCAGTAAGGTTCGCGGACTAGCTCTCACGTCCCACACATCACTTAAAACAGACGCTGGCGTGTGCACGCAGCTGGCATGCCAAAGGCAAGCCCGTCTGCGCCTGTCGGTGCTCGTTTCGCGCTCAGCGCCAGCCACCCTACAAAAATGCCCTCAGGTATGGTTAAATACATACAGTACTCCAGCAACGAATTGAGAAATCTCAATCTAACTACTTCCACTGTAGATTGCTGTACGGTGCACCCAGATGCTATACAACCTCGGGCTCGAATGACCTGTACGGGCTGTAATACTAAGTTACCACAGATTCTGTCTCTGCCAATAGCAAACCCAAGCCCCAAACTACTACCAATCAAAATGTATGACATTGTTCTGTTTCTGCCCATCAACTGTTTTTGCATTTGTCTCCCGAGTGGGACGGGTATGCTCAGACGGGAGTCCCGTGCTCTCCACGCCACTGGAGTCAAGCTATCCTGTCTGAAGACGGCTGATCGCCAGAAACCGGTCCTAGGATGCTTGATTCCGGTCCAGGTTGCGGGACTGCATGCAAGCCGTAGGGAGTTGGACGGCCCAAAACTGCTTGAAACTTAATTCTGGGTAAAACAGAGGTAGTGTTGGTTGGGAACGACCCTACCTTCTGGACTCCTAAAAAGATATGGGTCCCCTACCAACTCCCATTAGGAAGGTGAACAATCTTGGAGTCTGGATAGATGACAAACTAAGTTTCAGGGACCTGATCAACTCAGTTATATCATCTACATCTTACATCCTGAAAGTCTTCCAAAAGACTCACAACAAACAGTGGTTACAGCACTTATGTCCAGATTGGACTACTGCAATAGCCTTTATCTCATGATCCACAAGGGATCAGTGAACAAACTACAGATTTTGCAGAAAGCTGCGACCAGGCTGCTTACTGTTACACCAAAGTACGAGTCTATTTCAGCCAAAATAAAAAAGCTCCACTGGTTGCCAGTCAGGAAACTGACTCTCTTTTAGTCTCTGTCTGGTGTTCAAGGCTCTACAGGGAATCGGACCTGAAATCCTAAAACAACATCTCTGCTGGTACACACCAAGCAGAGCACTCGGAAGCAGAAGTAGTGAGGGTATCCTGGGTAAAAAAAGCTAACTGGGGCGGCAGAAGCTTCATTGTTAATGCGGCTACCTCATGGAATTCTCTCCCGTTATCAATGAGAAAAATGTCCAGTTTTATGGCCTTCAGAAAAGCATTTAAAACTTTTCTAAAACTCACATCCCTTCAGCCCACAGTAGGCCTTCACATAGCGCCAGGACACCTTCGGGTAGCAGTTGTGCTCTACAAATACCACTAACATTAACATTAACGTTAACCTGCATTCTGAGTATCCCATGCTGCTACGATTATATAATTCTGTTTAATTCCTTACGTTGTGTTCCTCCTTTTTACCCCATTTGTTCCTTCTCTTTGGGAAGGGAGAAATATTGTAATACCAATTGGATGCTTCCTTTCCCATACCCACATTCTAAGCCAATTGGGTACATGCTGTTGAAGTTAGTTTGGAATGTTGGCGTCCATGTGAATTTACGGTGCGCTGTGAATCTGGAGACACTTATAGTTACTACTTGTACTCGTGTTTATTAAACCTTCCAACTTACTTATGGGCCCTCGTTACTTCAGTAGATTGTCCTGTAACTCCATCTTCAATGCTGAAAACATTACTTCTTGCTGGTAAAACTGGGTGAGTGGGAGGTTTTCTTGGGTGGCCACAGAATATTTAACCATCAGCTGATGTGAAACATTAAGTGGATGTTCACATTGTCAGCATATGGGTGACATGGCCATCCATCTTATTACTGGTATAATGTGTGCAAATATTGAACAAAACAAAAAAAAAAGTTACCTGCAGCTTTGGAATTAAATCTGATATATTCGGTTTTGCCAGAGACTTTTAAGACATGGGTAAAGTAGGCAACTGCCCACAGTGACCCCCTTCTAATGGTACTCCTGGTAAAGTGATATTTCTCAGTTCTCTCACTGCGTCTGACTTTTGTTCTCTATCAGAACCTCTCTTTCACCTCCTGCCTCTACTTCCGTCTCTCGATCCAGTGTCATTTTAAATTATTTTAGAGCATCGAACAAAATATATTTTTGCTGTTTTTGAATGAAAATTTAAACTATAATATTGTTGGGCATCATGCCAGGATAGGCAATAAAAATCAAAATTGTTTCGAACAGTGGGCCCCAAAAATGCCCGAAGTCCAAAAAATCCTTAAGATGACACTGTTTTACAACATGCCAACTTGTGCGCAGAGTTATGATTTAAGCTCAACTCAGTCAGTGCGAACCTAATAATTTTTCAAGAGGACATCTTCCACATGGCATTTATATTATCAGAGAGGAAGAGAATTGTCCCCAATATGGTAACTTTTGCAAATGTTATCGCTGAAGCTATTGATATCAGGACAGATATGCACAGAGTGTTTGTAAACTACAAGGGACCACGCAACATGAACAATTGAAGCTTCCTTGTTGACGTCTGGTAAGAAACCAGTGGTTCATGGGTGGATGATCCAGTTAGCAGTGTGTGAGTACTAAACATGCAGAACTCACCACCCTCTTTGTTCAAAACACATGGTTACAAGTCATAAGTTGGAATCCCTTCAAGAACCAACATTTTAGAATGATTTCAAGTAGGGAGAGTGCCCGAAATGGAAAATTATTTACTACATTTCTTCTAAGGCAGAATGAGGGAAGAAACGTCTGCACTCTCGTGTCAATACGTTGTGGTAGTGAGAGAAGGGGATTCTGTGGAAAATGCTTGAACCATTTATCATCTGAATGAAAATAAATATAGTAATGGTCACATGCAGTGTTCACTGTATTAATCAGTGGGGCTGATCTATGAAGATGAGTTCACTGGACAGCCTCTGCAGAAGTTCAAGGCTTAATGAGTGGCCTACACGGTACTGCATCTAAATGCAAGTCATTATAGTCCTATAAAGAGCAAAGCTGGAGTGGCAGCCTGATTCTTTGCAAATCAAGAAACATCCCATAATAAGCAATACACACTGGGAAAAACCTGAGGTAGAGTAACTGATCCACACACCAACATTATAAAAGGAAATATTTATTATTCCCGCAGAGTATTTTTTGCCCATTGCATATACTGCTTTCAGTCGCGACAGACCGCATGCTATGAATTGTTCATAACTTCGTTAATCCATGACAAGAATGGACGAACTCTGGTATAGACGGCTGGTATTCCTGTATCACATTTACCGCTACCCCAGCTTACGACTCCAGCAACCTTGTAGATGCCATTGCTCTTGCAAATCAGAGGTCCTCCAGAATCTCCCTGTAAAAAAGAGAATAGGTATTTATCCATAAAATTGATGTCACCAATCCAGAAAGCATACATTATCATTGTACTGCTTTCCCCAACATTATAGATACAACAATAAAGTACATACAGGGAACCTAAAACTAGTGTTCTACGTTGAAGTCTGGAACGAGGACATTACAGTCAAAAACACACAAATACATTTATAAGTGGCCCCAGCAAGTAGTGCCCGCAGCATTTCTCTGTGGCCCACTGTGTACCTCCCATAAAATGTACTCTAAAAATCTAAAATTCAGCACTGCTTCTAACACTGGGCACTCACAATCTTGCTTTGGGAGAGGGAGCAGGAACCTTGTCTTGAAGACAATTCAGAGAATTCATAGGAAGAGTCTCGCCAGAGCCAACTGCGGGGTCTGGCTATAATAAATATTCATGGTCTAAGACTACAGTCTTCTGCCTTTTACTCACATTCCCCAAACTGGTTCCTTATCTCCTTTTTAGGTGCTGGCTTAGACAGTAAATGCGCTGTTTTGAAGAGACATGTTGTATTCACCATGTGCGCATCAGCCCGCCTAGAGGTTTGCCTTTTTCTGGCTCCATTGTTGCTTTCATAGTCTTTCCCCCATTTGTCCATAGCATGCATGCGTCATACCTCTTCCTGTGTTTAGCCCTCCCCAAGAGCATAGACCAATTACTACCATCCATTCACTGCTCTCATTTCAGCAACTGTTTTAGGAGCTACTTTATTCTTTATTGAAGAGCACTTCACAAGAGCGCCCTTGTTTTCACTCGCTCTGTTTCTGTAAACAGGCTTGTAAACCTTGTTCTTATCTCATCACATTTGCTGTGCATTCAAAGACCAAGGTCAAATGTATCCATCAGTCTGTCTTTTGAAATAGCCACAGTAATCATGCTCGGCTCTACAGGGATACAATATATCTTACATGAATCAACATACCTGCGGCCTGCTCCATTCATTCTGTGATTGGACTTTAGTTTTTCATCGTTTTGCCGATGTCAGCCTTTGCGCTCACCTTGACAGGGTTACCAGGTGTCTTCCATGAGACATCACATATCCATGGCTCGCTCCTTTCATTTTATGATTGGACTACACTTTTTCATTACTATGCCAATGTCGGTCTTCGTGCCTGGCTTTACAGGGATGCAATGAGTTATCTTACCTGCCGCCCGCTCTGATTATTTTGTAACAGGATGATTTATTTACTAGTATGCCAATATCACTCACTGTGCTCATCATACTTGCATTGTATATTGCCTAGACACCTCCTACTGGCCGCCATCTTAGAATGAAGACCCTGAGCATTAACCAGCATGCACACTGATGCTGCGGTTGGCAGCAGCATTCTGCATATCTAACTGGACTCTTCTGCCGTGCTTCATTATCTCCAAACGTGGCTAGGTGATAGTACAGTTGATTCATTCAACTCCAAAAGCAATTGGTAAGATTTTTTGTTCACATCAATGGATTGAGTCATTCTTTTAAGTCTATTTCCTCTGCTGTAATATATTTACATTAACGTTTGGTGAGTGACTGCCGCAACAGTCAACTGCAAAATCAAGCAAACCTTTGTTTGCAAGTTTCAGTTTTTTTTGGGGACTTTAGTGAATGCGTTTAATTTGCTGCCCCTCTTGGGAGATAATGCGTTATATCCAATCTGATTTAATCAGTATATATGTTTGGAGGTTTCCTAGAGAACCTCGTTTCAAAACACATTTTACGCGCATGTTTTATTTAGTAAGGTTATTTAAACTATAGTTTGGTGACTGTCACATCCTTTTAAGTGAGTTAGATAACTACATAATTAAGTAAACAACAGTTTCCTTTTTTATGGGTTTTAACTCCATTTTAGGTCTCGGGTAGACAGTGCATGCGCTGTACTGAAGAGACTCTTGTAGTTGGTGTAATGTGATGCAGCTAACCACAAGGCAGATACAATTTATGCCAAGTTTGCGGAACATTTTTAGAAAATACTAAAAGCCTTTTTATTCTCCTTCTCCCCACCCACCCTCCACCCTCTCCCATATTGTGTTGCTTGCCCCACCAGATGCAGTCCTATTTTTTCCAACCCTGCTGCCAGACAAAAATGTGCTATGACAGGGCTCATGCTGGCCACTTCATATTGCTTTTTTCAAGGACTTTCAGCCATGTTGAACAGCAGCCATGCTGCTATACCATATGGCTAAAATACATTGACCACGCAAATAACTCTTGGTTTGCCGTGACCTATTGGCTTTGCCAATGCTTATTTAGGGTGAAGCCTACCAGACAGTGATGCTGGGAAAACAACTTGTTGTGGGCATTCTGAAAGCTTCTCTAGTAATGCACTCTGCCCATTGCAGACCATTGGCTTTATGGTTTGTAACTCACATTTGCTTGCGTTCTATTTACTGGCTTTGTTTTAGGCTGTCCAGCTTGAGCTAATCTGTCCGGTAGAGCATTGTCTGCTTACTGTATCCTTCCCAGGGCTCATTTTCTGTAAACAGGCCTTTACATCTTACTCTATCTTCTCACATTTACTGTGCATTCAAATACATAGGTCTAATGTCAGGCTCTGTCGTCTGAGGAAGCTTGGTGTTTACTTTTCTTTCCCTGACTTTCAAAGTGGGAAGATTTATGTGAATCTTGCTGTACAATAAAAGGCTTTTTTTCAGTACTAAAATGAACTGTGCTGATATTTCAGAATATATCAGAATTAGGAAAATACAAATTAAGCAAATTGTTTTGTAATTCTGAAGTGTTGTGGAAACAAATATTTGAAAAAACGACCAATATTCATGAAATGACCATTAACTTTTGCACAATGTATTGTCTAATGGCAGTGCGCTACCACACCATGCATACTCCACTCAACACTACTCTGTGCCCCTCCACTCTAGGTCATGCCACTCCCCTCTACGACACTCCACACCACTCCACCCCACTGCAATCCACCACAATCAACTGTACCCCACTCCTATCTACCCCACTTTTATCTACTTCACTTCAATCTACTCAATCTACTCCACTTAACCCCACTCCAATCCACCCACTCAACCTCACTCCAAACTACGGCAATCAACACCACCCTAGTCTAACCCACCTTACGCACTCCACACCAATCTACCCCACTCGACTCAACCCAGTTCGACTCCAGTCTACAGAACTCCACTCCAATCCAATCTAACCCACGCTAAATACCCCACACCAACCTATCCAAACCACCCCACTGCCATCTACCCCTCAATATCCCACTCCAACCCATTCTATCCAACACCAATCCAATCCAACTCCAGTATACCCCACACCACTCAAATCTATTACAATGCACCCTACTCTAATCTACCACTCTCCAATCCACCCACCTCACTCCACTTCAATCCATTCCAACCTACTCCACTCTAATGTACCCTAATCTACCCCACTCTAATATGCCCCCAATCAACTCCATCCCAATCTATCCCATCTATCCCACTCTACTTCACTACAGTGTACCCCAATCCCACACTACCCCAATTAACCACACTACACTGTTCCTTAATCAACCCCACTACACCCCATCGCCCACTTTTATCCATGCTGAACAGCTGCCAGGCTAGTGTACACCTCGACTAAAACACTGCCACAGCCAAAAGCTCTCGCAAAGGTGAGACCTATTGCTTTGCCATTGCTCATTGATATTCCCTAATTGCTGACATATAGCTCGCACTCATGTCTATTTCTCTCCCCTCTCTCTGCTCTCTTTATCTTCCCTGCTGCAAAAAAACAAAGGGATCCCAGGACATTTAGTCTTCAAAGGCTACGTACGGGTAGCACAGCAAACTGGTAATGCCCTGTCTAACACAGGATAAACAACGCACCCTATGTATTGCTTTTTTCTTGCTTTATACATTGCCTCCCCAGTGTTGCAAAAAGCCTGGTGTGCTCGAGAAGCCCCCTTGGAGAAGTGAAGTAGCCAGCGCCATTGGCTTGCTCCATTTTTATTACTAGAATAATCAAAATACAATTGCATACAATTGTAAGGTATTAAGGGGATAATCAAAAGGCAAAAAGCGGACCTGCACCTCCACAGCTGCACCTAGGGGACTTGTAGAGATTTGTGAAAGTTGCATGATGTAGCGTGAAAGAGAGCTTGCCTTGTTCTTTGGCCCAAGGGTCTTCATGACCTTACGCAGAGGCAGATCTCTACAGCTGGCTCAATGATTGAATTACTTGCTGACCTCTGGCTCAACCCACTTCATACAGTGCAGAGTGGGGAACTGCTGGATATCTCTTGGGTGACTCACTCAGCATTTCTCAATGACTTAATTCTGTATGTGCCTGAATCTTTAATATCCCTATGGTGCACAAGCATTTCGTTATTTCCATAGAGCCATAGCCCCATGTAAATGTAGAAAGACCATTTTATGTTGCGCGGACTGGATAAAGTAATGGTATTTGAGAAGGAGCCTCACAAATGTCTGAAGCACTTTTCACTCTACCAGGTGCTAAAAATAGAATATGATCCCAGACAGGTACAGCAAAAATATGATGTAATGAATATGGTGGTGGCATTTCATATTTCTCTGAGAACAAAGCTAAAGGCCATACGTCTAGGAAGTAGGGACCCCTCCCTAGGATGCCACATCTCTCCACCACTGTCCCAACCCTCCCACACAGCATTCTGGGACAATCCAAGATGGCTGCTTCAAGTTGTCTGTGGAAAGCGCTCCCCCAAAAGCCTCAACTTCATCCCCTGACAATTCCTGATCCCTTCCCACCAAAATAGCAAATGCAAACACTTACCCTTCCTGTGTTGGTTCTAGAGGTTTGACCCTACTCCTCTGTTCCAGAAAGCCTGGGCTCACCCCAGGTGCAGTGTGACAAAATTGTCAGACATAGATTTCCTCCCTTTCTCAGGAAATGAGTCGAGAACCGTTACTTGCACTATTGTGTAGGAAGAACTCTTTAGGTCGAGGACCTAAAGGCTGCGCTTGCGCAGTCTCCGGTCGGAGATTTAATGATTTGGAGTAGGGGGGCTTGAACCCGCCTCTCCTACTCTCTCCTACATTGGCTGGCTTCCTAAATGGAGGCCAGCCATTGGAGGAGACAGACGTCACTCCAATAAAGCCCCGTCTCTTTCGGATTCGGGGGCGTGTTTTTGGCGTTCTTTCCACTTGTGACGTCATCCGTCACTCAGAACGCCAAAACACGCCCCCGAATCCGAAATTTTCGGAACTTTGCGTCCGCCATTTTTTTCCCCTGTTTGTGACGTTTTTCTTGTTTTACAGGTCTCAAGGGATTACTGGCAGTCTGTATGAGCAGATGAATATAAATCGGGACAGAGCTGCTGAGCCATGAGCAGCGAGGCCCTGAAAGGAAGAGAAACCAGGATGAGGCGGGAGAGAGAGGGCGCGCGCTGATGTGTGTGTGCAGGCACCAGAAGCCGCCCGGAGTCAATGCGTCTAGACACCCTTCCCTCTGATCCGCACGCAGGGTGACTGGGAGCGGGGGGCGCCGAGCACAGCCTGCAATTCACACCGGGGACCCCCGTCCGTGTCGCCATTACTCTGGGAATAATGAAGAAAAACAATTCCACCATAACGGTAAGATGAAATGACTCTCCCTCGCATGTTTACACCCCACCTCTAGCGGGAACCCCGGACGCCCTCTGCCCCACCCAGCCCCTTCCCTGCTGCTGGGGGAATCCTCGTGGTGCAGGGAGGAGGGGGCGCCTCGTGCTGCAACATACCCCCCCTCTCCTTGTGCTCTCCGTGCATGTGGCAGCCACACAAGCCTGCCATGGGGGCAGGCACATCATAATGTCTGTTTGGATTGAAGCAGGCACGTGGTGCCGCATCAAATCCCTCCCATGTCTCTCTGACTTTGCGCGTCTGCGGAGGTCTGGCTGAATGGACAAAGCGCAGCTGTCTGCCATCAGATGGGCAGAGGGTGTGCCCAGCCCCCCGGAGAGTAAAGTGCCCAATGATATGCTCTGTTGTTGGCTGCCCGGGGGTCGCCACTGACTGATCTGGACGCGCTGATGATCGATCTTGTGTGTCTGCTCTCTCCAGGGTCCGCAGGATGGAAGCCAGCCGCCCTCGCATCCGGACAATGTGGGATGGATCCGGAAATTCTGTGGCAAGGGGATCTTTCGGGAGATCTGGAAGAACCGCTATGTGATCCTGAAGGGCGATCAGCTGTACATATCGGAGAAGGAGGTAAGGCTGCCCCGCAGCGTATTATTAGTGGTCCCTGGAGGGGGTATTGTTGAGCCAGAGTGAGCGCAGGTCTAAAAAGAACTTACAGGGGAGGGGACATGGTCCTTTATCCCAGCAGCTGAGCCTCACATTGCTTATTTATTTACTAAACCACTGAGGAGTTTTTGTATAGCGCTACACGTCGCCACTTCAGAGCGCTAGAATGGCCTCTTGCTACATTTGAGTTCAGATGCTGTGCATCCAGCTTTACTTTGGGAACGAACCCCAAACTTGCTAACATGTTTCTGCCCAAAATCTATCCTGTAGATAGACTTCGTGGCAGAGCCTCTAAATACTTTACAAAATGTTATGCTGATTAATATAGCGCACTAATCACCCGAGAGGGTATCCAGGCGCCTGGGCAGGTGTGTGGTTGTTTGGTCACCGAGGTGCTTATACGAAGAGCCAGGTCTTAAGCTTCTTGTAGAGCTCAAGAAGTGATGCTGTGTTCAGGGAGGTTATCACCTGTTTTATTTATGTGTTTATTGGGAGGCTTGTGACTCATGACTTAGGCCGACTTACCTTTTTTTCTTTTCTCGCCTATTTTCCAATATCCAGTTGTATGCATTGTGAGAATAAAAGGTACACCTTTTATTGTGAGAATAAAAGATATGCACCTTTTATTCTGACCCACAACCCTGTCATTGCAGCTCTATATGTTTGGGTCATCATCATCATCTAAATAACTTTATTCGGTCTAAACAAGACCATAAAAGTATAACAATCCAAATGCTATGGCAGTGAACAGCTTATATCCCATAAAAAGCATAACATTCATTTAACATACAGAGAACTTACTCAAAATGTGAATTGTGACAATTACAAGAAAAACAAACAAAATCTATACATCACAAAGCAATGACAAGTACATATCCACAATCAGCTTCTTCCAGCAAGACTAACGGCATTTACATATCAACACTCCCCTTATCAAAGGGCCTTCTCAGCCGCAGAGACGAGGCGAGAAAGCGAGCCACACAATACGTGGAGCACACAGTGACTGCAGATATAACGCAGGTCTTACTTGTACAAACTGCAAAACTTTAAATAGTGGGTTTAAGTACATTCTTCGATGAGTTTCTTAATAACCAGAAAAGAAGACAAAATGCAATAAATCCTGGGGAGAAAAGTTATCCCAAGTGCAGTGGCTTAACTGTGTACTCCACTCCACAGTTTTAGGGAAACCTAATAACATATGAGACATGTCTGGGTCTTTTGCAGTGAACGGCATTAAGCAATTAAGGGTAGTACCTGTGGAGCACCTGTGCTGGTAATTTAAGGGAGCTGTTCTGGTTCCAGACAGGCACAAATGTCCTTGACCCTTTGGTAACACCTGCTCTGTGTCAAGCTAGATCTGTGATCATAATAATTATGGTAAGCGCCTTGAGCCTTGCAAGGGGTCGGAAAGCTCTATATATGTCCCATTACAGTACAGCCAAACTGCTTGTTTATGTAGAGCATTATTAGTAATTGAATTGTCTGTTTTGGCAGCTGTTAGTGCTGTTATCTGCACCCAGCAGCACTTAGCTACCTCACACGGATGAAGAGCGGTGCCATTTAAACCTGTAACTTGCAGTTTGCATCCAGATTTCTGCAGCTGGGCACCACAAACACCACCTCTCAGTAGCCAGACTGGTCGATCTTTGAAAGCTCTGACCTGCTCATTTCTTCAGAATGTCCAAGTCGGTTGTTGCTGTTGAAATCAGAGTTTAATGGCGGTTGCTGCGGGTTTAAGGAGTCTGGTGGTGGGCTTCTGTCACAAGACTTGATACATTGGTGGCCTCCTGCCTGGGTCTTGCACAGTGTTGTCTCTACAGCATGGCGGCTGCCTTTGTGACACATTTGTATGCAAGGCACGAGCCTAAGTGCTCTTGACTTAAGTGCGAGCCAGTCTAGGCCTCATCATGTGGGGACCGTGATGCCCGACTTCTTTACTACTGCATCATATAATTCTACTTTCAATGAGCAGCTCTGAAGCTGGGAAGCCTGGCTGCTGAGGGGCCACAGAGGAAGGATTTCAAAAAGGCCTTCTTAGGAGCGTATCTTTGTGTGTGTGGCTCTGTGTGGGTGTAAATGCAATAGGTCATGCATTTGCGAGCGATTTTGCTATTGGCATTGTAAATGACAGTGACATTTATTTACCGATTAAGCTATTGGCAATGTAAATGACAATGCCATTTATTTAGGATTAAAAAAAAAATGTCATGAGCAATGCCAATAGCTCTACCTTTAATAATGCAGAGACCATTGCATTGTAAATGCTTGTTAATTCCTTTGCTTGGGAGCAGAGTAAATAACTTCACCCAGTAGGTCACACAAAGGCTTGGAATGTGATTATGAGCTACCCCAGGCAAATCATAAATTGCTGGAAAGTGTATATATGGCATGTTGGGGATTGGAAATTCATACTCTGGTGCATATTTTACCTCATATTTCGTACCCTTCTGGACCCTGTAGGCTTATGTGAAGTGAACCGGCTTTAGTGCAGATTTTCCTATAACATGTATACAGTATAAGCACTACAGAATTAAGCTACAAATACACCCTCACATTATAAGGCTGACCCCTAAATCAGTACCAATCCGTGTAAAGTGCCTTCTGCAAAAGGCTACCTGTGCACAAATACCGGCTGAGCAAGACTGTCACATGAGCAAGATATGTTCATGTGTAACCAGCCCGTAGCTTCTTACTCTAGCTACAGAGCAGTGAACATTTCTTAAAAGGTGGGCACTGGCAGTCAAAATGCTCAGTCAATTTATCATGAACTTACTAGGAGAGTGACTCGCTCATAGTAAAAGTCTAAACACCCGTAAATCAAATACGGAAAATCCAGGGGGACAAAATCAGAGAAACCCATTTGCTACATTTATACAAGTATTATTTACAAAAGCAACATTTTGGTGCCCAGTGCAAAATTCTCAAATGTACTAAACTGTTAACTGCAGAATGACACTTTTTGCTCAAATGTTCTTTGCAGGGATTTTTCAGGCTCAATTCCAGGTATACAATCACATATCCGTAGTGCGTGCTAAGCCACTGTAGGCTGCACTCCACCTCCACCCCATGATGGTACCCTGCACGGAGTGCATGCCGTGCTGTTAGTTTAGTCTAGGCCTAGTTGCATGGACAGGTTTTGCAAACGAATTACTAAACTATATTTGAGCTATAATGGTTCCACATCCGTTCCTCCAACATGAAATGTAATGCCCCAGTCAATGTCTTCATGCTCAAGGTATCATTTAATTATACATAGAAAAACCCCACCAAAAAATGCTGAACATGCATTAATGAGTACAGTTCAATGTACAGTATTTGTGTGTATTAACACTTGCACAAAAATTCATTAACACATGCTTATATGCCAGTGGACTGTGTAGTGTTGCATGCATGGATGAGAGTAATACCTCAACACATAGCTAACTGCTACTCATGGAGCACCTCTGTACTAAGAAGGGAAACACTTGGTGTAAGACTACTAACTGTACCACACCTTGTTTTTTGCTTAATGCTGTTAAAAAAAAGCACTAATTATGTGCGTTATAAGGCGCTTTATATAATAATAGTAGTAGCAATAGTAGTAGCATGGTGTGAGTTATTAGTGTATGGCAACCAAAATGTCTAAGACAGACAGGAGCCCCCTGTATGTAGCTGCTATTAGTCTCACCTACCCAGCTCATGCGCTGTGCTGCTAGACAATTGGTTTACAATTCAGTGGGCTTTCAACCCACCCACAGCATACCATTATAGCCCGCGGCCGAGGGCTATTCCTATTGTAAAAGACCCCGAACACGAGTTATAGGCCCGAGTCGCAGGCGAGGACCTATAATGAGGAAGTGGGCCTTTAACAATCAGTATAGCCCGAGGCAGAAGGGCTATAAGGCTATTAGAACATTCCACGCACTAAGGGCAGAATGTTCTAAATTAAAAAGAGAGTAACATGAAGACAAACATTGGAATGTTAGAGCTCCGGCTTATACCAGCCATTATAAGCCCGGAGCTACTCCATTGTCTTCCATGGAGCACTCAAGATTTTGTCACTCCCATTTGCAATCTGTTGATTGCATAGCTCCTGTGGGCTTCACTTTCTTGCGTGAGCTTCTCTTTAGAGCATGGAATAAATACGTGATCATCATCTTAGTTCTTCTGCTTCTTTTTGCAGCACACTTGTTTTTTTTTATAAGATTTGTATTACTCCAGGCCATGCAATGTGCTTTCCTAGGTTTAACAAAGGCATACAGCTTCTTACTTATGTTGCTGTCACCCAGTCCGTCGTCTTTATTTATGCTTTAGTTACTTACACTCAGAACTGTACTGCTCAACCATACTCAACGCTACACCACTTCACGCCACTATAGTACTGTACACCACTCCACAGCTCTCTTATACATCACTCTAGGCCACTCCACACTATTATGCACTCCAAGCTATGGCACACCACTAAAGCACTTTGTGCCTCTCCACTCAATGCCACTTTATATCATTCCACCCTACATCACTACATTTAACTCTACGACACTCTACTTTATGCCACTGCACTTAAC
This sequence comes from Lissotriton vulgaris, assembly GCF_964263255.1. NCBI lineage: Eukaryota > Metazoa > Chordata > Amphibia > Caudata > Salamandridae > Lissotriton > Lissotriton vulgaris. The sequence goes on along the minus strand of NC_141686.1, from coordinate 46,934,336 downwards.
ACAACACTAATCCCCCACCCTGAGACTCCACGTCCCTCTACTTATCACTCCACACAATGCCATTCTAAGGCACGCTATGCCGCTCCACTCTAAGCCTCTCCATGCCGCTCTACTGTACAGAACTGTACTCTATGCCACTCCACCCCGCACAATGCCACTCTACGGCACTCCACTCAACTCCATTCCACTCTATGTCACTGCACGCCACTCTAGTTTACACCACTCCAACTGTACTGGCAGATGAATGCAAGCTCTGTTCAGAAGGACTTTATGTAAGTGTGTAACCTTGCAACACCAGCTCTCTAGTGGGGGGTCGCTGGCACTTTTATAGGCCCTTTCCCAAGTGGTTTGCGATGAAGAGTTATGTTTGCTCATGTAAGGCATGTCCATCTCTGTGTACCACTGTCACCTCTCGACCTTAGATGACACTAGAGACACTGTCTGACATGTACGCTTCTGTTTATCCTTTCACTGTTAACCTGCTCTTACTGTTCCTTGTATTTTTCTGGGTGCTCACTTTTACATTTACTGTTGAGTTTTATTTCATTTGCAAGTGTGCTTTTAAGTAATCTGTAAATATCACAATTTATTGCTGTGCGCCAGCCAAGATTGTAGACTTTGTAGCACTTGTTGTCCAAGAGGAGTGCATTGTTACTCTGTGGCTGGGTCTCACAATGGTCTGTTCCAGGTATTCACTTCTAGGTAGGAGAAGGAGTGACCGCCGCATCTGCTACGCGGATGCCGGGGGGGGGGGGGAGGGTTAGAGGAAGGGGCACAGAGCAAAGATGCCTGATGGTATGTTGGAAATTTAGGCGGTGTTTCAAGTAGGTGAGTCTGCAGTTGTATGCAGCATTCTATGTATGGGTCAGAAGATTGAACTGGCATCTTTCCAGTACAGGTAGCCAGTGGAGTTGCCTAAGGTAAGGAGTGGTGTGGGTACGTTTAGAGAAATCTAGGATCTACAGCATTCTGTATGGTCTGTATTTGTCAGATGAGGTGAGCTGCAATCCCTGCGTGGAGATCGCTGCCATCATCCAGTTGGCTGGAGATGAGGGCCTGGGTTATAATGCATCTTGAGCTTTGGGGAAGCCATGTAAATATCTACTGAAACATGCAGAGGATAAAAAAAAGCAGGAGCAGGAGCTAGAATTGCCCCGTCATCATGGTTTGCTTGTTGTCCAGAATGATGCCTAGGTTCCTAGCATGGTCAGTAGGGGTAAAAGTAGGTCCGAGTACCACGGCCACCAGGATGTGTCCCATGGGAGGCTTTTGTGTCCGAAAATCAGTACCTTTATCTTGTCAGTGCTGAGCTTAAGGCAGTTGTCCTTCATCCAGATGGTGACAGCAGCCATGCAGTTGTGGAAGTTGGTCTGAGTGGTGTCTACGGAGAGGGAGAGGATGAGTTGTGTATTGCCAGCATTGGATAGGATGTTGAGTCCATGGATTTCGGCAATGCTGGCCAGACGCGTCATATGTTTTGAAGAGGGTGGGACTGAGCAAGGATCCTTCGGTAAGTGCACAGATCATTTCCTTGGGTTCAGATGTGAAGGAGTAAAGGAGAACCTTTGGGGTTTTTTTGGTGAGGAAAGAGGCGATCCATCTGAGAGCGGCTCCTTGGATGTTAATTTGTTTACCACAAAAGGAGCAGGTAGATCTTTGTCAATGATTACTAAATGGCAGTACAGGTTACACTAACATTGTTATCGGATGGTTTATATCCCAGGTGTTAAAAATATAATGGTTGACTGCCTTTAGAGGTTAAATTTAAAAGTTGTATTCCAGAAGTGTGAGACATCTTGGAAGGACTAGGATGATATTGCAGTCACCAAATTGTCAACTGTTGTCCAGGAAGCCATTTCTGAGCATGGATTGGATAGAAGCTGTGCAGCAGGATGAAACTCTAAAACAAGTGATGACTTACGTTGGGAGTGGATGGCCATCCGGAAAAATTTAGATGCGTTGTGGGATGTCTATAAATCTACTGGGCCAGAGCTTTCAATGGATTTTTGTACAGGTCGAATATTTTGGTTGTTGCTGAGAAGTTGAAGTCCAAAGTAGGTTCTTTGGAACATGAAGGTCCTAAAGGGATGAGGTTCATGAAAAGAAGAGTAAGGGACATGTTTTGGTGGGCAGGAATAGCTAGAGAGGCTGAACATTCTGTCAGGGAGTATGTTTATTGTGTGGCCTGTGAAAGTCACAATTCCCACTGGTGTGAGTACCGTTCTGTGCTTGATAAACCAGAGTCCAAGTTGGCCATACATATAATTGCTCCTTTGGGCGTAGGTAACACCCTCGTCAACTAAGGCATTGTAGTAATTGATTATCAGTCAACATGGCCTGAGGTGACGTTTGTGACCAACATTACCTCATATGCTGTGAAGAATATGTTCGAGAAGTTGTTCTTGCCGGAAGGTGCGCCTGATGAAATCATCTCTGAAAATGGGCCACAATTTGTCTCAGAGTTTGAAGAATTCCTTAGGGGTTATGGCATTAAGAACACCAGGACATCAATATATCATCTCAAAAGCAATGGTCTTGTGGAACGTTGTAATAGGAGAATATTCAATTGTCTTTAGAAAATGTATTGGACTAGATGTTAAAGGTGAGGAAGTTGCTATGGGCAATCTGCACTACCCCTAATACAGAAACCAAGGTTTCACCTTGCATCTTGAGGAAAGGAAGAGTACCAGGTTCAAATGTGAACAGCACTTACATGCAGAAGTAAATGCCTTTTTAAAGAAATCTTGGACAGTGAGAGGAGGAAGGCTCCTCAGAACAGGTATGCGTGGAGTGCATTTAGAAAGTTGATGGTGGAAGAAGGTGACATGGTTGGGGTCAGAAAGGTTAGTTCTGATAGAGGTGTTAGTCACTTTTTAGCCCCAAAAGGCAGTAAGAGTGTGAATGCATACTGTGACCTTAGACAACGGCAGGTGTTGGAACATGGAGAAAATATCTGTGGTACAGGATGCAGGGACGGCTCCTGTATAATGGTGGAGGAGCGCCGCCCCACAGCCTGTGCCAGCAGACAATAAATCAAATGATAACACAATGTAATTATTTTATTTATGCTGTGAGCACCACAATACAAAAGTATAGGGCGGGCCGGCATGTCAGGGAGGAGTCAAGTACACTCATAAGAGCACATGTGTGTTTGGCCGCCCGTCCGAGGCCAGCCAAACTCAAATGTGCACTTATGTTTCTTTAACCAGGCTGTATTACACAGCCGGCCGGAGAAACCGCACTGACTCCAATGCACCACCTGAGCGGCAAAAAAGGCTGCTCAGACCAATCTTTGTGCTGCTCTCATGTAAAAACAGCACCTGGTTTGGGTGCAGAGCCTGTGCCCTAAAGGCCCATCACCTTCTGGCCAAATATATTTTATTCCCCCCCACCCCCCAAACCCCGGCCCTCTCCACCGTCGGCCACCCTACCACTTTAGGTAAGCGGACGCTGCCACTGACAGGATGTTCCTGTTATGAGATAATCACAGAAAGCTGTTGTGAGAAGGTCATCTAGCAAACATGCTGTGCCTGTTAAGTTACGGGAGTACTAGTTAGGTCTTTTTAGTACATACATGAAAATGTATAATTGACTGATTTTGCAACCTTGCATTTATTTGCTTGAAGAATGTTTTTTTTATAGTTGAATTGTATCCCTTATTGGTTTGCTATCTTGTGCCTATGCTATGTACATTTCTTATATGTACGGTGGGTAGGGGTAGGATGTATTGGGTTCTGCTTTGTAATACCAGAGCATCATAATGTGTTTGGAATGTAGTGCTATGAAATACCGGTAGTTTGCTGTGACCTTTTTTCCTTGAGGTCATGGATGAGTAAACCTACCCTGTTTTGGTGCTTCCTTTCAGTTATCCAATCAGGAGACTCGACCTCAACATCCAGCAAGGAGACTGAAAGGCTGGGACTGGACAGCCAGGATACTGACAAACTGAGCAAGAGATGATTGACCAAGGTACTGAATGAACCACCAGTAAAGATAAAGATACGGATTACTGATCGACTGGCAGGCTGATAGACTGTTCAGTTGCCAGGGTAACTAGGAAACAGATTTCCACCTGGATCAGTCAGGAGAAATACTGTCCAACAGGATAGCCAAGAGACCATTTTACCAGCCAGGAGACAGATTTATTAACTGAAGATCAGAAAAGGGATAGATTGGCCAAATGGCAGTTTGGCTGTTCGGAATACTAAAAAAAGTAGTAGCCAACCACGAGATGGATCAAATGAGTGTCAGAGACTAAATAACTTGGAGACCGACCCAAAACTGTCTAGACATGAGGCCAAACAGTAGTAAGAATGATCGATCAGCCAGGAGAATGGCTGGCTGGCTCGGAGACCAAAAAACATCTGGGGACCAGACAAACAGCAACTTAGCTGATAAGAAATCTGACCATGTAGTGGTCAGACGCACTAATCTACATGGAAGCAGAGCTGGACTGTGGCAATAGAAAACCTATATGAATGAAGGTTGACAGATGGGGGATCATACAGACTGGGGGTAGTGGGGGTTTGGGGGGGAGAGGAGGGGGGAGGAGGGGAGCCTGCGAGATAGCAGGGTGAATGTCAGAAGTAAAATTCAAAATGGGGAAGGAGGAGGAAGAGGAGGGCACATTTACTGAACAATTACAATGAAAGGACATGAATGAGAAATTTTGATAAAAAAAGAGGACAAGGAGAGGGTGAAATTGATGGGGACGCAGAGGGAATGCTAAACAGATGGGTAAGAGGAAGCCTATGAAAGAAAGCTTAGTGGTGCGAGACTAGACGAGAAAAACCAGGTGTAGGTCCTGCTCTTAATAAATGAACTTTTATATAAATATGCAACTAAGACTGGCAGATCAAATTAATATCATGACAATAGTAATCCCAAAATCCAGAATATAAAAGCATGGATACATTTCTTGTATTATCGTAAATTCAAACTGTACTGAAGGATATAACCAATTCCTTTGATATGCAAAGGCCCCACTAATTAAAAGACTATACCAATATAAAAATTGATCACCTATACCGTTGCTGCTATTAAAATTTACAAACAGAAAATAGTTACTATGCATGATGATCCTGGTTTTCGAGTACATATGTTGATAGGACTAACATCTACATCCCAATATAAGATACACTCTTCATTAGAAATCAGTGTTACGGATGCTTGCTTCAAAACGGGTGAAAGTTCATTTTCTGGAATACAAAAAGATTGAGAGTAATGTAAAATTGTTATAAGACCTGTGGGCTTTAAATACATTGTAATATATTTTCTATAAAAAAACTATTAACAACTTTAAGGCACCCATACATCACCACAGTAAACACATCTAAAGTACAAAGAATACAAAACGCAATAATATCAATACAATAACACGTGCAAAAAAATATGGAACTAAAGCAATCAAAAACAGCCTCTCCAGCTTGCAAGAGGGTTGCGGCAAAGTCAGATACAAAGTTCAGTGCTCAGGACGGAACTGTTCCGTCATGAGCACTGGTGGGCGTGTGCTGAACTCGGAACGTTCCGTCATCGCACCTGCCCATGGGGGAAGCTCTGGCAGTCCACCCCTTGGGCCATCCATCTAACTCCCCAAACAAGGATGGCAGAGATAGAGTTTCTGCTGCCACCCTGAACACCTCTCAGCAATCCCATGACATCAGCATGAATGGCGCACGCCATCATGAAGAGCCACCGGACCCGCTGGAAGCCATTTTCTTCCAGCACATCCAAAGAAAAGGTAGATTTCCATGTGCACAGGGGCATCGGGGGGGAGAGGAAAGAGTCTTTTCCCTTCCACGATGTGTCTGCAGGGCATTTTGCTGCACAATCGATCATGAGGTCACGATAGTGCAGCAGGAAGGCTCCCACTAGCACCAGGAATTTTTTATTAGGAATTGAAAGCAATCTCTTGGGCAAGGGTCGCTTCCTATAAGGGGCATTTTGTGTCGGCTGTTTTCTGCCCCCTCCCTTTCCGGGAACAGATTAGGCTGATTTTGAGGCCCGGGGGAGGGGGAAGAAACCACCACTAGCCCCAGAGAATTTAAATCTTTATGCCTGGAGCAACCCCTTTGGAAAGGATTGCTCCCCCCACAATTTTTTTCTAGTACTTCTAGACGTTTTCTTCCCCCTCTGGGGCAGATCGGCCCTATGTTGAGGATCATTTGCCCCTGGGGGTGGGAGTGGGGGCAGACAACCCACTAGCACCGGGGATATGTATATTTTATCTCCTTTGCTAGCAGATTTGCCATTTGGGTAATGACATAGCATGTTGTAATGTTTTATTTCTTGTCATTAACATTCGTGATTGTAATATTTTATTTCTCCTTCTTATTCTAGTTCAAGGCTTTTGCTCTTTTGACCGATGTTCCAGGTTACAGTTTTGTCACTGGTAATTCTGCAGTGTGTGTAGTTGCATGTGTTTGGTAAGAAAATGCTTTTTGTACTATTTACTCTAAATAAGTTTCATTTCCCTGCATGAATGTTTTTTGTAAATAGTGTAATAATAGCAGTATGTTTAGCTTCTGTTTTATTGTGTGTGAAAATCTTTTCGCATTGGTGCATTTTGTCTTCTTGTGAGTAATTCTCTTTTCTTTCTTTCTAATGGGATATCGTTGGTTTTTGCTGTGTCGCTGCAGAGTAGGTGCTGGTAAGTCTAGCTGTCTCTGGCAAGTGGTTGGTATAGTTTTTGAGTATATAGATCTTTGTGATGAAGCCACAATTGTTTATGACTTATTTTGCACAGTGTTGGTTGTTGTTGACTTGTTTGTGAAGTATTTCTTAGTAAGGATTATTATGGCTAGCTGCAGGAGGACGGCTCAGCAGGTTGTTGGTATGCTTTTCGAGTTTTCCCCTGACCAGGATTATGAGACGGACTCTGCAGCTGCGGCAGAGGAGGGAGTGGAAGATTCTGGCAGTGAATTTTCTGTCCGAGAGGAATCATCTGATGATGAAGCCACGCTCAGTGCAGCGGAAGTGCCTGTTTTAGAGTAGGACACTGATGTGCCGATAGTGCCGCAAGATGTATCAGGATTGCAGCGGGGGTACAAGGCTTCCCATTGGAAGAGCTAACCTCTGGGCTGCCCAAAGACATGATGCAGTCAACGTTGCCTGCCTTTACTGGTGTCACTGGGTGTTGAGTGGATACTAAAAACATTTTGCCCATACATTTTTTCAGTTCTTTATGGAAGATGTATTTTTTGGAGGAGATTGTTGAGCAGACTAATTTGTATGCTGAACAGTGTTCGAGGCACAACCGTGCCAGACCAAGGCCTTCTCCTAAAGCAACACAATGGACTCCCACAAATCTGGGAGAGTTGAAGAAGTTCTTGGGTTTAACCTATAGGATAGGCTTGATAAGGAAGCCATCAATGTCTTCATATTGGTCTTGTAGTCCCTTGATGGTTAGGGCTATATTTCCAGCAATAATGAGTCATGATCAGTATTTGCTTCGGCTTCGAATGCTGCATTTTGTCGATAAAGGTTGAGTGTGGCCATGTGATCATCCAGATTATGACCTTCGTTTTAAGATTTGGTTTCTCCTTGATCACTTTGTAGATCAGTTTTCTGAGATCTATGCTCCAGAGAAAGAAATATCTGTGGATGAGTCTTTGGTCTTGTTTAACGGCTGCTTGTTTATTAGGCAGTATATTCCTAGCAAGAGGGTACACTGTGGAATTAAGATTTATATGCTGTGTGAGAGTAGGACTGGATATGTCTCTAATTTCAGGGTGTACACTGGTAGGGATTGCAGGATTGATCCCCCCCTCTCCTCCCCCCCCCCATGGTTATCCATCCACTTTTGGAGCGAGTGAGATAATCGTATGGGAGCTTGGCTTGGCAGAGGACTTTTTAACAAAGGCCACCATTTATATGTCGATAACTTCTACACTGGTGTGCAGTTGTTTAGGGAATTGGTCAAAGTGGATACTGTTGCTTGTGGCACAATCCGCTTGAACCATAAAGGTTTCCCAAAATAACTTGTTTGTCAAAAGCTTGAGTGGGGACAATGCAGTGCGCTCCGTAGTGAGGAACTTCTAGCTGTGAAGTGTGCAGACAGGAGAGATGCCTACATGCCGATTTCCATCCATAATGAAAGTACTTCTTCACCTGTAACTGTTTGGGGTGAGGTTGCTTTAGTGCGCAAACCTGTGTGTATTTTAGACTAGAATAGGCACATGGATGGTGTTGATAGAGTAGAGGAGAGGTTGTAACTTTACATTGCTCTTCGTAAGGCTTACATTTGGTATAAGGCAAGTTGGAGTGGTGAAGGCTGTGGCTAGAGTGAAAGATTGACACTTTGCTGATCACATTCCTCCCACACCAAAAAAAGCATTTCCCAGTAGGAGATGTAGAGTCTGTGGGTGAAGAGGTACGGGGAAGGAGACGTATGTACTGCCAGGGTGTCCTAAACCTGTGCTGTGAGTGCCTGCTTGTTTCAGAATGTACCACATGCAAAAGTGTTTTTGGCAGCATCCATGAGTTTTAAAGTGAACTGCCTGGTCTGTATGGTTTAATATTTTTTGTTCAGTTTCAAGGCTGGCATTGGTGCAATGTATTTAGTTACAGCTTTTGTGTTTGCAGTTTTGTATCTACTTACAATTTGCTTGTGTTTTCTTTTTTGAAAAAAAACGCCAAAATGTGAGGACTGTGTGCGTGGACTGGTGCTTAGCTGGCAGTGTGTGTGGACTGGTGCTTGGCTGGCAGCGTGCTTGTACTGGTGCTGGGCTGGCAGCATGCGTGGACTGGCGCTTGGCTGGCAGTGTGCATGGACTGGCCCTGGGCTGGTGGGGTGTGTGTGGACTGGCGCTTGGCTGGCAGTGTGCGTGGACTGGCGCTTGGCTGGCGGTGTGCGTGGACTGGCGCTTGGCTGGCGGTGTGTGGAACTGCGCTTGGCTGGCGGTGTATGAGTATTGATTTGCTGCTGGTCACTTTACACATTGGTGGGCAAACACCAGTCCACACAATCTGTCAGCCAGTGTGCTTGCTGTGTCAGGAATGTGGGTGTATGAAAGTGATGGGCCCTTGAATGGGTCGGTCTGTTGATGCAAGTGTTTTAATGTGCTGGGCCAGTAGCTGGCTGTATGAATGGTTTTGTGGGTGTCACACGTATGAAAGGTGTGTGAATGACCTGTAAAGAGGTGGGTGCCTTATTGCGGCGTTACAGCTCACGAGCTGTGAGTTACTGTTTCAGTTTTTTGTCTTTTCAATTATTAAGAGTGCATTTAATTTTTGTGAAATCTCTTGTTAAAAAAATTATATATTATGATCCATCATTCACCCTCGTATGTGTGTGTGTGTGTGTGTGTACTTGACGAATATATGGTTGTGCAGTAATAATTTTCTTTTCTGTCTTTCTCTGGCAGGGTGTACATTATATCTTTTTGCGAATGTTGCAACGTGTTGGTTCCGTGGCTGGCGGTGTGAATGGTTTTGTGTTTATCACGTACAAAAGGTGTGTGAATGGCCTGTAAAGCATTTTGGGCCTCGACGTGGATTTACAGCTCACAAGTTGTGAATTACTGGTTCAGTTTTTTGTCTGTTCAATTATTAACCGTGCATTTCATTTTTGTGAAATATCTTGCTAATAAAGTTTTATATATTGAAGCATCAACCTCTTGCCAAATCCAACCAGTATGTGTGTGCTTGAGGAATAGATGTCTGTGCCGTAATGATTATCTTTTCTGTCTTTCTCTGCCAATGTGCACATTCCCTCTAGGGAAAATCTAGCAACTTTAGATGTTTTCGTAAACAAACCACTCAGGGGAGTACACAGTGGTCTCTCTCACATGAATACTAACAAGTTTTCTTACCCACAATGTCCTGAAAACCTCAGAATGTGACTAAAATCACATTTTCCTTGCATTACTGTGTCATAACTTTCCAGTTTCAGAAAGAAACCAAAGAATTCTTACCACCCAGCAATAACTCAGGTCTCCTGACAAAAATGGTACCCATTTGTCGAGGTGGGCCTAGTGCCCGCGACAGGAAACAGCCAAAATGCAACGTGGACGCATAACATTTATCCAGTGAAAACTGACCATTTTTACGCAATGTTCCTAGCTGTGGATTTCGGACCCTAGCTAAGCCAGCATTTTGGCCCCATTCCCTGTTACGGGTACTTGGCCTACCCACACAAGTCAGGTACCATTTTTATCAAAAAACTTGGGGAATTGCTGGGTGGGTGGAAGTTTGTGGCTCCCTGCAGATTCCAGAACTTTTCATTACAGCAATATGTGGAAAATTTCATTTTTGGGGACAAAGTTTGAGGTTTGCAAGGGATTCTGGGTAACAGAACCTGGCGAGACCCACACAGAGCAACCCATCCTGGATTGCACAGGATGTCTAGTTTTAAAAAATGTGTGGGTTTGCTAGGTTTCTCTAGCGCCAGTTGAGCTACGGTCCAAAATCTACAGCTAGGCACATTGTGAAAAAATGGTCAGTTATCACTGGAAAAATGTGATGTGTCCACGTTGCGTTTTGACTCATTTCCAGTCACAGGCACAAAGCCTCCCCACAAAAGTGAGGTACCATTTATATTGGGAGACTTGGGGGAACACACAATAGTAGAACAGGTGTTACCAATTGACTTTCTATGCAATTTTCCCTTTCCAAATGTAAGACAGTGCTTAAAAAAGAAGTCCTTTTGAAAAATGCCCTCTAATTCACATGCGAATATATGGGTCCCCACAAATTCAGAGATGTGCAAATAACCACGGCTTCTAAACTCCATATGTTGTACCCATTTCGGAAATACATAGGTTTCCTTGATACCTATTTTTCACTCTTTATATTTTACCAAATGAATTGAGGTATACCCGGTACACAATGAAAAAACATTGCAAGGCGCTGCTCAGTTTTTGGCTCTGGGTACCTTGGGTTCTTGATGAACCTATAAGTCCTATATATCACCGTAGCCAGAAGGGTCCAGCAGAAATAACTGTATATTGCTTTTAAAAATCTGCCATACTTAGTATACGTTACAGTGGAAAACGTAGGTACAAATGGCTGTTTTTTTCAACTTAATTTCAATATATTTTATTTCAACTGTTACTTTCTATAGGAACAACTTACTTGAGGGATCTACACAAATGACCTCTTGCTGAATTCAGAATTTGTCTATAATTTAGAAATATTTAAGTTTCCAGGATCCATTATTGGTTTTACACCCATTTCTACCACTAACTGAAAAGAGGTAGAAAGCACAAAAATAAGAAAAATAGGCCATATCCCTGTAAAATGCCAAAACTGTGTAGAAAATGTTGGTTTTCTGACAGAAGCCTGCCTGTTCCTGAAAGCTGGGAAATTAGTGATTTTAACACTGCACACCCTTCGTTGATACCATTTGCAGGGAAAAAACCGACGCTTTCTTCTCTAGCACCTTTTTCACTTAAAAAAAAAAAAAGTAGCTGTATTTTGGCTAATTCCTTGGGCCCCTCCAGGGAAATCGACAGTCCACTGGATGTGTGGAAAAAAAAAGGACCCAAAATTGGCATGGATATCTTATGTGGACAAAATGTTACAGGAGCCGAAGCATAAACTACCCCAAATATCCAAGAAAGGTTTCGCACGGGGGGGGGAAGAAGGGGAGGCCTAGCAGTGAAGGCGTTAAACAAATCCTTATTGCTTCCTGAAAAGACTCAATCACTGATGACATCCAGTGAATGTGTGGTTTTCTGAAAATGTAATATGTTTTATATATGAACATCTCAAGGTCGATGGAAGAATAAATGGGAATATAAGTGTCTAAATGGATGATTTGTTTTTGTAAAATTGATTGTGTAACTGACTGATTAAGTGTATTTTAGTGAATACATGGGTTAGTGAGTAATATTTCAATATCTAAATATCTGAATACGTCTCTCACTTTGTGTATAAGTGGCTGCATGGGTTGGTGAGTAGCTGCATGAGTCTGTATGGGTTATTAGTTGGTTTTCTGACTATCAGTATGAATGTCTTAGTGTCTATATGGTTAGGTGGGGTATTAGTGCATAGATGCATGAATGAGTGACTCACTGTTTGTATGTGTTGAACACAGCATGTATGTGGGACTGTATGGGTGGATGAGTGTGTGTTAGTGAGTGAATGGCTCAATAGTGTCTTTATGAGTAACTACATATGTTTTACACTAGTATATGTGAGTATTGGTATATGTGAGAGAGATTGGAAGAGATCCTGTATAAATAAGTATGTGTTTCTATAAGTGATTGTTTAAGAGAGTAAGTATGTGTAAGTTTCTGTAGAAGTGTGGTGGTGTGTGTATAACTATATATACAAGTAAATGGATTTTTGATACATTGTTTGCATGTGTGGCTGAGTGTCGGTGTGTAACAGGATGTATAGGTGTACGAGTACATAGGATGAGTGAGTACATGTATGAGTGACTGTATAAAATTGTTGGTGAATGAGTCGATGTGTGTGTAGATCTTGGAATTACCGAATAAGTGTGTTGTAACTGGTATTGGTATCTCCATAGTTTTGAAAATGTTAGTTTCTATTTTTGAGTGTGTGTATCAAAGGTTATGTTAGGGTGAGAGGAGGCCTGCCACTGTATCACAAGGATCATGTCATCAATGATGTAATTTGAGATGTCATGAGTGATGTTACTGACCATGTCATGAGTGATGTAATATGGGACGTCATCAACAGTGCATTGCGGGCGCGCAAGTTATAGTTAACGGGGACATTTCTTTGGTTTTGTACGAGTGAAATGTGCAACTAACTAGAACGCCCTTGAAAGCTATGGTTTTTCCAGTGAATTTCTAAGGTTTTTTTAAAGTCTAATTTAACTATAACGTGCCTGAAACCTATGGTTTTTTCAGTGAGTTTCAAAGCTTTTTTAAATGCTAATTCCTAACTATAACGTGCCTGAAACCTATGGTTTTTTTAGTGAATTTCAAAGGTTTTTTTAAATGCTTGTTTCTAACTATGCCTACAGCGGCAGAACATGTGAAGGAAGAAAAAACGCACAGAAAGAAGCAAAACAAATGCAGAAAGAAGCAAAAGAAGTCCTCAAAGACAAAGAAAAGTGCAGGATAAAGCAGGACATGTGCAGAAAGAACCAACAGAGGAGCAGAAAGAGGCCTTGTTACAAAATCATCCTGTGCCCATAACTTTTTCAGACGGATTCTGGTGTTAACTGACTGACTAACCAGACCTAGAGCCAGTGGTATGCTAAAATACACTTAGAATACAGTGAAACTACTTATACACTAGGGAACACTATGCTTTCATCAAAAGGCGGAAGGCGCACTCATTGAAATCACAGAGACGTTTTATTTAGTCCAAACTATTTTCTTCTTTATTTTGGTAATTTTACCCGATAAAACAAACAGCCAATGCGTTTCGTTACTTTCCGTAACTTCGTTGGGGCATAATATTCAGATGTTGTAGTAAACCAACGAGCTGACGGTAATGACCACAAGATGGATGCGTGATGCAGAAACCGCAGCTTCTAAAAACGAATTTAATGGATACTCTTCCACATATATATAATGCGTCACACTCAGGAAGATACTACGTAGATATTCTTTATCACTGAAAAGTCTCGCAGTATAGTAACTCCAAGGAACAGTGTATTGAGGAGCCTCACCAGCGTTTATTTAAAGGAGACTTAATTCCCCAACTTAAAATGCGCCACAGGGCTTGTTTCAACACATCAGTCAGACCCCGTCCCCTCCCTTCACCACTGTGTAAACACGCCCTGTGGCCATTTTAATTTGGTAGATCAAGTCCCCTTGAATCTTGAGGGTCCCTAGGGTCCAACTAGCCCAATAGGTACCTCCAGTAAGCACCACAAAGCTGCGTTTCAGAGAGGTGGAAAGAGTGGCACGGCCTAGACCACCTCTGCAACGCAGCGCGGCGGCGCTTACTGGAAGCACCTGGTGGGCTAGTTGGCCCCCAGGGGCCCTCAGGATTGAAGGGGAATTTTTTCCCCAACTTAAAACATGTCACAGGGCGTGTTTGCACATGTCACCTCAGGCCCTGCCCCCTCCCTTCACTACTGTGCAAACGCGCCCGTGGCGCGCTTTAATTTGAGGGATTAAGTGTCCTTGAACCGTAACAGTCCCTGGGGTGCAACTAGGCCACCAGGTACCTCCATTATGTGCCACAGAGCTGCCTTGCAGAGAGGTGTAAAAAGGGTGTGGCCTCTGATCACCTGTCTGCAACGCAGCTCCCTGGCGCATACTGGAGGTTCCTGGTGGGTTAGTTGGCCCCCAGGGACCCACAGTATTCAAGGGGAATTAGTTCCCCCATCTGCAAACACACCAGGGGGCCCACCCAAGGCCATAATCGGCCCCGGGGACCCCATCCCCAGGGCATGGCCATTTTTTTTTCTCTCTTTTTTTGGAGGGGGGCTGCCTTGTTCCACTCAGGAACCCCATCCCCCGGGGCCGGCCTTTGTTTTTTAATTTTGAGATGGGGGCGCGTGGTCCCCCTCCCAGGCCACTAATAGCCTGGGGGACCCCATACCCCATCCCCCGGGGCTGGCCCTCTCCGTTGGGGACCCTGGGGGTCCCCAATACCCCCACGGTCCCGCCGGTTCCCCGCGTCCTGCGGAAGCCGGCATTGCTTTTCCACACGGGGAGCTGGTAAGATGCAGCTCCTCGTGTGGAAAAGCAATCTGCTTTGGTTTTTGAAAGAAAGAGCAGGTTTCCTGCTCTCTCTTCCAAAACCAAAGCAGAGTTTGCTATGGCAGGTGGGCACCCCGGGACACTGCAGGAGCTGGTCCTGGGGGGTGGCAGGACCCTGGGCCATAAGAGGGCTCGAGGAGGGGGGCCACGCGTTCCCCCTCTCAACATTAGCAAAGCCCCGGGGAGGTGGTGGTCCCCGGGGCTGGGGGGTCCGTAACGGACCCCCCAATTTGCATACTTAGAGCCCTGGAGAGGTGGTGGTCCCCGGGGCGTGTGGGGGGCTCAAGCCCCCCACACAGGTTAGATTTTTAAAAAAAACAAGCACCAGGGGAATTTCTATGGTTTTGTATGAATGAAATGTCCAACTAACTAGAATGCCCCAGAAACCTATGTGTTTTTCAGTGAATTTCTAAGGTTTTTTAAATGCTAATTTCTAACTATAACGTGCCTAAAACCTACGATTTTTTCAGTGAAATGCCCTGCTGCAATTCGAGCAGACCGCCAGCGCCGGATTTCCTTTGCTGCTTGAAACAGAGTCAGTTTTTGTGGGAGCAGAAAGGGAACAGCAACAAGGTTTCCTCCATCATGTGACCCACTTGGGTAAAAGATTTATTTTATTTGACAAATCTCAACGGCACCCACTGGGGTTAAATATTGAGGAACTACAGGGACCATGAGGCTTTGTGGCCACACCTACCGGGGGGACCAAGAAATATATCAGGTGATCCTCATTGCAGCCGTGACTTTTGTTGCCAGTGATCAAGGGGAGAGTGCTGCCTGAAACACGTTTGGCCATTTGATGTGCACAAGAGGACGACAGCGGTTTCTCTGTGCCAACCTACAAAATAAAGGATTTAATTCTCTCTTGTGTGTGGCATTTCTACAGGGGCAACCTTTGTGACTGGAGAGATTATATATATACATATATACATACATATATACATATATACATATATACATAAACATACATACACGAATACATACATACATACACGTATACATACATACACATATATACATACACATATACATACATACACATATACACACATACATACACATATACATACATATATATACACACACATATACATACATATATATACACATACATACATATACATATATACACACACATATACATACATACATACATATACATATATATACATATATATACATATACATATATATACATATACATATATATACATATATATACATATACATATATACATATACATATATATACACTTATACATATATATACACTTATACATATATATACACTTATACATATATATATACATACATACATATATACATACATATATATATATACATACATACATATATACATACATACATATACATACATACATATACATATATACATACATACACATACATATATATACACACATATACATATATACACACATATAGATATATACACACATACATACATACACACACACCTCTGATATTCCCCATTTAGGAGGAGTACACAACAACTCCCAGCCCATAGTTGTGTATTTTGTTAAGGCCAGATCCCATCTAAAGGGTGCCCAGCAGGCCTTTATGCAGGTCCCAGCCACTGGTCAGATCCTGTTCTCACACCCAAACCCTTACAGTTCACTGGACAAGCCTTTAGCTTAAATGTTCTGTCTGAAAGTGGTGGCCATCCTCAAAAGCCCCATTCCCAAGATTACACTATATACGGCCATCCACCATTTTCAGTATAGGTTCCTTCCCTCCCAAAATACCACTGGGCACAACCTTTGGCAGGCTGTATCCAATGACTTCTGAGTGCAAACTCAATGCTTAATGTGCGTTTTAAGACCATTATTTGTTCTGGGTATGGCCAGTGCATTCTGCGTTCAGCTCCTGGCTTTTGACCCAGTCCAGCTTAAAGTTCTATAATCTCCTTTGTAGCTTCACTGGTGCCAGAGAAGACATCCCAAATGACAGTTATTGTGAGATGTCATGAGCAGTGTTCAAGCAGGATATTGTTCGATTCCTCAGCACGTGTTGCATTTCAGTTTTTTTTATGGTTTACATCATCACCATAGCATCCCTTCGACTGAAGTATTTGTAGTGAAATTTAATTGATTCTTAGAACAAATCTTTTCTCTTTAATAACAGAAAGCACCGAGTATGCCTTGGCCCTGTATAACATGTCATTTTGCCATCTGTAGCAAAATCTGTACAGTACATGGCCTATAGCTACCTCTGCTACCCATTACTTACCTCTTCTAACCATTACTCACAACCTGCTGCACACGGTCATTTGCTATACACAGTAACTCTCAGGGTGAGGCGGAGCATCCAGCCATGCCCCGTGCACCTGAATTCATCATGCATGTGCGCTACACTGAAATTCGTGCACCAGCTGTATAGATTTGTTTTGTGAATGGATCAAGTGTTTTTACTTGGTCATAGGCTCTGGCGGTTAGAGCTTCTTCATGTTTTCATGTTGACCTTCTGGTATGCAACTGAGTTCCGATGGAAAACCCTGAGCGCCTGTACTTTTTGTAGCAAAGGTTCTCTATGGACAACCTCCTCCGCTCCTGCAGGTCGGTTTTCTAGAAGACTAAGAAGGATCCAACTATCTCTATACCTGTTGCTCTAAGAGCTCCATTGCTACACAGTGTCCAGTTCTACAATTCTGTCCTGCATCTCTTGCCTAAACATGGTATGCCATAGTGTCAAGTACTGCCACCCGGGCCATGTTCTGTGCAGTGAAGTTGGCCAGAGTTAGACCTAGGCTGAGCCACTGTTTATATCTCCTACTGGTGGAGTTTCTGTACATACCTGTACATGCCTATCAGGTGCTGAACTTGATTAGTCGTGGCATTTGACTGGAATGTCACCAAAAGGTTTTTTTTCTGTACTTTTAAACAATTTTTTTATACATAATATTTTAATTGGGCTTATACATATAGGAATTATCTCTGATCGTGCCCACTCGGAAAATGTTTTAGAAATAATTTTTGTACTAATCAATTTACTGTCTCATTTATGTCTGTTTTTAAATGTTTTTAGCATACTTTTTATGGTATTTTTTACCGAAAAAAAGTTTCTTGATGATGATGATTAGTCGGTGTGTCCTGCCACATCTCCGATGTCACAACACAGCCAGCATACAGCCTGAAAAATGCTCTGTTGGGTAGCTGACGGAAGTTCATGTTGCCTGCATCTATTGATGCATCATTGATAGCTGTGGAAGATCACCTTCCCTTAGGATTGCCTTGAAAGATACTTTTTGTTCCTGTGGAAGGTTTTCTAGAAACATTGAAGGCGTTCATCCAATGCCCACCATGTCTATCTAGAAAAAAGGTTTTCCTCTTGAACTAAACAGCTGGAAAATCCTCATTACAGCTGCTATAACGTGCTATTCAATAGTTAAACAGAAATATTAATCCTGCCTATACCATAAGAAAAAATAAAATACATTCATTAAAATATTAATAGCCAAGGTGCATAGTGCTTTTGTATGAGAGCTACAAATCATATTCTAGCAGCACCATCTTTAAAATTTGCTCTAAGGCCCCAAATGTATTGCAACAACTTTGAAACAGAAAAGACGATACAGCTTCTGGTTTCTGTCTTGCATGATGGCGATCTTGGATACCCAATAGGCAACAAGGTGGAATAATTGAACGGGCATTTTGCTTCGTTTATAATTCATAAAAAAACAGGTGCTCATTATTTTCAACCTGGCACTTTATAGGGCATAACTTGGTTAAGGGTTTATCTTTAGACCATGCTAAAGTAAAAGTACCTAGTGGGAAGATCCCCCTTGATAAACAATGCTCTAGTGTGCGGAAGAGCAATACATTCTTCGACTGGCAAATCACTTTACTGAAAACCTTGCCTGAAAGACTGCCCGTTGAAGCGGCGGTAAGCCAAGTACTTTATTCAATATTCCAATATCTTGATGCAACCATTTTAGATGCACTTGCTGGAACTGAGAAAGGGTGTAGCGCTTACTGACTCACCTAAGTCTGCTCATCCACGCCTACTAAATAACATAGCCAGGTGATCTTACAAGACAAGGAGCTACCGAATATATCACAAAGACATTCTCTATAGGGCTCCAAATCCTTGGTTTTCCATATAAGAATTCAATATAAAATTGGCTTTAAGTTGGTAATAATAGTGACTGATATTAAATACAAGTTGTCATAGAGGAGTCAACGGTGCACTTGTTGGCAGTTTCAGCAATGTTTTATTAAAAGTATTCTCTCCTTTGGCGTGGCTACGAAGCCACCGATGGCGGACGCGTAAGCCGAGCACTACGCGCCAGCCAGGCAATTTCTCCTGTTGCAGCGGTGCTCTGGCCCGGGCCCTGGGTTGCTCTTCTAGGGCCTCAGTGGACTGAGCGTCTGAGGCAACCCTGTGGAGCGTGCATGCCGTGTCCCGCAGCGAAAGAGAGACGGGCGATACTACAGAACAATGGCAGCCTGAAGCAGAGAGGCGGGCTGGGTCACGGCAGAGGGTGACTGTACTGCCAGACTGCGATGGAAACAGGGTGCGCCCGGTGGCCCGGCCAGCAATTGTAGACTCAGGGATTCTCACCGGGACAGCGGGGGCTAGTGTCGGTGTATGGTTGACATCCGGAATGGCGCAGAATCCTGCCGGCGAAACTGCAGTGGGGGTCTTATGTGGAGGACTGTGAGGCGCTCTTGTGAGACACTGTTCTGGCAACCTGGTACGTTGGAGGCTGTCTGGTTCTGGACTGCTGCAGGTTGCAAAAAACAGTTGATGGACAGAATGTAGAACAATGTCATACATTCACCCCAGTACAAGGATCTGCTGCAGGCCATGGAGAGGTCCTCCATGGACAATGCCCTGGTGAAGGAGGGGCCAACGGGATTGTGGCACCTGCGGATGGCGATGACCGCAAGTATCGGTGGATCTCACCGCGAAGGGTAACTGAGGCGTTTGATTGGGACTAGGCGACGTGGGGCACTTTGAGTCGCTCGCTCGTGTCTACGGATCCTCCAGCTGATTGAGTGGTTGTTATGTGTCGGAGATGGGGGGAACTAGAGCTGGGACCGCTAGGGCGAGAGCCCTTGCTTTGTAGTGTAGTTCCTATATTCCCAATAGGCTCTGCGCATTGGAATAATATATCCTATAGATGTGACGTAGGACTTATGTCGACTAGGTCTCTATCGAAATATATATTCAACTTAATTGTGAGTGCCAGCTAGCTCAGAGGTCACTAGAAACCGTCTCGAGTGCACAAGAAGGGATTTAGTTTCTGACAACCGCATAAACATGGCAACTTTGTTTCCCCAAGATAAAACTGATCTTCAGAGTCGTGGAAACAATAGATAGATATTTCACTCAGTCAATCGTGCATGCTTCGTTTCACCAGAAGTGCAGAGAAATAGAGAGACAGGCGTTTTCAATAAAAGGAATTATTGAACAGTCTTCTTTCTCAAGCATAAGAAATGAACTGCTACAATCGTAAAACTGCTAGCAAAATATAATGCATACAATAAAAAGAGTAGAATAAAATGCTGTAAGAGCATTGTATGGTTCCTAAACCATAGATAAATACATACATAAATAACAGAGGCTAAAAGTACTCAACTGGTGCTTCTAAAATACACCTACCCTGATGTAACTAACCTAAGCTTAGTACGAGGGAAGTAGTAAGTGAGGTGTAGCAGTTTTGTAATATTCTTTGCCAAGAATCTGTCCAAGATTTCTCTTAGGGTCTAATCAGCTCTGTACCTTGATTTGGAATGAAGAAGGTCAGGCTCAGGACTAGATTTCCCAACAATCCGCAAGGGTAGCTTGGAAACACTGGAGCTGGATTTCTCAGCAGGAGAAAAGACAGCGTCTCTCTCAGTGCATCTTCTGGAGAGTCGGCTGATGCGTCGGGCAAGTAGATAGTCGAACTGCTCCAAACCACTCTGTGTTTGCTATGGCAAGTGTTGGCATATTTATACCTTGAAGGTACCAAGTTTGACGTAAAGGTGGACATAATAACGTCATTAAAGAGTCTCAGTTCTTCAAAAACTCCAAGATTTCTTGGACAAGTCCGTTTTCGAGCAAGGGAAAGCTGCTGAAGCCAAGTTTTCCAAAAAATCGTAGTAGATTTTCGGAACTAGTGGAAGTAGCCCTGCCGTATTTGGACTGCATGAGCGGTCTATATAAGTATATGGTGATTTATATCTATATAAGGGCATGAATCAGGAAAATTACAATAGGGTCCTAAAATGTTATACAACACCCACTCCACGTTATCATGTTCATCTAAGTTCAAGCACTAAAACATAATCTAGAGCATGTGTTTACAATCCCACCCGAAAATACAAAAAATGCATTTGAAAATTGTACACATAAAACGAGCATTTGTACAGTACGCATTTTAAAAGAAATTATTTCATTGCAAGCATATGATATGATATTAGCAATGCTAACTGAATGAATCACGAGAATTACATTTAGGAAATGGCTCTTAGTTACAGAAGAAAAAGTCGAGACCATCACATAGCAGAATATACAAACTATTTCGGTTTTGATATGCGTATTAGGTCAATATTGTTCGTAGGAAGTATGCTAAGAATTCTTGTTCTCTAAACATAGTTCTACTTTAAGCAGATTGCTTTTGTGCCAAGATTCATTGTGTTATGGAAAAAAGTCAAATCAAAATCATAGAAAAATAGAGGCCCAAAGTTAGAAGTTTTTTGTTTT
Organism: Lissotriton vulgaris; assembly: GCF_964263255.1. Lineage (NCBI taxonomy): Eukaryota > Metazoa > Chordata > Amphibia > Caudata > Salamandridae > Lissotriton > Lissotriton vulgaris. Next base: position 46,912,992 of record NC_141686.1, on the reverse strand, counting down.
AAAAAAGTGAAGGTCGAATTTCAGATTACAAGGAACGCTGTATGCTAACTTCAAAAGTTACTCTCGGTGTCAGGAGAAAACATTAAGTCGTCCAGGCTGAGGCAAAGAAATAGTCTACCACAGTAGTTGAAAGTTCAACCACTTCATTAAGAAGGTCAATCGTGCACAGATGTGAAACATAGCCGTCAGCGTCAGTCGCATTAGCAATGTTCACAGCAGATGGTACCTGTGTGCCTGTCGGTCCGCGTATCTCACCTTCAGCTGGATTTGCCAGTGAGATCTCAATGAATGCGGTCATCAGGATTGGTAGACGTTGAGGGCAATACATGAACCGTTTCTTGACACAGTAATGCGTCAACATCCGTTGGCATTGCTGATGGAAGTGTTAGACAGATATCTAACACGCATTCCTATCCACAAAGCAGGCATCGTAGAACAGGTAAGATGCAATCTTGCCAGATGGGTCTGAATGACAGGAACCATGTGGTATTCAGATTTCTCAAACGAGCCAAGTCAAGGATCTGTGTCATTCTTTCACAATACGTCATTGCCAGAAGAGCATTCTCCATGGTAATTTGGGAATCGCTGGTGACTGGACTTGCCATAACGGAGCAGGAGGAATAAAAATAGGATCCCTGCGATGAGCCCCAAGACGTGAGGCAGACCACCGAACAGAGTGCACAAAGTTAGGAGAAATGCCCAAGACTGCTTCAAACAGTGCTAGCAGTCCCTAAAAAATCGTCTTAAATACATGTACAATACCGCTGGTATCAGACATGTTTAAGATACGACCTAACATTTCTGCGAAATGTATTGGGCAGTTTGTTGATAATAATGCATGTATCTCTGCAGAGGACCTTGCAACTTGCAGATCATACATCTTTGGACGAGGTCATTGGCACAGTTTTCTGTAAAAGAATGGCTTTCATTCTGCTTAAAGTATCAATTCGTATAGGAGATGTTCAGTGAAGGCCATAGTGGCGACGCCCCGTCTGTCTTAGTTTTCGGAAAAAATACTTGCATACAAGTGACCCTGGCTGACACACTAACGAGATAGACTATCCCTGGCTTCATTCCACAACAGATGTGATCATTCAGCATTATGTAGTTTCCATTGGAAAGCTGCCTAAAAATTGTATCTATCACTGCTGCCGGGGAACCCTGCAGGTGGTATGATAAGTTGTTTGAAGAAATTAATGCCTTGACATAGAAGAGTTCCGCTTAGTGCTTTGTTGCAATTTGTACCACTAAGAAACACAAAGCAACAGCAGGTCTGGGAGCACACCGCTCACCAATCCAGCAAGGTTCGCCCCTGGCATTCTGGGTGATGCAGTCTCTGGTAGTTCGCCTCGTAGAAATGTTGTCAAGTGTTTCGCCAAAGTTGGCGCAGAGGGTGCTGATCTCTAGACACCGGTGTTTCAGGTTCATTAACCTTTGTCAGTAGAGATTACAGACTAGTTTTAGGGGTTTGCTGAGTAGGTTGCCAAAATCGTATCAGGTCAGGTACCGCTCACTGGCGCGCAGGGCTTCAACCAAGAGCTCGTCAGCTCCATGACTCATGGGAGTCCATTTAAAGAAACAGCAGGTCTGGGAGCACATCGCTCACCTATCCAGCAAGGTTCGCCCCTGGCATTCTGGGTGATGCAGTCTCTGGTAGTTCGCCTCGTAGAAATGTTGTCAAGTGTTTCGCCAAAGTTGGCGCAGATGGTGCTGATCTCTAGACACCGGTGTTTCAGGTTCATTAACCTTCATCAGTAGAGATTACAGACTAGTTTTAGGGGTTGCTGAGTAGGTTGCCAAAATCGTATCAGGTCAGGTACCGCTCACTGGCGCGCAGGGCTTCAACCACGAGCTTGTCAGCTCCATGACTCACGGGAGTCCATTTAAAGAAACAGCAGGTCTTTGGAGTCATGGAGCTGACGAGCTCGTGGTTGAAGCCCTGCGCGCCAGTGAGCGGTACCTGACCTGATACGATTTTGGCAACCTATTCAGCAAACCCCCTAAAACTAGTCTGTAATCTCTACTGATTAAGGTTAATGAACCTGAAACACCGGTGTCTAGAGATCAGCACCATCTGCGCCAACTTTGGCGAAACACTCGACTACACTTCTACGAGGCAAACTACCAGAGACTGCATTACCCAGAATGCCAGGGGCGAACCTTGCTTGATAGGTGAGCGGTGTGCTCCCAGACCTGCTGTTTCTTCAAATGGACTCCCGTGAGTCATGGAGCTGACGAGCTCGTGGTTGAAGCCCTGCGCGCCAGTGAGCGGTACCTGACCTGATACGATTTTGGCAACCTATTCAGCAAACCCCTAAAACTAGTCTGTAATCTCTACTGACGAAGGTTAATGAACCTGAAACACCGGTGTCTAGAGATCAGCACCATTTGCGCCAACTTTGGCGAAACACTCGACTACACTTCTACGAGGCAAACTACCAGAGACTGCATTACCCAGAATGCCAGGGGTGAACCTTGCTTGATAGGTGAGCGGTGTGCTCCCAGACCTGCTGTTTCTTGAAATGAACTCCCGTGAGTCATGGAGCTGACGAGCTCGTGGTTGAAGCCCTGCGCGCCAGTGAGCGGTACCTGACCTGATACGATTTTGGCAACCTATTCAGCAAACCCCTAAAACTAGTCTGTAATCTCTACTGACGAAGGTTAATGAACCTGAAACACCGGTGTCTAGAGACCAGCACCATCTGCGCCAACTTTGGCGAAACACTCAACTACACTTCTACGAGGCAAACTACCAGAGACTGCATTACCCAGAATGCCAGGGGCGAACCTTGCTTGATAGGTGAGCAGTGTGCTCCCAGACCTGCTGTTTCTTGTACCACTAAGAAACACCTCCTTTCCCCCACTACAACATTTGTATGTGTATGGTAAATCCCAGGTCGACTTTATGTACTCTTTACCTAACATTTCATACAGGCCTGCTCGTATGTGTTTTAAGCAATATTGACACTGGAAAATCGTCACTGGTATTGTGATGGTGCCATACATTATCAATTCAACTGATGGCTTCTCAGAAACGGTTAATGGTAATCTTTCCAGTTTTTCTATGCTCAGCACCGTATAGTCAGCTCCCCTCTGTGCTAAAGAGATTTGTTTATCTGGAAGGTTAAATACAGAAAACGTGGTGTTGATTAGATGCCAAGGCACATAGCCAGAACAAAGGTTTTGTATCGTCCAGCCTAACAGCATTATAGAACGTAATTGAGACTGGCCATGTTGTAACATTAGCAAGTCCTGTTCCATTATGTCTATGGCAGAGGATACAATGCTGTCCAAAGAATACATTCTGGACGACAGAATTGTTAACCCATTGTCAACTAAAGAGAGTGCTTTCTCTAGATTAATACGATCAATTTCTCGTATTCGTTCAGCAGTTTCCATTTGCGTGACTTTCCATGCTTCTTTGTAAGCAGCGTATATATAGGCGTATATGAAACTTTTATGACGTGGTTTGTGAGGACCAAGTAAGATTTCTCGTAAGTCAACGCCATCTTTAAGTAAAGTTAAGTGTTTTATATCTGGGAGTGTGGATTTTTACAGCCATTCAAGGCACAGTTTTCCTACACTGTAAGTTATTATCCCTGGATGTTGTCTCTGGACATATCTTGGATCTGGCCGAGTTAATGAAAACCCTTGTTTCTTGTTCTGGAATCTATCTTGACAGTTATTCGCGTCTGTTGGCCAGATTAACCATTTATTCCAATCAGGAATTGTTCTGTTTTGTTGTAAAATATAATTTACGTCTACCCCCTCATCTGTAGTTCTATTACTATCAGGTGTGGGCTTAGGTCTGGACGGTTTGTTTAAATCTTTAATCTTAGCCAGCCAAGACAAGATGTCTGTTTAATAGTTTCATTTAAGAACAGTATTTGTTCTTGGATGATGCAGGCTCTGAACAAGGCTTCTAAACCTTGTACCTGCCAGTCTTTTGTGCCACAAACAGTTTTTGTCTCAATGTTGTTTTTCCAAAAGTCAAAGCCTAATGTGGACAACTGAGCATAAAAGGCCGCAGAGTAAATCTGTTTAGTATTTGTCAACATGCTTTTCATGCCTGTCTTATTAACATCTTTGAAGTAAAAGCTTTCTGGGTTTGTGACATTAAAACCTGTAAAATATGGACATTTTCTATAGAATGTTTTAGAACTACCTTTTGAAGGTGTTGGACAATGTTCCCATTGATTACAAGTTAAAACATTTCTAGGGTTTGCTGATTTATGCAGATGAGGACCAAAATGATTAATCATAATTTGATGAACCCCCTAAGTATTCATGTTTTGCAAATTCTGGGGACATTTCCAAGTCTGCCATCATGTTATTAACAGTCTCAAAGTCCCAAATCATCAGAAAATGTACTAGATGAAACAAATTCACTCAAGGAAGCCTTACATTGATTTGGAATCTTCAGCAGCTCGACAGGGCCATAAATGTCATAATCCGTTCTATCCCATGCTATTCCACCAGGTAGAGGAACCGCTGTGATGTTCACTGACGACAGGTCTCTTTGTTCACGATGTTCACGATGAGATGATTTGTGTGGTTTCAGGAGCAAATTGATGTTCTTACTTGCTGTGTCCATTTTAATATGTTTTCCATCTATCAGCTTCCCCAAACTTAAAACGAGACTGAGCCAAAGTAGGAGATAAAATATACCTAATCCACTCCAAAATTCAACCCATGGTGAAACCAGATGTGTATTTGCAATCTCTTGACCAAGTTCCGTTAATTCTTCCTTGAAAGTTTTGTTTGTTGGCGTTGTTTCAGGCTCAATGGGATCCTCAGAAAAGGTATCGAAGTTGATGAAATAGCCAGAGGCAGTTCTGTCAATAGTTGGTATTGCATCCAGATTATTTTTAAATCGTTGGAGCTGCTGGTTCCCTTGACATGTTAGTATAGTCAGATGCTACATCATTGTAGACGGGAGATTCTTGACTAACTGTTATTTGGGTTTCAAGAGGCACCATGGCTTTATTGCATAGTCCTTTTCTCACTGCAGAATCTTCAAAGGTGATGAGTCTTTCAGTTTGAACCTCTTGGATAGTAGCAAGATTTGGTTGTCCGCTACATCTTGGGAGTCCTCTGGGCCTACTACTTATTATCGGCCACATGGTATGGTTTTGCCAGGTCAATTGATACGGACCGGTTCTCCTTTCTTCCAGCAAGTGGTGGCAGTAACACGGTTCTTGATCTGTGGATTGCTAGTACAGGTACTGGTTTCCTGTAGGAAGGCCCAAATTCCTTCTTATCCGCTTTTTTTATTTCTGACCAGAGCCCAAATCTTTGGAATCCAGACAGGTCTTGCTGGGACAGGTGGCTTTTCTTCAGTGGTAGTTGGCTTTTGGACGGTGTTGCCTAGACAACTTCTTGTTTCTTTTAAGTCCTGTAAGACAGCCAAACGATCTTTGATATCAAATGGTTTTTGTTCTACCACTGAAGTATGACGATCAAGGTCTTCAGCCATCCTTCTAGTACCAAAAAGGATTTCATATGGAGTGATTTCACCCAGAGAATTTCTTGGCAGGTTATTAAGACTACGTTGGACACTTATTAGATGTTTAACCCACCGTCACCCGAAACTAATACCCTAGCGGTTATAGATTGCTTTAAGTCATGTTTTTTTCTCTCCACAACCGAATTTCCCTCAGGATGGAATGGACTCGAAAACTGCAATGCAACACCCAAATTGGCCATGGCCTCTTTGTAAGCTTTTGAGCTAAACGCAGGACCCTGGTCAGAATGTAGCGTGCCGATTGTGTATGTCCCGATAAAGACTCGCAAATCATTTATAACAGTTCGAGCGTCAGCCGAGCACTGAGGTCACATCCTAATGAATCTTGAGCAGTAATCCACTGCGACCATGATACATTTATGTTACCATCCCTCTGCAAGGGACCAAAGTGGTCCAGGTAAACACACGCTAATGGTTTATCTGAAATTAGAAGGGGCGTCTCTGCTGGGCGTTTCACTGTTGAAACTTTTATTTTCTGGCAGATTTCACATTCCAAAACATAGTTTCTTGTTTGTTTCCTCATGCGTGGCCACCAGTATCTTTGTTTTAATAATGATACTGTAGCAGAAACACCTGCGTGTGCAGAGGCAAGCCCTTAATGTGCTGCTAAGATTAGCCCTAACCTGTGTTCCATGTTTGGGATTACTCCATCCCCCACTCCAGGGATTCGAGCAAACAGAACATTATTTGCATCAGTTATATATGAGTATTTGAGTGGAAAGCATTTTGGTAATGTTTTACCACTGTCTTTCATTGAAGCAGTGACAGCTTGCATTATTTCTCTGTCTATTTTTGTTTTTGAACGAGTGATTGCAGCTACGGAAGCCGTTTGCACAGCTTCCTTCGCGGCTTCATCAGCCAATGAATTCCCTGGAACGTGAACGCCATCACGCGGATGACTCAGTGTATGGATCACGTGAGTCTTTTGTAGTTCTTTCTGTAAAAGAACAACTTGTTCCCAAAGCATTTTATGCTTGATTGTGCCACCTTTTGCGTCTTTAAATCCATTTTGAATCCAGTTCTGCAGATATTCATTGTAAGACTGAACGCAGTAAAACGAATCGCACACTATAAGTGTTGGGAATTCGCGATCAGTATTTTCAAGTGCCATCTTGAAAGCCTGTAGTTCAGCTCACAGAACTGTACAGTCTCCGAGAGATTGAGTTTGTGACCATGGGTCTGAATTTACCATCGCGCCACCGACCTTTAACAATCACGCACGCAGCACTATAAGCTTGTTTACCCCAATAGCGGGCTGTGCTGATCCATCTGTATATATTATACAGCGTAATGTTCTAGAAGCAGAATTTCAGTTGGCAGAGGACATTCTTGTTCGTATTGGAGAAATTCTTGTGTCTTCAAGTAAGGGTCAAAAACGTATTCAACGTCTGTTGCAGCAAGAGAATTGACCCATTGTATCCATCTCGGATGTAGAGCTTTTGCATTTGGAATGCTTGCCTTTGTCACTGCCTCTGAGGCAGGCACAGGAGTAACGACTTTTATGCGTTTACCCTGCGCGAGGGCTTCTCTTTTGCTACCGCAGTCTGAACCGCTGTCAGAATTTTTTCTGTTGAAGTGAATTTCATTTCAGCTTGTATGTACAAGTGTGATTTGTAAGCTATTGCTACCTTTTCACCTTCATTAAAGGTCGGGTATGTGAACCCGCATCTTCCTGGAATGATTCGGATTACAAGGTTGCGTTTGTTTACACGTGTCTGTAAATGTGTTGTTGCTAACATGTCTGTTTGCACTGAACGCAAAATTTCTGTGTGTTTTTGAGTCCAATGAGTTGGTTTGAAATCAGGTCTTATTAATTTGTAGAGAGGTTTAACCCTTTCTGCGTAGTTTAGAATGCAAGTTTTTCCGAAATTCAGGAATCCTAGAACGGACTGCAAATTTTTCAGCGTTTTTGGAGGTTGGAGCAGAGCACATTTTTCTAAAAAATTTGCTGCCAGGCTTTTGCATTCACTTGAAAGTTTGTATCCCAAGAATAGGACATTGAGGTGGGCAATTCTTGATTTTTTAAAATTGAATTTGTACCCTTAAGAGGCGAATCCAAGTTTTATGGTGTTCACCCTGGTCAAGTGCCTGTCCAAATCATCATCTGTAAGATAGATGTCATTGACATAAGATAATGCCTCATCATCATACGTTTGTAGTGACAGTTACTCTGGCTGAAAATAACCCTGGACTGTTCTTGAATCTCTGGGGGAGATGACAAAAGTGTTGTTGTGTCCCCATTATTGAGAAAGCAGTCAAGTACCTGCTTTCAGTTGCAATGTTTTGACAGAAGAAACCGTTTGAAATATCTTATGTCGTTTTCTATTTTTTGCGCACAATGTTATTCATCAGTGCTGCACTGTGTGCATTTTGACCTGCAAAGGTTTTGCAACAGGAATTTAAATGTCTGTAGTCCAAAACTAGACGATATGTATTGTCTGGTTTGGAGACAGGAAACAAAGGATTGTTCATGGACGAGGTGCATGTTTCAATCACTCCTTGGTATTCAAGTTGATCTAGGATCTCCCTCACTTTTTTCTTTGATTCTTGTTTAACTGGATGCTGCTTCTAAGCAGTTGGTTGATTTTTTAACTGGATTTTGTGGTGGGGAGAATCCTCATCCCATCCCACATGATTTTTATATAATGCTAGAGACTGGGACACAGCCCATTTTCTGGCATAGGTGTATTTTTTATGAATATGAATATGATTTGAGAAGGCTGGCATAATGATCTCTTCACCATGTGGGCACTCCCTGACAAATCCAGGTGCCAGTCTTTTTCAGCCAGAAGGATGTCATACCCCTTAGATAGTTTTTCCCAAAAGAGTGCTTTTATTTTCCTAGTTATGTCCCCCTCTCTTCGGAGTGTGACTTCATATAACTTATGTGGTACACTAACCCTGGTATCTGCAGTTTCAACCTAAATGCATTCATTCAGGTCCACTGTCTCCAGATGATCCTTCAGGATCTTGCCAGCTATGGTAGCCTCTGCTGCACTGTCCAGCATTGTCTGGGCCCACTCCCAGTTTTTGAGTTGTGTCCTCAAGATCCTCGGCAGGTCTGATTTTAAGACTTGCTACCTTCTTTTTGGTGAATTGAGTTTTCTTATTTTTCGGAAAGTGTTGATCTTCGTTTGGACTTCACGCATTCTTCCTTGTGTTCTGATCGTCCTCTTCTTTTGGATTTCTGCGAGGAAGTCTGAAAGGTACGACAGGAACGTGTATCAGTATCTTGATATCTATCAGGTTTTCATAAATTATCCCTGTTTGAGGTTATACCTCTTTTCAGAGGGCTCCTTTTGAGGAGACCTCCCTCTGGATTTCTTCTTTTTAGGAGTAATGAGTGTGTTTTTAATGAAAACTTTTTCAGGATTTTCTGTTAGTTCGGGTTTTACTGGTTTTCCTGCCAAACTATCTCTTCCTAGTTGTTCATAGGATTTTTCTATTCTGGCCAGTTCATACAGTTGCTCAGTTACATCAAGTTCTTTTAGTTTTTGGCGCATTGCCACGGATGCTGCTTCACCTTTAATATTAGCTAATAATATAGCTGAGACCTGTTTGAAATCTTTCAGTAATTTCACACCAAGATTCAAAGGCAGGTTCTGGTCCGTATTCATTTTGAATCTGTTTCAGGACGTCTGGTATTACCGCCATAGACAGAACTTCATGTGCTTTTTTGTGTAGATTGAAGCAAAGACTGTACCCCAAGTGTCACAGTCCTCCACGTGAGGTGCCATCCTCATTGGTAAACAGATTGTTAGAATCCTGTGTTTCTCATGAGGTGTACTATCGGATAATACTGCCTCAATTTGAGTAATTTTTCGCGCTAACCAGAATGGAATTGGTTCCCTTTTTGCGGGCAATTGACCAATGACTGATTGTATAGTCTGTGGTGTAATTTTGTTTGTGTTCCCCTGATGAGGGGTGTGCTGTGGAATCCTTATAGCAGGTTGGACTGTTAGAGTCTGCATGACATATTGTACCAATTGTCTATGTATTTTAATTGATTGTTTTAGCTGAGCTAACAGTTCTGGACCTGTCATTTGTTCTATGTCAGGATGCGGTGTGTAGCTACCTAGTACCGGCCATGTTGCTCCTGGTCTACATAGTGGATCGGGCCTGGTAATGTGATTTTGATGTTGTAGGGCGCCTTTAAACCAGAGTTGATGCTTTAGGTAAGTTAGTGGAATTTCAATGTCCTCAAAAGGAACGTATTCCGCTGGAGGTTCCGCTATCTTTTAGAAGTGGAACACATGTGTTATTGGATTTGCTTGTGGAAAGATAATCCATGAATACCATACCTCTGTCTGCCGACATTCATGTGCCTCTATGTCAAATATAACTCTACCACCTCTTGCTGATAAGCCATTTTCTATAAGCTTTATAGTTATGGTTTTCCTTACGTTCTCCCAGAGGAATATAGCATCCGCATAGTCATGTCGGAAACTTGTAGTGTCAAAACCTGGTTGGTTTGCATTTACTGCAGTTCCTCTGCCCCCAGGATTGTCATCGTCTGACATTTTGTTAAGAAGTTCTGAAGAGCAAGTCTCAAGGAAATAAAGACAAGGTGCACAATATTTTGGAACACTATCCTTCATCATTGGAAAAAAATAAAAAATACTCAGTTTAAGGCGGATATTTTATCCTTTAATCCACTCCAGACGTCGATTGAAGTATTTTAAGGGAAAAAGGGGTTTCTGTGAAAAGCACGACCGAGTTACTTTAGTATCTAGCGTTAAATTAGTGCCTCACCAAACGTTGGGCACCATGTAGTGTAGTTGCTATATTCCCAATAGGCTCTGCGCATTGGAATAATATATCCTATAGATTTGACATAGGACTTATGTCGACTAAGTCTCTATCGAAATATATTAGACTTAATTGTGAGTGCCAGCAAGCTCAAAGGTCACTAGAAACCGTCTCGAGTGCACAAGAAGGGATTTAGTTTCTGTCAATCGCATAAACATGACAACTTTGTTTCCCCAAGATAAAACTGATCTTCAGAATCATGGAAACAATAGATAGATATTTTACTCAGTCAATCGTGCATGCTTCGTTTCACCAGAAGTGCAGAGAAATAGAGAGATGGGCATTTTCAATAAAAGGATTTATTGAACAGTCTTCTTTCTCAAGCATAAGAAATGAACTGCCACAATCGTAAAACTGGTAGCAAAATATAATGCATACCCCGATGTACCTAACCGAAGGTTAGTACAAGGGAAGTAGTAAGTGAGGTGTAGCATAAATGCAATATTCTTTGCCAAGAATCTGTCCAAGATTTCTCTTAGGCTCTAATCAGCTCCATACTTTGATTTGGAATGAAGGAGGTCAGGCTCAGGACTATTTCCCAACAACCAGCAAGGGTAGCTTGGAAACACTGGAGCTGGATTTCTCAGCAGGAGAAAAGACAGCGTCTCTCTCCGTGCGTCTGCTGGAGGGTCGGCTTCCTTCGGCACTTGCTGTAGCAGGATGCGTTGAGCAAGTTGATAGTCAAACTGCTCCAAACCACCATGTGTTTGCTATGGTAAGTGTGGGCATATTTATACCTTGAAGGTACCGAGTTTGACGTAAAGGTGGACATAATAACGCCATCAAAGAGTCCCCGTTCTTTGATAACGACATGATTTCTTGGACAAGTCAGTTTTCAAGCAAGGGGAAGTCCCTAGCTGCTGAAGCAGAGTTTTCCAAGAAATCGTTGTATATTTTCAGAACTAGTGGAAGTAGCCCTGCCGTATTTGGACTGCATGAGCTATGTCTAAATATGGTTATGATTCTTATGCCTATATAAGGATATGGTGATTTATATCTATATTAGAGCATGAATCGGGAAAATTACAATAGGGTCCTAAGATGTTATACAACAGCTTGACTGAGCAGATTCCTATCGGAATAGCCGCTGTGTAGGTGGTGCATCAGCTGGGCTTTCCCTCCTCCGCCTGAGTGGAGGCAACATCAATAGTTGGAGGCCTGGGCCTGGATAAGGAGGAACCAGAGTGGCGGCAGTGACCTGGGATACTCCGGTCTGTTGGGGTGCGTACTGTATGAGGCGGTTTGCCGCAGCGATTGTTCCTAAGGTGGCTTTATTGGTGCAAGACTGGTGAGCTGCTTGACTGGTGGGACCCTTCGCCTGGATAGGAGGAGCTGTGCCGCTTTACCCAGTGGGGAGCAACAGTGCAAGTACCGGAGTGGGCCAAGTGAGAACCGGAGGGCGGGGCGCTGTGTGGCAGAACAGGGCAAGGTCACCAGTTGAGCTGCGCCGGCCACCGGATGATGCATGGCACCCCTTGAGGAGGTCTGGGCTTGAGGTGAGAAGGGCTTGAGGTGGGCACCTGCCTGGCAGCGGATTGGGTGACAGGTCGACTCCGGAGAGGTCCTAACGCAGCGGTGCCCCACCCGCAATGTATGGACAGGAGGGGCAGGCTGGGGTGATTGAAGATTGGTGTGAGCAGTTCCTCCTCCTGACTAATGTAGGTTGGTGCCGGAGAGGCGGTGCAGGGCCTGGGGGCGGAGATTGAGTGAGCCTTTCAACAGGAACTGCAGGTGACATGCCCCCATTGTCGTTGGCACTGGTTGTGGTGTGGAGCGGTCCTACCTAAACTCTAGCCTTGGCGGCGGTTTGCGGAAGGTAATCAGCAAGACCCGCTGGTCAGTGGACGAACCTGGAGTGGCGGGTACCAGCCGAGCAGGAGACAGTTGTTTGTTTTCCTAAGTGCCTCCGCACTGGAGCGGGGTGGGAGAGACTTCAGCTATGGGGAAGCCATGGGGGGGAAGCAGATAGCCCCCCCCCCAGGCCTTGAGGACGACAAGGGGGACTCTGCAACAAAAGATGCTGGGGAGGAACAGGTGGAGGTGCCGGTTCATCAACAACTGGTCAAAACTCTTGAGGCTATAGCGGACACCAAGGCGACCCTCCACCAGGACATCAGCACGGTGGCGGTTGGCCTTGGCTTGTTGCGTGACGAACACTCTAAGCTGTCCGAGAGGGTAAAGCAGACGGAATCATCCCTGGAGGCTCTGGAACCAGCCTAACAGGCACTATCGGCCGAGGTGGGATAGCTTGCCTCTAGGGTTAGCTACTTGGAGAAGCAGGCGGAAGACGCGGAGGGGTGCAATAGACGGAACAACGTCTGGGTGGTGGGCCTTCCGGAGGGACTAGAGGGGGTAATGCTCAACGGGACCCCCCCCCCCCACATCATTTCGCTTTATGCAGATGATGTATTGATCTATTTGCGAGATGGGACCTCGGGAAACTGTCAAGTAGTAGAAATCCTGGAGGAGTTTGCAGCTTTGTCCGGCCTGCCGGTGAATGGGAAAAATGTATTTTTGTTCCCACTTCACCCCTCCATGCCTAGACCATTGAGTCTTCCGGCATCCCTGGCGTGGGCTCCTGTGTCTGTCAAATATTTAGGGATACAGATTTATCATACGCAGGTGGACATGTTTGAAGGGAATCTTAGGGACAACCCGGAGGGCTTTGTGGGCTTCTCACTCATGGCTCGATTGGCACTGTCGAAAATTGTTCTCCACCGCCTACTGTATTATTTTGTCAATCTACCTGTACTGATACCCAGATCTTGGTTTAGGACGTTGGATGGGCTTCATAGAGATCTTGTTTGGGATGGTGACCGTAATAGTGTCCTTACAGACCCTACGCCTTCCACTTACAGAGGGCGGGTTGGGGGCCCCAGACTTCGAGGCATACTACTTGACGGCCGAACTCCAATGGATGGCAAGATGGCTTGATGGCAGGGACCTCTCTACATTCGGACTCCCCGCTGGTCCATTATATGTACGGTTACTTCCTAGATTCCTTAACCGTCGTCAGAAGATTCCCAATATGGGAATGCTGCTTTCAGTGGCGGTGCAGTGTTGGGACAGATGTGTGGCCAGGTCCCGAATGCGACAGCTATATGCCCAGAGTTTCCTGCTGGTGGGTATACCTCAGGTGGGGCTGGGCACCCCCCACGAAGCGGTAATTGATGGGTTGGGAGGAGGCTGGTGTACGTACGGTGGGCGACTGTTATAAAGATAAAGAATGGCTCCCACTGGCTGAGTTTCTTACTTACCATGAACTCCGAGGTCAGTTTTTGAACTGTCATAAGCTCCGTGGGGCAGTGTCGGAGCTTTGGGGTGTAGCCTCTGGGGAACCGGACACACATCTGGCCCTGGAGGCGATGGTGACTCTGGGTTCCGCTGGACATTTAATACACTGGCTTTATCTGGCCATAAGACAGCTGGCGCCAAACAAGCTTCCAGGTATACGGGAAAGATGGGAGAAACTTAATGCGGCCATTGTCGGATAAGGCATGGCAGAAAGTTCTAATGAGCCCAAAAAAGATCTCCAGGAACACGGCCTTTAAAGCCCTTCAATTTAACATACTGCATAGGACCTACCTCACTCCGCATAGGTTGAATGTGGTTTATAATAGAGACGATCAGGCCTGTGCTATGTGCGCATTGAGGAACGCGGACTTCGATCATAGGATCTGGTCCTGTCCATTGCTTTCCAATTATTGGAACAAGATTGTAGATCTGGTTAACAAAGTATTGGCTCACACCTTGCAGTGCAGTCCTGAGGTTTGTCTGTTGGGCCTCTTCCAGAGAACCAAAGCCCATAGGTTCGGGCACAGATTTGTGGATCTGGCCTTCCTCCTGGCCACAAGGAAAATTGTGCTTCATTGGAAATCAGGGAATCCACCACTGGTTACCAGGTGGGAGGCGGACGTAACCTTTTGAGTTTGGGTTGAGGAACGAGTGCTAATCGCTGAAGATAAGATCACCAAGAGGCGTAAACCATAGGCGGAGCCATGGGGTGACATTGCCAAATCATGGAACACTCGTCATGGAGTGGAGCGGGACTTAGAGGAGAGGGGGACTAAAGCTTTAGTGTAGTTGTGTGAGGGGAAGCTGCCTTATGCTTTTGCCCTACTTGCCCTGGCCTGGGGTGGGGATTGGTCCCTTTCCCGAGGCCCTCTTCCAGGGGCCCCTTCCCCACTTTCCTCCCCCATCCGCCTATACGGTTGACAGTTGGCTCATTCTTTGCGGCTGAACCGCACTGACTCCTGGCAGTTAGTTATTAGTTATCAATTTTTATAGGTAATTTGGATAAGTTTCCTTTTTTGTTCATGTGCGAAAAGAATCTTTGTGTTTGAAGAAAGCCGGCTGCGGCTCGGGGTCATTTCCTTACTATACAGATTATATGGTTTCTATCATTTGGGAGTCCCAGAGAGGTCGCTTGTAGCCTGTCATTTGATTTGGGCAATTAATAGTATCATTAGGCTGGTAATTGCTTATGTGTGCATAGAATTGGGCTTACACCTCACGTATTGTATCAGAACTGAGCGCGCAGATTTGACATGCGGCATAGGAGAGATGCAAGAATTGATTATGCGTGCAATCGATAAATATAGATAAAGGTTGCACAAGCATTGAAGAGTGGGTATTGTGTTAACTGAAAGGGTGACACCCTGTTCCTTGATAGGCGATATTGTCTTTACATTGTATTCAGCTATTATATTTAGGAGTATGGTGGCGACTATTATGATGGAAATGCATTTCTGTAACTGAAGTCTGTTAACATGTTTTTTCAAAATATAATTAAAAAGACAAAAAAAAGTATTCTCTCCTTTCCCAACTTGCTGTTGCCCGACAATTCCGCTCTATAGAGCGCTGCACCGAGAGCTTGCACCTTATACACTCCACAGCAGGTGATATAGGGTAAGATGAAACTTGGTTAGTAAATCTAATAATCACTGTGGGAACTGGCACTTCCTGGTTGGCTGAGGCTTGGCATAGATTCTGGTTATACTGACATACCACAAACCAGGTTATTTAGTGTGCAACTGCTTAACATTCAAATGAAGAAAAGGTACGTTTTTGAGACTATATTTTGACTAATGACCATCTATGAATAAACAAGTTAACCAGATAATCCAATCTTCAACATACTAGCCTGAATTATTGAAGAAGATGTATCAACTATAATCACTAGAAAAATCGATCCTCCATGGTTAGAGCAGTTGTCCGCTCTAAAACGGACTGAAGAAATGCCCTTCTGGTGGATGGACCACCACAAAAAAAGGTTTGTAAGCTCCAGATGTTGCAGAATTCTGCAGTAGGAGCAGTGTACAATCTACCTAAATCTGCACAGATGTCTTCAATGCAATAAAGCATGCACCAGGCTTCCTGTCACTGCCAATATTCACTTCAAAGACCTTTCGCTAACATAGCGAATAAAAAGTAAGGTCCTACACTCTGCTGCTCCAAAAGGCAGCTCAGATCTGCAAGTAAACATTTGTTGGTGTCCTCCAAGCATGTAAGGAAAATAGCAGGAGGGAAGTCTTTTTCTGCTACACTCTGCTCAACTCATGAAGACTCAAAAGAGTCTGCCTTTTAGGAAGCCCATAAAGACATTTATTTGCATAATCCCCCTCCACTCAGTTTACAGTTGGAGCTTAGTTGCTCCATAGTAGCATAGGATGCTTGATTCCGGTCCAGGAAAGACATGGCTTGGCAGTTCGGGCTGGACTGTTCCCATGAGGCACAGGGTCATGGCTGATTTGCATATGGCCATGTCTGAACTGGGGTGGTGTGGAGTGCAAAAAAAACAATGGATTTAGGCCCAGATCTCTGTACTGGGGTGAATGTATGACATTGTTCTGCATTCTGTCCATCAACTGTTTTCGCATTTGTCACCCCAAGTGGGATGGGTATGCTCAGACGTGAGTCCCATGCTCTCCACACCACTGGAGTCAAGCTATCCTGGCTGAAGACGGCTGATAGCCAGAAACTGGTCCTAGGATGCTTGATTCCGGTCCAGGAAAGACATGGCTTGGTAGTTCGGGCTGGACTCTTCCCATGAGGCACAGGGTCAAGGCTGATTTGCATATGGCCATGTCTGAACTGGGGTGGGGTGCAAAAAAACGATGGATTTAGGCCCAGATCTCAGTACTGAGGTGAATGTATGACATTGTTCTGCATTCTGTCCATCAACTGTTGTTTTTCCATAGTAGCACTTCATAAATTCCAAACGGGATTCAAATGCTTCTTGATAATTCTCCATTCGCTTCACACATGGCTAAAAACCTGAGCTACGGTAACCTCTAGGGTAAGTTGAAATGTAAGCCTCATCACCTCATTGGCTGCAGTTTGGGTTTACAGTGTGGAAAGTAGTCTACAAGCATTGTAGTACTGAACTGCATGTTTGCCGTCATTGCCATTTAATACTTTGTACCAATGATTCATGGCCTGGTGTGGAATAACAAGCATTTTATTTAACATGTAAGAGATACTGAGCTAGAGCAGTTATTTATTTCTACCACATAAGATCAAAAGATCCTTATACATTTTCTTTCCTTTTTAAAAAAACAAAAAAAGTGTGAGCCATTGAAAAATAGTACAATGAACCTACCAGTTGCATTTGTCATTCCCCATCCGGTTACAAAGCATTCTGAGGTTAGACTTGGCTGTTCATTCTTTTCTGGTAGGCAAACTATTGAATTTGGGTCTGCAATGAAAGTAACCATATGCATGTTAGCAACACATACGGTTAAATTAACCAAACTTTTCCAAAATCAGATCACTGAATCCCATGCTCAAACTTAAATTTACTCCAGCCAAGATATAATACTTCACGGTTATATTACAATCTTTGAGCCACAATAATATCAATCTTTGTCACTGGCACATTAACACCCAATAATAAAATTAAAGACAATTTAAAGATTACATTCTATATCAAATAATCCACATGTAGATTTTGCAGCAGTTTACACATTTTACCATCTTACCAATTTTACTTCAATTTTTTTAGTGTTATGTGGAAAAGGAGGTCGACTATTTAAGAGATTGGCATTTCAACCTAGGTACCTTGGTTCTAATCCAAACTATGGTATTTGACCATGGACTTTGCAATTTTGGGCTACTCCGTGTATAGATGATTCAAACTGTAAATACATGCAACATAAATTGTAAATAATTTACAGGGCACTAATTAGTATTGTTCAAAAGTCATGTTCTAGCACGATCTCACCAATCACAGCTGATCTTTATTGTCCAAGTGGACCGTAATAGACACCAAAAAATTTGTCTATGTCCAAAACCTCAGATTCCCGCTAAAATTCTGTGTGAAGCATCCACTGCTCATTGCACCTGGGTCCAATCTAATATCTAAAACAATAGACATTAGCTCAATGCGGGTTCTAGAAACCAAGCTAGGGGCATAAGGAAGGCCCTTGCAGTCCTTGCGGTGCAATGGGCCCCACTTACCCCTTCAGGGGCGTTCATTTAGCCCAATACCTATGAATATGTGTAAGATAAAGGGATCTTCACATTCTGCAGAGGTGCCCCATAATTTTGTGTCGCGCCACTGAACCGAGCAGATCTTCATACTGAAAAGCAACTATAGCGAGTAACAAGAATCCAGTTTTGGAAAATGCAGGAAAGACTGTGCTGCATGGCTGGCTCAAGTGGGGTACAATTTTAAAATATCACTTAAGAGCTTAGCGACAAGCTGGGCTACTAATTCTGGCTAGAAAACATTCCCAAATGTGGTTTTCTTTTCATGCCAGCCCTGATGTGTGATAATTAACTGAACTATATAATATACCAGCTGAGTCTACTTAAGTCTGACATGTCAGGCGCACGGGGACCCCGCGGATGAGGGCACAGGCGACATAAGTCAGAGGTGAAATCCACTTTTAAGTATAGTTAGTTTATCCGCAATGCATCCGGGAAAAGCACAAACTCAATAAATAATTTGTGGTCACACCACGACGAATCCGAGATCCTGAACGGGTTTCTTCTGATGTACAGCGTAACTGACCAGTGGGCGCAGACCGATACTGCGGGATAACTGATCTGAAGCACAGACCTCGTGCAAATGGACCCTGGGCAGACCACGCTTAGCGGAGAAAATGCATTCTCACACTCCTCTTGCTCTTCTCATTCCAGTTACTGGAGTATTTGAAGTCGTGGGAGCTTTCGACTGTAATGAAAAGTATTTTTTCCCGGTTTCTCCATACTTCCGATATTCCACATTTTTAAGCAGTCTGATTTGGTGCTAATGTGTAGAGGGGAGGGCACACTCTTCTCGTATAGTGTTAGAGTGCACTTTGTCTTTGATACACTTACGGCCAACACTTGTTTGTTGGGGTCCAGAAAACCTAACACATGATGCATGCACTCCATAAAACACGCCGCATACACTTTAGGCTGGGTTTCACACTTGGGAAGTTTATTCACACATCCTTTCCTCCCATTGCAGCAATACAAATATACTCCAACTAAAACCACTCTGCACAGCACATGTTTCACTTCTTCACTGAGCATGCAGCATCTTCTTGCACACTCACTAGCTTGATCTGCTGTGCACCAACTCCACACTGAATAACTTTACAGAAGTTCAATTATGTGGAACTGTTTCCCTGTTTAAGGCAGGCTGAAACACTTCTACCAAAAGGGAGACACCTTTATGCAGTGGTGCCCCATTCTAGCAGGATGCACAAGTGGCCCCCACCTCACTACCTCTTGAATTTGCCCTCTCGAGGGGAGGGGGGGGGGGGGGGAGGGGCACAAACCAATCTTCTGCCCCATCTTTGCTCCATATTTTTGCTGCAACTGCCCAGCTGAAACTGTCATTTAGAGCTGGGGGAGTAGTTAGACTAGAACTACCAACCCATGTGACTGCTCCCGTTTCCTGCCAAAGTCCTGGAGAAAGCCATCAACCTCCAACTCACCGAACACTTTGAGGAAAACAACCTACTGGACCCCTCCCAATCAAGATTCAGAGAAAGTCACAGCACAGAGACAGTCCTGATCACCACAACAGATTTATTTATTTTAAGTGTTATATATATAGCGCTGGCTAGACCCGTAGGTATCAGAGCGATTTACATAAGGATCAACAATGTTACAACAGTGATAACAATTACACGTTACATCAAATATATGCAACACCTTAAAGAGCGAGAGGGAGAGACAAAATAGAGCGGAAAGGGGGTGTGAGAAGGTAGAGGAAGAGGGGGTAGAGGTATGAGAGACGAAGGGAAAGTCTGCCCAATGACCGACTAGGTAGGTGACGGCAGAGGAGGGAATCAACAGCCAATCACCCGTGTAGCTCTCAAGGTATCTACATCGGGCATCAGATAGATAGATAGTTAGATAGCCAGGAAAAAGCAGAGTCACATAAAAAAATGAAAGGGGAATGGGCGAAACAGCGAGATGTGGAGAAAACGGTGCCCAAAGTCCGGCTGGGCAGGTGACGGTCAAGGAGATGAACCAAGGCTGATCTCCTCAATAGCTGAACAGAGCAGCTCCACAGAGCGTATGACATAATGCTCGGACTCCACTGTCAGGATAGAGCTCAGGTGTATTCATAGATTGTCAAATTATCCAGATGCCATCTTGAGGTCAGGCACAGCCCTGGCAGGGTTATGTGAGGAAAAGATTCAGCTCAGGGAAAGAAAGTCATCACTGGCGGCCATGTAAGGGTCAGGCACCCATCAGCCTCCGCTTCGAGTAAATATTGGCCCAAGGGACTAGAAGGCAGCCCTAGCTATACGCAGGCATAAAGCACTATGGGGCCAATGGGAGAGGGGCCCAACTGTGTGATCCGTATGGAACAAAGTCTTCTGCACATCTTCACTGGCGGGGGCGGGCCTCCCTTTCTCACCTGGATGCTTCATGGGGTCCCCTGACGATTCACAAGGGGGAGCCTCACCCACATTGGAGCTGAGGGGCTCAAAAGTCTCTGCAGCTGCGTCTGGCATCCCTACCAGCACTCGCGCCCCGCGGCTCGCCGACTCACCGGGTGCAAGAGTGGGGCCATCTCAGCTTGCAGGAGGTTCGTCCGCTCTCGCCGGGCCGGGGTCCACAGCTCACGCCAGCTCACCTCAATTGGCGATTTCGCTATCAATTACTGCAGGCCCACAGTGGGGCATCAGCGCTCGCAGCAGCAGTCCTCTAGGGTTCCACTCCCCATGCCGTGAGGTGCAGGGGCTTCGTATTGTTCCACAGGGTGAGACAGTCTCCGTCCCAGGGAGCCGCCATTTCGGAGTCAGGCAGCCGAGTTCGCCCGCATCTCAATCCTCCCGCCTCTCGTGGTCAGCGCCACGCAAACCTGCAGAGCAGCATCAGCCCTCCACTCTCTCAAAGCGAAGATGTGGCAGGGGTCCGCACGCCGCTGTGAACCCTGTGGGCTCAGGGGACTCCCCTGAGCAACATGGCTGTCCGCCTCTCGTTTCCCCCTTCACTCGGGGTCCGAGTGCGCTCCAGCAGCTGCAGCCACGGCCCGCAACAGGTTCCCAGCTCTGACATTCCTGCACACAGATTACATTCACACCGTACTAGACAGAGGAGAATCAGCTGCCATGATCCTGCTCGACCTGTCTTCAGCCTTCAACACCTTCTCCCACCACACTCTCCTTGTCCGACTATGCCAGATCAGAATAAGGTGACGCAGCACATATGAATGGCATCTTTGCTCACGGAGCACACCAGAGCCATCTGTCTCCTCCCTACACTTCAGAAGCCAAGCACACCATCTGCGGGGTCCCTCAAGGCTCATCCCTCAATCCAACCCTCTTATCAACATCTCCTCCTATGCCACCCAGCGTGTCCCCTCACTTTAAGCGGACCCCACCAAGACCAACTTCCACAACTGTATGAAGAACGTCTCAGCCTGGATGAAGAACTGCCTGAAGCTCAACTCTGACAAAATTGAAGTACTGATCTTTGGCAGACACCTCCCTAAGGAACAACTCTTGGTGGCCTTCAGAACTCAGACCCACACCCACTCCGAAAGTTCACACCTGCAACCTTGGCTTCATCCGGGACAGCAAACTCTACATGAAACACAGTCGCCTTGGCCTCCTTCTACACACCCTCATGCTCCACAGAATGTTCAAATGGCTCCCCATCAGTACCAATAAGACAGTGACACAGGCCCTCATCACCAGCCGGCTAGACTACAACGATCCACTCTATGCAGGCACCACCACCGAACTCATGAGAAGACTCCCGACGATCCAGAACCCAGCAGCTACGCTGATCCTCAACCTGCTGAAGAGAACCCACATACCCAGCACTTGAGACCTCCACTGGCTCCCCATCCAGAATAGATGCAAATTCAAACTACTGGCACTTGCCTACAAAGCCCTCCGACCAAAGACCTGCCTATATAACCCTCCACCTACCACCCAGGAACCTCTGCTCACCTCTCCCTCGCACAAATACCATGCATCCACAGCTACCTCACCTGAGGACGCTCCGTCTCTATCCACGCTGCCAAGTCCTGGAACTCCCTTCCCTTCCCTCAACACAGCCGTTTCGCACACTCACTGACCAACTACAGGAAGGGACTCAAGCCCTGGCTCTTCGGCTGACACCCGCAGCACAGCGCCTGGATAGCCTAACGAGTGATAAGCTGTGCTATATATGTACCATTTGATTGATTGAGGTGGAATGGGTGATCATGGGTAATAAAGAAAGTGGACATTATACTGCATAGAATGGCATAGATAATGTCCAAAAATATGGCATGCTGGTGTGCCGCTTTCTCAGCAGCAAAGCATCAGCTTACCCCCTATGCATCAACTCCTTCAAGTTGAAAAAGTGCATTGGTAAGTAGTTTATCTGACATGTCTGAATAACAACTGGACTCAAAAAACTACATTTTCTTTGTAATATTCTTTTTCTTATGAAAAGGTTAGCTGATAATTTTCTTGTAGTGGCGAGTAACGTTATTAACTAGTATGAGGCACGCGAGGAGATATATATATATATATATATCCCAACAGCAAGCCTCGTTATATAAAGACACTGCACTCCTCTTGGAATTTTAATTTCTGTTTATTGACCTGTTTTCTTCCTCCACCATGGTGGAGGAAGAAAACAGGTCAATAAACAGAAATTAAAATTCCAAGAGGAGTGCAGTGTCTTTACGTAAAGAGGCTTGCTGTTGGGAAATATTGAGAGGCTGTCCTGACCTCGCCACCGGCACCAGCTGTCAGACGCTCCCCCCGCAAAGGACATTTTGCTGGAAATATATATTTCTTTAAAAGCTGTTCTCCTTACTGGACCACCAACGCAGTGGCACTGATAAGCAGCCTCCAAGAGATATTTTTCAAATTTCCCCTTTTATTTTATTCCATTTTCTTTATTGAATGCCACATATTCATGTGGCACAAATTCAAACAAAGTAATGACTAACGCCTTTAACTGGGTCTCAAACACTGCGTTATTATAACAGTCCTTTAGTGACCCTTAAACACTAGGGCAACAACTCTACTTGATATGCAGTGGCAAATTACGACCTCCATTATTTTCATGAACATTCATTGAAATTCCAATTACTCCATAATCCATTTATGCCAAGATTCCCTCTCCGAAAGGGATTATTTTATTTCATACTTAATATACATTACAGTTCTAAAATGTCATGATCCATTTCATCATATTATACACAGTAATTTATATTCTTTATATTCTTCTCGTTCACCAAACACAATTGTTTTAGGGATTTTAGAGGAGTTGCCATCAAAAACCTTTCTTATTCTGATCTTTCCAGTTCGTGTTTGATATCAATCCTACCATCTCTTCAGCGCTCAACTTCCAGTCCACACTAAGTTTTATTAGCGCTTGGATGAACGACAACCAATTGAAATAAAACCCAGAAACTGAGCTCATCCTTACAGGTGGGTTAGCAAACTCATGGAACGCCAATTTTTGGCCCCCTAGACTAGGTAGTCCCCCACTCCCCCAGAATCCGGAAGATCAGCAGATTCTTAACCACTAAGGCCCTAACCCTGACTGTCCTTGCCTTTGTAATGTTGTGTATTGATTACGCCAACTCTTTACATTGGCATCCCCGCATATCAACTACATTTGCAGCTGGTGCAAAATCACGCAGCCAGACTTATCGCCCACCAGCCTATACGACATAATGACAAACCCCTATTGAAGAGTCTTCACTGGCTCCCGGTGGCTAAACGCTGTGCCTTTAAACTTGGATGCACCACATTCAAGGTCCTAATGGGGAATAGCCCTGCCTACCGCTCTTCCAGGATTCAGCACTATATCCCCTCTCGAGAACTACGCTCCTCCAATCTTTATTTGCTGACCACCCCCATTTTTAAACGTAAGAAGCACGGAGGGCTCAGATCCGCGCTATTAGCTCCATAGCTCTGGAATTCGCTTCCTGTGGAAGTGAGGCGTACAGCCTGTTACATACAGTGCCGGAAACTACTTAAAACCGCTCTCTTCACTAAGGCATATCTGTAAGTCAAATGCATCATTGTCGCAGCCCCTCTCTTGCTCATGAGCACCATGAAACCACCTGGTGTACTTGCGCTGTATAAATTCATTTAACATAAAATGTCATAAATGGGGTACAACATGCCCCCTTTCTTTTACACACTCTTATCCTCCCACAGAGTACAAAAATATCCACTCTCTTGCCATTAATTATTCCATCATTTTATGGATTTCTGTGCTGGTAAGCACTATTATCATCATCCTCTAGGTTATTATAAAGTGCACGGTGCGTTATAATAGGATTCAATTTTTTAAAAGTACATATTACTTTCCATATGATTATTTTATCTTAAGGAGTCCTATAATCCAACAACTTTTCAAGGTTCTCAGATGTAGTTAAGTTCATAATGATACTCAATGAGGATGATATTTAATATGTAAACATCAAATATAAAGATGTCATACATAGGCTAATCTGAACCTACACTTCACCTCCTAATTTAATTATTTAAAGTTCATACTGCTCATAAAGTGCACATTGCAAGATTCCAAGAACCTAAAATATGTTGGAGCTTCTCACATCATTTACAATAAATACATTATATGTGATAATCATTCACTCCTAATCTCATAAATTCTTAAAATTACAAAATGGATCATAACATGATCCACCTAACTAAAGTACATAAACGCTCAAAGTGCACAACGTGCAATCACAATCACGCTTAATATTTTAGATCTTTTAAAAGTACTATGTATATATAACTCCTAACCATTATGATGCAAATGTAATTCCTTTCTTCAATGTGATTGCGTCAAATAATATATTGCCCCCTCAATCCTCATTCATTTTCAGGTTTGAGGATATATTCAAAGTTTATTCTTAAACTGATATGTAACAAAACATTAATCAGAAGTATAGTATTCCCATTAAAACTAAATCACTCACTTACATCACTATCTTGACACAATACATATGTCATGAAAAAAAT
Source organism: Lissotriton vulgaris (assembly GCF_964263255.1). Classification (NCBI taxonomy): domain Eukaryota; kingdom Metazoa; phylum Chordata; class Amphibia; order Caudata; family Salamandridae; genus Lissotriton; species Lissotriton vulgaris. Next base: position 46,888,224 of record NC_141686.1, on the reverse strand, counting down.
TATGAAAAGGCTAAATATGAGGATCCACTCAATTTCTCATGCTGATTAACAAAATGTTTAGACTTTCCAAAAGTCATCCTTAAAACAGTACTTTTGCAATGGAAGTTTATTTCCACAATGCAATTAATTTCCTAAAAAATACTTCTCTGTATTGAGCTTACTTCAATACACATACAACATACTTTCAAAATGTAAGCAATCTCCAAAGTTCTCCATGTGTTCTGGTGGTAAGGTACTGGCGGCAGCAGTAACGCATCTTTATTGCCTACTAAGAATGCTGTGGAAAACCAGGAATTTATACTCCTAGGAAATTTATTTTCCTGGATTACCCATAGGCATCTTTGAAGATGTCTGAAGACAGAAATCCTTTCTTCGTGTAGTGCCAAGGCTCTGTATGTACCCCAGCATTTCCTTACTTTGAATAAATTTAGGACCTGCAAGCTTGAAGTATGCTGCTTACCAAGTGCAGAAACTAAAGAGCAGGCTACAGATCATGCCAATTGCTCAGGTATTTATGGTCGCTAGACTGTAGCCAAGATATTAAAAAGATATCACACTGAAACAGTACCTTCAACTTACAGCATTATTGACTCCTTTTCTTGCTCACTTCACAGACCTTTTTGAACCTTCCATATGAGTTCACAATATCAACTGCTTTCTTAATCGCTTTGGTCATAGTTTCCTTTACAGAAAAACTACTGACTGGCATCTTGGGCAATGCCCACAATCCAGCTCAAAGAGAATTTTTTTTAACTGTAATTTGTGCTCACCATTGGTGCCTTGACCAGAATGCCAAAGCAAGACTAGGATAATGTTTTTGTAGGTTGGAAGAAATCTGGTTGTTGGTTGACTGGGGTGTGAGGGTAAGGCACAAGCAAACCCAAAAATATCACTGTACTCAACCCCTGGTAGCTTGGCTCAGAGCAGTTAGGTTCAACTTATAGGCAATGTGTAAAGTATTTGTGCAGCACTTCAAACAGTGAAAACACACCACAAAAGGAGTCCACAACATATTCGAGACATCGAGGGGTATTCAATAAATAAAAGAAGACCAAAATTACAAAAATCCAATTAGTAGTACCAGAGATTACATTTTTAAGGTTTCAGTTAAAGAGCGGCAAAAAGTATAAAGTGCCGACTGTGATAATCTGGTTGCTCTGGACCAGGAAAAAGTCACAAGTTCAAGCCGACCGTGAGGGAGCGCAGGCCAGATACAGGGACCAAGTTAGGTCTGCTGAACAAGGAACCTTAAATCCTGGTTGTAGAGTGTTTTGAGGATCTGTGCAATGATGCGCTGCACAGCCAAAGCGAACTGTTGGGTCCAAGATGCGGCTAAGCTGTGGTGCAAGGTCCTATTGCATCAACATTGAGGACCTTGTCAACTGGGTTTTTGATGCGAAGTCCGGCATTCGGCATGCAGTGTGCAGTCAGGGCAATGTGGAGGTTCCGAAGAACAGCAAGGCTACCATGGATGAGATGGGAGGGTCTGTCTCGAGGATGTGTCACTCAGTGGCTCTTTGAATGACCCCAGTACTTAGACTGATCTGTTCCCCACCTCCCCCCAGTGCCTTGGGACCATCACAGGCAAGTAATTGCGCTTTACCATCCCTTGATTGAGTGGTGGATACAAAGGCAATACAGGTTGCAACAGCAATGAGTCTTTGCGAAGGGTCCAACCCCCGTAGCAGGGGAGACGCGTCTGCTCTGAATGGGGTTGCGTTGCACAACATCTGAGATGTGTTGGTTAGACTGGATCCCCAGAGGCTGATAAAGCACCTTAAGGCCAGTGCCAAGGGTCCAGGACTAGGGTGGCATTACTTGGCAGGATAGACTCACAGATGGCTGTTGGAAGCCTGCTATGTCCCTGAGGCTTCTAATCAGGAGGTCAGCCAAATAGCCCTTGGAGTCACTCTGGTTTCTGGGTTCAAGAGGTGCACGTCCAGTCCTTCTCAACCAGGTAAGAGGGCATCAGGTTAGCACAGCAAGGCAGGAGTCCAGTTGGGTGCAGTCCAGCAGAGTGGCAGTTCTTAGCAGCACAGCAGTCCTTCCTGGCAGAGTATCCACAGGTCCAAAAGTGTACTGAAGTGGTGGTCTCGAAGGTCCAATATTTACATTCAGTTGTGCCTTTGTAGAGGGGGCGAAGCTTCAAGAAGTTTCCCGCTGAAGTCTCCTGGCATCCTGCCTTCTCTGTCCTGGCTCCAGACTAACCACAGGGCAGCCCGTTGTGTGGAGACAGGACACAGACTATTCAGGTGTGACTTTTCCCCCAGCTCCTCCCTCCCATCATGCCAGTGAAGGCCCATCCAGTCATACCTAAGCTCCCATTGTGTGTGGCTGTCTAGGAGAAACACAAAGCCAAACTGTGAACTACACCATGCATGTGAACAGGAGACAGGCTGCAGGCACCACAATGCCAACTTTCTTAACGTGATGGTTTCAGAATGGCAATTAAAATACGTCACCAAAAGTTAGGATTTAAATTGTGACTCCAGTGACACCATACATGAACTAGTCATCACTTCCCATTTTGAAATTACACCTATAAAAGGTAATAAACAACTCCAGTGTTATCCTATGGGAGAAATAGGCCCTGTCGTAGTGAAAAATTTAATTTGAGAGTTTTCCACTACCAGTGTTGTGTAGTTCCTATAGAGGATCTGCACATTTAGACAACATACACTATAGGATTGGTGTCCAAGTGATTCTAGACACCCCTACCATGTTTGTTAGCCTGTATACCAGCTAGCTCAAGTGCCACTAGAAACCCCTCTCACGAAGGAGAGAATAGTTCTTGGCAACTATCGAACAGGACAACCCCCGATCCGTCAGAATAGTGGAAACAGTGCTACTTGTCGCCTAGTCACTTGTGCTCACTTTGTCTCAGAGAGATACACAGAATAAACGGTGGGAAAGTTTTTCAATAAGCATTTATTGAACCAGCATCATTCTAGTGTACAATAGGTGTGCTGAAACAACCATTAGACAGTAACAGATTTAAATGATTATAAGCACTAACAGAGTAAAGGGATGGTAGATTCTTCCATCATGCTAAAACAATGAATACATGCAAGTAAATAAAATACATGACAGTAAAATGCATACTCCTACGATGCAACACTTAGTAGATGTACCCAAGTGTACCTAGCATGTATGTTGGTGTAAAAGCGTAGAATCCCTCTAGGATAAGGTCAACCCCATTACCTAAAGTGAGAGGCTGTGGACACCCTGCAAGGGATGTCAGACCACTAAGAGCTGGAGTGTCTGCATGCAGGAGCCGCAGCATCTCGCATCAGTGTGTCGGCATCGAAGTCCTTTCTCCACTGAGTATCCCAGTAAGAGAGGGCCTATATATACCCAAAGTGGTGCCCCCCTGGGGATATACCTTGCTGTGTCATGTTGGACTGGGATGACGGAAGAAATGACACTTATACATAGTTATTATCAAGGGGATGGTAGGCCTGCTGCTGGGCCTTTCTAAATGAAGGGAGGGGGCCGTACGGACACCCTCCTGGAGCCCTTGATTGCCCTGGGGACCGCCAATCCCCAGGGCTGGCTCCTGCAGTGTCCCGGGGTTCCCACCCCAGGAACACTGCTATTTGCTATGGCAGGGCGGGAGCCGTGCGGCTCCCGCCCTGTCATAGCAAACACTGGTTTTGATTTTGTAAGCAAGAGCAGGTTTCCTGCTCTCGCTTACAAAATCCAAACCAGATTGCTTTTCCACAAGGGGAGCTGCATGACAGCACCTCCCCATGTGGAAAAGAAAAGCCGGCTCCCGCAGGTGGAGAGCTGGCGGGACCGGGGGGGAATTGGGGTCCCCACACGGTCCCCACACGGTCCCCAACGGAAAGGCCAGGTCCCAGGGGATGGGGGTCCCTGGGCCGTGAGTGGCTTGGGAGGGGGCCACGCACACCCCTCCCTTAATAAAGCCCCCGGGGCTATTAGAGGCCTCAGGAGGGGTGCCACGCAGCCCACCTCCTAAATGTATTATATAAAATAAATACATTTATGGCCATGCCCCGGGGATGGGGTCCCCGGTGCCGAAATTGGCTTTGGGAGAGGGGTGACGCGTCCCACTTCCAGTTTATAAAAAAAAAAAAAAAAAAATAGGGGCCAGGCCCTGGGGGATGGGCCCCAGGGCCTCGAAATAGGAAAAGGGGGGCCACACAGCCCCCCCCTTCTGAAAAAAACCCAAAAAAACGGCATTACGCTAGAGGCCGAATCCCCTCCCTGCATTACTCTGCAAACATGCCTGTGGTGCATTTTAAGTTGGCGGATTAATTCCCCTTGAATCCTGAGGGTTCCTGGGGCCAACAAGCCCACCAGGTACCTCCAGTAAGCGCTACAGGGCTGTGTTGCAGAGAGGTGGTCCGAGGCTACGCCCCTTTCTACACCTCTCTGCAACACAGCTCTGTGGATCTTACTGGAGATACCTGGTGGGTTAGTTGGACCCAAGTGACCTTCAGGATTTAAGGGGACTTAATCCCCCAACTTAAAACGAGCCACGTGGCGCGTTTGCACAGTGGTGAAGGCAGGGGGCAGGGCCTGATGTGACAAGTGATATATATATATATATATATATATATAAAGGTTACAAGGACGTTCAACTTGGGCTCATATTTCCTGTAAGGAGAAGCCGCAGAAGCCCCCGGGCAGCAGGATTATCCCTATAGTAAAGCGAAGAGGCAGAGCTGGTGTCGGAGGACCCGACCAGCGCCCGACACCACACTAAGGAAGGGATCCGCCAATTACCTGGTGAAGGAGTGCTTGAAACGGGACGCCGGTATTAACCAGGCGTTTGTGTTCATAAAAGACATTTCTAAACCCGATAAACGAAGCACCATGTCCGTAGACACGTTAAGGAGCCGCGAGGCAGTGGCAAGTGGCATGTTCGATGGTTCCCCGAGTGGGAAAGTGCAACCAACTTACCAGTTAACAGTCAACTCAATTCAAATTCAAATATCAAAGAGAAGTTTAAAATGTTGGAGAAGCCCATGAATGCTGAGCAGTTCAAGTGGTCGGATCACCGGTCCTGGACTCGATACTTGGAAGTTGGTAGGATAACGAGGGGACTACGTGTTATGCTTGCTCCCAGTTACGAGCATCCTGACCCCCGAATGCTAGCGGAATAGGCGGACTAACTTTGAGTCCTCTCGTAAACTTGTGGAAATTCTCACAAAGTATGATGATAGTGATCGAGAAACAATACAAACTAAAATTTACATCTTGAGTGCTGAAATTGACAAATTAGAAGCTGGTGCCGTGACAACAAAATATCGAAATTAAATGATTGCACGCTTGCAACGTGAAGAGGAGGTCATTAAGAAAATAAATATAAGTGAACACAAGTCCGCTATCAAAAACAATAAAGAAAATGCCCCTCTGGTAGCCCACTGGAAAGAACAAGGTCACAGTGAGAAAGATCTCAGATGGATCATTTTAAAAAGGATAAAAGAGCAGACCAGATTAGGCAACAGTACCACCAGACGTAAACAACAAGAACAGTGGTATATGATTAAATTCAACACAATTAAGAAAGGCCTCAACTCTAGGGAAGAATGGGAGGCCCTCATCTACTACAGGAAAAATCAACCCTCTTTCCTATTTAATGAAACTAGTCTTCATATATATGATGAGTCCCTCCAAAAATTAAATTACTAAAATACATGCCCGTGTTGCTTTTAAGTGATCAATCGTGACATAACAGAGGGTTATTAAACCAACACAATGTCCAGAATTAAAAGATTTTCAGACATAATGGAGTGGGTTTTTGACCTCTTAAGATATGTACCAATGAACAAGTTACTTACCTTCGGTAACGATATATCTGTAAGAAACATTAGTTAGTGTTAGATTCCTTACCTTAGAATATCCCCAGGCGTCAGTCTGGATCCGGAAACTTTTGCGTAGCAGTACCCCTGCGCGTCGGTAGGCGTCGTCTGCAGGCGTCCCCTGCGGCTCCGCGTCCGTCGTCGGCGTCGTGCACCGTGATGACGTCGCTGGAGTATATAGACGCCGCCTCCGCGCGCTGACGTCAGTTCTTTGCACACAGCTTTTCCGCGCCAGGAGACGCAGAGCCATGAGAGAACCAACACTGGTGCCATGTAAAACTAAGGCCCTGAAAGGGATGACCTTAACCCTAGGTATCAGTTCGCAGAACGGGGAGGATGGGTGGGTTCGGTAAGGAATCTAACACTAACTAATGTTTCTTACAGATATATCGTTACCGAAGGTAAGTAACTTGTTCATCTGAAAGAAACACGTTAGTGTTAGATTCCTTACCTTAGAATACATACCCCAGCAATACCAACCCCGGTGGTGGGTCTGCGAACCAATACAATACTACACCAGAAAGTCCTGGAGGACAGAACGGCCAAAGAAGCCATCCCTCCGGACTTGACTGTCCAGGCAGTAGTGCCTCGCAAAGGTGTGCAGCGAGGCCCACGTAGCCGCTTGGCAAATGTCCTGCAAGGGGACTCCCCGGCCCAGGGCAGTAGTAGCCGCCGTGGCCCGAGTGGAATGGGCATTCAGCCCAACAGGAGGCTCCTTCCGAGCCAAAGAGTAGCACGCTTTGATGCAGAGGACGACCCATCGAGAGATGGTTCGTTTACAAACCGCCCGTCCCTTCTTCGCACCCACGTAGCCAACAAACAGTTGGTCATCCACCCGGAACTGGCGAGTGCGATCCATGTAAAAGGAAAGCGCACGTTTTGGGTCCAGACGATGGAGCCGCTCTTCATCCTTTGAAGGATGCGGAGGCGGGAAGAAGGAAGGGAGGGTGATGGACTGCCCGATGTGAAAGGCCGAAACAACCTTGGGCAGGAAAGAAGGTCTAGTCCTCAGAACCACCTTGTCAGGATGAATGGACAGGAAAGGAGGTTGGACAGAAAGAGCCTGGAGCTCACTCACCCTCCTGGCAGAGGTGATGGCAACCAGGAAAGCCGTCTTTAAAGTCAGGAGACGGAGAGGACAAGAATGAAGGGACTCAAAGGGAGCACACATCAGGAAAGTTAGAACCAGGTTCAAATCCCACTGAGGCATCACAAACGGAACAGGTGGAAACATGTGAGTGATTCCTTTCAAGAATCGAGTTACAATCGGGGATTTGAACAAAGAAGGCTGATCAGGAAGCCTCAAAAAGGCTGAAAGGGCAGAAAGCTAGCCCTTGATAGTGCCCAGAGCAGAGCCCTGCTGGGCAAGAGAAAGAAGAAACAGAAGAACCTCCGAAAGAGGGGCAGAAAGAGGATCCACAGCCTTTGCTGTGCACCATGCCACAAATCTGTTCCACCGACAGGCGTATACCGACTTAGTGGAGGGACGCCTGGCTGCCAGAATAACATCACAGACTTCAGGAGGCAAGTCAAATGGCCTCAACTGCCGCCGCTCAATCTCCAAGCATGGAGGTGGAGACTGGACAGGTTCGGGTGGAGGACCGTCCCCTGCTGCTGCGACAGAAGGTCCTCCTGAAGGGGCAGGCGGATCGGGGGACCGACTGACATGCTGAGTAGCTCGGGATACCAGTACCTTCGAGCCCAGTCCGGAGCCACAAGGATAACTTGGGCCCGGTCGCGCCTGATCTTCTTCAGCACTCTGGGCAGAAGTGGTATAGGCGGAAAGGCGTATAACAGACCGCAACTCCACTCGCGCCGAAAGGCGTCGCTGTGCGAGTGCCGTCTTGGAAACTCCAACGCGCAGAACTGATGACATTGCGCGTTCTCTTCTGTGGCGAATAGATCTAACCAAGGCTCTCCCCATTGCAGAAAGATGCCTTGCGCCACGTCCGAGTTCAGACGCCATTCGTGATCCATCGAGCACCGACGGCTGAGTTCGTCCGCCCTGGCGTTCAGAGAACCTGCCAGGTGTTGAACCGTCAGAGTCACGCCCTGACGTTCCAGCCATTGCCAGAGGCGCAGAGCCTCCTGGCAAAGGGTCCACGACCCCACTCCGCCCTGTTTGTTGCAGTACCACATGGCGGTGGTGTTGTCGGTGAACACCTGCACTACACTCCCGTTGACAAAGGGGAGGAATGCCTTCAGTGCCAGACGAATCGCCCGCAGCTCCAACAGATTGGAGGGACTCCGCCGGAGACCAGATGCCTCTGATCTCTGCCTCTCCCAAGTGGCCACCCCAGCCCTGGAGGGACGCGTCCGTCACGACAACGTGCTCCGGTTGGGGAAGGGAGAGGGACTTGCCCCTGACCCAATCGCGGTCCGTAAGCCACCACTGCAGTTGTCTCGCAGTGCCCTCCGAGATCAAGACGTGGTCGGACAAGTTGCCCTGATGCTGGGCGCACTGAAACTTCAGGTCCCACTGCAGAGCCCGCATCCGCCACCGGGCGTGATGCACCAGAAGGATGCAGGAAGCCATCAGTCCCAGCAGCCGCAGCGTCAACCTGACCGAAACCCGGGATAGCGGCTGAAAGATGGGAATCAAAGCCTGTATATCCCGGACCCGCCGTTCCGGAGGATAAACCCGAAACTGCGCCGAGTCCAGAACCGCTCCGATGAAGAGGAGCTTTTGAGAGGGACACAGGTGTGATTTCGGCACATTGATGGAGAACCCCAGGTCGTGCAAGAGGTCTGCCGTCATCTGAAGGTGGTGGACGACTGTTTGGGGCGAGCCCGCCTTTAACAACCAGTCGTCTAGGTAGGGGAAGACTGAAACCCCCAACCTGCGCAGATGGGCTGCGACCACCGCCATCACCTTTGTGAACACCCGTGGGGCGCTGGTAAGGCCGAAGGGAAGCACGATAAACTGAAAGTGCTCCAGGCCTACCGTGAACCGCAGGTAACGCCGGTGGGCCGGCAGGACGGGGATGTGAAAATAGGCATCCTGCAAGTCCAACGCTACCATCCAGTCTTGTGGGTCTAGAGCAGCCAAGACCTGAGCTAACGTCAACATCTTGAACTTCTCCTTCCGGAGGAAGCCGTTGACGTTCCTTAGATCCAAGATAGGACGTAGGCCCCCCTTGTCCTTCTTGGGCACCAGAAAGTAGTGGGAATAGCAACCACGCCCTACTTCTGGCCCAGGAACGCACTCGATGGCCCCCTTGGCCAAGAGGGCCGTAACTTCCTCCTGCAGAAGTGTCAAGTGGTCCCCCGACACACGGTGGTTCTGCGGTGGCATGGCTGGAGGAGAGGTCTCGAAGGGGAGGGAGTAGCCCCTTCAGACGATTTGCAGCACCCACCTGTCCGAAGTGATCGTGCGCCAGTGAGCGTGGTGATGGCGAACCCTGCCACCCACTGGCGTCACATGGGGCCGAAAGCACGGACTAGGAGGATTTTGGGGTAGATGCTGCGGGGGAAGGTGTGGTCTGACCCCGCCGTTGTCCCCTACCGCCACCACGGCGGTTTCCACGGCCGCCACCGCGTTGAAAGGATTGTTGCGGCGCGTGGCTGGCAGCACGTGTGGGGGCGCCCCTTCCTTGGCCACGAAAGGGACGAAACGAACCCGGTTGCTGACGCTGGGTCGAGAGACCCAAGGACTTGGCCGTGACCCTAGAGTCCTTGAAGCGTTCCAGCGCGTGGTCCGCCTTGTCACCGAACAGGTGACAGCCATCAAACGGCATGTCCATCAGGGTATTCTGGACATCAGCCGAAAAATTGGCGGATCTCAGCCAGGCGTGGCGACGAATCGCCACCGTCGTAGACATAGCTCTGCCCAGCGAGTCGGTCGTATCAAGACCACACCGTATTGAATATTTCGCTGCATCTCGGCCCTCAGCCACAGCCTGACCGAGTTTTGCCCGCACCTCCATGGGGCATTCTGGCAGCAGCTCCGCGACCATATCCCACACAGAGTGGGTGTAGCGGCCCAAGAGGCAAGCGGTGTTGCAAGACCGCAGGCCCAAACTAACGGACGAGAAGACCTTTTTGCCAAATTGGTCATACCTCTTGGATTCCCGGTCGGGCGGGGCCGACGGGAATGCGGACTGGGAGGTCGAGGCCTGGATCACCAGACTCAGGAGTGGGGTGGGTAGACCGGAACTTGGGGTCGTCCGGACAAGGACGGTGGCGCCTGGCCACGTTCCGATCAACAGGCGCACCTGAAGCGGGCCTGGACCACGTGCCCAACAGAACGTCTGACAAGGCTTCATTAAACGGCAGCAGTGGCTCCTGTGGGCATGACTGCGGTTTGAAGACCTCGGTGAGGATGTTAGGCCTCACGGCCGCGACGGGGAGCTCAAGGTGTAAGGCCTTGGCAGCCCTCATCAGCACCACAGAATATGCAGCTCCCTCCACCGATGCCACGGAAGGAGGAGAGATCAAACCAGGGTTAGGAGAGTCGTCCAGACCACTGGCATCCCCCAAGTCACCCGTCCAGTCCGGGTCATACTGGCACTCGCGTGACAGAGGGTCCTCGGACCCCTCCCAACCTTCACCGAACTCTTCATCTTCTCCGTATTCGGAGTCAACGATGTAGACCGGCTCCTCGGGGTTCATGGGCCCCATCGGCGCCGGGACCGGCGTCGAGCGACGCCCGTCCGGCTCCGCGTCCGGCGTCGGTGAAGGTAAGGGGACGGCGCCGCCCGGAGCCGGCGCCGGAGCCCCAGTGCCGCCCGGAGCCGGCACCGAGGAACCGGCGTCGCGCGGAGGCGGCGCCGGGGGCAACCCCGATGGAATCGGTGCCGGGTTGGATGGACGTCCACCCGGCGTCGACCCCGAAGGCCCTAGCGGCGCCGGGATCGGCGCCGTCTGAGTCGGAGCATCCGACGGCGTCGAGGTAGGGTCAGCTGAACCGCTAGGGCCCCCGGACGGGTTTACTGGGCCCGCAGGCGCCGTGGAACCCGCCGGAGGAGACAGGGCCCTCATGGCCATGAGGAACGCCTCAATCTCCTCAGGCGTCGCACCGTGCCCAGGGACCTGAGGGTATGGGGCAGGCCGCGCCGGCGACTCTCGCGGAGCCGCGGGGTTGGGGTCACCCGAACCCCCGGCCGCATCGCGCGAGCGTCGGGGGGAGTCGGGGGTACGATGACGACGCCCCGACTTCTTGTGCTTCTTACCTGATGAGCCTGACGAGTGGTGGCGACTTCCGGAACGCTCGGCACGGCTCCGCGACCGCTCCCTCGAACGCTCTCTCGACCTCCGGCCGGACCGGGACCGCTCCCGACGTGGGGCCGACACCCGGAGCTCCAGTAGCTTGCGGGACCGCTCCAGTCTAGCCTTGTTGGTGAGGGCCCGGCAGTCGACGCAGGAGACCACGTTGTGGTCGGGGCCCAGACACCGGAGACAGAGGCGGTGATGGTCTGTGACCGACATCGTGCGCTCACAGTCATCACAGTGCTTGAACCCAGGCATCCTAACAGGCACAAAGTGATAAACAATTCGAAAAACTTGGTCAAAGACCGGAGTACTGCTCTTCAGATCTGCGTCCACTGGCGCGGAAAAAAGAAGAACTGACGTCAGCGCGCGGAGGCGGCGTCTATATACTCCAGCGACGTCATCACGGCGCACGACGCCGACGACGGACGCGGAGCCGCAGGGGACGCCTGCAGACGACGCCTACCGACGCGCAGGAGTACTGCTACGCAAAAGTTTCCGGATCCAGACTGACGCCTGGGGATATTCTAAGGTAAGGAATCTAACACTAACGTGTTTCTTTCAGATATGGTATATATATTTCTCATTCAATTCAACTGTAACATTTCTCCCTCGAATCTAAAAACTAATGAAATCTACAATGAAACCCATAATACTCTGATCAAGGGAATATAATAAAGAATAAACACAAATACCCATGAAATTCATAGAATTTTAATCGAAGGAATAAATAAATCTTGACAAAGTGAATATAAATAAATAAGGAAAAAACCATTAAAACACTTCTGTCCGGTAAAGAAATGTAGATTTCATGTAATAGCAAGGGGCCAACCAAGGTAAATAATGGCAGACGAATATCGGTGACTTTTTTTATCTTTGACGGCTAAATACTGCTCTAAAATGGCGCTGAAAGATTTTCCTGGCCACAAACACTGCGAGGGCGGGACGGCTAGGTTCCGATCTTGAATAAAAAGATACGGAACACTCCACGTTGAGGGATGTTACCCCAGGAAAATTAGTAATTCACATATCACTCTGGCTAAAAGAATAAAAGGGAAAGTCTCCGTAATTATATAAGTATAAAATTGAAGATGCGGGCACCACTCCAAGATGGCGACTCGATGCACACGCTTAACGCCCCGAATGGTAACTGACTAACCAGCTGCCAGCAATTAATTGGCGTAACGCACACGTAAATAGAAGCGCGTTTAGCATAGACGCCAGAGAGCGATTTGAACGAGGCAGAGACGCGGCACCCAAAACAAGAAGGTACGGGCTAGAGAGCCTTAACTAGTTTAAACCAGATAAATGGGGGTATTTTCTATAAAAGATAGAACAGTAGACTTTCAGCATTATGCTAAGGCGCCCGAGTGAGAATGCAGCCCATGGCAATCTAAAGGGGCATTATGCCGGGAGGTAATGGTGGTGATTAACCTAACATGGAACTTCATAACCACTGCCACGATCTATTGTACAATCTGGGGATAACATGTTTATATGAAATATAACAGAGAGACAGACTTAATTAAGGGTTTAAGGCCAATTATAAAAATACAAGTCCTCAAGTAGAGAGTGTCCAGTAAAAAAAAAGTAACATCCCATATAATGCCCCAGAAGAGAATAGAATAGATAATAGCTAAACCTGGTAAGTATTTAAAATAACCGTTCCATACGTTCTTTGATCCCACCAGAACATATCCGGTTCCCGTGAGGTTCCCAGATACCCTATGCCCGTTCGAAGAGGGTTTTATAACACTTTAAGGTAAGACATTCACACGATAAAAACATCATAACAACATTATTAAAGGCAGAAACGGAAAGGCAATCACAAATGTATTCTTTTGTTTAAATAGATACACGCACTTAAAAAGCAAAAAGACCGAATAAACTGCAAAAGAAATCCCCATACGAGGAGTTTTTCCAAAGACAAAAAGGTAACTAAAACTCCCTTTTACCTGAGGGCTTATGTCATTAATTTAATAATCAGTTCTTGACCAAGTATACATGTCTCTTATTAGGCCACAGTAGCAAGAGACTGCAGACATTAAACGACACGCCGAACAGGCCTTGACTGGATCCCTTATCATACCTATTAATGGGGAGAACACCCTTTATGTAAAGGTGAGATTATGAGAATTCTTCTCGAGTTATTCCCATCCATTTGAGGGTTTCTGTTATTCCTTTAATAATCAGTCCTTGACCAAGGATATATGTCTCTTATCAGGCCATAGCAGCAAGAGACTGGAAATATTAAACACGCCGCCCAGTCCTTGACTGGATCCCCTATCATACCTACTAGTGGGGAAAATACCCTTATGTAAAGGTGAGATTATGAGAATTTTGCTCGAGTCACTCTAATTATCCCCCATGTATCAGGAATGCTTATAGTAATGGTTTCCACAGTGAAATATATTTGGAGGAAATAAGGCTTACCATATACAAATGTTTTAAACATGAGCATTGTAACAAGAGACAAAGTGTGACACTAGCAGAGAATGACATTGCACCATAATATCAATAGGAACATTTTTTTTGCTATATCAGAGCTTGGGACACGGTATCTGCCACGATGAGTTCATAGCTAGACGGTAGAAATCCCATATTGCATTGTATAGAGGTATACGAATGTTCCCTGTAAAGGTGAAACTGAGCAACATAGATAACCTTTGAATTGTGAATAGTACACAATCTAAGAGAACGGATACTGACATATTATTTTGCTCCCCAAACAGAGAAATTAAAACTCGAAATCTTCTTGACACAGGAAACCCCTATCAAGAAGTCCTGAGGAAGGTGCCACAATATCATATGGCTGAGATACCCGCCACCCCCTCTCGACGCAATCCCCTAGGATGGGAAACGGAAACGGTTCTGAACTTTTGGAAGGCGGGAGGGAGTGACCCTCCCGGCCGTATTTATTAAAATATGAAACAAAATCAAAACATTAAAATAACAGTTTCATATTATGTACAATTTCATTTCCACATTACGATGTTTGGCTAGCCTTAACATATTTCTAATACAAAGGTTCTCCTAGCCGAACTAACATCCTACAAAACATTTAACTTGAAATTGTACATCCTAACGTTAAGGGCCAACGGCAAGGTCGTAACCGGTGTCAGATCCCTAAACCAGAATTACCCCCCCACTTGGGAGGGGCGACCGCACAGAGGCTGTACCTCAAATGCATCTACCAATTTCCCTTGACTTAACGGGGGGCCCCAATGAACTCGACGCCATTTAAAGGTCGTCCGAGGACTCGTGTGAGGTGTCTAGAACGTAGCGTAAACCCCCTCCCCACCCCACACAACTTACCACATCTGCCGTCGCAGGTGTCCTGGCCCCGGGAAATTCCCCAGGAGGGGCCCGTAGCCCCTCCTATCAAGGAAGGGGCCTTGACCGCCTTTCCTTTTCTTTCGGCGGCCCATCCTTAGAAGGGACCGCCTCCCCGTTGAGGGGCAAATGGCCACCTCCCCCGGGCGCTCCCATCCGTAATGGGTGACGCCCCCCCATAGGGATCTTCCGATTACTGCTCACCGATCATGACCTTACCGCCCGACCAAAATAAATACGACAATTAACTAAATTACTAAATTAAAAGACAACCATAACTACTTCACGTATGATTACTGATCAACACTAGTGCAAAAACTTTATTCGAAAAACATACTCTAAATGATCATTCTCTTTATTGCGTACACAAATAACACGTCAATCATCACAACCTGTAAGAAATAGAGTTACCACATCAAAACTTTATTTAAAAAACCACTTGCTGTCTTCAGGGGCTGGTGGGTGGGTCACAATTGGCTCTTCGTTCCGTCTCGAGCTCACGTGCAGTGGGGAGGTGCAGCTTCAGAGCACAGGAACAAGAGGATGCTTTCTTGGCTTGTTGCTCCTTTTATCCGTCTTCGGGCGGGCGTAAACCCGCCTCCGATTGCCTCCGGGGGCGTGGCCGGCGGCGTCAGCGTCTAGGACAACCCACTCCAGGGCGGGAAAAGGCGCGCCCCGGCTACGCCGCTTCGGGCATGCCAGCCGAGACTCGCCTCCCGCCCAAGATGGCCTCCCGGGGGGATCGGGGTACTCCACCATACGTTCGGGGGGATCGAGTGGTCGCCCCTTTCCATATGGCTGAGATACCCGCCACCCCCTCTCGACGCAATCCCCAAGGATGGGAAACGGAAACGGTTCTGAACTTTTGGAAGGCGGGAGGGAGTGACCCTCCCGGCCGTATTTATTAAAATATGAAACAAAATCAAAACATTAAAATAACAGTTTCATATTATGTACAATTTCATTTCCACATTACGATGTTTGGCTAACCTTAACATATTTCTAATACAAAGGTTCTCCTAGCCGAACTAACATCCTACAAAACATTTAACTTGAAATTGTACATCCTAACGTTAAGGGCCAACGGCAAGGTCGTAACCGGTGTCAGATCCCTAAACCAGAATTACCCCCCCCACTTGGGAGGGGCGACCGCACAGAGGCTGTACCTCAAATGCATCTACCAATTTCCCTTGACTTGACGGGGGCCCCAATGAAGTCGACGCCATTTAAAGGTCGTCCGAGGACTCGTGTGAGGTGTCTAGAAGGTAGCGTAAACCCCCTCCCCACCCCACACAACTTACCACATCTGCCGTCGCAGGTGTCCTGGCCCCGGGAAATTCCCCAGGAGGGGCCCATAGCCCCTCCTATCAAGGAAGGGGCCTTGACCGCCTTTCCTTTTCTTTCGGTGGCCCATCCTTAGAAGGGACCGCCTCCCCGTTGAGGGGCCAATGGCCACCTCCCCCGGGCGCTCCCATCCGTAATGGGTGACGCCCCCCCATAGGGATCTTCCAATTACTGCTCACCGATCATGACCGGCTATCCGGACCCCCCACAACAACTCCTGCCTAAAGGTCATGCTTTAAACTCTTTAGCCAAGCTATGAGGTCTCCTATGAGTAACTCATTCCCCACCCGGGACAAATGGACCCCATCTCCCAAATACATACTGTCCCCCTTGATACAACCATGCGGAATAGAATGCAGTGCACTTGAACGAAACAATCTACCCAACTTGTTATTTACTTTCTTCACTGAGTGATTCAGAGCAAAAACCGAAATCGCCCCCCGCCACACTTTTCGTGGAATCATATGGGACCATGCAATTGTGCGCCCTGGAACTCTTCTCGCCAACCAACTTACAGTGGAAAGCATTGCCTCGAGAAGCAGTCGTCTACCAGTGGTCACCAACTCATTACCCCCAAGATGGACTATGATTATAGACGGCGGTGACCTTGTCCGCCCTAACAAACCCTCGAAAAAGGATTGAAACTGGTCAATACAGAGCCCGCCCCTTCCATAGAAGGTCACCCTGTACCCGTATTCCCCAGCCATGTGAATCATGTCACCTGCTTCGAATACGTCCGCGGCACGCCTCACGTATGAGTGGCCCACGACCCACACCACTTTTTCCGCAGCCGGTGATGTCTGACCGGTGGTTCCCAGGTGTCGGGTCGACTGCTCAGTCCGCCCCGCCTCGTAAGCTTGCGAAACTGTAAACCAAACAAAAACAAGAAGCGTGAGTACATGATTACAGCTTCACAACATGTGCAACCGCACATACCTCTTGTAACAATTCGAGGACCAACGCCCCAAACGTTTCACTTTTTCTACACTCAGACCCCTGGCTGTAGCTTTAGTAGCAGCCCCTATCCGAAAGGAATGGGTCCCAAACTCGCCGGGGTTCAAGCCCGCAGCCGAAATTGACATTGAAAGCACCCGCTGGAACTGAAACCTCGTCAGCGGGGTGGCGTCAGAGTGTCTCAACAAGGTCCCCCCCCATGATGCCACCCTCTGCGCTAAATATTCCTCTACGCAAACAACAGGGCACATGGGAGATCCGGGAATCCTATGTATGACTATGCAGTCCCCAATCGCACCCTGATCGGCCTTGGACCTGACAAACGAGACAGTCATCCTCTCCACCGTAACCTGAATGTGCTCTCGGCACAGTCCCCCCACCGTATCCTGCTTGTTCTTCGCCACCAGTTCGCTTACCCGCATAGCCCCATGGAATGCTAACGCAAAAGCGGCCCGGAATAACACTGTTTCATACTGGGATAAACATGTCGCAGGGAGTACGGAAAATAACAGGGCCAACCTATCCAGACCTATCGGGTGTCTCATCTACTCTGCGCCCCTCAAGGCGTTGCCACCCACGTAGCGCTTTCTGCACCACGAAAGACGCTGTCGGGTCCTGGATCCCATGAGCCTTCGCCATAAAGGAAATGGCGGCCCGATGCCTCTGGGCCGTAGCTACTGATTTGCCTGCCTGATGTAAGGACAGCAAACATTTTACGACAAGCTCTTCATGGCCCCAAAGCTCCCCCCTAGCAGAACCCAAAAAGGACCAATAGGAACGAAACGCCCCTTCATATGCCTTCCTTGTCCTGGGTGCTAAACTCTCTCCCACGAGGTTTTGTAGTTCGGGGCACCGAGAGACCAGAGAGCTTCGGGAAAGGGTGCCGCCACCGGGTCCGCTGTGGGCAGAAAACCCCAGAAGGCCTGCATACGGAAACGAGAAAGCGCATCAGCCGCTTGGTTCAGCACCCCTGGGACATGTCGCGCCCTAAAGAGCACATTCAACTGCATACACAACAATACAATTTCTTTAAGCAGTCTCAGAATCCATTTACAACGTGCTGCCTGACTATTGATACACTCAACCACGGTCATGTTATCAGACCAGAACACCACAGAGTGATCTCGGAACCCCTCAGGCCAAGTTTTCAGGGCCACCAAAATAGGGAAGAGCTCGAGGAAAGCAATGTTACTTGTCAGCCCGCACTCGTGCCACCATGACGGCCATTTCTGAGCCGACCATTGCGTACCGAATATGGCGCCAAAACCTATACTCCCCGCCAAATCTGTCCACAGCCCCAGCTCCTCGGAGGACACCGCCGGCTTGTTCCAGACAATTCGACCATTGAAATCCGCCAGGAATGCCAACCAAATGCGCATGTCCTGGCGAATCTCTGCCGAGAGCCTCGTGCGGTGATGTCCCTCCTTAAGGCCGACCATGGCTTGTGCAATCGAGCAGGAAAAGGGGCGGGCCATTGGGATTACTCTAAGGGCAAAATTCAACTGGCCCACCGTTTGTTGCAATTGATGCAGGTTCACCTTAGTCTCTCGAATACATGTTTCAAGGGATGCCCTGAATTTCAACACCTTCTCTTTGGGCAACCGAAAACAACCTTCCTCCGAGTCGAGCTCGATCCCCAGAAACTCGAGTGAAGTCGAGGGACCCACAGTCTTACCTGGTGCCAATGGCACGCCAAAGTGATTCATTAAAACACAAAACTCTTTTAAAGCCTGTCCACATTCTGGATCCCCGCATGCCCCCAGGAACAGAAAGTCATCGAGATAATGCATCACATGCTGAAAACCCGTCTTTCTTGTGAATACCCATTGCAAAAAACAACTGAACTTTTCAAAATAAGCACAAGATATGGAGCAACCCATTGGCATACATTTATCCATGTAATAGCGACCCTGAAACATGAAACCAAGGAGACGCTGATCGTCTGGGTGTACCGGGAGCAACCGGAACGCTGACTCGATGTCTGACTTGGCCATCAGCGCTCCGGGCCCCAGGCGATTCAACATGGTTACGGCCTCATCGAAATATGCGTACCGCACCGAACACACTTCCGGGTCTATCGCATCATTCACGGAAAGACCTCGTGGGGCTGACAAATTATGTATTAGCCTAAACTCACCCGGGTCCTTCTTGGGGACCACCCCTAAGGGGGAACAAACAAAGTTAGCAACCGGTGGTAAATCGAATGGACCGGCAACCCGCCCTCGAGTCACCTCTTTCCCAATCTTTACCTGTACCACCGCCGTATGCTGCAGGACCGACAGTTGGTTCTTACAACTTGTTTTACCCTGAAAATCCCCCACTGGAATGCGGAAACCATACGAAAACCCGTCTCGCAACACCCCAGCGGAGACATGATCCGGGTATTCATTGAGCCAAGGAATCATTGCCATGGTATCAACCGGGGTAGGTAAAGGCGCCCCTCGGACTATTTCAGACCTGTTTGGCGCCTCCCCTACCACCGTTATCACCCGTTTTGGCTCTGCACATGGTCTCGGGATGAGAGGACTGTCCACACCCCCACATTCGTGTCTAAACTTGCATGACCCCTGAGGCCTTGTACATTTTCCCCTGTTAAAATTCCAACAAATCCCCTTTTTACCTGCGTTGCCACTCTACTTCGAGTGATGCTCGTTACCTGCACCCGTCCGAAAGGGTGTCCCAGAGGTTTGGCGGGAAGACTCACCCCCGATACCCCCCGACAATGGTACCTTTAACATGCCTGAATTCTCCATTTTTTGCCAAGAAATGGAGTCATAACAATCCCAAGTTAGGGCTGGGTCGTGCTCCTTAGCCTTCCTAAAAATATTGTCATAACAAAACCACTGATTGCCCTCGTATGCTAGAGAATACTCCATGATACGTGTCTGATTAATAGGCAATTCCGTCAACAACTCAGGCCTTCGCTCACCCATAATGGAGGTGAAAATGCCAAACGCTCTGCCCCAAGTACCTACGTTCTCGTCGACCTTAAAGGCGGCCATTTTTGCGCGCCAAATACTCGGATGCATAAGCTCTTTTTGGCCCTTCACATGCTCGATCTCGTAATGGTCAGTAAGCAAAGAAAACATGTTCACATACTTATCAGACCAAATCTTTTCCTTAATTTCGAGTGGAACATGCTGGGCCACTTTCTCCCTTCGTGAGGGTACAGACCCCTCGCCCGCAATCGGCATTAGCCGCTTACCTGAACTAGGTGCTGTACTTGCTGCCGAACTCGCGCCTGCTGCGGTCTCAGCCACCGGAACCTGCAGGGGAACAGAAGATGGTGCCTTCGCAGCCTCTCTAGATTCCCGCAATTGCCTCATTACTGCCCTGGCGTCGTCCGCCGTGGTGCCCTCACTATCTTTTCCCAACCACGCTGCCAGTTGTGCAGCCAACTCGGGAGGCATATCTTCCCCGTTCACGGGGGTGACTACCACGGGGATCGGATGCCCCTCCTTCGGAACCGGGATTGGCTCCTCTATCGGTGTCTCGGGAACCGGGGCCTCCCCCCGAGGTGCCCCCCTCTTGGACCTCTTGCCTCTCCCGCTAGGGACTACCCCCGGCAATGCTGGTCCGACGATTCGCTTCGGGCCTCCCGCCCCGTTCATTACCGCCATCTGTTTTTTCAACTCGGCTATGTCCTTCACGAGCATGCGGAGCATCTGATCGGTACCGACCCGCTTTCCGACCTTCTTGCCCGGCATTCTCCAACGAAGATATCTGTAAAAACAAGAACAAAATTACAACGCTCAAAATTGGCTCTTCGTTCCGTCTCGAGCTCACGTGCAGCGGGGAGGTGCAGCTTCAGAGCACAGGAACAAGAGGATGCTTTCTTGGCTTGTTGCTCCTTTTATCCGTCTTCGGGCGGGCGTAAACCCGCCTCCGCCTGCCTCCGGGGGCGTGGCCGGCGGCGTCAGCGTCTAGGACAACCCACTCCAGGGCGGGAAAAGGCGCGCCCGGCTACGCCGCTTCGGGCATACCAGCCGAGACTCGCCTCCCGCCCAAGATGGCCTCCCGGGGGGATCGGGGTACTCCACCATACGTTCGGGGGGACCGAGTGGTCGCCCCTTTCCAGATGTATTGCACCGAAACGCGTCGACGCATTTCTTAAATCAAAGAATCCAAGGGAAGCCTAGTACACACTGGATGTACAGACATTTTTGTCACAGTTGTGTAAGATAGTGAAAGCAATCTTAGGCTGTTGGATCTAGAAATCTATAGTGGCGAGAATATCCAGGAGCCACAGTTATAATAGGGGTTTATTACTTTATAGTGTGTTTTTGTGAAACTTCTTACTGTTTATGAACTGCAAATGTGTTATATATGTATTCCTTTGCTCTGTATTTTTAATTACTGTACACATGAGATATTGATTGTATGTCTTTACTTTTCAAAGAATAATTCTTTGAAATTTTAAACATTGCGTCCTTTTTATTGTTGTATGAAATTTTCTATTAAATAGATTGTTAACAAATTTTATTTTTCTGTGGAAATTATTACTAAATTTGACACTATAGCACAGCAGAATATAGTAGCCTGCTGTTTAAATGCTCTAGTGTAACTGCAATGGTATATATACATTAAGCAAACGAGCGCACTCCAGGGATTTCCCTCTGACTTGTCATTAAGAAAATAAAAGCATTCAAGTTCCAACGTGAGAAGTTGGACCATGAACACGGTCAAGTCTTCACCTTCTCTAAAAAATACGACAATGTCAAAGCTGCAAGGAAGGCGATATCTCCTCCCCAGTCATCTCACGATGAAAACTAAAGTGAACCAGCAGTCACGTCAGCCTCTGATCTCAGCTCGACAGTTGACAGTGAATCTGATAATGAACAACTCAGGGTCCAGCAGTTGGGTTTCACAAATCCTATAACTTGCGCATGAGGTGACTGTCTGCGCCAGGACAGAAGGCAAACATTGTGTCCCCGTGTTCCAGGTGCAAATACCATCAAAAATACAATGGCAAACGATGGGAGGGATGCAAATGTGGCACTGAACGAAAACGTAAAACAATACAAAAAAGCAAAGAAACAATGGAGGCGCAAATAGGTTCTATTGATGTAAATTATGACTCACAGACTATCAAACTTAACGAACATTGTTTTAACGGAAAGTGAACTAAAGATATTATCACTTGGATTATTCTTTAGTCCCAAAAGCGATTTCAACTATGCGCAAATGATATGTACAAATGTGTGCAAACTTAAATTATGCAAATTCCATCTGCTACAAGGGTCACATAAGATCCAACAAAGCACTACCGATGAGACTCGCAGTCCCTCAATATTAACAGCTGGCGATATGGAACTTCTACATAATCTCCAACAATTGCAGAGTAACAATGAAGACGTTGAACCACCCTCGAGTCAAAATACCATCGCTAGGGGAGATCAAGGCAACAAACTTCAAACCCAAGTCCACCTTCTGTTCTATTAAGCTAAGGGACAATATAGATGTTTTTTCATGATAAAATATCGCAGAAGCTGAAAACAATTTATAAAAAAACAACGAGAGGAAAAAACATTACAATAGTCAAGATCATGCATATTATCAGTCAATGAGAAAATTGCAAGATAATGACAATATAATTATCAGGCAATCGGACAAAGGTGGCAATATTGTACTGTGGTCGAGAGAACTATGTATGGATGAGGCCATGTGCCAACATAATGATAGGGACTGCTACAGACGTAGTTCGATGTTGATTGTCAAAACTACGTGGAACACTTTTTATTCAAGTCTATTGGCATGGAAGAGCGCTGGTTTACTGACAATTGTTGAATTCAAATTTCTCAAGAATGACCACCCTGTGTTGCCAGTGGTTTACATTGGTATCAAGATACATAAAGACAAAAGTAAACCACTGGGCAGGCCAATAATATCAGCATGCAATAGCATCATGGAAAATCTAAGCACATATGTGGATTTTTATTTGCAGTAATATGTAAGAGGCTACCCTCTTTCATTTTAGATACAGGTGATGTGCTAAGAAAACTAAATGACATTGTTTTAAAACCAAATTATTTGCCTATTTCATTAGATGTCTCGTCCTTATATACCAGTATTAATCACAGGGATGGTTTAAAAGCGATAGAGCATTTTTTACCAGACCGATTTGATTTTACAAGCACAACAAAATGTTACTGGCCATGATCACGTGTCTTGAGAAGAACTTTATTCTTTTCCAGAACCAAGTGTTTGAGCAGGTACGGGGTGTGGCTATGGGGGCCAGTTTTTCCCCCAGTTATGCCTGTTTGCACATGGGGCTGTGGGAGGAACTGGTCCTCATGTCAAGCAAGCTAATAAAATGGTTTCGATACAGTGATGATTTGCTAATACCTGGAGAGGTAGGGAGATTGGTGCCCTCCAGTTTGAGCAAATAAATGATAATCTTGATCTCGAATTTACCGGCCAGATAAGCAATGTATCTATCTGCTTTCTTGATGTTGAGATTTTGGTTCAGACTAACCAGTTGCACACAAGGCTGTATAGAAAACCTACAGCAGGCATGCTTTGCAACATGCTGCAAGTCACCACCCTGCACATCTGATCCGCAGCATCCCTTTTGGGGAGATGCTGCGGATAAGGAGAATTTGTAGCTATGACCTTGATTGTCAAACAGCCCAGAAAGAATGCTATGATAGGTTTCTGAGGAGAGGCTACTCATTGGATGTGTTCAATAAAGCTATGATCAGAGCAAACGAACTGGGTAGAACACAGGCATTGGCTTGTAAAGCTAGCACCAATTCAAATCTGATATCAGAGTCAACACAACCATCTAGACTAATTCTCACCTACAGTATTCAACATAAAACTATACGTAGGATGATTAACAGAAATTGGGCATTGGTGTAAATTGACCCAGTCCTAGGTGACAAAATAACCATGTCACCAAATATAACATAGGAAATCCCGCTCTGAGTGATGCTTTGGTCAAAAGTAGCCCAGAAATGAGAAACAATGTGACTTGGCTTAATGCCAGCAAAGGATTTATTAAACGTGCTGTGCGCAAAACCTGCAAACATGGTGTCAGTAAGACTGAGTAGGTCACGCCTTTCAGCAACAAACCTATCCACATTAGTAAAAAACTGACAAGCAAGACTGAATTTGCCGTTTATTTGCTGGAGTGTCCTTGTGGCCTGCGATATATAGGTAGCACCAAGCTGCAGGTTCACAAATGGATACTCCAGCACATAAGAGCAATCAACAACGGTGATGTATTATTTCCAGTTCCACGAAATTTCAGGGAAGTGCATGCTAAGAAATCAATTGAGCTTAAATATTTTGTTGTGGACTCAGTCCCACCCCTGAGAAGAGGTGGTGACCGAGAGGCAATGCTGAGAAGGCTAGAGACTAAGTATATTTTAGAAATGTGGAAATGGACTGTAAGACACCACATGGTTTGAATTCTAGTGAGGATTTCTTTACACGTTTATGACAATTCTGATTTAATTGAACTGCTTAAATCTTGTGGCTGCATCATCAATGTTTTTAATATTTAGCTTTTGTATTTTTGCACTAACTTTGCACATGTGAACCTTAGGGCTCACAAGGCGACACTTTGAATTGCACTGGCACTTTATTATTAGGCATGGAATGACTGATCCAAAGCCAACATGGGCTATATTATTTTGTATGCAACAATTTGGCATCAAGATGCATATAATTGAACCGTGTTAGATTGGGATTATGCTATTATTTATATGCCATAGTTTACATTTGTTTTACTCTTAATATGCAATTTTATCCAATCTGTGAGGTTCAGAATACCTTTTTATTCCAGCATCTCTTATGAGCATTGTATGTAATTATTTAATATTTATTTATTTACATATTTATTGATATTTATATCTTTTTGCTCATTTTGTACCATATTTACTATGCCAACGGTAGTTCATAATATATTGAACCGACCTGCCATTGTGAAAACTACTGTTCCGTTTTTTTCCATGTCTATGAACTCTATAGTAACGGCTAGCAGCAATGTCACTTTAAAAATGCTACGTTCTCTCCTCTAACGTGTCATGTGATCAAGGCCCCAAGAGGGCTGAAACTCATTATGGTGGCGGTGCACAAGATTGAACAAACATAATTGCACTATATTTTGGGTTCACTTAGTCTTTCGTAGGAAAGAAGGACACAAGAAAACTATATATATATATATATATATATATGTATATATATATATATATATATATTACATTACCTACTGGCGGTCGCCAGTAGGTAGTTATAGTTAGGATTATTTTCTATCGGGAAACCGCAACATTCTATTGGGAATAACTTTGGCGTCTATTGAGGGATCTGCCTGTAATTTTCCTGAAATTTGCCTCGCTGCGCTCCGCTCCGTCCCTGAAAGTTTGGGGGGATTCGTCAAGCGAGGGCCGAGATAAAAGGGGGGTCCCAAAACGTGTTTTCCCCATGTTAATTTCCAGAGGGCGGTTGGACTCACTTTTAGCCCGAACGGCTGAATGGATTTCCACCAAACTTGGCAAAATTGTAGGGACTGGTAGCCCGATGTGCCTTTGCTATGTCTCAAGATATGTGCTCCAGTGGATTTTGAGTGATGTAGGTTAAAAAAATATATATATATCTATAAGCGCGCCCCGGTACACGCACCGGGGCGTTCTCCAGCGCGCTACGAGAGTTCGCGAGCGGAAAGCTGATTGGCTCTCGGGTGTCTGTCAACATTCCAAACAGTCCGGAGCGGCCGCCATCTTGTGTCTCGGTAGGATCGAGACACAAGAGGTGGCAAAAACAAAGGGGGAAATGACCAAAAGGGGGCAGGGTAGACCCCCCCCCCCGACCCCTTAGGTTTGATGTGGGGGCCATAAAAGGGCCCCGCGGGGCAAAAAAAATAGATATTTTTTTCGATTTGCGCGGGTGGAGCGCCCGGTACGCGTACCGGGGAGCGTACCATGGGGAAAAAAGAATGACAGAGTTTTTTAAAAAGTAGCATTTTTTTATAAATTGGAGGTAGTTCTAAAAAAACTGTTTTTAATTCTTTTTGTTGCTTTATATTTTATTGTTTTTTGGAACATTTTTTACTTTTTTTGGCTTTTATGAACAATTTTATATTTTTTTGTAATTTTTATGGGGACAAACAAAAAACACGGAATTGTAAACGGCTCAACTGGAGCAGAAAAAACAGGAAAAAATTAAAGTTTGTTTTTGCACTTGTGGTTGTCTCCAGCACGGTTAATCATTTTAATACTTTGCTCTCCATAGCAAATTGTCCTTCCACAAAATTTGCAAACTATTTTGAAATCTCCAAACTGGGTTTGGATGTTTGGGACCATCTCCCTTGTCTCTGGACCCGATGGAGTGGGTTGTTTACTTTGGGAGGTGCTGGGAGAAGATTGGGGAGGGTTTTTGGTCAGTTCTCGGACCTCTGCCGCAGCATAGTTGTTTGGGTGCCGGCGTTGCATGTGGCGAATCATGGTGTTGTTGCCAAAAGAATACTTTTTGGAGGGTTCCCCCTGGAAAGTAAAGTGCCACAGATCAGACAAATAACGTTTGGCACATTAACTTTCTTGAGGCCCCGTGGGATTTTAAAAAAACTACCAGACAATGTGCTCCTTTGGCTTATAGGTGGTAGTATCTTCAGGTAGGTACAGCCTCTCCTCCTCCACCTCCTCCTCCCCCTCTTCTTCTTCTTCTTCTCCACCACTGTGGTGTTGTGGTGGTGGTGGTGGTGGTTGAGATGCTCCTGCTGCTACGGTAGCCATTTCTCAGTACAAATCGGTACAAATAGGTCTGCAAACAGGTCTTCCTCAGTCAAAGTAAAAAGTGAGAATGAGGAAAAAAGGTAGGGGCTTTCATCATTTGGAAACCAAAACTGTCCTGAACCAATGAAAAGTGTTATTTTCAGGTCACATGACCCGACGCGCTTACGTAGCATGCTGGTGCTCTTTGCTTGCTGATTATATCCTAAGCACATGAGTTTATAAAATTAATTGACAATTTTATATCAAATGTGTACATTGGCAATATTTTTTTTAGTATTGTATTGAATTTTGGATACCTTGATTTAAACACGGTGGACAGTGTTTCTAATTGATATACTTTACAACAGTAGTGCGTTTGGTATACTAGTGGGGTCTCCACCAGATGTTTATCTTTTTTTTTAAGCCAATAACAAAACAAATATTATACATGACATTAGAAGGGTAGACATAAAAAATTAAAAAAAAATTAAAAACAGACAAAAAGAATGAAAATCTTATACCTTTAATGCCAAGAGTAAAAGACATCAAAGAAAATGAAACACCGTCATGGGTTGATAATGCCTTATTGCTCCCATAACTGGTCAATCCTAATACCATTACATTTCAACCAAGAACGCTGTCCTAGCCAAAGCAAGTTCCATTTACGTACCTGTCTAATTAAGACCCATAATTCATTAACTCTAGGAATGATAGGATCTACCCAAGCTCTAGCAATACATAAACAGGCACACACAATATTAATAGTTGCCAGGAGATTCCAGTTACTAACAGCCCCACAATCGATCCCCAGAAAAACATCTTTTGAAGTGAGCTGATAATTAGGGCCAAGGAGTGGACAAAGAATACTGTTGACACCCTCCAGAATACGTTGAGTTTAGTACAATCAAACATATGTCTACGGTCTGCCGCATGCAGCCGACATTTTGGACAAAATGATTTTTCCGTATTCCCAGAAGCCCACTTCGATACACCCGCCGGATAGTAGTACAACAGGTGTACAGCCCGATGCTGTTGTAACTTCAAATTAACGGATGTTACCGCTTGATCAAGTACTTCCATACTCTCCCAAATGTCCTCAACGGTTATTTCAACCTGTAGGATCCGGCTAAGTGTAGCCGCAATTTGTAAGCTATCATCGGTAGCCGGGCCAACATTTTTGATAGACTGAGTCAATTACCCCCCCCGACCAATGCGGGTATATATTCAGACTAGTATTTGGGCAATGTTAATAACTTCTTGCCTCGTACAAAATAATCCCTAACCTGTAAGTATTTAAAGAATGTTTTTTGTGAGAGACCAAATTCATCCTTAAGTGCAATAAGAGAACAAAACCCCTGTCCATCATAAAGTTGGCAGAGTTGGTTGATGCCCTTAGATTGCCAATCTTTGCCAATATGATCCTGGAATATGTTGGGCATCATTGGATTGCCCCATAGCATAGCGTATTGATGCTGCGCCGGTAAAAAATATTGCTTACAGATATCAAGCCAGATACGATTTATGTCTATAATTACCTTAAACTTTACCCGCTTGAAGTAATTGGGGTCAGCGGTATTGTACAACAAACCCCACTATTGGGCCACAAGCAAGCTGATACAGTAACAATGTTGAGCCGGCATCCAGTCCGCAGGGCAGACCACAGAGGCAACTGGCAAAAAAAGCCCAAAAATAGAACTGAAAATCTGGGAGCTTAAAACCTCCCTGTTCATAAGATAATGTTAAACTAGAGAGCCCGCCGGGCATGCTTATACACCCATATGAAACTATTTATAACACTATTCAATTTCTTTCAAAAAGACGGGGGCGCGTATGGTATAGAGTGAAACAAGTATAGGAATTTAGTGAGGATACTCATTCTTATAACGTTACAACTCCCATAAATACTTTGTAGTAGTCAATGCCAGGTACGCAATTTGGCTGCAACACTTTTTAAAAGAGGATCGTAATTTAATGTAATACCCTTAACCTGGCTACAGATGCATACCAGAAGATAAATTGCACAAAAGGTAACCCCCAATGTTGTAGGGAGAGCATCAGGTTGAAAATTAACAATTGTCTGGGTCTTGGTGGAATTTAGCTTATAGCCTGAAAAGGAGCCAAGTAACTCAGCCTCTTCGATAATGTGTGTGATGACGTCGGCCAGATTAGTGGAGTAAACCGTAATATCGCCTACATACCCTGTAACCTAGAGTTCAATACCATTAAGACTAACAGGGGAGATACTTCCGTTAAGCAGTAAGTGTCCTATGTGTGGATCCCTGTTGTGTCCCACGTTGTACATCAAAGTTAGCAGATGTCAAGCCATTCACTTTGATTGTAGCAAACAGGGTTTTGCACAGTTTTTGTACCGCAGAGACGAACCTGGGGCCAAAACCAAGTGACTGCAAAGTAAGCCATAGGACCTCCCAGGCCACTCTTTGGAATGACTTCTCCGCGTCAAGCATAATCATGCCCATTTATTTATGAAGTTTACTCAAAGTGTCAAAAGCCGAGATAGCAGTGCCTATATGGGTCATTGTAGCCAGTCCAGGAACAAAGCTGTGCTGCTGTGCTGATACCAACTTATGGATAAAGGGAGGTAAGCAGGCGGCCAGGATTTTAGAAAAGATTTTGGCATCTGCATTAATAAGTGATATTGAACGATAAGAGCTTCTATCGTCAAGCAGTTTCCCTTTTTTGGGAAGATCACAATATTAGTTGTTTCCCATGAGTCAGGCGCATTGCCTCCATTAAAAATACTCAAGCTGAGCTTCAGATAGACCGGAGCTAAAAAGTCATGAAAAACCTTCTAAAATTCAAGCAGGATGGCATTGTGCCCGACTGCTTTATCAGAGGGTAAGGACTTAATAGAGTCTTCCACCTCAGCCAACAATAGGTCTTTTTGAAAGTTGTCATCATCCGGGCAATCAAGCATAGCAGATGACTCGTCTGCAAGTATTCAAAGCAGGTGTGTTGACAGAATGAGGCAGGAGCTGTATATTAGTCAGCATATTGCAGCCTGAATTGCTCCGTTATATCCGCTGGCTGAATAAATGACTTGCCACACTCCCCTCCGATAATTTTGACAAGGGTCCTGGCCTTTTGATAGGCAATCTGAAGGGCGAGCACCCGTCCCACACTCTATTCCGTATTGATATTGCGTAGCTTTAGGTTTATGATATTTAGAAGCAATCTTATCCATTAAACCCCTGTTTATTTTAGATCGTATTTTTAGCTTCTGAAGATATATTGCCTGTGCACCCGCATCACCGGCAGTAATTGCCCCAGCATGCTGGTGCTCTAATTTTAAATGCTCTCGCAGAGCCCATTTGGTCGCCTCTTTAGCAAGTCGATTCTGAACCAGAATAAAACGAGGAGTTCCCCCCCCTAATGAACGCTTTCATACAATCACATACACATGAGATATTAGCCGTGCCTACTTTAATGTTTAAATAAATACCCCTTCAAAGCTCCTCCGACATTTGCTACATACTGAGGGTTGCTAAGTAAGTGTCTCAGAAATGTAAAAGGCCGGGTGACTTTTCTAGCGCCAAGCTGTCTCTGTAGTCAGCATGACAGGAAAATGGTCAGAAATGATCTTCTAACAGACCTCTACCATAGTATTTTCCAAAAGAGACCTCTTGGTGAAAATCATATCCATGCGGGAATAGTGTTTATGTGGGTGTGAGTACAAAAAGTGTAGCCTGGCAGTGTAGGATGTAGCACTCGCCAAGCATCGTCAAGCTCGTGAATATACAAAAGCTCCTGAATTGCTGCCCTAGTTTTAGACATTCTTGCCCTACTTCTACTATTAGTAGTATCTATTTTACTGTACATTATGCAATTAAAGTCACCCAAGATTATAAGATCCCCATCCCAGGCCAATAATTCACCACTCAATTGATCAAAAATCTCAGCACAATCAGAGTTGGGACCATATACAACACAGATCGTAGCAATACGACCCGCTATAAGCAGCTGGACTATAGCCCATCTCCCCCAGCTATCCCACAGTGTGCGCATCACTGTAGCGACTAAAGTCCTTGATTTCTGTATAATGACCACCGGAAAGAAACTGTCTGGTGTACAAACTAGTGTAACATAGCCTAGCTGTTCCAGCAACAGTCTATCTTTATATGCTATATGGGTTGCCGTTAAGCGGATTACCTGTGGTGTCAGAGTACAGAGTTCCTCCCTGATTAAATGGCACTTACAAAGCTGGTTCAACCCTGCGACATTTCAGCACATAACTTTTAAGTATGACATTGAATATTATAAAACTCTGACATCTTAATTTTAACATCTACCCTTCTAACTGTTAATTTGCTGTTACCCCCCCCCACAGCCCCCCATCTGCCGTCAGCTAGTGCAAAGCAACCACCCCCTTATCCTATAGGGACCCTCCCCCCAACCCTTTCCAAACCCTGGTGAAAGGAATCATCCCACCCCAGAGCGGTCGCTGGCTGCTTTAGTGGATGCCAAACCAACCCCCCTACGGGGGGGTTGGTTTGGCACAAGCACTTTTAACAGTCATTTCTTTTTTTTTTTAAGCTTCCATAGAGTTTTACCCACCCCCTTTTGAATTCTAGGTCCAGAAAAAGTAAAGATAAGGAAATAAAAGAGGGGAGGATATTGAAAGAGCGAAAGGAGAAGGTAGAGAAAAATAAGCGCAATAGCCAGTCCTGTTGTACTCAGTGTGTCTTTTCTATGCCAGTGCACTTGTGGCGCCTCCTTCAGTGGCCTCAGCTTGCCATTTCAAAAGAGCCCATCTGGCCTCCTGTTCAGTATTGAAAAAATACGAATGTCCAATAATCTTCAGGCATGCTGGCTCCTGTAGCTAGACTTACGAGCACACCGATTTAAAAGGATCGATTAGCTGCAGCATCCTCCAGTGCCGATCCATTGTAGACTTGCACAAATGCACAAAAATAGTCATAGTGTCCAATTTGACAAGAGACAAAGGGAGCCTTAGAAAAAATTGCTTGGCGCAGCAAGAAGTTACGTAATAAAATCAAAATGAGATGTGGTCGAGGTGGGTTGTCCCAATTCACAAGTGGAACAGTAAAGGGTATACGTTGTGCCGTTGAACTTGGGAGTCCATGTCCCAATCTGAGAGATCAGGAAATGCTTGTTGAAGCAAACTAACGATATACGCCCGTGGATCCGAGCCCTCTCCCCCCTCTGGTATGCCGAAAATATGTAAATTGTGGTGCTGTTGGCGGTTCTCAAGATCCTAAACCTTAGGTTGCAAGAAAGCCAATTTCGCATGCTTTCGCAATCCCAGCAGTGTGTGAATTAGTTTTTTCAACTAGTGCCACCCGTTCCTGTAATTCCGTAACGTCAGTAAACAAAGAGGCACATCTACAAGTATCTTCAGTTACTGCAGCCTTGATATCTTGACTATCCGCCTTTGCTTGACTATAATATTCCTGAGACTCAGTTCTTTGAAGAGACAGCGCCTTTAGGATAGTAGTTAGAGTGGGTATGTCTTACTCCTAGGTCTCCAAGTGACCCACTTCAGGGTTTGACGTGCTATCCTTTCTTGCACCTGAAGTTCAGGGGACTGATGTAATCCTCGTCTCAGCCAATTCTTCGCTGTCCGCCTCAGATTCACAATGCCGACTGGGAACTACTTGCAAAGCATTTGAGGCCGCCGCAGGAGAAGGAAGTTGTTGGTAGTTATTCTCGTCCCTCATCAGTGAATCAGAGGTCATACTACCAGGATTGGAGAGTCTAAAAACAATAGCCTTGACCTCTCCTTTCGAAGCCACCCATTTTCACAGAGGACTAAAATTGGCATCCGTCTTCGCTTTATTTGAAAAATCACTTTTAAGTTGTCCCGCAACTGTAGTAGTGGCGCTGAACCCTCCTCCCCCACACACCTTTTGCTCCTTTGGTCGTTCTGGTCCCTCTGGTGGTTTTAGGACCTTTCCCCTGTAATGATTTTGCCTTAACCACCACCGTCGCTGCTGGCGTACATTCGACAGCGGGGGGCTCAATCATTTCATCATTGCTCCGAATACCCCAGTCCCTCGTGCCGCATCTCCTGACTGTAATGAATATCCTGACATAACGTCCTTGGGTACATCCTGAAGGGCTTGTTCCACAGAGGAAAACATAGGGCTATCGGTTATCACTGATCTGTCACGGGCAACTTGAAGATTATGTTTTTAGACTATCCCCACCAGCTGCTCCACAAATGAAAGGATTGGGATCCAATTTATGATGTATACCTTTATTGTCTTTTCCCTAACAGACACCCGCTAAAAGTACATCCTGCTCCTGTTGCTGTTGCTGGGGTATTTGCATAGCCACCATCTCGGGGGAATAGTCACTGGCACTACTTGTTAAATGACTCATTTTCCCTGACTATGTTGCTCTTGTCTTGACGCAGAGCCATTATGATCATTAGGATTCGCCATTGACTTGACAGGGGGGGGGGGGGGATCATCCCTCTTTGGACCTAAAATGCCAACTTCGAGTAACCCCCTATCATCCAGACCATATGGCACCGCTGCCATAAGGGGTTCAGCCATCTCTTGCCCAGGAATAGACAGGGCTCGACAAATCTGAAAAATTGTACTAGTCCTGCAGGTCTAGTAACTTGGAAAATCCCCTCGACCCAACTGCAACCTACTTGACCTCGGTCTTTGAAAACAGAGCAAAAGTGACAAGTTAAGAAGATAAAAAGGCATCTTTATTGCTTAGTTCCTTTGTGAGCAATACAAATGCCTTTAAATCTTGTTATCTTGTCACTTTTGCTCCGTTTTCAAAGGCAGAGGACAAAAGTTAGTTTGTTTCCTACTCGCCAGAAAGGGCGAGTAGGAGCTAAAAATAGCTCGTCCTCATCCATTCTCCCTCGCAAATGCGAGCGGGCGAGTGGATTTGTCGAGCCCTGATAGAATTAACTGGTCCACGGGACCCAAGTACCCTCCCCGGCCTTGCCAGAGCGAAATAGTCTCAGGATAGGTCGTCAGAGTGTAGAGTTGGATTCAGTGTATACTAACATCCTGACACTCATGCACTCCTGTGCCGCTTTCCTCAGGGATAGGATAGCTGCCCTGTATTGCCAAATTGTCTCCAGTATGCCGGCCCCTTCTGGACCAATGTACGTGGGGGGACCATAGCCACAACGCAGGGCAACACAAATGTCCACTGACCGGTACTTGTTGAGGCTCGGCGTGTATCTCGATGAGCAGAGACCATGGTGGAGCAAAACGTCAGCCCAATATTCATCCAAAGCGCTGCTCGGCCTGCATACACTAAACTTCGTGCAACGGCTGAGCCAAGCTACCACATTGATGCTATCAGCGAGTGGCAGGCTGTTTGATGCCTGTTCGCAGAGCCGTCTTCACTATTCACTTTGATAACTATTTCGGTCAAAGACTATAAAAGTGCAATAAAATATATACAAGCACAGAATTAAAATAAATACATCAGATTAAAAGGTTATTAAACATTAGATATCAAAGGAGTAGTTAAAAATAAAAGCGATGGTCCCTTAGTCCTTATGAATTATTGCGGATCTTCTCCTCCACATACCGACAAGAAACCGGGAAACAGCAAAGACAATGGGAGGGGTAGTATCATAAGTTAAGACTCTACAGGCAAGAGCACAGTGTCTAAAGCCCAAGTTTTTACAAAGTGGGATGATCCAACACTTCGGAATTTCACCCTATGCTGGACAGAAGAAGAGGATATGTATGATATCTTCCCTGGCATGGTTGCAGGCAGGGCAGTTAGCCTTCGTCGCTTTTGTCCATCTTGAAGTGAATTCCCCGACTGGTAGAGGGCCGTGTCTCAGTTGAATGTATAGCTTTCTAGCCAGTGGAGGTTGCACCTGATCCAGGAACGCCTCCATCATGAATTCAACTTTAATTGTCAGGAACTCATTGGATAGTCTGCCCAGAGAATTTGAACTATGTAGCAATTTGAGGTTGTACGCTTTTAGAGCTGCCACCAAGACAGTCCTTTGAGTCCTCAAACAGCTCTCCTCCGGTGTATCCCAAAGTTGGGGAAGGCCAATTTGGTAAAAAAGGGACTTTACATGTTCCAGCCATGGTATGTTCTTGGTCTTTAACTGCCCCGAAATGGTTTTGAATTCTGCTCTAAATGGTTTCAGCTCCTGGACAGACCAGAGCCTTCTCCAATAGAGCAGAGGTCGAGCTGCCGTCAGCTCAGAAATAGGTTCCAGGCCCAGGTCCAAGCGTAGTGGGAGCAGAGGCGTACTTTGCGGGAGATCGAACAGATGCCGCATGAAGGAGTGTTCCACTTTCGTTAGGTTACATGTGCTAGTGTGTCCCCAGAGTTCTGCAGCATATAAGGCTGCGGACCTAACCTGTATTTTATAAATCTCTAGGGCTGGGGTAACCGGTTTGAAAGATAGGGTGCTGCAAAATCTGCCTATGCCTCCCATTATCTGTGCTAGTCTCAAGGAGGATTTAGAGATTTGCTGGTCCCATGTGAATTGTTCTGTTAACACAATGCGCGCTAGCGGAATTCCGCTCGCACGCTGGGCTTTGCGGAAACGCACTTTACGTGACAAGCTGGGCTCGTCATCAGCGTGCGAGGAGGCTACGCCATGACGAGCCCAGCTCGTCATCAGCGTCGAAGGGGTTAAAGTCACTCCCAAATATGTGAATGTCTTGACTCTCTCAAGGAGGGTTCCGTTCAGAGTGGGGTTGGGGCGGGTGTGCCTCGGGGGGTTGAAGATCATAAACTTGGTTTTCTCCAAGTTGATCTCCAAAACCGCGAGGCGCAGAAGGATAACAAAACTGTCCAAAACCCGCTGAATGCCCGATGATGTCCGCGACAACAGCAGGGTGTCGTCCGCGAACATCAGAGCGGGCACCCTGCCAGTGGCCAAGCGTGGTGCATCATTGTCCTTGACACAATTGAGTCTGTCTATCAGGCCATTAACATATAAGCTAAAGAGGGTAGGGGCTAATACGCAGCCCTGGCGTACTCCTCGTGTGACAGGGAAACGATCAGATAATTCCCCATTCTTCCCACATCTCACCTGGGCAAAATTCCCAGTGTGGAGCTGGGTTATGGAGTCTAATAAGTAAGCAGGGAGACCAAGTTCCTCCAACACCGTCCAGAGCCTCTCCCTCTGGACCAGATTGAATGCGGCCCGCAGGTCCACAAAAACAAGGTAGAGGCTGCCACTATTCAGCTGCCTTGTGTCTTGACGCCGTATTGCCATACCGCAGTGGAGCTCCTGAGCCATCTACAGTCACCAGGTAATCAGGCGTAGCAGGCGGGGTGCTGTTGGGGGCTTTAGAATACCCCCCCCCCACTCTTACTGCCCACTCGCCGTCATCTCGTGGGCTTAGCATCAGCCCTAGGTGCGGAAGTGTGAAAGCCAGCGTGGCCGATGAGGAGGGTCTCTGAGCGGTATCCACACCGGCGGACTCACTCCACAATCTTCCCCTCATGTACGGATGACATCCCAATGGATGGATGGATGGAGATATATATATATATATATATATATATATATTTATATTTATACTAGCAGCCCGTCCCGACTATGTCCGGGTATGAATTGCTGCCGGCCAGTAGTATATTGTTTTGTAGGATTTCGTTTTGATAGCATTATATCTGTGACAGGTCTGAGAAACGCTCCGATTCACAGTGCACTGCTGATGCACTTAAGAGTGCGCGTTTAGTAGTGTGTACTTTATTTTTCCTTGCAATATTATGTAGCTCGAACTCGACAACATGGCACGAGCACAATTTACATTACAGAAGAACACATTCATTTGTGGTAGGCATGGGGAGACGAAGCAATTTGCCTGGAATCACAGGATGTTGAGTTGATGCAGAGATTTGAACGTAGCTCCCCAGCTCTAAAGTTCGCAATTCTAGAACTTGTGGCGGGAGGTATGTCTAAAAGTGTATGTCGGTGCTAGCCATCAATGAGAGAGACCTATGCATTTTTCAAATGGGTGGTGAAAAAATATGAGTATGTTGCTGGAGATGTGGGCCGTCGTGCCACCAATGTACTTACCGGGGGAGGGTAAACACCCATTATTCCGCAACTTTCTTTACACATACCATCACTTCGCATACATTCATTACGAAAGTACCATGACTCTGCAATGCCATTATAACGCATGGCATTACATTTTATATGCTTTTACCATGCATACATTTACAACGAAATTCGTTGTAAATGCATGAATGTTAAAAGCATGTTTTGATTTTTTAATGTTTGGATAAGGTAAGTATGATATATATATATATATATATATATATATATATATATTGTAATTGCATTTATATAGCCCTTACTACCCCTGACAAAGCGTTATATCACATCATATTTCACTGTTTACTACTGCACCTATAACTGGACCAGTCATAGGGTCCATGCAAAGAGTGAACAGAGGATCCATAGCTGGACATACCCAGATTCCTGGAATGAGTCAGAAATGGACGAATTAACAAATAAAAGGAAAGACTCTGGTGAAATCAAAGCAACAAACCCATTACGTAAGATTTGTATGCTCAAGCATACCCATTAGACTTTCAGGGACCAGTTTGCATCACATTGTGCTGACCCACTGTTCCTGTACTCCATCATTACCATAAAATAATAAAAATGGATCTCATACCTATATTCAGGGGTGCGGTTAGTTCCAGAAGCATGATGTCCATCATGGGAGGGAGCCTTTCATCACTATATTCTGGGGGTCTGTACATATTCTTCACAAGATATTTGTTGTAATTGGCTTGATCCAAACGCGTAATTCCGACAAGTACTCTAGTACCAGAAAGGCTGAAAGGCAAACAATTTTGTAAATAAAAAGTTCTCTCTCCATGCTACCTCATTGTATACTGATTTGCAATCACGGTCTACATTCTCATGAATAACAGAACATGTTTTTGCTTGCATGCTTTGAGGTTTGACAGAGCATTCACAGATCTCAGGATCTTAATTAAATGAGACTTGTCAGCCTTCCAACCCAATCTTCCACTTTTGGTATAGTTCCGAATTCTCTTTGCGAACAGCCCCCAAATTGCCTTACATACTGGTTCATAGAAAGTTGGCAAAAGGTATAAAATTAGCAACCACTTCTGCTGTGCCAAGATGATTTTTTTTCCCCAAAAACCATATCAAATCTATTGAATACCTTCATCCCAAAAGTAGTAACTTTCTCACATCCACAGAAGGCTACCCAAAATCTGAGACAGATAGTGGGAACATGAGCATAATTAGAGGTGGCTATATATGCATGAAAATCAGGATTCCTTTACTTCATATATAGCAAAGTAAAATCCATTTTGGATCATGAAACAGGGCTGCATATTCTAGGTCAGACTTCATCACTATGTCAACATTCAAAATGATTTAATATAGACAGCTTTTACAGGCGTATATTTCCAAATAGTAAAATTTGCATGAAGCTTAAGGAAACCCCCTAGGAAAACAGCAATGTGTTTCATTTACAAAGATCTAAATATTTCCCACTTAAGCAATTAAATTTCCAGATCTCAAAATTTATTACACAATGATTTCAAAATATATAAGATTCTTTACATTCAGAAACCCAACCTCTCCAATATAATATTTTATTATCAAGGTGTATAGCTGTAATATTCCATAAAGACTTATTCATGTAATGTAAATGTTACCTTGTGTTCGCATCAACCTGTCCCTACATATATTTCAGTAGAAGGGATAGTTGGCGTGCTTATAGCCATAAAGATTCCCATATCCATGGAAAGTAGAAGATCTAATATAAAACATTCAGACATTAATGATTCAGTGTATACCAAACAGCAAACCAGGTCTGCCTTGATTTAGTGTATATGGAGTACACTAAAGAACAAGTTACTTATCTTTGGTATCTAGCGACAGACTCCTTGCCTTAGAATAGTCCCCATGTGTCAGACTTGGTCTAACTTTTTTGGCCATTCCCTTTGCGTGCCAGTAGGTGGCATCATTCGGCTCTGTGTGGTGTCTGAGGCAGCGTCCTCTCCCGAAGTGATGTACGGGGAGCCTATATAGGTGCCACATCAGCGGGATGGCCTCAGTTCTTGACTTTTTTTTGCATGGAGCTGTTACAGGAGATCTGCAACAGGGGCAGGCTTATTGGAAGACAGATGCCCAGGAGTACGAGATACCGTACTCTACTTGCCCAATGCTGGGCAACTATGATCACTTGTGCCCGTTCGTTCTTGATCTTCTGAAGAACTCTGAACATGAGTGGTATTGGAGGAAAGGTATACAGCAATCCTGACCTCCACTCAAGATGAAATGAGTCTCTGAGTGAGAGTCGCTTTGGAAACACCAGCACACAAATGCTGCGATTGCACATTCTTGGTGGTGGCAAATAAATCTAACCAATGTTCTCCGATGAAGTCCAAAGAGACCTTGCACCACCTCAGGATTGAAATGCGCCATTTATGATCTGCAAGGCTACAATGGCTGAGTTTTATCTGCTCGGATGTTTAGAGAGCACACCAGTTGTTCAACCACCAGAAAAATTTCCCCACGCTCCAACCATGCCCAGAGACACACAGAGCCTCTTGATACAGGGTCCTCAACCCCACCTAAATCTGCTTGTTGCAATACCACATTGCGGTGGTGTTGTCCGTGAACACCTGAACTAGCCTTCCCTTGATGGAATGAAGAAAGTCTTCCAATGCCAGGTGAATTGTTCTAAGCTCCAACATGTTGATATAGAGTTGAGACTCTGCCGGAGACCAAAGATTTTTGATCTCCACCTCTCCCAAATGGCTGTACTAACCCAGAAGTGATGCAGCTGTCACTCCTGTGAGCTCTGGATGGGGATATGAGAGGGTTCTGTCACTGACGCAATCGCAATTTACGAGCCACCACTGCAGATCTCTTTGCAGGCCTCTCCGTTATCTGAACCAAGTCAGATATTCCCCTGATGCTGTGCCCACTGGGACTTCAGATCACACTGCAGAGCCCACTTATGCCAACAGGCAT
The DNA here is from genome assembly GCF_964263255.1 of Lissotriton vulgaris. NCBI lineage: Eukaryota > Metazoa > Chordata > Amphibia > Caudata > Salamandridae > Lissotriton > Lissotriton vulgaris. The sequence continues at coordinate 46,848,880 of NC_141686.1, read as the reverse complement.
GTTTTATCATCAGGATGCAGGAGGCTATGAGAGACTAAAACAGAATCATAGCCCAAATGCCCTGTACTGACAGCTCTGGAGGAGAAGCCAGATACTGGAGAATAACTAAGAAGAAAGGGAGAGTCTGAGCAAGAGCCTGGTGTGGCTTTGCCCACGTTGATAGTGAATTCCAGCAAATGAGGAGGTTCACCATAGTCTGAAGGTGATCACGCCTTCAGAAGCCAGTATCTAGGTAGGAGAAGACTGGAAACCCTGACCACTGCAGATTTGCTGCAACCACCACTATCACTTTGGTGAACATCCGAGGTAGGATGGTAAGACCAAAGGGGGACCACAGCGAACGGGTAATGCTCTTGACCTACTGTGGACCACAGGTAATGCCTGTGGGCACGTGGATATGGAAGTTGGCATCCAGTCTCCAAGATAGAGGACAGGCAGTACCTCAGCCAAAGTGAGAAATTAGAATTTTCCTTTTTTCAGGAAAAAGATTTAGGATAGGACTGAGGCCTCCATCCTTTTTCAGCACCAGGAAGTAGCGGAAATAGCAACCACAACCTACTTCTGATGCTGGAATTCTCTGAATAGCTCCTTTGGCTAGAATAGCTAGTACTTCCTGTCGATAGAGTGAGAGGTGGTCCTCCATCAGCCAGTCATTGGTTGGTGGCCAAGGTAGTTGGAAAGGTAGGGGTTAGTTGGAAAGGTAGGGCATATCACCGCTGGACAATCTTAAGCGCCCATTTGTCTGAAGTGATTTCCCTCCATTGGGAGAGTTGGTCCCGAATATTCCCACCAACCGAGTGCCCATGAAGGTAGGCAGGCAAACTAAAGAGGCTTTGAGGTTGCAGCTGCAAGGAGGGGATGGAGATTGGGATGCAGATTGGGTTGACCTCTGGCTCTTGTTCCTATGTGGCTTGTGGAGCTGCGTCTGCAGTCATGAAATGACTGGGATGTTTGCTGACCATGGTAGGTAGAGGGAAAGGATACAGCTTATAACTCGTACCATAGCAGCAGAATGCTGCTGTCATGGCCCATGGCGAGCCCCAATGACCTAGTGGTGGCCCTACTGTCTTTGCAAAGCCCAAGTACCGAATACACCTTGTCACCAAAAAGGTGAGCCCCATCGAAGGGCATGTCCATAAAGGATGCCTGGACATCCCCCCCAAAAAGTCAGTTGTCCTCAGCCAGGTGTGACGTTGGAGCCTCTGTCCAGTGAGTCAGTTGCACCCAATCCACATCAGATCATGAACTTTTGCCACATCTCTCCGGTTGGCAAGAGATTGGGAAAATTTGGCTAGAGCCTCCCCCAAGACAACAGGCAGGACTTGCACAACCATATCCACACAGTGTGAGAATCAGCCCAAGAACCATACAGTGTTCGCGGAATACAGTGCCAGGCTGGTGAAAGATAAAAACGTCTTTCTGAAGGTATTCAGCCTCTTGTATTCCCTATCCAGTGGTGTGGTAGGGAATGCACTGGGATTTATACTGGAGGTTGAAGTCTGGACCATAAGGCTCTCAGTAGTGGGTTGTTGGGAGAGTATGTCTGGGTTCTTGCTACCGGGTTGATGGGGGCAAGAGGTATTTCTGTGCACAGGAGTGCCTGTTTAGGGCTTGGCCCCCACCCAGAGTAGGATGTCAGTGGGGGCTTCATTAAAGTGGAGTAGGTGTTCTGAAGGGAATACCCCGGGCTGAAACACCTCAATCAAGACAGTGGTCTTGACCTTAACTGTGGGCAGCTAAAGGTCCAGGACCTCAGCCACACTCCGGACCATCATTGCAAACAAAGCCCTTTCCTCCATAGCTCTTCTGGGGGAAGAGAGATGTGGCCTTGTCTGGTGAGGTGTCCAAACCACTGCAATAAGTCAGGTCATTATACCATGTGTCATGGACTCAGCTAGGGGGTCGAAGTAGCGATAAGGAACCTCAGAGGAAATCGGGCTCCATCTCCAACTGAGGCAGCATGGGTTTGGGCGACACTGGAACTTATGGGCGTGGTGGCACCGGAACAGCACCACTGGATTAGTCCCAGGAGAACGTTGTGAAGTCACGCTCTATCTCGATCCACCAATGGACCAGGAGGGCCTGACTAGTGCCGTGGGAGGATCCACTGGTGGGGCCTCAGTTGGAGTACCTTCTGAACCCATGGGGCCCAAAGGCTCTCCAGAGTAGTACAACCACTCAAAAATTAGGCTCATCGCCTCATAAAACACACCAAGTTGGAAAGGGGTTACTATGGGAAACTAGGAGAAACTCAGAGAAGCACGGAGCAGACCCAGTGTGACATTGGCACCACAGGAACAAATTAGGACCAGGCCTGGATTTGTGGCATTGTTCCCTAGCATCGTCTGATGAATAGGACCGATGTGGAGAAGTCAAAGAGCGCTCCAACTTCTTGTGAGACTTAACTGGAAACATCCAGGAGAGACGACTATGGTCACAAGTAACTCCAGGAGCAGTCCCGAGACCTCCCTAGCAAATGGGACCTTGGAGGCGCGGATCTTCATGCCCAGAACATTTATGGCCCACTCACGAATGGCCTTTGGATTCATGGCACTGCAATCAGCACAGGCCGTGAAATTGGGGTCCCGTCACAGACACACTAAGTAGGGGTCTGCCACAAGGCTTGAGACGGTCAGTTTCTTCAGGGACAGTCCAAAAATCGAGAAAAAAGCACACTAGTTGTTCCACAAAAGTTGAATAAATTAAGTCAAAAATTGACTGAGGGAGCGCTTCCTGATCGGAGCTGATTGTGTAGAATAGAAGGAACTGAGGTCAGCACACTGGGGTGACTCTTATATAGGCACTGCACGCTCATTTCCAGCATGGACGCTGGTGTCAAATTGCACCACCTACCGTCGTGCAAAGGGATTTGTCACGATTTTCCAGATCCAGTCTGACGCCCAGGGATATTCTTAGGTAAGGAAGCTGCTGCTAGATGCATTAATCAGATGACCATGTGTATTATAAAATATGTGTGGACAGAACTTCCTTTTTTGGGTCTCTAAACAGAAATGCATTTTACCTTTCACCCTTCCACCCATAGAAAGTACTTAGAATGTTATCTATTACCCAAATATTATCCATCAATGACCAGGGTAAGGCATTCAAAACTGCACAACCTTTCCCTAAGCTCAGTGGGACCACTTAAAAAACAAATTCCATTCAACATACTCAACTATCAGTTTTCCATTACCAGATCACATATGCATGGCTAGCGACTACAATTCATAAATATTTTGCTTTATAGACAGGTATGTAATTGGTGGCAATCTGTTAGAGCAGCACTTTTTGATTCAATCTGGGTGTTGGTTCCTCAGTTTAATAGGAAAATTGTCATTGATGAGAAGGTCAGCAAGTTGGTGAGTAACAGCCAAGTAGCTCGTGGTGGTTGCTTACATGAGAGCCTTCCTATATTTTTACACACTTTCACACAATCTTAGTGAATAGGATTGATGTGAATATCCTTTGTCACGTGACTTGACTAAAGCATCACATGCTGGCATTGAGGTAGTCTCCAAAAATTATTGGAACGGGACCCTTCATTACTACAAATATTACATTGGTATGGGTATGCCTTAAGAATTGCGCATACAGTGCGACTTTGTTCAAGGGATTCATATTTTATTCACTCCAGCAAAACAAACAAACTGGTAAGAGTCTTTTAACTTGGGCCCTACCAAAATCTAATGCATAGTGTGACAATGTAATTCAAAATCTCAAACCCAGGTGATTGCACACTATGGCTCACTGTGTATTAAGTAATTTTTACAAAGATTGCAGAAGTTTTAAGGCACATTTATTAGAATGGACTAAGAAATTGCCAGCTGTTGTCAACAGAATCCGCAATGATCTCTAGGCATTTAAGACCTTCAAAGAGACTTTCTGTACAACCCTGCATTCCACCAGAAAGACAGATGGACGCAGATATTTCCACTATTTGAAACACACATTTATTGATTACCAGTGGCTTCTACATCAGCTTTGTTACCCATTTACTAATATTAAAAATAGTTTAAAAAAATTCTTTGCTTTAGGAATTTTCTTTTAAATTTTTTATGTTATGGATGAACTCCAGATGAGGGTGGATAACGGTCAATCAGCATTTCTGAAATTACTCAATCGGTCAGCCGCTTTTGACACAGTCAATCACAAGACACCACTGGCAAGGCTAGCTATGAGTGGAGTTGGTGGTATGGAGAATTGGAGAAGTGTGGCTCAAGTGGTTGGAGCGGCAGACCCTGATGCAGAGGTCTGGCCCGGACCAGGGTTCAATTCCCCGCCTCGGCGGGTCTTGGGCTCAAAATTTCCCCAGACCTGACAATTCTTGCCTCGGTGCCTATTCCAATCATGGAGTCCCACTCTGTAACTCTGGGCAATAGCTTGCTTAATCTCCACAACGGCCCCTCGCAGCGGGATGTCTGGCTTTCACCTTGGGGATGCCCAGTAATGGGTTATCTCGCAGGGGAATACCAGGACGGGTTCCCTAAGCAAGCGCTGGGACGCTTTCGGGCAGCCATGCGCTCTACAAATCAAATTTAATTTCATTTCATTTCATGGCATTGAGTTGGATGAGTTCATATCTGTCAGATCGTTGTACAGTGGTTTTTTAGCACATTAATGCATTTTTTTTAATTGAGCAGGGAGTTAAACAAGGGTTCTTTTTAATATTTATTAGGGGTGGACACAATTTGAGTAGTCGCGCTACGCAAAGCTCAGCAAAATGGTAAAAAATCTCAGCGAGCACGCAAAAGTTCAGCGAACACGCGGAATTGCTTGTTCCATCCGTTCACAATGCTTTTTTCCTGTTCGCGAACGCTGTTTGAGTGCTCGGGGAGAAATATCTTGCGAACATGCATTTTGAAAGCGTGAACTTGCATAAAATTCCATGAAGCCGCGGAATTTTTGGCAACTCTGCGTTCTCCGCAGAACGCGAAATTACCCAAATTCCACGAGTGGAGCGGAATTTACAGCCCAGGCCTAATTTACATGCAACCTTTGATTACACTCATTAAATTCTGTAAGATCAAGCTTGTGAACTAAGCTGATGACACGCATTTTATACTGTATCCAGAAAGCAGTTAGCCTGGTGCACTCGACTACTTTCATAACTGTCTGAAAGACATCGTGAATTGGCTAGGTAATAATTCTTTAAGATTCAAGTGGGACACAATGGAGTTTCTGTTGTACAGCCAGTAAAGTCCTGATGAAACTCCCAACGAATTTCTGGCCACTGGCAACAAATAATGAACTAAGAGACTCGCAGAAACTCCACAACCCGGGGGTTACCTTTGATAACAAGCTATCTATGGAGAGCCATGTTGATCAAATAGCAGCTACTTGCTTTGCACTTCAGAATTTAAGTAAAGTCCTGCCGATGTAACACCCCAGCCCCTTAAAAGCTCCGACTGTGCGAAGTGTCATACTAAGCATACTAAGCAGGCTTGATTACTGCAATGCTCTTCTACTAGGAGTACCAGGCTATTTGGTAAATAGACTGTGCAGAGTTCAAGCCTCAGCTCCAAAATTAGCATTAAATAGGGCAAGAATATCATCCTCCTCCAGAGCTTTGAAGGAACTCCACGAGCCTCCAATAAAACAAAGGATAGCCAAATCACTCTGTATAGTCTTTAAAGTGCTCCAGGGTAAAGGCCTTACACCACTGATAAGAAAATTAAAAGGTGTACCAAGGAGGAATCTTCGCTCCCGAACTGAACATCTTGTATTTATTTCAAAATTCCAGTAAACAAGACAGGGTGGTCGAGCTTTTTTATTTTTTTCATTGGTAAATCAAAGCGGCACAGCTTTGGAATAAATGATCCGCCGCTTTGAGGACTATTACGGACTTGCTGCATTTCAGGAAAGCCGTACGAATTTGGCTTTTCCCTTGTAGTCCGTTATCACTGCTCTGGCATTTCGACAGCAGCTTTCTTCTTCTCAGTAGAGGTTTAGCGCCAGTGCACTCTATAAATACTAAGAATAAATAAAATTATGCTATCTGGGTAAGCTATTTTATACTTTATGAAATTGGTTTGGAGTGGACCTTGCATAATTCTTTGACTTGTTTTTCAGTTATTGATCCTCGCACCCCATTTTCACACCACCGGAGTAAGATCAATGAGAAACAGTATTTAACAGTAAGAGATTGATACAACAGAATGCTTTGGCGTGCATTTGAAGGCTTGAGGTTTTACTGGCATAGGTTCAGTGAGGTAAATCAGTTCTACAGTTGCATGCTTACCTGACTTCACAGTGTGCAGCCGTTAGAACATAAGTAGGTGATATAATGCAACCACCACAAATGTGCTTCCCTCTCTTTGTCTGCAGGCTGACCATCCAAGGAAATGAACTGGGGCACGCATCCCAACCACCAATCACTCGGGGGGTGTGCTCTTCGCCAGCTTGCACACTTCTCGTGTTCCTCACGCTGCAGTTTTCGTTGAGTATGAGCTGTCCCTCTGCACTTCCAAATGTACCTAAAACACAAGGTTCTAGGTGAGGCACTTAGTTTCATCTCCAGCAACTCAGTACACAGCTTTTTTTTTTTTTTTTTAAAGTAATGTGGTCCCCTTTGTACCCACTCTAAAATGATTAACGTTTTGACAAAGGGTGTTGTTTTGATGGTGTATCCCAAAATCCCTTATGTTTATGGAAGTGTCAAAGAACAATATTAAATGTGGTAATAGTCATAAGGGGACATGAAAAACGTATACATCTACACTGGTCAAGTGAGCCCATCTTGAAAACTCAACAAATATTCTATTGCGCTCTTGAGTTTTGGTATATTTAGTGTGTGTTTTACACTAAAGTAAATATGCAGCTGAAATTATTTATTGCACAAAACCTCAGTCCAAGATCCACCTTAAAAAAATCAACCCCTTTCAAATCTCTCTACTCTCAAGACAGAGGACACTTGGTGATCTATTCCATAGCAGTCTGCCAGTAGTGATAGCCATGTCCATTGCTGCCAGGATTGCCAGAAGTGGTGCCGCCTTAGATATAATAACCAAAGCAGGAGCACATTTGTGACCAAAGCTCTCCTCCTGCAAGTGCATCTCCATCAAATTTGTAGACTTTAGGCATTCCCGCTGCAGTGTGTTGTTTGTATTGTTTTAACCTTTTGCTCTGTATGAATTTGAATTGCCTCACTGCAAATTTTTAAAGATTTCGACACTACTACCTGCTCGTATCAGCCACATGCCGGCTTTACTTCCTTATCCAAGCCCAACAGGGGCACCCAATCACAGTGGGCGGGGTTGAGGAGCCGAAAGCTGCACCGGCCATTTATTGACGGTCGCAGCGGGGGCGCGCAATAGATGCACGCAACAGACGTGCCTAAGGTGAGAAGGCAAGCCAGTCTGCACCCGTCCGCGTCTCTCCTTGCCAGGGGTCAGTCACTATGCCCAACTTTTAAGCTATTCGATGACTAAATTAAAACATTGGCATTCTAAAGATCATCCATTTAATCCCTCCACTCGCTCCAGACTAGTTAAAAGGGGGATTATGAAAACTCTGCCCTGAACTCAATCAGCCGCCTCCCGCTGTAGAGATCACCCAGAGGCAGGACAGTCACAGGATGTCCAAACTAGCAATAATATATCTGAGCACTCGGTCCTTGTTAAACTTCAGTTTGATATATTTCATCTATATTGATCACTTTTTAATTAGGCTTTCTCTCAATAACCTATTATCAAAACCCCCAGCCAAGGAGTGGATAATGGCAAGGAATATTAACACCTTCTGTAACAGGCTGGTGACCACAGTACCCACTAATCAGCCATCCATTTGCCTCAGTGAAAAAAATATAAAAACATAGCTAACAGCAGCTAGCAATAAACATGACCCCTTTAGGAAAATCAAAACAGCCAGGCGTCATGATGCCTAGAGATGATTTTCAGAAGACTTAAAACTTCAAAAAATAGCCCTGCACCGAACAGAACGTATCTGGTGACGGAATTACTCCCCAGACATAAAGACATCTACTAAGCCCAGCTTAAACAATACAAAAAAATCCATTTTACAAACTAAAGCTACTTACTTCTCTAATAAAATCTTGAATTCCAAAAACAAATCGAAAGAAATATTTGCAATTGTCACTGAGCTATCCAATCCAGTTAGCTTTACTGTAATTTACTCCCACCCAGTCACTTTGTAACTCTTTGAATACTATGTTAGCGATAAAATCCCTACTATTCAAGCAAGAATCCCCATGATGCTCCCAGCTGGCTCATGGCCGCTTCCAGTCAGTCCGCCTCTCCCACTTCACATCGCTTAATATCAAATTATCCTCTGGTGTGCCACGGAGATCTTCGTTATCTCTGTGCTTGTTCCATTTTTACTTCCCCCCCTCTAATTCAGTCTACTAGGAGAAGGAAATGTGTGCACTTTTAACCCCCGACTATACAGAATGTTCAGACTACCATGCTACATATATGCAACTGGATGAATAGTAATCATCTAAAGCTGAATTCTGACAAAATTGACATTATCTTAATAGGTGGTTCACACAATCCTTGAACTCGAATTTCTGGCCAGCCGAGTTGGGAACACCTCCTGCACCATCCTCCTCAGCCAAGAGTCTTGGTGTTTCAATCAATTGTGACCTCTCCCTGAAGTCCCGGATTGGGACGGTAGTCTGTACCTGCTTCTTCCAGCTTTGTAAAATCAGGAAAATCTGTAGATTTCTCACCACAGAAGCTCTTATCCAGGTTCTTTTTATCTCTGGTCATTTCGACCATCGATTATACTAATTCACTTTATTTCGGTCTCCCGATGTGCTTAAGAAAAAGATTACAGGTGGTGCAAAACCAGGCAGCTAGACTGAACTATCATCAGCTGAGATAGCAACACGCCATTGCTCTAAGGAGGAAGCTACACCGGCTCCCCTTAACACAACGTCGTGCATTTAAAATCGGATGCCTCATCTTCAAATCTCTGCACTGCACTTGTCCGGAATTTGTCTCTAATCTTATCCAAAGGTACAGCCCTGTCCTCAACTTTCGTTCAACCCATCTTAACCTTCTGGTTACTCCTACTTACAAACTGAAGAGAACGAGGTGGTTGTAGATTTGTGGTCTTAGCCCCTCATTTTTGGAACTCTCTTCCTTTTAACATTAGATCTTGTACAAGCTACCCTCTATTCAGGAGACTCTTAAAAACTTGGTTGTTCTCCCAGGCATATGAATGACCAATTTAGCAGCAGGCTATTCCTACATTTAGCACCAAGAAACCGTCTGGTGTATGTGCTCTCTAAAAATATTTTTAACATAACAGATCACATTGGACATGACATGGGGATCTCCTCCAAAGCAGTACATGTTAACAGATTCGTATAAGCAAAAGATAGTGCTGTCAATAAGAACTATGACTGCAGATTATCTGGTAACTAGTTTAATATCATGCCTTTGAGTGAGGATTGCCACTTTAGTGGAAAAGATTTGCTGGTCAAAGTAGTGCTTGATAAAGGTGAGTGAAGCGACTTCACTGCCAGTAGTTCAAGAATTTTATACTGAGTGAATAAGACCTGATGATAGAAGCCACATGTACATGAACGGGCAAGGGTAAAAGATGTATGGGAGGGTTGGTTAACACAGCGTAGAGGCCATCATTAGACAGGAGATAAAGAAATGCCGTTGAACACATGGACTAATATCCTATATGGAGATTCTTATGGAAAGTACTTAAGTAAAGATCAGGGAAATACTTTGGCCCACTTAAGTAAAGTAGTGCTCAAGGTATCCCCAAACCCGAATCCCAAGCAAGACATTTCATGGAAAGCATATTTTCTGAAACTTCCTTTTGGGATATATTTAACTCAGACCAAAAAGCTCGATTCACAGTGGAGAACATCAGTAGTGAGACAAAAGTCTTCTGGGGTTGGTAGTCTTAAGACAGAGATACACTGGCATGCAAAGTAAACGATATCCATCTAAAGCAGTAGGACATATGCCAGTACATGGTATTAATCGTAAATTGATGTTTTGGTATCAAATGTACGTTAACAAAAATGGGACAGTTTTTTTTTGAAAACTGAAATCTTTTATTCAGTCGAAAAATGTGTGCATTTTCGTAACTGGACAAGCGGATGTTTATAAATGGACATGTAGTCCATTTATATTCAGAGTAGATATCGGAGTGATAATTACTCTATCGTCTAATGGCAGAGTCAGTACAATTCTTATAACTAGTCTGCTTTCCAAGCGTGGAATGTCTCTGTTACCCGGCTAAAAAGAATGCCTTTGCTATAGGCAACTAAACACAGCAGCATTTGGGTATTTTTAGGTTTCCCTTTTAAATAGTTTTGGACTCATAACACAAGACTGGCTATCTTCTTAGAAGGGGCAGAATTGGAAAACTGAAAGAAAGCGAAAAGTAGAAGTGAACATCAGTTATGAAAATTTCTGAAATTGCACTTTCTGAATCGAATGCAGTGCCTCAGTCATTTTGGACATTTTTGGTGGGAAATTATGCTGAAAAACCACGTTTACCACCATTATCTCAAAATTGTCTTGACAGGTGAACCTAAAAAACTCATAGCAGTCATAATTGCTCTCCAGCAAAATTTGTCGAAAGACCTTGCAACACTCATGGCTTCTTAGCAACTTATGTGAAAATTCTGCAGTAAAATGTACAATTTTATCCCAATTTTAAAACTTTCTCAGGGGGAGGGGCGAGAACATCTGCCCCGAACTGCTTATGGGGCAGTCTAATTCACTCACTTTGGTGGGGGTGTTACCTCCTACACTCCTATCAAAGGTCTCAAGCTACCACTTTTAAGGGTACTTCATCTCACTTAAAGCTTCACACATCACATTTGTAAATCCATCATTTACAAAACAATCTTCAGCCATTTTTGTACTTACGAGGTGAGCTATTTGGTGCGTTACTCTTTTGTCCTAGCGTCGACTCTGCAGTGACTTCTGTACACGTGCTCCTGAAGCCACGATCACCCACTGACCTATCAGTCTCAAAATGCAGGGTCAGGTAGTTGCCAGTTGACCTTAAAGTGATGCCATTTCCATTGCCACAAAAATTTCCTGCAACACAAAAACAGATTCTGCCGTGTATTCAGCATAACAAATGACACCTTTTAGCAAACTCCGAAGCCTAGCAGTATATTTTTTTCCATCTATTAGTATAAATGCATCTATGTATTAAATGCCAAGACACTTCAGAGGAAAGATGACGCCATTCGGGGTGATGCATGCATATTATTTTATTCACAAAGGAGACCTATCCCTTTCTCCAAACTCCGGAAGCGTGTAAGCAAGACCTTTGGTCTTGTTCATGGAATATACTAGGCCTTTTTTCTATATTTCCGGTTTATAATTTTTAGGATGTCCGATCTCGTTCCCATAAAAACTATATTCTCAGTATATTATATGTTTAGTAGTTTATGAATTGTGCTCTGTAGTTCATATGTCACTTGAGCTTCAGCTTGTTCTAGAATTCAATATATGGGATCACCGATATTTTAACCTCAAATTGTGTTTTTATTTACCCACGACCACCTAGTGGATAGGTCTCATACTCAGTTTAGTTCAAAATGCATTTTGGGATTTTAGAGCTAGAACCCTATGGGACAATACGCAGAAAAATCAAGATCATTTGTCAGGGTCTCAGTGCCAGGAGAAATATTTATATCAGCTGACCATCTAGATCTGCTCCCTCTTAGAACAGTCAGAATCGCCGATTTCACTAGGTTATGTGAACAAAATTAAATGAAAGAACATCTTTAGGTATGCACAGTTTTGGGTGGAGTCTGGATGAGAGCAAATGACAAACCAGGATATGACGAGGGAGGATGTCACAACATCCATTTGATAACAGGGGAAGATGTGATAACATCTCTTTGAGAAGAGTATGTGAAAACATTTGTAACATTTATATTATAACTTTGTATAGGACAATAGTAGTTCAAGGGGGAGGGAGAAAATAATGGTGCCTATAGGCATTTGGCTCAAATATCCAGTGATTGTTTTTCTGATTCCCCCCTTTCCTCCTGTCCCCATTTCATTTATAATAGTCTACATTCATGGAGTCGATTATAGGCACTCAAGTTTCCAAAATTGCTGGGAGTGCTAATGAATGTATTACATGTTGTGATGTCACATATCCTTTCACATCAAAGGAAGTGACAATGAAATAATATAACTGCTAAAAATAATTCTATGATGAATGAAAGAGATTGTTAAAAAAGCCATGATCTACAATTGCACTGCAGTTAATAGTATTTTGAGACACCCGGTCTAAACGCTTGAGCAGAACTGGCCTTGATCAAATCCACAGAGTAGGTTAGATAGGCCTTGGACCAGGGAGGCGCTGCGATGTTGATCATGTTGGATCTCTCGGCGGCCTTCGATAATGGTCCATCACAAGGTTCTGATAGACCATTTATCAGAAAATGGGATTCCAGGCACGGCCTGGAACCTCCTGAAATCCTTCCTCACTGATAGATTGCAAACAATGGACCTGGATAAGGTTAGGTCGAAACCCTTCTCCCTTCCTTGTGGGGTGCCTCAGGGGTTGATCCCTGAGCCCTACACTTTTTAATGTATACGCGTCCCCGTTGGGAGCCCTGATAAGTTTATTCGGGTTCCAACTGACATCATATGTGGATGACACGTAAATTGTATTGTCCCTTCAGCGTGGCCATGAAGCTGAAACCGGAATAAAAGGTCACGACTCGGTGAAAGCAATCTCGGGATGGGTGGCGTCCATCTGCCCGAGACTTAACTCTGGAAAAACAGAGGTTATTATTTTTGGTAATAACAGGAACATCTGGGCACCTGACTGGTGGCCGAAAGAACTGGGGACTCTTCCAGAACCGGCTGAGAAAGTGAAGAACCTAGGGGTGATCGTGGACAATAAACTCACTATTGGAGACCAGATAAGAGGGGTTGTCTCTTCATGTTTCTTTCTCCTCAGAATAATGAGGAAAATAAAGTTCCTTCTTCCGGATGACAGCCTCAGGACAGTGGTTACAGCACTTATTATGTCACATTTTACTATTGTAATAGTCTGTACTTTTTTGTTTTTGTTTGATTTTTTTATTGTAAAAAAATATATATTTACATGGAGCATACAGTATACATGGATGAGAAAAGAGGAAGAAAGGAAAGCGAGAGAGAGAGAAAAAGAAAAAAACTATATGTTCAAAGGCGTGGGTTTTCTCATGGTACAGTATACTTAAAAATCATAACTTTGGCATTGCTTTTAGATAAAGCTTGTTCTTACTGATAATTCTAACTGAAGATTCCTCATCTTTGAAATATCCCCGGGAATCAGGATGGATCTAGAAGATTTTTTCATCATATTCCCTGTATGCTGGGGGAGCCTGCCCCAGATTACGACTGTAATCTCATCTAGGCACTTCCCAAGAGCACTGGGGTCAGTTCCTCTTTTTGCTCCTTTGTACCTTTTTCTCATCAAACTTTAGTCCAATTTTATCCTACTGTGCAAGGCAACATGTCCGCTGTTGAAAGTATAAAGTTTACTTCAATTAGGCATTGTTGCAAAGAAATGACTGACAGATCTCCAAAAGGTGTGCCTCTGGTGTATGGGCTTAGGCAACTACTCCAAGTTGTGTCGGGAGTGTGCCATGATTAGCCTGAAGGGGATGCATGATCTCAAGGCCACACTATGTTGCCAAACACCCCAGAAAGTCACAAAGTCAGTTCTCACTCAAGGTCGAGGACAATCAAGTCTGCCTTTTTAACAATGCAGTAATAACCTTTCTCCTGCGCCTGTGTTACATGAGTATTATTGCTGTATTAGCCAGAGGTGAAGGGGTTCTGGCTTGCACTTTGATATAAAGAATTCACTGCTACCCGTATAGATACCAGAAGGGTCAGAAAGAAACACCAGAGGTAGTTTCAGAGCATTCCGTACCACAATCTGACGAGACAGCCTCCTGAACCTCCATTTCCTTGTGGAGCTGTTTTACCTCCCAGATCAAGGTACACAACGGTTTGGAGAAGTCCATCCACGTGGTGGAGCTTTGCCTCTCGTCCTCAGGAAGTCCAAGGCATCCTCTGGTGTGGTAAATAATTAAGTCTTCTCTTCATGTTGGGCACACTGTTTAGTCTGGAATATTAGGCTGTATTGAACGTTTAGTTTGCGCTGCTTTTTAGGTCGAGGACTGCGTCGCACTGCGTAAGCAGTGTGGGCGGAGCCCAAGGATTTAATGTTTCTTAGAGGGGGCTTGGAAACCGCCCCTCTTCTCCAATGGCTGGCCTAGTAAATGCACTCTGTTCAAGCCCCGTCTTTTTTGGATTCGGGGCGTGTTTTTTCCGTTCTTTCTATCTGTGACGTCATCCGTCATGCTGCAAAAAACACACCCCCGATTCCGAAAATTTCGGAGCTTTGCGGCAGCCATTTTTTTTTTGGGTTGTTGTTGTCAGGAACAGCCCCGCTACCACTCCAGGTAAGTTTTGATTTTTTTCTTGTTTACAGTGGGGAAGCGGCAAAACACAGAGAAAGGGGGACACGCATGCATTATGGAGTGCTTTTAGAAAAACAAAAACAGACACTTTTGGAAGGACAGAAGGAGCCAAAAGGTCCGATGGTAAACAGTCTGTGCGCCATTGGAGGGGCAGCGGGCTTAAGTGAGAGAAGCAAGAATTTAGAGGCATCCTCGAGTTTCAAGTGCGTCTGGCGCGGGAGGGTAGGCGTCGGCGCTGCATGGCGCGTTTCATGGTCTGGGCGCTTTGTTGACGCTTTACTCTTTTTGTTTAACGCAGTAATCTGGAGTGGCCGCCAGGACTGGTCGGAGCCGAGGAGAACGTATGGCCAGGAGTGTCTTGCCTCCTCCCCACACTTCATTTTTTCCCGCTTGCCTGCAGCCTGCGGCCAGCCGCCCCCCGAGGCCAAACACCCGGCTGGCTGAGGCTGATGGGCTCACGGGCACGCACACCCCTCCCCAGAGCAGAGGAGTATGTCCAGTAACCGGCTCAACAGCACCACACAAGAATGCGCAGCTGAAGGACTTGCTGAGGAAAGGTACTCCTCTCGTCGCCTCCTCTCCCCACCCCTCTTCTCACCTCTCTCCTCCTTGGCTCTCCCCCTCCGGTCCCGGACCGTGCGCTCCCTGCCTGCCGCTGGGCTCTGTGTGTGAGATGTCACATAGGAGTTTCTGGGACCCTGAACCACATTCTGACTGGTATTTTTTTTTTTCGTTACACACTGGTTCTGCAGCGTGCCTGCGGTGTACATTCACAGACAATGCTAGTGCAACACACTGCCATACGTTTGGCGCGCAAGCATGCTTTCCTATGCTCTTAAACAGTTCATGACTGTGTAAAAACATGCTGTCCTATGGTCTTGCGCCATCCAGGACTGCATGTCCACACCTTGCCCCATGCATCGTCTAGTTCCAGGCAAGTGGGCTACCTTTTGCCACAATGCAAGATTATGCAGGGCATTTCTGCCCCCACACACTACACATAGAATGTGTGGTAGGGCATCAAACATGGCCCCAGGCGCAAACTCCAGTACTGTGCATGACCACACTATCACGTGTTCTCCCGCAATCCAGGACTGTGAATCAACATTGTCCCACCCCCCTTCCATACTCTGCGCAGACTAGGGCAGAAACAACAACATGGGATATGGACAACTAAGGGCCACTGAGAAGGGGCCTATCACCGGTTAATTTGTAAAAAAAGACAAATACGTGCCAAGGCCTAATTTATTTTACCCAGCCACCAGGGCTCAAACTATACATACCCCCTGCTAGGTCTGCCAAAGGCCAGTGTTTAACTAGGGTAATTTCCTGTCAGACGTAGATATGTTGTCATCTTCTCACGGGTATAAGTAGGAAGTGAGACAGTGACGGTCCAGTAAGTAAAAGTGACTCACCGTGAAGCCATTTACTGGTATTCCTCGATCCGGCTTCCACCAGATGACTCACTGCCGGCTTCAGAGGCAGACCGGGAGCAGAAAGCAGCCGCGAAAAATGTGTTCTGACTGAGAAAGTGTAGCAAGTGCGTGCCGCCCTGCTCCAGGAGGATTAGGCGTGGGGGCAAATTCTGTAAGGGGTTTATTTACAAGCCCCTCGCGCAGCCAGTGCATCACTTTTAACATGGAAAAAAGTGACGTACGGGCGGCGCAAGGGGCTTGCAAATAAGACCCTAAGTGTCTACAAGTAAACGGAGGGGCATATTTACAATCCCTTTGCGCCGCCCATACATCACTTTTTTCCATATTAAAAGTGACGCACTGGCGGTGCGAGGGGCTTGTAAATAAGACCCTGTGTGTTTTCCCCTCAGGGCTGTTTGCCAGGCTGATTAGCGGATGTTCCCACCTAGCCATCGGTAAAAGCAGCCCCGGGTCTGCAGACTACCCAGTGTCCCATAGGGCCAGTCCAGCCTTACACCCAGCCCTTGTCATACTCGCCTCTTGACCAGTGACTAGAAGCTTGGGTGTACTTATGGCGTGGGGTGTGGCGTGGGGGGCTTAGATACAGAGGGGGATGCCCAGAAGCCTGGATTCTAGTTAAACCTTATTTTGTATCATTTAATGAATAACGTTTGGGTTGCGGCATGGATATTTTAGGAGTTCTGAGGAAGTTGGCACGGATTCCTACCAGGCACGCACTCATTTTGGAACAGAAATTCCATACATCAAATGCCCACCACATGAGGCCATTCACTGTTTTATTTGAGTGTCAGATTTATTATATACAGTAATGCAGCACACAATACAAGAATATTTCAATGAATACTTTCGGGATGAGTGCATATGCAGAGTTTGACCCAGATTTACTAAGGCTTTGTACTAAGGCTTTGTATCAGCTCTAGGGAGACTGAACACACAGCTATTTATTATCTTCTGGAAAGGTGAACTTTTCTCAGTACAAAAAAACTATTAGCATCAACAGGCATTTAATGGGGCAAACCAGAGAACACCCAAAGGCTTTGATGCAAAGCCCATTCTACTGAGACAGCTAAACTTGGCTTTGTATCTAACACCAACACTTACATGAAGTAGGTGCAAACAAGGGGAAATGTGTCTATTTCTTAAAAAACAAAATTAAACTGCGACTTTGGCAGAGGGCTAGCACTCCAACATCTGCCGGGGACCCGTGTGAACCAGGTATGGCCGCCCTCTCAAGCCAAATAAGAAGGTCGCTCGCTCTGAACTGCACAGGTCAGGTTTTTCCCACAATTTGGTCTATGGAACAGGGCCCCCAAACATACCCTGAATTCTTATTTTTTTGCATCAAACACTATTAACCTTAAACTGTGTGTGTGTGTCTCTGTGTGTGTGTGTCTCTGTGTGTGTGTGGCTGTGTGTGTGTGCGGCTGTGTGTGGGTGTGGCTCTGTGTGGCTGTGTGTGTGTGTGGCTGTGTGTGTGTTTAGCTTTTTTGGTTGGTGGCTGTGTGTGTGGGGCTCTGAGTGTGGGTGGCTCTGTGTGGGTGGCTGTGTGTGTGGGTGGCTGTGTGTGTGTGTTTGGGGCTATGTGTGTGTGTGTGTGTGTGGGGCTCTGTGTGTTGGGCTCTGTCTGTGTTGCTTTTTTGGTAGGTGGCTCTGTGTGGGTGGCTCTGTCTGTGTGTAGCTTTTTTGGTAGGTGGCCCTGTCTGTGTAGCTTTTTTGGTTGGTGGCTCTGTGTGTGGGTGGCTCCGTCTGTGTGTGTGTGTGGCTTTTTTGGTAGGTGGCTCTGTGTGGGTGGCTCTGTGTGTGTAGCTTTTTTGCTTGGTGGCTCTGTGTGTGGGTGGCTCTGTGTGTGTGTGTGGGTGGCTCTGTGTGGGTGGCTCTGTGTGGGTGGGTGGCTCTGTGTGTGTGGGTGGCTCTGTGTGTGGGTGGCTGTGTGTGTGGGTGGCTGTGTGTGTGGGTGGCTCTGTGTGTGTGGGTGGCTCTGTGTGTGTGGGTGGCTCTGTGTGTGTGGGTGGCTCTGTGTGTGTGTGGCTCTGTGTGGGTGGCTCTGTGTGGGTGGCTCTGTGTGGGTGGGTGGCTCTGTGTGTGTGGGTGGCTCTGTGTGTGGGTGGCTGTGTGTGTGGGTGGCTGTGTGTGTGGGTGGCTCTGTGTGTGGGTGGCTCTGTGTGTGGGTGGCTCTGTGTGTGTGGGTGGCTCTGTGTGTGTGGGTGGCTCTGTGTGTGTGGGTGGCTCTGTGTGTGTGGGTGGCTCTGTGTGTGTGGGGGGCTCTGTGTGTGTGTGGGGGGCTCTCTGTCCGCGAATACCCTCTACTTTCTAATGCTCACCTATTGCCATTGTAAATGACAATACCAGTTATTCATGTTAAAAAAAAAATGAAAACAAAATGTCATGAGCAATGCCAATAGCTCTACCTTTAATAATGCCGAGACCATTGCATTGTAAATGCTTGTTCTTTATAGTCATGAACTTTTTTTGTTTGTCCTGGACTTCCTTTGTGTAATCCAAGCGTTTTTATGACAGTCTACCAGTTAATACATAGGAGGTGCCCCAGGCGGAGACGGTGCTGCCAACAAGTGATAGGCTAGCTCAATCTAGAAGAACTTGGACAGTCTAGGTGGCCGTAGTATATCTGTGATCCAGTCCTCCAAAAAGAGTTTGGCGAAGGGCCCTCCGCGCATTCAGGAAATCCCAAAACCTGAGATTGTTTCATCGCAAGCATCCCTTCACATCTTCCAAGTACTCCCTCATCTTAGTTGCCTGAGTAGTCAATGTAGTCACCGCGGATTTCCAGGTTTTAAGTTGGGACTATAACGTAGCTATCTGAGCTTCCGCTTCCTTGACCTGATATGCGACTTTGCACATTTCAGCCCTTAGGAGAATTACTTCAATAGATACAGTATAAAATGTTCCCTTCAAGGGCTGTTCAGCTGCTTTGTATTGCCTCCATGATGTCGGATTGCTCTAGGCCCTTCTCTGGTTCTCGCTGGTTCCCTGCCTCCTGAATGTTGCCAACCATAGTGCACTCCAGCTACCACTTACCTTCAGTTCGGGCAGGAAGTAGAAATGGTTGCCAGTCATTTCCTGAACTGCAGTACTGAAGGGTGGAGACTGCCTCGCTGCTTCAGCCACCCCCCCCCCCCGCCTCCCCAGCACATGTACAGCCATGGAGAAAAAGTGTCTACCAGCCCGGCTTGTGAGGCCTTGATCGAAGTCTCAGTGGGGATTTAGAGCGCCGCTGCGACACACAGCAACCCCCTACAGTGCACAGCCGGAAGTCCTTGCTCTGCCCTGGGTCCTTACAGATGGTGCAGGGGCTCCAGCTGGCCCACTTTCTCTCCAGAGCTCACTTCCCCTTCCCGACCTCCTCTTACTGCCTGTAGTTTTGTGCCTAGCTGTGCAGGCTTCCAATCTGTTCCTGGGAGGGCAGGCGAGGTCTTCTTTCTCACGTGGGTCCTTGCCAGGGTCCTCACCCATGGCCCCTCAACAGTCGTCCAGCCCAGGGACTCTTCCATTCCTCCAACTCGCTCAGTGGCGAGGCAGTCCCCCAGCAGTCCTCAGGCTGCCTGCCCAGGGCCCGCAGTGTTCTTGCTGCGATTTGCCAGGCCTTTTATTGTGGTGCCAGCAGGCCAGATGGTGTTTGCATGGGATGCAGCATTGGCAGGCACCCCTCTGCTGCTTTTACCGCGCTGATGGGGTCTATGTGAGCCAGTATTTAACCGGATTGTCGCCTGTGTGTCAGAACTCTCAGGAGATGCACTGGTCAGCCATATTGTCCTGCTACGCCCCTAGCTTCACCAGAGTTTCATTAAACTAGGCCTGGGTGGAATGTGCGATTCCGTCAGTGGAATTCGAGGAATTTGGTAATCCCGCATTACTCTTGTAACGCAGAATTACTTAAAAATTATTCAGTTCCACTAGTAGAATTAATCTGTAGTAAGGTTTCAAAAAAATCACTGTAAAGTTTAATCTGCAGTGGTTTTTAAACAGAGGGACTTGCTCGCTATTGCAGCCCCCTTTAGAAATCACTGCAGTGCCTACATCTCGGCTCCCTTACATACTCTGTAGTAATCAGAATATAAGGGCACCAAGGGGGTATGCACCGTTGTGCTGTGCAGTGATTTTTAAATAGGGCTGGAAGAGGGAGCAGTCCCTCTATGTTAAAAAACACTTTAGAAACAACTACATATCAATGCCGAAGCAGTGCATACCCCTCGGTGCCCATACATACTCTGCAGTGAATACTGCAGAGTATGTAAAGTCCCGCAGTTTACAGCCCTCTTTAAAAGTCACTGCACAGCAGTGTATACCCCTTGATGCCCTTAGTAATCACTGCAGAGTATGCATGGGCGCCGTCGGGTATGCACTGCAGAGAGACATGCATGAGTTTCTAAACTTTAGAAACCACTGTACCCCACTCAGCAGTGTGCTTACATATTCTGCAGTAATCACTGAATTATGTAAGGGCACCAAGGAGTACTTGGGTGCAATATTTTCTTAGTGCAAAATGCGCTCTCATATCCATTCTGGGACGCATGGGTGTATTTAGCGCTTAGAAAATAGCTCCAAATGCCCACTCCATCCCATCTCAGAATTCCATTGAATCTTAGGGAATTTTAATGTAATTCTGCAGAATCAAATTCCGCACACCCCTATAACCAACCAGAGTTCAGCATCCAATATTCATGGCAAAAGTGAGGCTTCCTTCCCTTTCCAGGTTGATTATGTTTTCCAAAGTGTTTTAATCACAACTTCGACAAGTTAAAGATCAAGGATTGGCAAAGCCAATAGTTCTGGCATTGCCATGCTGCTTTTTAATTCTTTTTTATTGTAAGCATTTGCCACGTAAAGAAAAAAGAAAATATGCCTTCTCCTAAATGCGCCTAATGCTTGTAATAAATATTTTAATTTGAAAAAACATTACCGATGCAGCTGTACCGTTGATGTTTTTTTTCTAATACCAAACCTTTAAGTTGCAACATGCCTTTCATTATTTAAGGAGGAGACCAGCATAAATCACAGGATAACCAAGCACTCATATTGTCAGCAGCTATAATGTTAACGACCAAAAATATAAACACGCTCTGAACCACCTTTGCAATTTAAGAGTTTTTAGGCACATGTGAATAATGTGCACAGGCGTTGCCCAGCCACTCAAAGTGAAGAGAGCCAATGTTTAAAGTAGGCTGAACCATAGCCTCGTACAGGAGTTGGCAATCTAAATGTAAATTACACTTTAACAAACCAAGAAATGAAACCTTCTCACCAAAAGCGCCTCAATATATGTTTAATTTTAAAACTAAGCCTGGAGAGACTGATAAAGTAGTCTCAAAGGCCAGACATAAGGGAGTTCCCAAAAACATGCTTTACCTTTCCTTGAGTTGAAAGTATATTTAAGTTGTTTCCAGTGTCTGGCCGTGTTTTGTACTGTGTGATACATAACAGTGTTCTCTGTGTTTCAAAATAGTCACCTCGTTTTGTTTTAAAAAAAGCAGATAGGCAGATAGTTTATATTTATAAGACATTGATTCGCTTTTTACAATCATTCTATTTTCTGTGCTGAAAATTGGGTAAGTGGTAATATGGAAACGCATAACCAGGTAAAGTTTTCAAACCAGAACATCTTTAGCATTTAATGACCAGAGAAAGCACACCACTTCGTGTGTAGGCAGCTGTATCCGCTGTCCACAGTACTATAAATGGATATTTCCGATTCAGATGGGTGCTTCTTGAACTTGCAGTTAACATTGCCTAAGGTCTGATTTAGATCATGGCAGGCGGGTCACTCCGTCACAACGCTGACGGATTTCCAGTCCGTCGAACTATACGCTGGAGCTAGATTTTAACTCTTAAATGCTGTGCGTTTTACTCCATGGTTAAAGAACCATATTTTACTTGGAACTTTATTGATTTATTCATATTTTAATGTAGTCATTTATATGGTTTTATAAACCATACATTGTTGTATTTTAAAATCATTTTTGCAGCATGAAATACTTTAAGGTGTGAAAGCTGTTGGGTTGGAAAGCGGAGGATTTATCCTACCATCCTCTAGGATAAGATTGCGTTATTACTAAGAATTCTGAGTCACTGCACTGTCTAGGCAACCTTCACTCAATTCCTTTGTAGACTTTCTTCCTGAAATATTTGAATTCCTTTGCATTGCACACATTCCAGTGGAAGTGAACTCTTTGCTGTAAAATAATCTCAGCATCAGATGTTTCATATACATATGTATAACATCACATTACTACATAAGGTTTTCATCTAAATTCATTGACATTGTGTAGCTCTACAAAAACAGATAGGTTAACCTTACCTAGTAACTGGGAACTTGTATTTGGTCCATCATAAATTCTCAGCCAATCAAAAGCACAGTTGGGGGAATACTCAATTCCAAGGTCGTGGATGTCCAACTTCAAGTGCTGTCCTGATTGGGAGTATATAGCCCACTTGCAGTCACGTTTGTTGGGGTAAGTGCTGGGATAGTAGGGCGAATTGACATCCACAGACCCAAGGCTGCCGACTGGAATCTTGTCTAAAACTGGACAACCTTGAGGAACACACATGAGGGAATTAGTATGTTGACCTGAAAGTGCACTTTGTTGATACTCGATCACTTTATAAAGCTGAAGTCCCACTGGCAAACACGAATAACCTTTTTTCTTAAATTTAATCCGGGATCAAAATAGTTGTTGGGCTATGCACATCCCTAATATTATCATTAATAGAAAGCCTACTTACCATAGTATTAGATTATCCACTCACTGACTAGAAGATGAAGGTAGCAAACCTTATAGAGAATTTCTAAAACTACTGAGAAGTACATGTTTGTGTGAGGAAAACATCATTGATGTCAAAAACCGAAATCAGAGCTTTTACATTTAATATAAAATGGTGCAACCTAAAAAGTAGAGCAAATTGTTTTGTTTTACAAAAGTGAGTACAGATAAGCGCTGAGAAGTTTCAGTGTTCAAAACTGCAGACTAGCAGTCTTTTTTTTGGATCTTTAAAATATCAAAAATCTCCATCTGTCAGAAGTGTGCATTTTTTATTATTCTAGTGGGATGAGACACCTGAAGACACGCAAAGCCAAAGGTACACTTTGGGAGGATGCACAGAGACTTTTGGTTGCAGACAGAAAGCTATAGTCATGTCCTATGCCTACCCAAGACAGCCCCTGTGTACAGACTTCACTCCAGTGCAGCAGACTCTAGACACTGTGTTGACAGAAACCGCACCCTGTCGCGATTTTCTGGGTGAAAAGTGAGCTTTCCCGGTACAGGGTCCTGGGTGCCATGCATGGCCTCCACCCACCCTGCAAACACAGTTCTGACTAATGCATAATAAGAAATGGACACAGGCCATACTTTCTGCAAACCTTTATAACTCCAAATACCATCAAATACAGCCATTTGAGCAAGTTGTGGAAACACTGCGTGGCTTCATCAAGGGCAGTGGCTTCTAGGTGCAAGGCTTGGTCACATCTACAGCCACCAAACCTGCTTCACAGTTGAGTTTTCAGAGGGCCACAGGCACAGGACATACCCTCAAGTCACTAAAGTAGCACTTTAAAACATGTCTCAGGTCTACCATTGCAGCCTGTAGTGCAGCTTTAAACTTTCAATCCAACCTGGCAAAATAAACCGTTTTATCCAGAAATATGATAGAATGCACTCGTAATTAAATCCAAGTTAACAGTGATTTAGACTAGTCACCCAGGCAAGATTAACGATAGGTAGCCTCATAAATGCTCCCCCTCTGTAGCATAGGTTTTCCCAAAAAAATGATGTGCATGGAACCCACACATGATGAGACGTACTGTCTAAACACACAATGAGAACACGAAAACCAATTTTATACAGGTAATCCAAACTTTATTGACTTTCACAACTTTTAAAACATTCATGCAGAGAAACTGTCAAAAACAATCTTCAGATGTATGAGTCATGCCCATCCAGGCTTTTGTCTCAACATGTCTACATTCACGCAGCATTCGTATATCCAAACTGTTATGAACCCAATGCATTTCGAGCTCAAAATCCCCTCTTCAAGGATAATCTATGATACAAAAATCAGTAACCATTGGGGATCCTGTTTGAATGCAAATGACTGTGCATTTAAGTAATATATAATAAAAAGTTCAATAAATTGATACAGACATTACAAACATAGAATATATATTTAATACCATAACAAATTTGGTTCCATAAACATAAAAACCAATAGTGAACACACATTGCATGAAAATCCCTTGATACCTACTGGTGACTCAAACAAACCTCATTTTGTTTTAACACAATTTTTATTGTTTTGATTGCATAAGAAACGAAATAAAAGGCAGAACAGCAGGAATACAGTCCCCTCATAGCCATCAATCCATGACAAAACATTCGTACGGTGGGGCCTCTCCTCCCTCAAAAGTTGCATAGAGTCCGTCTTCTAATGTCCATGTTCTATCCCCTGAAAATCAGACAGTCGGAAGACTATATCCCTTAGACTTCCCCCTCAATCTCGGCCCCAACTCCTACCCTCCCCCCGCTATCCACCCAATCCCCCTCCTAATCAATACAAAACATCTCAACCCCCCTCCCCCGGCGTGTCGGAGTGCTACTATCTTGGGATGGGGCCGACCCTTCCAGGTCTATCCAGTAAAGGGACCAATGGAATCATGCAGACTGTCTTCGTTTGTCACAGGAATGGGGCAGCAGTCGAGAATCTAGCTTCCCTTTCGACCTCAAGCTGTACTATGGCAAGCGTGTCACAGGGCTATGTGCGGGGGACTCCTCATCCTCAGCAGCCGGAAGTGTGAGTTCTATGACTAATCTTTCCCAGGCTCTCGCCCTCTCTAGTGCCTGTTCATTGCCTGTTCTAAGTGCCATTTGTAACCGGACTTCCCCTTCACAGTGGGCCCACTTACAGAACTCAGTTTTCCATTTCTCTACACTGGGCCCTTTATTTGCCTTCCATTGGGAAGTTATAGTTCTTTTCGCTAATATCAACCCCAGGTCAAGAAACTTACTAATTTTGTTCTTTGAGGTGTGTGGAAAACAATGCAGGACGCAGTGTGCCATTGAGGATTGCAAGTCCCTTTCTGTAACCTCTCCTAATAGCTCAGTTACCTTCTGCCAAAAGGATTTAAATGGTGGACAGGACCATAACATGTGTTGGAAATCAGCAACCTCCGCTGAACACCGTGGATAGGCCGCTGAGTGGGTTGGGAAATATTTATGTAGGCGGACTGGGGTCAGGTATGCCCTGTGTAGGATGTGGAAATGCACCAGCTGGAACCTAGCGTTGCGCGTCCCCTTCCAAGCCCCTTTCCACGATTCCATTCCACGCTGTGTCAGGGATTTCCTTCTCTATATCCACTTCCCATTTAGTCTTTAGGGCTAGCAGAGGGGCCAGAGCCTCCAGGGTCATACGTTTGTATAGGCACGTGACAGCTTTGATGGCCCCGCAGCACCACTACATATTGGCAACCCATAGCTGTCGGAGGCTCTGTCATGCCCAGTTTCCAATGCTTGCTAATCGCCGACGTTAACGCAGCATGTACCAGAAAGTCACCTCTAGGTAGTTCAAAACGTTCTCTCAGAAGGTCAAATGTCATCAACGAGCAGTCTTCATATAAGTCGCCTATGTTCTCTAGACCCGGTTGTTCCCAGGCCTCCAAACTTTGCCATGTACCTCCGTGAGGGAGTGCCCTACAAATTTTCAGTGGGATCTCGGGTGCGTAAGGGATCTTTATCCCCCCTTCGCAGGTAGCTATGCCAACATTTCCGGGCTGTGGCAAAAGTGAGATGCATATCCCCAGTCAGGAGGCACAGAACTATGCGAGCCAAAACTTGCACGGGGCCTGCTGGCTCACCGGACTCCCCTTCTTCTCTGGTGGCCCTCGCTACCCATTGTGTGAGCCACTGCGGTTGAGCCGCCAAATAGTACGTATCATAATCCGGGACCGCTAGTCCTCCCTCTGCCCAGATTCTCATGAGCGTCCTGAGCGCCACCCTGTGCCTGCCTGACCCCCATAAAAAGCCATTAACCATCATCCTTAACCTTCGGAAGTAGCTCACCGGAATCCAGATCAGAAGAGTCCTAAAGAAGTAGAGCAGTCTCGGAAGGGTCACCATCTTGAGGAGTGCCACTCTCCCCGCTATAGATAGCGGAAGCGTGCCCCAGAATTCAAAATTTGCCTTGGTGCTGTTCATCGCCTCCCCCACATTCCCTTCTAGGATGTCTACCCGTTCATGGTAAATTGACGTGCCTAAGTAGGGAAGGCATCTCTCCTCCCAGGTCACCCCTACAGTAGATCGCAGGCACCTCCTATGTTCCCGAGTCGGGAATAGGCACGACTTCGCCCAGTTGACCTTTAATCCAGCCACCATCCTCAACGCCTGCCGTAGGGACTTCACTCCCCGCAGGGAGTCACCTGTATCCGCTAAAAAGATCAAGAGGTCATCTGCATAGAGAGCGATATGATGCACTTGCCCGTATATATCTAACCCCTGATGTGCCTGACCCGACCGAGCATGCGCTGCCAAAGGCTCCACCGCTATAGCAAAGAGCAATGGTGAGAGGGGGCAACCCTGGCGTGTGCCCCTACCCACTACACATGCCTCCACATGCCTCTGAGATTACTCCCCCTGCCTGTGTAAGATAGGACTTGTGGTCAAAACATTGAAGGCCTTCTACCGTTGCCGCAGCTGCCTCCCTAGCCTCCAATAGGGCTTCCTGTTTATCCGGGCTTTCTGGCCGCTCTGTCTCCAGGGTGCCTAACCTCTCATCTTCCCGTTGGATGTCTTGTAGTAAGGTCTTCCGAGTCCCCGATACCGTCGCAATACAGATCCCACGCACTACCGTTTTGAAGGCATCCCACTCAATAGCGACCTACCCCGCAGACCCCTCATTAATCTGAAAGTAGTTTTCTATATTAGAGGCTATAGTGGTTCTGAAAACCTGATCCTCAAGCGCCTCCGGGCGCAATCTTCAGGTAGGAATTCTGGGGCGCAGTCGCGACCACTACTCACTAGTGCAAATTTCTCCATGCACATCAGGGGAGCACAAGAATGCATCTATACGGACATGCAAATCGTGGAGGTCATTGAAAAAGGAATAATCCCTAACTGTTGGATGCTGAACCCTACAGGTATCAACCAATCCCCATTGTCATTGCCAGGTAGAGCGCACAATCGCCAGTTTTCCCGCCGGTGCATTCGGTAATGGGGGGTGTGATCGATCTAGGGCAATATCTGACAATTAAAATCTCATCCAAGGAGCAATGGGCCCCCCAGGACTGAAGCCAATTTACGGGACAACGAGGAGAAGAAAGTGGGCTGTTCTACATTTGGGGCATACAAACATCCCATCGTTAAATTCCTACCATCTAATTTCCCCAGTATCATTACATATCTGCCCTCTGGGTCAACCAGTTGTGTTGTACACTGAAATGGAACCCCCACCCTTATCCATATTAAGACCCCCACTGGCATAGGCCGAGAATACAGTGTGATAAACTTGGCCCCTCCACCGGCGTTGAAGGGCTTTCCCTTCCTTTGCCATGAGGGGTGTCTCCTGTAGGAAGGCGATTTGATTACCTCTACTTACTAAAAAGATGTGCATCTTGTGGCGCCTATGCATAGTGTGCATACCCCTAACATTCCACGTGAGACATGTGTAACCTAAAGCGGGTCCCATTGCAGACTTTGGTCTTTATGACATTCCACCCAAATTTCCTCTCCGACACGCCTAGGCTCCTTAAACCATACCCCATAAATAAAGCAAGCAAAACCTCCCCAACTCCCCCTCCTCAGGACAGGCGTCCAACATGGCATCCCCATCCAAACCAAGAGAAGGGTCCAGTGGTTGCGCAGAGCCTCTAGGACCAGCAGCCACATCCTCATCTTCCATGTTGTGCCCTGAATCATCAAGTCTTAGTGTCTCAAAGCCCTTCTTCCTGTTCCCCCTGACCATCTTGGGTGCATGTGCTAGCGGCTAGTCCCGCCTCCCAGCCCCAGGTCCAAAGTTACACTTGCAGTAGTCAGCACAGTTCAGTCAGGGTCCCCCTTCAATATTAGGACGCTTGTAATCAGTGGCCCTCATCAATGGTGTCTTGCGTTTTCTGCGCTATTACTAGTCCAGATCCCTCCCTCCGGGTGCACCACCGGGATCACTGTTCTTTTCCCTCTAGTCGTGGTCCCATCAGGCTTGTAGTCGTAAGGCGAGGTCCACTCACCGCTCGTCACACCCCAACTCCTCTATCTCAACACGGTGGCCAAGTAATGCAGAGGGGTCCGTTTTAAAGAACTCCATCAAGGTGCAGAACTACGCCACGAGCGAGGATCCCGCCCATCTGCCCGCTCCACCAGATCCTGGGTCAAGGGCACCTTTCCTACTTCAGCGCTAGCAGAGCTCACTTTATCTCAGTCCCAGCCAGTGTACTGTCGCCTCCCGGAGTCTTATATTCTGCAGTTGATGCTCCTGCAAATGTCGCCCCGGCACCATTAGGTCGTCGCCATCTTGGGGACAGGCAGTCCTCAAGGTATTTACTTGTAGAATCGCTCAGAGCCTCATTACAAGCACCCCACCTGTCTTGGATGCATCGACAAAGGCCTCGTACCCTCCGCTCACCCCACAGAGCTCCAGGGATCCACTCGCACGCAGAAGGAAGCCCCAGTCAGGCTCCCATCTTCGCAATTCCAGTCGTCATTCTGGGATCGCGCTGCTCGGCCACCTCGAGCATGACAGAAAGTTCTCCCACGCAGCTCGTGGGGTTCAATTAGTTGTGCTTCCCCGCTCAACAAGTGCACGGGGTTTAAGGGAGTACAGTTCAGGGTCGGGGACCCATAAATGAGGCCAGGCTATAGTGGGGCTTCCGCTCGTCCGCCCACTTCGTCAGCTCCCAGGTCAAGGGCACCCTCCTTTCTTCAGCACTACCAGAGCTCGCCTAGTCACAGTCCCAGCCAGT
This sequence comes from Lissotriton vulgaris, assembly GCF_964263255.1. NCBI lineage: Eukaryota > Metazoa > Chordata > Amphibia > Caudata > Salamandridae > Lissotriton > Lissotriton vulgaris. Next base: position 46,820,046 of record NC_141686.1, on the reverse strand, counting down.
GAACTGTCGCCTCTCGGGGTCTTATACTCCGCTGTTGGTGCTCCTTCAAATGTCGCCCTGGCACCACGAGGGCGCCGCCATCTTGGGGCCAGGCAGGTCTCAGGCTGTCTCCTTGTAGGATCGCTCAGAGCCACACTGCAAGCTCCCCACCAGTCTTGGCCACGTTGACGCAGGTCTCGCACCTTCCGCTCACCTCACAGAGCTCCAGGGGTCATATCGCATGCCAGGGGAAGCCCCAGTCAGGGGCCCACCTTCGCTACTCCAGCCACTATTTTGGCATCACTCTGCCCGACCACCTCTGGCTTCTCGGAAAGTTCTCCCACGCCGCTCGTGGGGCTCAATTCGTCATCCCCCCCCATTCAGCAAGGGCACGGGTTCAGGGGAGTACCGTCCGGGGTTGCGGACCCGGAAATAAGGCCAGGATATATGTGGGAGAAGAGCGGCAGCGGAGAAGCTCCGGAGACCGCTGCCGCTTACATCGGCGTCCAAGCCACGCCCCATCCAAACAAACCTCTCATGCAGTCAGTTACAACAAAACTCAAAATTAGGAGTCCCAAACTCAAAAACTAAAGCCTTACCTACTGTGATCAAAACGATGTATGAAGCCTTCAGTGTTGGTTTAAGCAGATACAAACCTAAGCCACCCGAATTAAAGGACGAACCTCTGAGAAGTTAACTTTGGTATAGCGTCTGTTGTAGCTTTTTAATTTCTGGGGGTCACATGGGTTTAACTGTTCACTAGAGTTAATGACTGCTTTCACCTGCACTTCTGGAGGTTCCTCCATTAAAACTATTTCATCCTGGTGGCTTAGGTTTGTGTCAGTTCAAGCCAACGCTGATGGCGTTCATGCATCTTTTTTCATCACAGCAGGTATGGTTACATGGATTCACTGCATGTTCAATTTTATTTTGGAGTTAGGCACACTTCTTTTTGAGTTTTGATTTCACTGCACTGTTTGCATCTGAGGTTTGTTTGAGTCACCAGTGGATATCATGGGATTTGCACACAATTTTTGTTCACTAATGGTTTTTATGGAACACAATAATTTTGATATTTAGTACATATTGTATGTTTGTGATTGTGGTAGCTCTAGTATCAATTCATTGACATTTTTATTAATATAGTGAGCATTCACACAGGGGCACTAATAGTTACTGATGGTCTTTTTTGCATCATAGATTACCCCTGAAGAAGGGCTTTCAAACCCGAAATGCATTGGGTTCATGACTGTTCGGTTATACAGAATGTTACCTGAATGGCGACATGTTGAGGCAAAAGCCTGTATGGGCATTCCTCCAACATTACGATTGGTTTCACAGTGTCTCCACATGAACGTGTCAACATTGTGAAAGTCGTTAAAGTTTGGATTACCTGGATAAAATTGGGTTTCATGTTCCGATTATGTGTGTACAGGCAGTGCATCTCGACGTGTGTGTGTTTCATGCGCATCATGTCTTTTTGGAAAGTAAACCTTTGACAAGGTTTGGACTCAAATGATTTAGGTTTTAAAATCCTCTTTAATGATATAGTATGACTAAGTCACAATTCTGAAAATGCCACTTTTAGAAAGTTAACACAATAAGATGACAGACGGAACACTGAAACATTTTAGACACTCACCCCCAGTTACTATTACATCTGGGTTGAATCCATAATCGTTCTTTTGAGCTGCCCCAGTCAGACACAGCCATATGCAAATCAGTCTTGACCCTGTTCCTCATGAGAACAATCCAGCCCGAATTGCCAAACCAGGTCTTCCCAGGACCAGAAACATGCATCCTGGAACCGGTTTTGGGATAACACCCCTCAGCCAGGCTAACTTGAATCCAGTGGCAATGTGAGCACGGGGCCCATGTCTGGGCATACCCTGTCAACTGGAATGGTATGGTGAGCAAAACAAACAATAGATTTAGGCCTAGATCTCTGTACTGGGGAGGAATGTTTGCCATTGTTCAATATTCTGTTCATCAATTGGTCTTTTTACATTTTTCAATCCGAGTGGTACGGGTATGCCAGACGTGGGTCCCGTGCTCTCCATGCCAATGGAATCACCTAGCCTGGCTGATGTCAGGAAGATGAGACATTGTGCTCTATTTATATTGAAAATAATGAGGCCATGTGTGGTGGGATGTTGGCAGGTTGGCATAGTTACATGTGAAAATAAAATATCACTTTAAAACTTTAAAAAAACACAGAAAGTCACTGGGAAAAAAATCAAAGGATAAAGTGACAGTTAAGTATGGTAATACTTTCTTAATTGACATCAAATACATCTCAGAAATTCACTGAAAACACACAAAGGATGAAGTGAAGTTCAATGTCATGACAAATGGCAGTTGAAAACTTTTCGATCTAAAATAATTACGCTAAAATTCACCAGTTACATTAACTCAATTAACTATACCTCACACCTTTGCAATGTACTACTTATGACCTTGCACATTTTATCACTCATGGCATGTTCTATGACAACATTGAGAACATCACTGATGACGCCTGAAATTACATCATGTATGATAACAATGTGCTGAGCGGGGGAGCAAGTTATACTTCATTTACCTATACTGGTGAAAGTCAGTGTTTTTTTCCCAGTTTAAAATGTAACGTTTTAACTGACATTTTCATTTGTCACTTTAATTTTTGTTTTATCAATATATATTCTATTTTTTGCACAAAAAAACGATTTATAATCATAAGATGTTTTTATTATGGTATTAATTCTTTACAAACTTTTTTTGGTACTGTGGTACTTTTATGAAAGGTCAATGTTCATTATGAGCATTAGTGTCATCTGCATAAGTGCAATGCTTTCACTTTCTTGAAAGGTCTGCGCTACCGCCATACATTTTTTACGTGATATTTACCTTAAAGAAATATTTATTTAAAATAGGGATTCACGGTTTCATGGCTAGTTATGTTTTCTAATGCTGTTTTAGTATGTTATCTGTAAGTTGTGTTTGTGAATTATCCAGGTACAGCCATACAGGAAGTGTAAACCCATTCAATAGGATATCCTCAGAGGAAAAGGTTGTGCTTCATGCCTGAGGGAATATCTTTTGTTCAGAAGCCACCTCAACTTTTGGAGGAATGCAACAGCTGAAGAAGATGAGCCTGTGATGTTGCAAGAGGTGGAGTAGAGGAAGAAATTATAGTAATCCATTGTATGGGATTTTGTTCATTACCTCTTGGTGGGAAAAGGTGAATTCAAAACCGGTTACCTGCAACCTATGCAATAAATTTACTTCCTGTGGGATTGTGAAACAATACTCAATTGATTCCACAGGCAATTCATTCTGCCAGGTTGGCACATGTGGGAAGATGGCGTCAGAAAGATAGATCAGGTCAAAGCAGGACCCTCGACAGCGGCTACTTCTTCGGTTACTTCAACACCTTCAATGGCTTATGCAGCACCTCCACCTCATGCTGCATCTGTTCCTTCAGTAGCTTCTAGTGCTCAATCGCCACCTCCACCAACACCGGGTGCATATGTCCCTCCATCAGTACCTGCTCTTGGTACCCCGGTGTCAATACAACTTTTGAGGCAAAATCAGGAAAATATAGAGCAATATGACTCCTCTGCCATACTGTCATTGTTACTAGAGAGAGAAGTAGGACCATCCATTGTGAGCTTGTCATGCCTAACTAGTGTCCTCAACAGCCTTAGGTTTTATTTTTGCCTTTCTTGTTCTCCTGTTGTAGTGTAGTTCCTATAGTACCCCTGCAGGACGTGCGCGTTTGGATAACACACACTGTGGGTCTAGTGGCAGACTGACTCTGAGCACCGCACCGCGTATGTTAGCGTGTTTGCATTAGCTAGCTCACAGTGCCACTAGAATCTCCTTTTTATCAGAGAGATTAGATTTTTTGCAACCTCAGAACACAACAACCCTGATTCCTCATGGAAACAATGTACTACTTTTCGCCCAGTCACTCGTGCTTGCTCATTTGGTCTCAGAGTTACACAGAAGAAACAGTCAAGCATGTTTACAATAACAATTTGATGCACTGTTCTTCTAGTGTAAAATATATGTGCTGCGACAATGGTTAAACAGTAGCAGAGATATATGGTCAGCAGTACAGTGAATAAAAAAAGAATAGTACAGTTCTACCATTTTGCAATAGTCATGAACATATACATGAATATAAAATGCATTTATAAAATAAAGCGCATACTCCTACGATGCCTGTCTAGATGTACCTAAGTGTACCTAGCATGTGAATAGGTGCGAAAGAGCCAATGGTATTATGTTATGTTATATGAGCTTGTATAGCGCTCAGCTGCCCCAGCAAAGGGGCATCCCGGCACTTTGACTCACACAGACCTATCCCGAAAACCACAGTCATTTTGGCCACACCTCCCACATAAAAATATGAGCCCTCCAATGGGTGACTCGAATGAGTTTGCGTTGGTTTGTGGGTCTTATAGTGTGTGCTTCAGTTATGTGCCTCTGTCTGAGATCTTTCAAGCCCACCAATGGGCCTCCACTCGCACATCCGGCTTGTCAATCCTCCATGGAAGCCTCCACATTGAGACTCCGTGATTCAGAGCTCCATTGCCCCAAATGTCCGGGTGGTGCATCTCCAACGGCTGGGAGGCAGCATATAAATCAAAGCTCCAAGGTTCCCACCTGTTGGAGACTCACTCTGACATCCACTGCAGCAACCTTCTTGAGGTAAAAGCCAGATCGGCGAACGGATTCAGTTTACAGCACGCCGGACGCGTTTCGTGCTCATTGCAATCTTCAGCGGCACGACAGTCATTTTGGCATAGAGGCCACACCTCCCACTTAAAAATATGAGCTCTCCAATGGTGTGGCCTCTATGCCAAAATGACTGTCAGGCCGCTGAAGAGTGCAATGAGCACGAAACACGTCCGGCGTGAATCGACAGGAATGCTGTGAACTGGATCCGCCCACCGATCCGGCTTTTACCTCTTGAAGGTTGCTGCAGTGGATGTCAGAGTGCGTCTCCAACAGGTGGGAACCTTGGAGCTTTGGGATATATATATATATATATATATATATATATATATATATATATATATATATATATAGATACACATACATACACATATATACACACACACACACACACACACATATATACATACACACCATACATACACACACACACATATGTATATACATACATACACACACACACACACACACAAATGAACTACCATGAGTGAGACAGATTCCACGCTTTACTAGAAGCCCACATCAGAAGGCAATATGTGTGCCTGTTACTTCTGTGTGGCCAGCATTGGAAGATCAAAAATATCTGTTTTTGTAACTTGTTTAGGTGCTTTTATTGCATTATAATATGAGAGAGGCATAAGAATACATTTCACTGAGACGAATCAAATGTGAAAAATTGTTTGTGGGTACCTATGTAAACGGAGTTGTATAATTATAATAATGACAGACCTCCACCACTCTGCGGAGCTTTATTTTTGTCAGGGTTACTAAGATGGTTTGTGAATGGAGGACTGATTAATTTATGTGCCTAGATAAAGTTAATTATTTTGAAGCATATTTGCTGGCAGCATTTTTTTGATCTATGTATTTGTTGTATTTATTAAACTCTGCAAATAATGCTGCAAGTGCAGTAAGTCAATAATAATGTAGTAAATACCACATTCATATAGTTTCACAATTCCGCTGGCCCCAACCATTGGCCAATGTTTTATCAACAGTCTGTTCTTAAAAGATAAGCAACACCTAAACATTTGAATTCCAATCGCACCGATTGTTAGCTGCAACTAGAAGAGACAACCTTCCGTAATCTCTCCCTTCTACTTATAAAAATATCTTTTAATACAAAGAGATTTTTTTTCTAAAATTCTACATACTTACCTGTAGAATTAAGGACTATATTTTTTAATCACAATCAAACAGTGTAGTCCAGTATTTCATGTGTTATTTTCAATAAACATGTCCAGGCTTCTAATAACCTAATTGTCAAGCTAACTACCCCAAAGTAACCTTCTCTTATTAAAAAAAAATACTACATAACAGGTAGCATATGTATTACGTTACCTTCATGCGAACTCAAGATTACGATGACACCTACAAATGACTTTAGCTCATGTTTTATATCGCCAGACTATCTTCATTGCAGTTTCTGACATTATTATACGGTTACCCACTATTTATTCTCTCCTTATAGAGATGTATACACAAAATTATAGCTAGCGACTGTGCATTTTCACCCAATTAGGTAACTGATGAACACTAGCGACCTAATAAACCAGAAGGTTAAAGGCCAAGTGTGTCACTGGTTATGTATTTATGTTACATGTTTATTTTGATGTGCATGTGTGAATAGGATCCTTATTTTCACCATGAAAGTGTTTTATCAAAACTAATTGTGAAAATATGCATTGCGCAGAAGCATATTCATTCTGCAAGAAGCGAGAAGTTGCTGGCTATACCGCTCAACTAATAAACCCTACATTGAAATTAGAAGGCGAAGGTTATGTTTACCTTCCATTAAGAGGGTCCAAAATGTTTGGATTCTTTCAGAATCTAAATGCAGTGGTGTCGGAATGGCCATCTTTTTCGTGGTGCACCCCCATATTTCTGCATTAACTGTTTTTGTCGACTATGGAACTATGTGCACTGTACCCCTTTTAATCAGTGGTAAAGTGCCTGTGACCCTCCTTTGAACATGATGAAGTTAGTATACTTCTATGTGGCATATTTAGCTTACCTATACATCCAAGCAAAATATACCCAGGGGTAGTAAGTTAAATGTAACTAGTGGCAGTGCATATTGTGTAATCCATTGCAGTGATGGTGCAAGCATGGCTTCAGACTGACTTCAGCAGTGTAAACCATTCACTTTGACCTGTGAAAATAAGCCCTTTTGACAAGTCAAAACCTCCCTTTTAAACATTAAAAAGTCACCCTTATGTATGCCTTGTAGCCCACAATAATGGACGCATGGTATTTAAAAGCAGAACATGTAGAATTATTTTTTAAAACGCTATTTTTCACTGTCTTAGGCCTAGCTGTCATATGCAGAACACCAGAGTTAATCATGCATGCAAATCAACAGGTAACATTTAAAAACAATGGTTTTCAAGCAATAATTACACACAGAAATCAGGATAGTACAAGAGCTGATATATCATGTATATGCACCACATAAATGTGTCAACCAGTATAAAAAGTATGCAAATCAATGTAGTATTCATTCAAACCAGGCTGTAATTCTTTCAAACCAAATGACTACATTACAATCAATATGTTGCATGTACAAATTAGTACATTAGAAAAGTGAACTAATGTATGTTTCAAAACCATGCAGTTATGCAAGTGTACACGTACATTATGAATGCAAACCACTGTATAATGCTTTCAAACCAATAGTGGTATACCTTAGAACCTTAGGGTAGCCTTACCCCAATCCTTTGGCCTTTACCTTCCACTTTTTGCTGACATTATTTTATGTTGGCTCTAGGACTCTGTTCACTTCACCACTGTTAACAAGTGCTAAAGTGAGTGTGCCTTCTCCTTTAGACAGGGTCAAATTGGCTCACACCATATTGCCCGATTGACCCATCTAATTTACATACAAGTCCCCTCTAGAGAGGTATACCACATACCCATGACCTGTAAATGTAATGCTATGAGTGGGCCTGCAGCACTTATTTTGCCACACTCTTAAGTGGTCCGAACAAATATGTCTAGATCTGCCATTGCAGCCTGTAAGCAGTTTTAAATGGCCAATTCCACCCCTTGCAAAGCCTTAAACTCCCTTTTCATTGCATATATGTCACTCCTAATCTAGGCCATAGTTCGCCCAGAAAGCAGGCATGTAATTAAAAAGTTGGTCATCTACTTTTAAGTATTGAATGTCCTGGTAGTGAAAAAACTCCTTAATTCATTTTTCACTAATGTGAGCCTACCTCTCCCATAGAATAACATAGGGTCACCTTAACACTTTTAGTAAGTGCTAACATTTCATGTGTGGTGCGTAGGAAATTGTAATTAAAAATCCTGTAATAAAAAAGTAGATTTTTAGTTACAATTTTGAAAATGACACTTAAAAAGTTGGCTTTTTCCGGACTTCTTTGGAGCCTGCAGGTTGTTCCTGGGTCACATGGGTGTAGTTGGCAGATGTATTGTGTTTATTCCTCCCAGACAGCCACCCAATAGAGGGATAAGGTGTGTATGGATGGCTTCAACTGGCAGGTTTGGGGTCAGAGCAGGCACAGCACCACTTACAACTGACTAAGCTATGCTCTGCCTTTACAAAAAGGACTTGTCACCCCTGCATTATTCTTGCAGACAGCCAGGAGCAAGGGCAGAGGAAGCAGGAAACCAAGCATTTCAAAGGGAATTCTCTAGAAACCGCTCCTACTTCGAAGAAGGCAATAGGTATAAAAATAGGACCCTCAGACTCACTCTTCAGTTCGATTTCTCGACCTGTGGCAGGACTCTCCTGCTGCTGTAGCTTGCTTTATCACCCCTGGAGGGACATGGCAGCTTTGCTGCGGACGCTTGCCTTGAACTCTGAGGCTTGCCCTGCTGCTTGTGCCAGGTTTCATCACTTGAACCCAGACTACCAGATTGACTAAGAGCTAGTTGACTGGCCCCCTGATCTGAGCCTCATGGAGAGAGAAGACTCCAACCACCTTGAACCCGCACCTGGACCCAGTCTGAGTGGGTCAAACTCCCCTACTACCCACCGAAGTGCTGCCCCACAAGTCTTGGACCCTTGGTGGTGGTGATAAAGGCCCCCAGACAGCTAAAATTCTAATCTTGGGACTTGGTACATTTGTATTGGCTAATAACTGCTCTGAGAACCAGGAGAAGACCGAGACCAACCTGCTAATCTATCTACCCTAGGTGCCTTCATTGCAGCTCCCACTACGTTCTTCTCAGCAGCAAATCCTGTTTAGCAGTCCTTTGCCAAAGGGGTATCTAGCCTCTTGGAACTCTGGTCTGCTACATTCCCATCGGCGATTTTTGACTCCTAAAAAGAGATTATTTCCGAACATAGAAATCTTCATTGCGACTTCGTCCAGCAGCTCCCCATGAGCAACTCTCCCTCCTCGGACACCGCCAGCTGCAACCTTGCCCGGCTGAACTTTACCCTCTCAGAACTTTTAACTTCTAAATTTCTTCTAAGTCCGAAGGCAAGTCAGACTAGTACTCCACTGCGGTCAGCCATATTCTTGGACTTTGATCCACTCTCACTCAACTAGATTTGGAACAGTTCGCGCTTTGATCTTTTAGGCACACGTTTTTACCATAAACGTTAAAAATTCATAATCCCTGGTTCTACTGATTGGGTTTTTCTTGTTTTTATGTCAAATAATTTATTATAAAAGTCACACTCGATTGCTTTTGTGCCAAGCTACCAGAGTTAAGCACAGGTTTAAGTAGTGACATTTGTGGCTCACCGATTGGGATTGTGGCTGTATCTTGAATGGAATCACCCTTGATTCAACCAGCAACCCAATTTCTCAGAATTAGGTTACAGTCAGTCTAATGTATTCCATGCACTAACATCTACATTACAACAGCGAATTAACATATATAAAAATGAAACACTTTATTAAACATTGACACCCATATAATATTCGTGCAAATTGCTACGATATGCCTCTCAATGTGCTATGAATACTACCAGGTCAATATGGGAGAAACCATCTCCACTAATACGTTATACGTGTGAACGAGTGTTACCCATGCACAGCACCAGAGTAAGCATGCAAAGCACAGTATACCTAGCGACCTATTCATTATGAAATCAAACCAATAGAGTATGCCGACAGACCAGAATGATGTGCATGCAGCCCACTGTGTTATACACAGACCAGTGTTTATTGTGCATACACTAATGTACTAATCAGTTTACCAGAAGGTTAAGCAGCGTTCAGATTACTCAAACCAGTGTAAACCAACCAGTAGAATGCATGCAAACCAATACAACTTGTGCAAACCAGTATCAATCCATTTGCTATGTGAACCACTTCGAGAAATATAAACCAATATGTGTCACTGTAATTCAATTGTGGCCAATTTGGCACCCCATAAACTAGATAGAATGTCAATTTTTGAATAGTCAGTTGGGCTTGATTGGAATTTTATTGTTTTATCCCTTTCTTCCAATGGCCCTAATATGTGAAATTATTTGCCCTTCAAAACACACCATTCACCTTTTTGTTTTATTCAAACATCTCAACAGCTACTAAATAGCTTTAAATAACATCATTAGTAAAGTTCTATTTTCATGCCAAGTTGAGGTAATTCCGTTCTGCCGTATTTGCCGTAGCAGAGACCAAAATAAAATGATTTGTCTTAAAATGGGAATATAAATAAATATATTTAGGTTTCCTCCAATAAATGTCTTTTCCATTCACCAACTAAACTTCATAAAATGTGAAACTAAAAGTTTATTTGATATACCCCGGTATCTTCTAATTTTCATACAGAATTGTCAAAGCCGGCAAATGTATTAGCAATCCAAAATGTCAAATTCTTATGCGCATGTCAACTCAACCATAATTACAGCCTCTAAAGCAGACCTGCACACATACATACATAAGCCGGATAAAACACGGATGGACCATGGCTCTTAAGTGGAGGGGCGAAAAATTGTTCATTTCAACCTTTCAATAAGGCTGAACTTCTTTTCACTCTATTGTCAGAACAAGAGGCTCTGATGACATATGACTTATGTCTCATTTCTCGACACAATCAAAAATCCCTTCATCCAAGCACATGTTCTTACCACTATCAGCAGGGTCTTCTGCAGAATCTAAAAAATAGGAAAGCAGAAAAAGAGGTGTAATTAACGACAGAGTTTAAATCAACATATTACTCAAGTGGCGTTAGATACCCACAACGCGGATACCAAACAAGTGTAATTTGCAGATACATCAACTAGCACACATAACTTAAACCTATTTAAAAAATCTTTGGAGGTACAAGTTTATTAATGCGGAGACCTGAAGTCAACACTTAAGAACTCAAACAACCCACCTGAAAACTCATTGCACTAACTAAGCAAGGTCTCAGTTTTGGACAGAGAAACTGCATTCAATCATAGTGAAAAGAAAACTTTCTACATTTAATTTTCTATGTCACAACATCAATATTATTGAAATCATTTTTACGTAACAATTACAGTGATTTTCCTTCTTTCCTACACATTACAATTAGGTCCCAAGTAGAATGCGTGTTTAAACAGTTCCGTTTTCAGAACTTCCTAAAGGACAGTTGATTGGGTTCAGCCTTTTGATCTGAGTGTGAGACACTACAGTGTCTGAACCTCTGAAGCCCCAGGGACCTACCTCCATGTTTGTCACTTGTATACTTGTTGGTTGACCCAGTGTTTGGGGCTCAACTGAAGACTCCCGATTAGTGTGTGCGGAGTGACCGTTTCAAATGCTGCAGGTCGCTGCTCTCTTGCACCTTGTGTACAGGACAGAGTACTTTGCCTTCAGTTCTGGAGTTTGCTGATAACCAAAGGTGCGATTTCAAGGCTGGTTTCACATGATCACGTTATTAAAGAATCAGTCAATAACTGGCAAGTTCAATAGTTTTCAACTGTTGTCAAGTATTTTGCAGAGCTTAGTTCATGGCTCTCCCAAGCTCTATCTAGCGGTCTCCTCGAAGGAGCATGCTGCTTTCCTAAAGCATGTATGGCAGAAGTGCTCATCCCACTTCACAATGCTTCTGTATCAAAAATAAAAGACAGATTTTATTGCCTTGTTTGACCAACACATTTTGGTTCCTCCCCAGCCATTTCAGTCTACATAGAGTCTCTCAGAAGCTTCCAGCAGAAGGATCTCAGTAGTTGTTCAGTCAAGGAAGAAGAATATCTTCGATTGATGTTCATACCACCAATACTCCAATTGGTTTCTGGCTTTGCAGTGTCTTCTAGTCAGCCGTTGACGATATGCACGTATGTGAAAGTGCACCTTGTGCCTTTAGTGTCAGTCAGAAGTAGCGGTTGTACAGTGAGGAGGACAACCTTTGTGAATCTCCATACAACATACTCTGCATGGATGATTCTAGTGATCAAATATGAACCTTACTTGCCATTCTTTGCTGACTGATGAAGGAACAGGTCCACGCAAAGGCAATTCTGGACACTTCCATTGAACCGTCAGATCTGTCGCACATTATCCCATGACCCCATGTTATAAGCTCCAGATTTAGGACTTTTGATAGCAAGCAAATACCATGGTAAGGTGTTCTGGTGCACGATTTGTCAGACAATCGTACCCAGAAACCAGAATAACTTAAGTGATAAATATTTTATTTTTTATTTATTTTATGTAGTTTGTAGAGCGCACAGCTACCCCCGAAGGGGTGTCCCGGCGCTAGAACCTGAACCTCCAGAGGAGAGGAGAGGAGCAAGAAGGGGAAGTAGCGTAGTAAATCAGAGTCCAGAGAAGATCCAAGTTTTGAGTCTGGCCCGGAAGATGGATTCGGAGGGACAGAATCTAAGATCGACTGGCAGCGCGTTCCATAGTTTTGCCGCAATGACACTGAACCCTCTGCCACCCATTCTGGATAGTCTGAAACGGGGAGAGATCAGAAGGCATAGGTCATTGGATCTCAGAGATCTGATGGAACGGGATATTGAAACACGTTTTTTCAAGTAGTTTGGTCCGCGATCGTTGATGGCTCGGTGAGTCAGAGTGAGGATCTTAAACTGGATACGGCTGGCCACAGGTAGCCAGTGCAGTTCCTTACGATATGCGGCAACTGATTGACGATAGGGAATATTGCCAATCAGTCTGGCCGCCGCATTCTGCACAATCTGCAGCCGGTCAATCAGGTATTGGGGAGCACCAGCATAGAGGCTATTAGCATAATCCAGGTGGGACGTGATAAGGGCATGGGTAACTGTACGGCGGGAGTCCAGAGGGAGATAGGGAAGTATTTTTCTAATCATGCGCAACTTCAGGAAGCAGGCAGAGGTCACTTTTTTAATCTGAGTCTTGCATGAAAGGGAGTCGTCAAACTGGAAACCCAGGTTGCGGGCCGAGTGGACGGGAGAGGGAGCGGGATCAAGTGCCGCGGGCCACCACCAGGAGGAGGGGATGGAGTTTTTCTGGTTAAAAAACAGCACCTCTATTTTGTCTGCATTGAGTCTTAGATGGTTTTCAGACATCCAACCACTGATGTTGTTGAGGCACAGGCGGAAGTTGGAGAACGCGGAGTCAGAGTGGTCTCTGAAGGAAAACACTAGCTGGGTATCATCAGCATAGGAGACCACCCTGACTCCGTAGGACTCCACCACGCCGGCCAGTGGGGCAAGATAGATGTTAAAAAACAGCGGGCTGAGGGCGGAGCCCTGTGGCACACCGCAAGACAGGGGTTTTTCCTCCGATTTAAAAGGCCGCAGCAATACCCTCTGACTTCTTCCTGAGAGGAAGGACTCGATCCAGCTAAAGGCAGTGCCGCCAATGCCAGTCTGTTTAAGTCGGTCAAGGAGGATGGGGTGAGAGACCGTATCGAATGCAGCGGATAGGTCGAGGAGGACTAGCATGGCCTCCTCGCCCCTGTCCACGCACTCCCGGATTGTCTCCGATACTTCCAGCAGAGCCGTCTCTGTGCTGTATCCCGCCCGAAATCCAGATTGTGAGTCGTGCAGTAGTGAGTTGCTTTCCAAGTACTCCGTGAGTTGCAACTGCACGGCTTTTTCCAAGACCTTTGCAGGTTTGGGGAGAAGGGAAATGGGGCGGTAGTTGGAGAAAACAGTGGGATCAGCATCTGCCTTTTTTAGAATGGGGATCACCAAGGCTTCCTTCCAAGTGGTAGGGAAAAAGCCATGGTGCAGGGAGGCATTCCAGATGGAGAGGAAAGAGTCGGCTAACGAGGGGGCCAGTTCACCCATGAGTTTGGCAGGGACAGGGTCAGAGGGTGCACCAGACTTGCAATGGATGAGTAGTCTGATGGCATCCTCCTGGGTGAGTTTATTAAAGGCAAGAAAGGACGGTAAAGCAGGGGGACTTGTGGACGGAGGCCGGGATATTGGCCCTTTAGGGAAGGAGATGCATAGCTTGTTGATTTTTTCGAGGAAGAAGTCCGAAAGTCCTTCGCACAGGGTCTGACTAGCTGAGTTCTGAGTGGTCCTGGCCAGAGGATTGATGAAATCTTTAACGATGGAGAAGAGGGTTTTTGAAGAGTTTTTGGCCTTGGCAATTTGAAGCGAGAAATGATCTTTCATGGTGACTTTTTTATGTTTGCGAAATTTTTTCAGGGCAGCTTTGTAGGCAAGCTTAGCTTCAGGGTCGTAATTTAGTCTCCACTTCCGTTCGAGTGCTTTGCATCTACTTTTTTCCTCACGGAGAGAGGAGGAGAACCAAGGAGCGGAGGGGCGAGATCTAGTGGAGGCAATGATTTTCTGGGGAGCAATGTGGTCAATAGCATTGATGAGGGCGGTATTAAGCCTGGCGATATTTGCGTCAATATCAGGGGATAGATGATCCGTCTGGAAGTGGAATATCGGGTCCAGGGTGGCGCATGTTACTTTGTGCCACTTCCTTCCCAGCTCTTTCCTGGGCGCAGGAGGGACAGATTTCCGGTCTAAGGCCAAAGAAAAGGGGATGAGATAGTGGTCGGACCACGTAAGGGGAAGGGAAGGGGAGACAGTGATAGTGGAAAAATTGGCGAAAATAAGATCTAAGGTGTGACCAGCCACATGAGTAGGACCGGTGACTAGTTGAGTGAAGTTAAGACTATCCATGATTTCTAGCAAATTATTCGCTTTCGCGCAGAGAGGGTTAAATAGGCACGTGCTAGGTCATTCTTCAAAAAATAAATTGTCAAACATGGTTCTCAGCTGCTAAAGAAAAGTTTCTTCCTCCGCAAAAGACATTTACAGGAGGAACCTTAAACAGATGAGCCAGTGTAGAGCTGAGCTTCCTGCTAGGCTGATCCTGAGGAATACGATTGGAACTAAAACAAAAAAGAGTAAAAGACTTCAATACATTATGACAAATGGTCAAGGTTTTAAAGAAAATATATTAGTCAAAAGACAGTCAATGAAGCTGCATAAGTTGTTGAGAAATAGGGACTGAGTGGTTAGCCTAAGGAATAACCGTGCCGCAGCAAGCCGAAAAATTGCAGACTGAAGTCAATACTTGGGAAGACCAAGATGCAGTGTGTTGCTATCTAGTCGAGAGCGGACAATACCTAGAATGACCAGGAAGCGGAACTGGACAGAATAGAGGGCAGAACCCTTTTTTTTAAAATCACAGTAAGATTTTGATCGAAGATGAATCTTGGGTTTCAGGAAATCGTTCTCTCCGTTGTATTCATCAGTGCTGATTTATGCCATCTGTTTCTTCGGACTTTGTGACTGATTAATTAGTTTGGTGGAATTTACATATGTTCCAAAGCGCAGCTTCTCTATTTAGTACTCTACGTAAGCAAGCCATGACAATTTATGCTGTAGAAAAACCTATGCAAGTCTATGGCATGGAGGGACTGTAACTGGTGCAATATTTAGCACAATGAAATAGAAAGCATATTGCCAGAATGAGGGCACCTAATGTGAAAATAAACGGCTCAAAACAGGGGGTCTGTGCCCTTGATGACTCCAAAACAAGTTCTGCCATCACAAAATACTCTGCAGAGTAATGAAACATAGGCCACATATATACAGCATTAACAGCCACAACAACCGGTATTTTCATTAGATGTTTATTACAGCAAAGTAGTAAGCATCAATCTTTATGATTGTTAATGACTTGATGAAAGGCATTCACCTACTGAAGTCATAATTAAATTTTATTCCAATGGTGACACCATGGAATCTTCTTGACACCTTCAGTGAATTTCACATTGCTTAGGCCGGGAACAGTCAGAAGGTTTTTCATGGATTAAATAAAAACACTGAGTTTTGGGTCAGTCCTTGTCAACGATTGCTTGACCTCAGCATACTTCACATTTTACTTCAGACCAGGAGCATTTCTTTTTCATCATTCTAATTTGTGACTGTTTAGGACTTGCATCCTCTTGCTTCGGAAGCTGGGATTTATTTTTGTCCTCTGGTGCTCATCATTCATCCATCTATGTAGTTACTCATTAATCAACCCCAAATAAATAAGGTATCCCCGCCCCATCATCTCTTAGCTACAAAAATGACATATTTGACCAATTTGAAGGACTACCAAATCAATTATACTAATTCAATTTTTGATACTTACATATTTGAAGAAATAATACATAACCGTAGAATTGTTTGTATTAATTTTTAAGAAAACCTTTCAATTATGTTCCTTGCTTCTTGAGATTAAAGATATAAGAGAATATTTTGAATGGAAGAGTGTGCTTGGCTCTCGAAACAATGTTTTAAGATTTTCATTTTGGTTACACTTGTTGGTAGCCAATTACATCTATATTTCCTTGTTGGATATGCTCCAAATACAAATAGCTGTTCAACATACCATAACATCCAGAGTTAAAGGTTAGATCATGGACATAGGTATAATGTAGAGGGTGGAGAATATTGTCATTTTAAAAACAAAAATTAATGTTATACTTAGGTGAATATGTCCGTGATAACTAACTTTTTGCACTAAAAACAAAAACTCAGAAATTCTTACATTAGCAGAGTGAACTATAACTTGGGCCCCCCCATGCACCGCTTATGACATCAAACATTAAATCATTCATGACGTGTTGTATGACATCATTCATGACGTGTTGTATGACATCGTTTATGACATCACTGATGACATTTGAAATGAATTGATGAAATCACTGATGACATCATCCAACGACTATGCTACTTTATTTTATAGTTTACATAGTAGTGGGTAACTTCTCTACTCAATTTGTACTACCTGTGTCCACCTAATGGGTGTATTTACAAAATACATGTACTGCTATTGCAACATAGATGTGGAGAAGTAATGTGTGTGCAGATAAGGTTGACCTCTTGTGTCCAGTATGTTCCACACAATTTTTTTGGCTCTGCAAAAAAAGTTTCCAACAGGGAAAAGATTCTACATAGTAGATACTAATTATTTTAAGCAGCCCTGAGTTATCAGACAAAATTGTCTTAGCATGACAGTTTCTACATATATTCAAAGACTGTGTGCACCAGGTACTAATGTAGGTTTCTTTTGCTTTAGAAGAGGAGATATCTAAAGTTTTCACCACAGTATCAAAGCTGCAGGTAGTATAATCTTCAGCAACTTCAGACCTTGGGCTTTTTAAGCGAATAGTCTTTTTTGCATAGAGTGTACACTGCTAGTAGATACTTTTTAATACTCTATGGTGTATTTCTCATGGGAGTTTCTAAGTATAAACAGTGTACTACAGAGTAAATTCTCTCTATACAGTAAACAGTGTTTATAGTACCCACTTTTCTACTCATTTCAACTTTTTT
This sequence comes from Lissotriton vulgaris, assembly GCF_964263255.1. Lineage (NCBI taxonomy): Eukaryota > Metazoa > Chordata > Amphibia > Caudata > Salamandridae > Lissotriton > Lissotriton vulgaris. Next base: position 46,802,672 of record NC_141686.1, on the reverse strand, counting down.
TCTCAATATAGGTTCTGTGACAGAGGGGTTTGATACAGAAAAGCTGTCCATAGTATGGCATTCATTTTGGAACAGATGGGGAGTATCTTCGGGAACGTGGCTTGCTCTGAAAAGTTCTATACAGATTGAATACCATGTGCAATGAGGGTTTCCCCTATATATGTGGTTGATTGTTAATGCGAACTAGGTACCCATGAAGTGTATGGTACAGGGTCAATGTTGCACATAACCATTGCTTTCTATGCCCAAGGTAGATGCATCTGTGAGGGCATTCATGATGCTTCATATTATTCTGAGCCATATTGTACTTAATTTCAGGCCTCTAATGCCATGATAGTTTATAAACCATTTTTTGCAAATGAAGCTTGGATGAGGTTAGTGATGTCATAAAATGATGTCCTTTGACATGTCATCAGTGATGATGTCAGAGCAGGTCATGAATGACCTAATACAAGACACCCTAAGCAGTGCATGGTGGAGATGCAAGTTCTAGTTAGCTCTGATAACTAGAACAGGTGAATTTTATTTTCAAAACATTGTCACTGACATTGAACAAACTAATGTTACTTTAACCTTTGCTTTTCTTAGTGAATTTATAGGTTTTTATAAAATCTAAAAGTAATATTTTATTACCATATGTAAATCCAACCCCTTACTGCACCCACCTTTGCTGTAGGTGTTATGGGGCTGCCTCAGCCAACTGCAACATGAGCAAGGCTTTTCGCCTTGCACAGCAGGGATTGGCTACAGGGCCTGGACTGTGGCCAACCAACCCAGAGGCAGCCGGCCCACTGCAAACAGCCAACCTCACGCTTCTCATGGTCTTTCATCCCATAGGCAGTCAACCCCATACCGTGCACAGCCTTCTCTCGTGTGAGGCTTTAGCTGCAGAACCTGTGTTGCAGCCACACCCTGCATCCAACTACCCACGTGCAGCCAATCCCATGCTGGGCACAACTTTTGGCCATGCGCAGAGGTGAGGTTGATTACAGGGCTTGGCCCATCACCGGGCCCCACACCACGCACAGTCTTTGCCATACGCAGCACAGTGTTGGCCTTAAGGCCCCAGGGAACCTATCCCCTATGGGCAAAACATTTTACAAACAATTATATGGGAGGGGGCTGCACTCCCCCCACCCTCTCAATCAAAACCATCTTGGGCCAACTGGGGACCTCATTCCCAGGGCCCAGATCTAAGGGGACGGGGTTCAGCCTCCTTCTTCAGGCCTTATTAGGCCCTGATGACCGCATCTCCCAAGGCCTTCAGTATTCTGAAGGGAAGAGAGGGCCCTGTGCCCCCCAACCCTAATTAGGCCCCCCTGGGGGACCACAACCCCCAGAGCCATTTTTGTATTTCTTTTATAAAAGGGGAGGGGTCCACGTTGCCCCCCTCCTCAAGCCTCATTAGGCCAGAGGACCCCATCCCCCAATGCCACATGTCTTTTCAAAGATGTGGGCCACATGGTCCCCCTTCCAATGCCTCATTAGGCCCTGGGGACCTCATCACCTTCTGAAAGGGGGTTATGCATGTTCACCCCCAAGCCTATTTTATCCCCAGGGAACCCATCACCCGGGGTGCGCATACATTTAAGGTGGGTACCAGGGTGCCCACCCGGGTACACACCGTTTACATTGTTGAGCGCCATGTGTGGAGCCCCAGAAACCCTGTGGCCCCAGCCAGGTCCCCGCATGCTGCGGGACCAGGCATGGCTCCCACTCAGAGGGAGTAGATTTTTATGCTTCTCCCGCCGGGCGGGGATAATATCTTGATCTGCTCCCCTTTTCACATCAGTGTAGGCAGGGAAACAGATCTTAAGTCTGCTCCCAGCTCACAGGAGCAGACTTTGGGGCGGATTACAATGCAGCCTGGAAAAGTCAGAGCCTATGGGGCCGCATCGTAATCGGCCCCTCTGTTTACTTTCCTACAGCCGCATTACAATGCTAGCGGTCGGAAACAAAACCGGCTGGTCATTCCTACTGGCTTCTGACAGGCTCAAGGTGTCTGTCGGCCAGTTGGAACTGGCCTGTAATCCCAGAGGGTGGGCCTTTCCGCCCTTGGGATTACAATGCACTGTTTCCGGCACGGCTTCCATGCTGGCCTGTCCGACATGGAAACCATGTGGGAAAGCGTGTTTTGAGGCCTACAGCAAGGCTCCCTAGTGTGCGCGGCCTCCGGTTGGGTGCGGTGCCCCCCTGTTGATACCTGTACCATGTGGAAGGCTCCTTGAGATGCTTGCCACAGGGAGGAACAGCACCTCCCATGTCCTTATATGTGCATATATTATGGCTGGTTTACAGCCCTAATGCATGCTCCCATAGGGAAATGTAGGAATGCGACCGAACAGTGTTTCATGGGATCATAATTAAGCGGTCAGGACCGCCGTCCAGAGGTCGGTCGGTCCCAGGACTGAGACTGTGTCAAGCGTACTTAAGTCAACTCAACATCGTAATTAGACCTTTTGCGTTTGCTCCCGTTTGGCAGACGTTTTAAAAATGCTCCTGCCAGGAAGCAGCAAACAAGTTTCGGTTGCCGGTGTGGGCAGGGAAACCTGTCTCCCGGCTGTGGGCTATCCATGACACATGTGTCCCGGCACCAGGAGGTAGGGTCCCTGGGGTCATTAATGGCTCAGGGAGGGGGCTGCGAGGCCTCCTCTTTTTTCAGCCCTGGAGAACGGGTTCACCAGGGCCTTGTAAAGGCTTGGGAAGGGGCAGCACAACCCCCCTCCCCATACTTATGAAATTGCGCCCCAGGGGATGAGGTCCCCAGGGCCAAACACAGCACAGGGTGGGGAGCTGCACAGCCCCACTCCCCTTAAGAAATGTGACCGCAGGGAACCATTTTGTTTTTTTAGATCCCGTGGAAGTATTCCAGGATTGCAGAAAAAATTACCTATTTACTTACAATTTTGGCCCGGGGTAGTCCCTCTTGGCCCCCTCAAAGGGAGGCAGGGTATCCCTACCTTGCCCTCATATATATATATATATATTTTTTTAAACTTCAGGACAGGGGACTATGTCCCTGAGTCCGGTAATTATTGCCAGCAACATTTTTCTCAATGTCCATGGACAATAAGGACACTCCGTTTTTAAAAACTGGGTCTGAGGGACTCTAGTGAGAGTCACTCGTACCCACGGAGCTGTGCCCTACAAATGGCCCCATAGAGTGACCGGCTGCCACACCCCTCCGAATATATTGGCCAAAGGATTATCATACCAAACTTACTCCACATTTCTAATTTCCTTGGTTAGTCCATACCCTCCTTCGGGGTCCAGTACATTGTTTTCAACATTTTTTATTCATTCAAAAACATTCTTCAGACAGCAATCTATCATTTGCATGCATTTATAGTCCTGATGATGACCTGAAATAACTAAGGTCGAAACGCCGTTGACACAAATCAGCAGATTCAAGGCCTCTGAGTTACAACAGGATTCTGTAAAAACTTCCTCTTGCTAGCTCATATTTAATATCGGGTCAAATTCATGCCCTTTCATGGTTATTTTCACTCTCCAACATGTTTGACATGCTCCATGAGCACATGCTCCATATATTTATTACAAATTATCAAAGAAACGCTGATGCTGCCTTTAAGCTTTCTTTGTCCATCTGTTGAAATATAACTACAGTAATTAATTATTGGTGCTTCAAGTTTCTCTTTTATAATTAATTCATTTTTTCAAAGTCAATAGCATTACTAAAACCTACTGAAACATTGTTTAATGTTACTATAATTTACACCTGCCTCAACTGGGTTTACGGATATCTCAAATTGTATTATACTGTTCTACTAAGCAAAGAGTACACTATCAATTTGAGCACCTCACAGATTGCAAAGTTCACTTCAGGTAGAGAATTTGGCTTGCCCCAAAAAACAGGCAGAGTGGTACAATGCTTTTCCAATCCATACAAAGGTCTTGCAGATTGACAATGCTTTGCTTAGGTGGGCTTCTAGGCCCATAACATCAATGTAAAATAAAAACTATATATTACAACACGCAGTGTGGTGTCGGCAAAAGCCAGGACTGGCTGCATTTGCTTCTGCTAACATATGTCCAGTTGATGACTCAAGGAATCTTTAGTACATAGAAGACTAACTGTGCATATGCAGCAAAGGGGATTCATAACCACAACGAAATGTTAGATAAAAGGTGGAGGTCAGAATGTGCTACCGGGTCAGGCAAGATGGCGGCTGAGTGAGAGGTCGCATCAGCAGCACTCTGTGAGCCCGGACAGATTCTAGCACTCTTAAAATCTCGCAACCTTTTCGGCAAAAGAGAGGCAAAAAACGCTTAAGAAGACTTATGGCTATCCCGCTGGAACTATCACCAGGAATGAGGAATCCGGTGTTTGGAAATTAGGGGTGCCCGGTTTTATGTTTGTGCTTGTGGACTGCACCTGAAAACTGAAATTGGCCGTAGGAAGCAGGATCATCGCTGTGGACAGAGGCTGAGGCCTGAATCTAGGATTAAAGGACAGCGAAATTGTGAGTAATATGAAACCGCAATTGAACTGTTTGATGTATGATGGAAAACTTCGGGGGATGAAATGTGGCTGCATTTTATATGCTCGTAAAGAGGAAATCTTGAGCCCTTGAGTTCTGGATTGTGCAAAGAATCGAGCTCAGTTGTGAGCAAGAGGCAAAGAGGCATTAAGGGCTACAAGCGTCTCTGAATATTTGGTACATTTAAAAACATTTTCTGAGTCCCTTTGACTTATTTTACCGCTAGCACCCTTTGGTCTTCATAGCCCATTGAGGAAAACTTCACTCCTGTGGTATTCCATGACTTGATGTCATTTGGAATCACCTTATGTCATTTAGAATTATTCTTAGTCATATAGAATGTTTTTGGCTTGATTTGGACTGTTTTCTGTGGAGTTGATGCTGTGAGGACCTCTCCTCCTACTTGTGGTTGTAAAGCTGTTTTCTCTGAAATAAATCTACTTGGAACCTACATCCTGTGTAGTGGAGTTACTACACAATTACTGGCGACGATTGGGGATCCAGAGTTCAGAAGAAGACAGCGTTCACTTTTTCTTTCTAATTAAGCATCATTTTCATTTTTTTTTCCTCTCAACTAAAAGAAAACTTTGCTTCTTCAACTGTGAGAAATCTTTCTACGACGTACTTTTGGATTTTGCCAAAAGAACCTGTTCGATTTTCCTCGACAAACGTAAGTTTGTTCTCTTATTGACTGCCTTTAAATTCAAACCCTGCGCTTGCACGATATTCATTGTCTTTCCGACTGCACTCATCGAGCGGTGTTTTCCTTCAGGCATTGCGGAAATTGCAAATTGTGGACTTCTTTTGTTTATCGTGTGCGCTTTCCCCTGGGTTGTTTACATTTAAAGAAACTCACCTCGAGCCTCCCGCAGTTCGTTTACTCCTCGGACTGCTCACGGGGCATTGCTCGAGCCTCCTGCAGTTTGTTTACTCCTCGGACTACTCACGGGGCATTGCATTCTGGGATACCCGCGTCATCGCGCACGTCATCGCACACAAGACGCTCATGGCGGCCATCTTTATAAAGTTTGAAGTTGAAGCTTAGTATTTTCTCTGAATTTATCGTCGAGGGAAACGTTTACTTTCAGCAAGATACAATTTTGCTATCTTTATTTAATACTCTTCACTGCAAATATCCACGGTGATTTAAAGAGAGAAAACTTCATTTCAGCAAATCGATAACTACGGTGATTTGCACACCAATAGTGTTATTATTTGTATCTTATTCTTATATTTATTTACTTATTTATACTGTTTCAATATTAACTTTTATTTACAGAATGTCTAATATTGCTGCACCTCCTCATTTTCTTCAAGTTTCAGGTGATCCTTCCATAGAATGGGATCTTTGGTACCCCATGTTTATTGCATATGTAGAGGTATTAGAAAAAGATGGTTGTTCTGCAAAAAGAAAACTTGCTCTTTTGAGACATTGTCTTGGGGGTGCTGGGATTAAAGAATTTGATAATTTACCACCCTTAGAGGATGCTGGTGACACAGATGTTTTTGATAAAGCTGCCAAACAAATGAAGATTCGCTTTGATAGAAGAATAAATACTGTAATGGAAAGATTCAAATTTTATTCTCGTGAGCAGAAACCTGACGAAACAATTGAAGATTACGTTGCAGCATTACGTTCACTTGCTTGCACCTGTGCTTTTGAGACTATCATACGAACAAGTTCTTAGAGATCAAATCATGATGAAGACTAAAAGCAAAAAGATCCAAGAAAGACTTTGCTTAGGGTCTGAAACCACATTAGCTGCAGTAGTCAATATAGCAAAAAGTATAGAACACTCTGAACTATTTGTGTCTGAAATTAGGGGGAAAAAATCAGAAAACACATGTTCCTGATGTAGAAGTGGCTATTGTTAAAAATCAACCCACTTCAAGTTTTTCCAGTAGTAAAACTAATTTCAAAAAGGAATATGTAAAGAATGCCAATGATAATAGGAATTTTGTTAAGAAGAGTACAATATTTTGCTATAGATGTGGAAGTTCCAACCATGTGGGCAATTACAGAGGTTGTCCTGCTTGGGACAAAATCTGTGTAAAGTGCAAGAAAAAAGGGCATTTTGGTAACGTATGCAGGTCAGGTCAGAAAATCAACTATATATCTCCTGAAGAAGAAGAGGTTTTTTAATAGTTTGAACTGTATACTTTCCGTTGATGAGTGTGTTCAACAGAATTTTCCTTCTTGTACAATCTTTATGGATGATAAACCTGTTGAAGTCTTTGTTGATTCTTGTGCATGGTACACCATTATTAGTAAGAACATTTTTGAACAATTGTGGGACCAAAGAGGATTATTTAGTCCAGATATATATCCTGGTGGGTACACAGGACAACAGATTGCTCTAGAGGGTTTTTTCTGGGCTAAATTATCTTTTAAGAATTGGGATATCAAGGGAAAAGTTTATGTTTCTACTAAAGGTGTATCTATTCTCGGTTGGCCTCATCGACGTGGTTTGGGAATCAAATTGGACCCTAATGCTAATCCTCCAGTTTATGTTGATGAGCCCCGTTCTCAAAAGTTAACTGATTCTTTGGTGAATTTAACTCTAGATGTATCCAACAGTAGTTTCACTAATATGGTACTTGAAAAGTTTCCTGAAATTTTTAACGATAAGTTAGGAAAATATGTTGACTTTAAACACAAAATCATTTTGAATGATAACGCTTTGCCCGTTAGACACAGAGTAAGAAATGTTCCTCTAGCCTATAGGCCTAAATTAAAAGAAATGTTAGATGATTTAGTCAAAAGGAACATAATTGAACCTATTGAATCCTCTCCTTGGGTTTCGCCCATTGTGATTTCTCTTAAGAGCTCAGGCGAACTTCGCTTATGTGCGGATCTTCGCAGCCTTAACAAAGAAATATGGATAGACAAACACCCTTTACCAAACATACATGAGCTAATTTCTGCATTATCTGGTGCTACTGTTTTTTCTTCCATTGATTTGGCCAGAGCCTACCACCAAGTGGAGTTACATGAGGACTCCAGGAAGTTAACTGCATTGGTCACTCCAGAAGGAATGTTCCAATATTTGCGCATGCCTTTTGGTTTGGCGAGTGCAGCCTCTGTTTTCCAGCGTCTTATGAAAGAGTTAATAATGGAATGCAAAGGGGCTTAGCTTTCCAGGATGACATTTTGATTTTTGGGAAAGACTGCACTGAACATGATGAGAACTTAGTTTCTATCTTGGAGAAAGTTAGATCTAAGGGTCTTGCATTCAAATTTACCAAGTGCAAATTTAGACAGGACAAAGTTGAGTACCTAGGTCACGAAATTTCAAAGAATGGTATCAAACCCAAGGTCAACCATGTTCAGAGCATTGTAAATGCACCTGCACCTATATCAAAAGAACAATTGCTTTCTTTTTTAGGCTTGACTGAATTTTATGGTAAATTTGTAAAAAACTACTCAGACATTGTACATCCTTTGAGGATCTTACTAAAAAAAAATGCTAAATTTGAGTGGGGCAAAGAACAGGAATCTTTTGAAATTTTGAAACAAAATTATTGAGGCTCCATTTTTGAAGCCATATTCAGTAGGTAGAGAGTGCATTGTCTATGTTGATGCTAGCAATGTTGGTTTAGGTGCCGTATTAATGCAAAAAGACAAATCTGGTGAGTTTGTTGTGTCTTATGCCTCTAGAGCTCTACGTAACGCTGAAAAGAATTACTCAACTATTGAGAGAGAGTTACTTGCTTGTACTTGGGCGTCTCAGCACTTTAGACAATTTCTGTGGGGAACAAAATTCTCTTTGAGAACTGATCACAAACCATTGATCACTATGTTGTCTGCTGGTGGTGGAAGAGTACTTGCCGCTCGTTTAGCAAGATTAGCGGCCAAATTACAAGAATATCGTTGTGAGGCTGTGTATGTCCCAGGACGTTTGAATGTTCATGCGGATTGTATGTCACGTTTCCCTGCAAGCGTAACTGTTGGTAAAAGTGTTGATTGCGATGTTGCATACTCGTTTGCAGATGTTAATGTAATCTTAGATCAAGAGGGTCCTTTGGTCTTTTCCGAGAAAGATTGGTTAGACGCTATGAGAAACGATGTTTTGAACCAGGTTAAGCAGTTCTTGATTAAAGGTTGGCCTGAAGAGAGGAAATGCTCTGGTGATTTGTCATCATTCTACAAAGTCAGGGATGAACTAATGTTGTCTCAGGACATTATTGTCAGATCTGATAAAATCATTCCTCCTTTGAATTTAAGGGAAACGATTTGCAAGTTAGCACATGAAGGACACATGGGGATGTCCACTACTAAAAGGAGAATTAGGGAACATTACTGGTGGCCTGGTGTCGATGCTATGGTGGATAATTGGGTCAGGAATTGTTCCCCTTGCTTACTGAGTGACAAGTATGTCAAGAGTGTGTCTGTTGACACGACTCCCATTGAATATGCCAATGGTCCCTGGCGGAGACTTGCTATTGACATTATCGGACCTTTCAGTTATCAGTCTGGAAAATAATTTTTTGCTTTGGTCCTTATTGACTACTTCTCTAAATGGCCTGAACTGAAGATTGTCGAGAGAATTTCTTCGGAGCATGTCATTGAATATCTTGATTAAATTTTTGCAAGAGAAGGTCTACCGGAAGAACTTATTTCGGACAATGGTCCACAGTTCATTAGTAACAAATTCTAAGATTTACTCAGTAATTGTGGAATTGTACATAAAATAACTTCAAATTATTTTCCACAAGCCAATGGCCAAGTTGAGAGGTTCAACAGGGTCATCAAGGAATCTTGCCAGTTGGCTGTGAAAAGTGGTTTGAAGTGGAAGAAGGCTCTTCAGGCGACCTTGTTGACCTATCGTTTGTCTCCCAATTCGGTGACTGGTTTGTCTCCGTTTGAATTGTTACGTGGTAGGAAACCAGGTTCTCGACTTTTACCTTGGTGGTTAAAAGGTAATTCTTCTTATGAGGTAGATTTTAAAGAGTTGAAGGATAAAATTGGAAAATACCAGGAAAGAATGGTTCAACATTCTGCCAAAAAGAAGTACAATACTTGCAGCATAAAAATTGGTGACTTTGTTCGTGTAAAGCTGGGTGGATTGTTACACAGGAAAGTTTCTAGATGGTCTGATCGTGTCAAAGTCATTGAGATTTTTAGCAAAGCTGTCAGAGAGGAAGGAGGAAAAATATGGAATTTGAGGAGGATCTCCTTATGCAAGACCACTGTTGTTCCTTTCACTCAAAAGATCACTTTTCCACAGAAGTCCATTTCGGACCATAATTCCAATGGGTTTCCTGGTACACATGAGGTATATGACAATTTAGAAAATAAGTTTGTAAATAATTCTGATGTTGTGACCCATTCTGATGTTCTACCTGATCCTTGTGTTGAAGTTGACAACCATTCACTGAATGTAGACTGTGAAGAAATTTCTTTAAGACGCAGTGAGCGTATAAAATGTGTTCCTTCAAAGTTTAAAGATTATGTTAGAACTTAACCATTTTTCTTTTATTTTCTTGTTTCCTTTGGGGTTTTATTCTGGTTTTTTTTTAAGGGGGGGGAGGTGTGTGGTATTCCATGACTTGATATCATTTGGAATCACCTTATGTCATTTAGAATTATTCTTAGTCATATAGAATGTTTTTAGCTTGATTTGGACTGTTTTCTGTGGAGTTGATGCTGTGAGGACCTCTCCTCCTACTTGTGATTGTAAAGCTGTTTTCTCTGAAATAAATCTACTTGGAACCTACATCCTGTGTAGTGGAGTTACTACAACTCCCTTTCACACTGCACTTACGCTGTGCTCTTACCATGCGGCGTACGTTCATCTGGTGATCTCTGATTTCTGGAGCACTCTGCTCGGCATCCGGCACCGATAGCACTGGGCGTCATCTGCACACACAGGACAGGTGAAATCAATGCTGCGCGCAGTACGTAGCTTGCGTACCTCACTGCAGTGGTTGAGAGGTGACGTACGAGTCAGCACGGAGAGAGGCACAGAGAGGCAGCCAGCAGGGGGCAGTGAAAGCTTATAAATGGAGAAGGGGGAAAAAAACACAACGAATGTTGCTGAAAAGAAACCTATGTAGCTCGCTGTGCCGGGGGTGCTCAGACAGTAAGGAGACTCAAATAAGAAATTGGTACCTTGGTTATACGGTATGTGTTCTGAATTGAAATAATAAGGAATAAAGAAAAAGTACTCCCTATTTAGTGTTTATATCACTGTGACCACACTTAGTCTATTTTTATCTTTTATAGTCTCCTGTCTTGTCATGACCCACAGACACGTCAAAGGTTATTACTGAATGATTTTTATTTTATCAAATAAGAAAGTTTATATATCTCTCGTTGCCAATTTCAAAACACGTTTGTATATACAAGTAATTTTTTACATATATACAATAGAATAGAAGCCCTTTGTTTCCAAGTTAGGATGTCTCACTGAAAAAATAAAACAGACATTCCTATCGAGATCAAGCAGACTAATGTGAGGAAAACAAATAGGTGGAAATTATTTATACCCAATGTCTTAAAGATCCCTCAACACATTATTTAAATTAATCCAAAATATTTATATATATCTGCTGTCTCTTTATAGTCGACGCGTTTCAGCCAATCAATTCTGGCCTCTTCAGGACTAGGGCTATTCACAATCCATCGGGTTATAGAGTCGGAAATGCTTCTCAAATTCTTTCATGGGCTCTTTTTTATATATACTGTGCTCGCTGTCAATCCAATTAATGGAACTATTGCGTGGCCGGTGATTAGATGATATGTATCTCCCGTCTACAGCATTTAGCTAGCGCTTCAAGCGCTTCTTAGTTATTTCATTTACTCGATCGCGTGTGCTGACAAACGTCGGCCCAGCTCGTTGCTCTCTTCCCGGGGTGTTTTACAATGTCTCTCTTCTTTTCCAAATTGGTCGTCGCTCTGTTATGTTTGAAAGCGCCCGCCTCTATGTTTAGGCGACATTAATGTCAGCACACGCGATCGAGTAAATGAAATAACCTAGGGCTAGGGCGATTTTCATTTTATACACCAATGAACAGTAATAATGATTTGCCTTTAATATTCCATGATAGTTGTATAAACAGATGGGTATCGGCAGGGATGGTGCAACTGGGCTGCTTCTATAAACAAGGCTGTCTTAAGATGTTTGAGGATCTGCATGAGGAATATAATATTAGCGATAGAGATTTCTTTAAGTTTTTGCAGGTTAGAGATTTTCTAACAAAGAAAACTGGTGGGCGGGAGAATTTCCTGAACAATCAATTGATGGATAATATATGTAAAAAAATGTCCCCCAGGATTGGGGAAATTATGAAACTTTGGATTTAACCCCTTAAGTGCTGCGTCGGTGCGTTGGCCGACGGCAGCACTACCTCCCCAGTGCTGCGCACGACCATTGGACGTCCATTCAGCACTGGTTCCAATGGACAGCGCAGCACTGGGGAGGGATGTTTACTAGCATCTATGAGGTTAATGGCCCCCGATGATATGGATAAACATTGCGCAATTTGGCAGGACCAACTGGGACTATATTCAAATATCCCCCGCATAGCATATGACTTAGCTCTAAATTCATTAATGTCGATAAAGCTACAGGCACAATTTTATAAAACCTTCCTATATTACACCCCTAAGAAAATCGCTAAGTGGGAACAGGGAAAGGAACAACATGTCCACGTTGTGCACTATATGGGGCCGATATTATACATATATTTGCTACATGTAACACACTTACTAAGCTGATTAATGACATCTCGGAATTTCTATCAGAAGTTTGTCAAACAAGAATAGAAATTTCAACTGAGGAAATCATGCTGGGGGTAGCAAATCGGGAAGTGCAGACAAACACCCAGGGGTTAATATTTGTGGCCATGGCAATACTTCGACTTACTATTGCCTCAGCCTGGGTAGATCCGGATCCACCTGTATTTCAACAATGGAGGGCTAGGCTATTAGCCACTTGTAGCCTGGACGTTGCAATTTATAAAAACAAAGGTGCTAAAAAAAGATCAATGGGCATGCAGATTTGGTCACCTATGTTACTGTGGATCCAGAGACATACATGAGTGTATGTTGTTTACATAGAATTGTTTACATATATATATATATTTTTTTTTTTGCAACTTTATGGCAAAGTACATTATACTGGATCAATTTCTGTTGTATGTATATAATAAGCTGCTTCTTATCTATTGTTTTGACATGTTCTTGGTCAGGGAAAGGGGGGGGACGGGGAGGGGGGGAATGCATTTATTATGTAAAAAACACCAATAAAAATATTTTTTTTTTTTAAAGGTGGAAGTCAGTATTCCTATGCACCAGTGAATGCAATTCAAAGTCATGACAACTTTAACTGTTTCTTCTGGAGTTTTATAAGTTGGGGGGGGGGGAGCTAGAAGAACTGTACCAAGATCAGACACAGACCTATAACCTACTATGTACACTCCACGAAAATGGTCCAAGATTATGCATTTCCACCACCTGGGACACACAGTCAGCCTTTGAGTTAGCACATTTCTGATCGACCTTTATGAATGGCACAAATGGAGATGTTCCAGAGATGTTTTAAGGCATGGGCAAACTGGACAACTGTCCAGAGCCCCCACTTTCCTAAGGGCCCCTTGGTAAAGGCAGTGGGGCAGTCGAAACCTGTGGCATAATAACTGTGCTAATTTAAACTTTTTTCTAATTTGACAGCTGTGCATGCTTAACAGAAACAGGAGGGCAAATGTATTATTTCACACAGTGCAGAAACTAAAGTAGGAGTGTATTGTTGCGTTACTGACATTGCCATAACTACTAAGATGTGTGCTGCTGCTGTTTTCCCAAAAGCGGACTACCTTGTGCCATGCACATCTTTGCACCATAGTGCAAAGATGTGTTCGTGAGTATAGCACAGAGTTTATTCTGGAAGGATTGCCTTCTAGTACAAGCTCCCATGCTTAGATTAAGGCTAAAACATTTCCCACTGTGTATCTGTCTTGAGCAGTACCGATAGCACGCATTCACGTTAGGAAAAAACGTTTTCTCCTACTTTGCATCTTCCTACAGGAGGCCCATTTGTGTGGCGCAAAGCCCGGTTTTCAAAAGTTAGGACACGTGTGGTCTTCAAAAAAAGAAAACAGGTGGTAGAGTTGCAATGCACATGCACCACATATGGGAATCTCCCTTTAGGGAAGAGCTTCTTTTAGGCGTCTTTCCATTGTGAAACAAGCTTCGGCTGGAAAGTAATTCTCAAATTGACACTTTGTGCCAGGTTGCGTCACTTTTGGTGACTTCGCACTAGCTCACAATGTTGCTAAATTGCACTCGCAAGCAGTTGGTGGCAGTTGTATTAAAGAATTATTGTGTAATTTTTCTCTACTTACTTTATCTCCCTCCGTCTGCCTTAACTCTCTCTTAACAGCTCTCTACAGCTCTATGTACCTGCATCTCCCCTCTCAACCTCAGCTCTTTAACTCGCCATGGTCCCCCTCTCCCGCCTCACAATAAACCTAAAATACCTTACTAAAATTAATCTCTCTCTACTGATCTCCTTGTTGCTTTACCTCTGTCCACCCCTGTGCCTACTTCCCTCTCTCGATAGGTCTCTACCTTAACTCTAGCGAATCCCTCCCTCTGTACCTCACTGGTCTTTTTCCAAGAACGTTTACGTGGACAGTCTTTTGCACTTTATTGATTCGAAGACACTTAGGTTTACACCTGTGACGCTTTGTCATTTCCCTTCTACTATAAGAACCAAATCATTTACTTATGACTTCCGGCTTTGACTGATAATTGTGTTTTGCATTTGCACTCTGCACTCCTGTACAACAGTGGATTTTTTATTTTTCCAATTGATTTTATCTGAAGCTGTATTTTTTAAACTTTTAATAATCATCTGAGCAGCTAGGTTGTACTCAAATTTACATTTCTGGTTTTTGTATAGTGAGTAATAGTTGTCTTCCTTTTGTTTTGCTTTCATGGATTTATTGTTAAATCCGAATAAAGATTTATGACCGATTGGTCTTTTTCCATTTGAATTCCCTGCATCTCCAACTACTTCACTTCTCACACAAACCAATTTCCATGTTACCTCTCCTTTCAATCTCCCTTTCCATGTCTCCACTACTTTACCTATATCTTGGCTATTTCTTTACATCAACACTCCCCCCTCACCTCTCTATCTCATTGTTCTCTCTACCTCACATCTCTCTCATTAGTGCGCCTTTCCATATGCTACAGCTTGGTCTCTGGCTACCAAACCTCTCATCTTACCTCACCATTAATTCACTACCACACATTATAACCTCCCCTTTCCTTCCATATCTTTCTCTGTTCCCTTTCCTCTTTAAATATTGTATTTCTTTCTACTTGTCCTCTACCTCTTTCCTCTATCAACTTCTTTCTTGCTCTCTCTTAGACACACACGAAGTTCTCTCTGGACTTCCTTCTCAATTTCGGCTCTCCCCCTCAACCGCCACTGCCTTTGTCCAACTCCTCCTTTATATATCTCTCTACCTCACCATGTTTTCCTCTTTTTCAGTCTCATGCCTGTTATGTTATGTTAAATTATTTTTAAAGCCCACTTACACCAAACGGTTTCATGGCGCTGTGAACGGGAGGTAGCGGAGCCAGCAGTGAAAGGGAAGCGGGGAGTTACTCAAAAGCCTGGCAGAACAAAAGGGTTTTCAAGCGGGATCTGAAGTAGGGGTAGGACGTGGTTGATCTAAGTTCCAAAGGGAGAGAATTCCAAAAGGGAGGGGGCAAGAAAAGAGATTGAGACCACCATGCTTCTTACGGGAGAAAGTGGGGGCGGTAAAGAGGGCCAGGTGAGAGGAGCGAAGATTGCGAGAGGGGAGATAGCGGTGAAGCAAGGAGGAAGTAAAGGCAGGACCAAGGTCGACCAGAGCTTTGAAGATGATGCAGCTGAGTTTGAAGCTACAGCGCTTGACTACCGGAGCCAATGGAGGCTTTTAAGCAGGGGGCGGACGTGGTGGTGCCTGGGAAGGTGGGTGATGAGTCTGGCCGCCTGGTTCTGTACCAGCTGTAAACGGTGGAGCTGGTAGGTGGGGATGCCAACGTAAAGTGAGTTGGTGTAGTCAATGCGCGAGATGACTAAGGCCAGGAGCGCCAGGGTTAAGGCTTCCGTGGTCAGGAACCTGGAGATTTTTCGGATTCTGCGTAGGTGGAAGAAGCAGGATGATACCCTGCACTGATTTGGGGCTTCATGGATAGATCTTAGCAGATGATGACCCTTAGGCTTTTCGCCGATTTGGCGGGGCAGGGAGAAGTGCCTAGCCGGGGGGGCCAAAAATTGGACTTCCATGGGTTGGAGGAACCTCCGATCGAGACTAGCTCGGTCTTGTCAGGATTAAGTTTTAAATGATTGGCCGCCATCCAGTCGCTAATGAGGCACATGGTGGATTGAAAGTTGTTGATGGAATGATCAGATGGGTCGATATCAAACACTAGCTGGATGTCATCTGCATAGATGAAGGCAGTGACATTGTTCCTACGCAGGGACCGAATAAGGGGGGTCAGGTACAGATTAAAAAGAAGAGGGGAAAGGGAGGAACCTGAGGGACGCCACAAGTTAGCTTAACCTTCTCTGCGGAGAAGTTTAAGAGGCGGACCTTATGGCGGTTGCTAAGAAAGGAGGAGATCCACCTGAGAGCGGACCCCCGAATGCCAGCGTCCTCAACAAGACCGATCAAGCTATGGTCGACCATGTCGAAGGCCGCCAAAAGATCCAAGAGCACTAAGGCCTGGCTGACATTGTGGTCCGCTCCCCTTCTAAGTACATCCATAACAGAGAGGATAACCAACTCAGTAGGGTGAGCAGGTCTAAATCCTGCCTGTTGAGGATCAAGAAAATTAGAGAGTTCTATGAAAGAGCTAAGAGAGCTGGTGACATGAGACTCAAGTACTTTGCTAAGATAAGGGAGCAGCGAAATAGGGCAGAAGTTGCTCATGAGAGAGGGATCGGAATTGAGTTTCTTAAGAATGGGGACAACTTCTGCAGTCTTGAAGGAGTCCGGAACTAGGCTTAGGCTAAGGGAGTTGTTGAGAAGTGACAGGAGGGTTTGGGGCAGGCGGCAAAGGCTTCCTGGAGGACCCTCGGGGGACAGCAGTCTGTAGCCGAGCCAGAGACAACCTTTTTTAGTAGCCCAAGAAACTCATCCTCGGATATCAGGGGTATGTGATCCACTCTTAGGGTTTTTTTTGTCGTGGGCATAGGAAGAGAGGGTGAAATGGGAGGGGGAGGATACTGCATTTAATTTTTGAAATCTTATCCAAAAAGTAGGAGTTAAGAGAGTCACAGAGGGTTTGGGAAGGAAGGGGTCTAATAGTCACTGTAGCAGGGGTTGAGAGCTCATTGACTATGGCGAAGATATCTTTGGACTTGTTAGCAGAGTTGGTAATTTTCTGGGAGAAGTAAGTGCTTTTGGCCTGGAGAATGGATTGTTTGTAATCTTTCAGCAGCGCTACAAAGCGGAAAATAATTTCCGGGGAGTAATTACGTCTCCAGCCACGCTCAGCTCGTCTAAGTAAGAGTTTCTTATTTTTTAGTTCCTCTGAGAACCCTCTCTGGGCATCATGGGGGTGTTTTAGTTTAATTTGCCTGATGGGTGCGACGATGTTACTGGCAGATTCAAGCCAGTGCTTGATGCTGGCGGCCTGGCTATCTAAGGAGTCCTGTTTAGTAGGGAGTGAGGCGCTAAGTAGGGTGCGGAACTCACAGAGGTAAGCTCTGTTCCAGTTTCTGGCCAAGAGGTTTCCTAAGGAAGCCTGTTTGGGCTAGGGGACACAGGTCAAGGAGAACAAGATGATATGGTGGCCGGACCATGAACAGGAACAGATTGAGGGTGGGGTGATATCCAGATTGGATGTCCAGACCTGGTCCAGGATGGGTCCTTTGACATGCGTAGCGGATTGTATGTGTTGAGTGCAGTTCATCCCAGATAAGAGGTCAGTAAAATCGGCAGAGTGGGAGCATTCTTTGGGGTCTGAGGGCCAGTAATTGAAGTTGCCCATGATCAGCGTTCTAGAGTTGTTAAATATTAATTGAGATAACGTGTCGCTGAACAGAGAGGCAAAGTCAGGCATGTGTTGAGGGGGGCGATAAACAAGAACACAGATGAGGGGATAGGGGGGAGTTGAGTTTTATAGTGAGACGGTCGACTGAGGGAATTCCAGCGACATTAATGGTAGTAAACCTGAGTGAGTGGTGAATGATGGCGGCGACCCCACCGCCCGGCTTCCTGGGGGGTCTGTTGGCTTGAAGGGGGCACTGCTGCGAGGATGTCCGGAGTGGACTCTGCCGTGAGCCAGGTCTCCGCGACAAAGAGTACATCGGGTTTCTCGGAGTCCAGTAGCTGGAAGATCTCTAACTGGTGTTTAACCAGGGAGCGAGTATTAACGTAGCTGAGTGTAAGGGAGGCGTTGGTTTTTACCTTGGGTAGGGGGGGGCAGGACTGCCGGGGGGGCAGCAGGATTAAAAGGGAAGGGGGCTGCAGTGGAGAGGGCGATCAGTTCGGGAAAAGCAGACCTGGGGTTAAACACCTCTAGCGAGACAAGAAGAGCTGGAGTGCTAGGACTAAGGGACCAATTGTCATGGAGGAGAATCAGCATGTTAGCGGAGTGGGAGATGAATTGGGCAGGGTTCCTGGCCCCTGGCCCCGGGCAGCCGCAGACTGGCTCGCCTTTGGCGAGCCTGCGGTGCGCTTGGGCGCATCCGCTGCGCATGAGGTATGCCATGGGTGTTATGAAGGGGTGGGCTCTAGGTCATGTGACCATCCGAGCACACCTCCGCCGAGCCCCGCCAGCTGCAATCAATCTCCAATTGAAGTGCCACGCCCCTCACCCTCCACAACAATCAGGGTAAGGGCCCTGCGGGAGAACGAGGTGCGGGCGCTCCTTCGGAGAAAGTGCGGTGGTGAGGGATCCTGAGTCAGAGGTAGGGTTTTAAAAATAGCAGCGTGAGAGCAATGTGTTTTTAAAAGGAGTTTATCAGGCAGCGCTAAATCCATTGACCTGCTCCGTCCGGCGCGCGCGAAGAATGGCAGGCTACATGAAGGGGTGGGCTCTAGGTCATGTGACCGTCCGAGCACACCTCCGCCGAGCCCCGCCAGCTGCAATCAATCTCCAATTGAAGTGCCACGCCCGTCACCCTCCACAACCATCAGGGTATGGGCCCTGCGGTGGAACGAGGTGTGGGTACTCCTTCAGGAGAAAGTGCGGCGGTGAGGGATCCTGAGTCAGAGGTAGGGTTTTAAAAATAGCAGCTTGAGATCAATGTGTTTTTAAAAGGAGTTTATCAGGCAGCGCTAAATCCACTGACCTGCTCCGTTCCTGTTCGTCCCTGCTCTGTGTCTTTATATAAACCATACCTCTCTATTCCACGTATGTCTCAACCTTGTTTTTCTCCACATTTTTCTACCCTTCTCCCCTCTCTGCACATCCTTTTCTTACTGCTCTTTAGCAGCTTTATATTTCTATACATCTTCTAATATTTTTCTCTCTAACTTGCATTCCTTTATATATTCTCAAGTCAGTCTACCTCTACCTATTGTTGCATTTACCCCTCTCTAATTCACCCTTTTTTCTACATTATTTGTCGCTCTACTTCACCCCCTTGGAGTAAAGTGCTTTTCTGCCTCTCTCTACACATCCTTCTCCCTATCCCCCTGCCTCTCTATCTCACTTTGAAACCTTACCTATTTTTTACCCCTCTTCTCTACCTACATATTCCTATATCTACCTCTATCTTTACTTCTGACTACCTCACCTTTCCATATAGGCTTTATATGCTTCACATTTCCTTGTTTATCATCTCTATATCTAGCACTTTTTTCTCTCTACTTCAAGTCTCTTGCTATACACTTCTCTATGTATCTCTGTACTTCTCAGCTATTTTGCCCTGTCCAATTTCTTTTACTTATCAGGGTCACAGGTAACGGTCTAGCCAGAGAAGGGCACACATAATAGGAGGAGAAAAGGGGCAAGAGAGGCAAAGAGAAATTATGAGAAAATCATGACATTTTAACCAGTGAAATGGTGCAAATCGTCAAAGCAGCACTTGAGTTTTACTATTTGTAGCATTAATGCTGGTCAAAGAATGCAATGAAGAAGGGGGATATGTCAGTGAATACAAATATTTGGCAACTAAAACTAAAATTTCAAGTGCTAAGTGCATGTATTTTATTATAATTTATGCACTAGTCACTGAACATCTAGCAAGTACCCATTACATGTTTTTCCTACAATGGGAATTACGAGCTGGTTTGAAATTAAACTTCACATAAAATGTTGCTGTAAGTGAAAGAAAATGGATTTTAGATCCAAGCTCAAAAAGAAATGTCTTTATTAATGTTTATTTCAGGCTTTCTTTTGGTGCTATTTGACTGGCAGACACCATGCAACTTGAGCTTCCAGCTGTTTTTGCTGGTCTTCCCACTCATATCTCTCAAGTTTTAACATAAAATTCTATATTTTTTAGCAGCAAATGGGCTTGAATAAACTGAAAAGGGGTAATACATGTAAAGTTGCTCCAAACAGGGGGCCCCAAAATATAGTTAGCCCATGACCCTACAAATTCTTAAGAGGTCACTGGTATGCTGGCCTGCAAGGAACATACCCCCATCCCTTTGTTTGCATTCCCAATCTAGAAACCGTTTTAAGCAGCCCGTGTTCCTAAAAGAAAACAAGGCTGCGTTTAAAAATCACGTTTTTTTGGAACACACATTGGGGAGACAGCATGAATCCCAAAGCGATGCTGTCCAAAGTGGACAGGCTCTTCTGTGCCAATCCTTTACCACCTCCTTGCGGAATCCGTAACAATTCAATGGTTTTGCCACCACTTGCAGTCACAAACCATTCACACATCTCCAAAGAACCACAAATAGGTGGGGATGGCCATTTCTAATTGTGATTTGGAATGAGTCGCTAAATATCTTTTGCTATTCAAAAAGCCTTTTCTGAATCACAAGAGGTGTTAATTAAATACTAAAATGATTTTTTTTGCGGGGGTTGCAAACTCTGAATTTGCAAACGTGTATGAAACAAGAAACAGACTTACCGCTGCTAGATGTCTTCTTCTGGGAGGTGTAGCTCAAGCTGAAACCAGTATCGGTCACCTCTGAATTGGATATGAAGATGAGCGTAACTTCGGAGCCTTCAGACTTTATTGCGGTGGGAGGAATCTCTCCGCATAGATTGCCTAGAACAAGACAGAGCCACAGAGACAACACATTAAAAACAGTCCGATAAAAACACTCATTAGGATGGTTAATATTAAAGCTTGTGATAGAAACGGCAGACGTAGTAAATAGAGGCATAAAATAAAAACAAGTTCTTAATATTCAGTGTGAATGTACCATGTACAGAACTCCTTGTAGCATGCTTTGTATTACCACGAGGAATGAATTCCCAATAATTAAGTACATTAAAAAAAGATAAGAATCTGCTAAGTAAATCAATGTAGCGTTCTTACATGGAATTAAGTCATTGTTCAGTTTGTTTATATGAAAACAGTTCTTCTAAACCACACTTTGGTCATCATGTTTTCGCCTGTGACCATTTAAAGACCAAATGCAAGTCACCAAATTAATCAAAACGTAGCCTTTCTTTTGACAGAAAGCACTCACGTTTTGACATTTTTCATTGCCAACACTTTTTGGGTACAATTCTTTACAACACATTAACACTATCAAACGTTTCACCATTTTAAAGACTGGTCTATTTCCTCTACGTAAAGAGCAAGTTACTTACCTTCGGTAACGAAATATCTGTAAGAGACAGATTAGTTATAGATTCCTTACCTTAGAATTACCCCCAGGCGTCAGATTGGATCCCGAGAATTTTTTTATCAGCAGTACCCCTGCGCGTCGATAGGTGGCGTTGGTCGACTCCGCGTTAGTCGTTGGCATTGTGGTCGCCGTAATGACGCTGCGGTATCTACTTAGATGCTGCTCTTGTGCGCGGACGTCAGTTCTTTACACGACACTCCACGCCAAAAGCGCAGAGCCATGCAAGACACTGACCACTGGAGCACAAAACTAGGGCCCTGAAAGGGAGTCCTTAACCCTAGAAGTCAGTTCGCAGAACAGGGAGGATGGGTGGGGCAGTAAGGAATATATAACTAATCTATGTCTCTTACAGATATATCGTTACCGAAGGTAAGCAACTTGTTCATCTGAAAGAGACAATTAGTTATAGATTCCTTACCTTCGAATAGATACCCATCATTACCAACCCCTGAGGTGGGTCTGCAAACTAAGTTCAAACCAAAAAGTCCTGGAGAACAGAACGGCCAAAGAAGCAGTCTCTCCAGACCTGGCTGTCCAGGCCATAATGCTTTGTGAACGTGTGCAGAGATGCCCATGTAGCTGCCTGAGAGATGTCATTGAGGGTGACACCACGTCCCAAAGCAGTGGTAGCTGCTGACGCCCTGGTGGAATGGGCGCACAGTCCCACTGGAGGCTCGTTTGCCAAAGAATAGCAAGCTCTTATGCACAAAATGACCCACCTAGAGACGGTCTGTTTGTGCACGGCCCAACCTTTTTTGGTGCCCATATAGCCAACAAAGGGCTAGTCATCCACCCAAAAGGCATGTCCAGCAAGGTAGCCTGAAGCGGTACAAAAGGGGGTGGTGATGGACGGAGCATCTGAATCAATCAAACACACTCACCCAGTCAAAAGATCTGGGTTTAATCCATCACCGTTCTTTAGCCCACTCTGCCACCCCAGTTCAGACATGGCTATATGCAAATCAGTCTCACCCTGTGCCTCATGGGAACAGTCCAGCCCGAACTGCCAAGCCATGTCTTCCCTGGACCGGTAACAAGCTTCCGAGGACCGTTTTCTGGCATTCCAGCCGTCTTCAGCCCGGCTTGCTTGAATCCAGTGGCAAAGTGAGCAAGGGACGCACGTCTGAGCATACCCTGCCACACTTATGGCGGCCAAAAGCGGTACAAAAGGGGGTGGTGATGGACGGAGCAACTGAATCAATCAAACACTCACACCCATTCAAAAGATCTGGATTTAATCCATCACCGTTCTTTAGCCCACTCGGCCACCCCAGTTCAGACATGGCTATATGCAAATCAGTCTGACCCTGTGCCTCATGGGAACAGTGCAGCCCGAACTGCCAGCAAGGTAGCCTGGACATCCCCGGAAAAACCTGTCGACCTCAGCCAGGTGTAGCGTCGAAGGGCTACCCCCATTGAAATCGTCTAGCCCAGCGAGTCAGCGGTGTCCAGTCCACATCTTATGGTAAACTTGGCTGCATCTCTCCCCTCGGCGTCTGCATGGGAGAGCACGGCCCAGACCCCCTCTGGGCACTGTTACAGCACCTGCGCTTCTGAATCTCTCTGAGTGGGTGTAATGGCCCAACAGACATGCAGTGTTTACAGACCACAGTCTCAAGATGGACCAGCTTTTTGGATTCCCTATCAGGTGGTGCGTTAGGGAATGCACCTTTGGACAAAGAGGCTTGGACCACCAAGCTCTAAGGGGTGGGGTGTTGGGAGAGGAAAGAGGTGTCACCCAGACCGGGCAGTGGCGTCAGGCAATCATCCTATCCACAGGACCCCCTGTGTTGGGCTTGGATCAGGTGCCCAAAGGGATGTCAGTAAGGGCTTCATTGAAAGGAAGCAGGAGCCCGAAGAGGCTGCTGCTGGTTGAAGCACCTCCGTCAGGAGATTTGTCCTGACCGCCACTGTAGGTAGCTCGAGGTTGAGGGCCTCAACCGCCCTACACAACACCACTGCGTATGAAGCACCCTCCTCCGTAGCCACAGTAGGAGGAGACAGCATGCCAAGGTCTGGGGAGGTATCCAGACCACTGGCTTCCCCCAACTCCTCTCTCCAGTCTGGTTCATCCAACTGGTCAGCTAATGGGTCTACAGAACTCTCCCAGTCCTCCTCACCCTATGGAACAGAGGTACAAATGTACCGTTCAGTGCCAGATCTGGCGTTGGTCGACGTTGGTCCGGCTCCGTGTCCAAGTCAGGGTGAAGTCAGGGTCGACGCTGGCTGGGGACACAACCGGCAGTGGTGCGGACGTGGTGCCGGTGGAATCGGTACCGGGAGAGTTGTTATAAAGTCGACCGGCGCTGATCCGGATCCAGGCCTGGATCCAAGGGGACCCTGTGGTGCCCAGGCTGGAGCCGCCCCGTCGAAGACTCAGGGCCCCCAGCCAAGTCCGTAGGGTCTGAAGGCGCACCGGCGGAGTCGGGCTGCCCAAAGATGGCATGCATCGCTTTGTAGAAACTCTGAAGCTGGGTAGGGGTGCTCCAGGTCCCGGAAAGGGAGGGAAACTCTGAGTTGACACTTCAGCTCCGCATGCGGAGCCACAGGACGGGCACCGTTCGCATCCCTCGTTGCGTAGGCCGACGGACGGGGAGAAGTCGAAGAGTGGCAATGCTTCTTTAACTTCTTCTTGTGCTTCGACTTATCTGAGGAGTGCAAAGACTTTGATAAGGAATGGTGGTGACTCCGCGACCGGTCCCCCGACCTCCCAAGTGACCTGGACCTCGAACGGTGTGGAGCAGACTGCCAGGCCTCCAGAAGCTTTTGGGACAGCTCCCACAGACTTCGGATTCATGGTCCGGCAGTTGGAGCACGACTTGGGATCATGGTCATGCTCCAGGCACCACAGGCACATGCTGGTCGAGTCCCTAACATATATCAGCTTGCGACAGGTGTCGCAAGCCTTGAAGTTGGGCAGAGGACAACTGGACATCCCTGTGTGCGCCAGGAGTTGATAGACTCAAAAAACGGTGTCGACAAAAGTCGCAAAAAAGTCAGTCAAAACTGACTGGAGGTACTGCTCTCTCCGGACCTGCACTGGCTGGCACGGAAAAAGAAAGAACTGAGGGCAGCATCTAAGTAGATACTGCAACGTCATTACAGCAACCACGACGCCAAAGGCGAACGCTGAGTCGACTAACGCCACATATCGACGCGCAAGGGTACTGCTGACAAAAAAATTCTCTTTATCTAGTCTGACGCCTGGGTCGAAGGTAAAGAATCTACAACTAATTGTCTCTTTCCGATATAAGAGTTACCTGCAACTAGTTTAAAACATACAGCAGATGCACCAGGGACATCCAACTGCTAATCCAAGTGGTACCCCTCTCCTTAACATTGACAAAGAACCCCTTGGAGATTCTGTGCTTCAATAAATCAGAAATATATTTTTATAGGGGCTGAGAAGTGGTCAAAGTAGGTGGAATCTATTGGGAACACCATTACAAATTGTTTATTTAAAAAAAAAAAACTTTTTATTAACTAGCATTCGCAATGCAATCGGTCTAGCATTAGGGCTCTTATAAGTATTTATCCATACAGCACATTATCCTGGGTGCTGAAACATCTACTGTTCTTTAACATGGAGGCTTTGAAATGGATAGGCAGGTTATTGCACTATACATTATTGCACATTACTGGTGCGTAGCATCGCTCACATGTATCTTCAGCACAATGACATTCCCAGCTCACATGAATCACTACAACACAGGGAATACCCAATAACTGCCTGTGATTTAAATATTTTTAATCACAGAAGCACGAGTAAAAGCAGACACTGAGAAGCTCTACTTGCCTTTTCAGTGTGGTGATGCGGGATCATGCACTGGAATGCATTTAACCCATTATGTCATGGCGATTCTCCTGCAGAAAAGGTCCTGAATGCTCCCCTTTTAGAATTAATGACAAGGATGGTCATATCACCATAGTTGTTTTTAGTAAACACAGAAGTGAAGAGTCTAACTATAATTTTAGGATGGCTCCAGAACATGACTTTGTGGCCTGTTGAGCTTTCCGTTTCTGAACATTGGTAAAAAGGCACAAAATACCGAAGCCTGTTGGCCTTGCCAATGCTTGTTTTTATGTTGCCATTGCTAGGGTAGATTTAACATTTTGTAGTCCTGTAAAAATGAGGTAGCACGATAACAACACAACTGTACTTTCTTCAGTGAATTAGGAAGGCTAAATTTGCTTTATCAACATTCAAACCTGAGACTTGGAAGAGTGAAAGGCTGTGTCAGTCTTTGTGGGAGTTAAACCCATGATCTCCAGACCACCACATGTGTCAGCGACAAGCATTCATATCTGACATTCAGTATTAATTGAGATTCTAAGCAATCTGGAGCATTTAGGAACACCCTGTCACATGATTTACAGTTGTACAAAGGCACAACGTGTGTGTTAGGGTAAGTGAAATTTCCAAACCACATGGTTTGAAGCGACATGTTTTCAGGAGGT
Source organism: Lissotriton vulgaris (assembly GCF_964263255.1). Taxonomy (NCBI): domain Eukaryota; kingdom Metazoa; phylum Chordata; class Amphibia; order Caudata; family Salamandridae; genus Lissotriton; species Lissotriton vulgaris. The sequence continues at coordinate 46,776,945 of NC_141686.1, read as the reverse complement.
GATTTGGTGATTTATAATTTCAGGAAAATGCCAAGATCTCTCGCAGCAAGGATGCATAAAGAGTGTATGAGTGGGTGGAATGAGAGATGATTTCAGAAAGTGTGGCCTTGGGGCAGCTCATGTGAAGCTGGTAGGGTGCTGAATGCAGTAGCAGGTGGCAGAGACATGCTGTGCACGAGTTCAAGATGCTGAGCTCTAAACCAGAGGCGTAACACAGGCCCCTGAACCCTCTGTGGCACAGGGGTCATCCAATTCTTCAGGGGGCCCTCAACCCTCTAGAGAGGCCCCAATCATCCAGAGCCAACATCTGTGATATATGAGAGACTCACATTACATTCAGCAAAAGGGGGTGGCGGGGATCATTTTGCGCAACTCCACAGCTCTAAACAGGACTGAAATGGCAGAAGGTGGCACACAGAGGCGGAGTACGAGCATTAGATTTGGGGCAGAGAGAAACAAAACACCAAATTGCAGAACAAGCCGGAATGGAAATACATGGAGATGTCGTGTAGCTCCTATAAAACGTATACAGGATCTGCGCGTTTAGACAACATACTCTGTAGATTGGTGTCAGATGAACTCTGATCACCCCCACGGGTTACGTTGGCCTATTGTACAAAGCAGCTCACAGTGCCACCCAGGAGAGAAAAGTTCCTGGTAACCATCGAACATGACAACCCTGATCCCTCAGGACCATGGAAACAATATACTACTTTTCGCTCAGTCACTTGTGCTTAGTCCGTCTCAGAGAGATACGCAGAATAAACAGGCTGGGCATTTTCAATGCGTATTTATTGAACAGTTGTTATTCTGGTGTAGAATAGATGAGCTGCAACAACTGTTAGACAGTATAAGATATAAATGATTAGCAGTACTATAAAGGTAAATGGATGGTATAGTTCTACCATCTTACTATAATCATGAATACATTTTAGTATATAAAACACATGATAAAAAGATGCGCACTCCTATGATGTCTCCCTAACTAGATGTACCAAAATGTACCTAACCTGTTTGTAGGTGTCAAGCCAAGAACCCCTCTAGGATTTAGTTAACCCCATTACCTGAAGTGAGAGACTATGGGACCCAGTCCTGGTCTAGAGTTGGACACCCCGCAAGAATTTTTTGTAGTGTTGTTCCTATAGTACCCTCATGCAGGACCTGCGCTTTTAGATAACATACACTGTGGGTCGGGTGGTAGACTGATTCTGTGCACCCCCACTGCGTATGCTAGCCGTGTTTTGCATTAGCTAGCTCACAGTGCCACTAGAATCTCCTTTTATCAGAGAGATTAGTTTTTGGCAACCTCAGAACACAACAAAGCCTGATTCCTCAGACTCGTGAAAACAATATACTACTTTTCACCCAGTCACTCGTACGTGCTTATTTTCTCTCTGAGAGATACACGGAAGAAACAGTCGAGCGCGTTTACAATAAGAATTTATTGTACCGTTCTTCTCGTGTAAAATATATGCGCTGCTACAACTTTTACACAGTAACTGAGATATAGGATCAGCAGTACAGGGAATAAAAAAAGAAATAGTACAGTTCTACCATTTTGCAATAGTGATAACAGATATATGAATATAAAATGCATTTATAAAAGATAATGCGTACTCCTACGGTGCCTGTCTAGATGTACGTATGTAAGTGTACGTAGCATGTGAGTTGGTGCGAAAGAGCCTATACCTAAGAGCTTAAGAGCCAAGAATCCTGTTAAGATTTAAGCGAACCCCATTACCTGAAACAGTGAGAGTGTGGGACCTTGTCCTGGACACGAATTGGACACCCCGCAAGGGATTGTCAGACCCCTGTCAGCTGGAGCGATTGCATGTCAGAGCCGAAGCGTCTCTGGTCAGTGTGTCGGTGTGAAGTCTCGGTCCCTCCTCTTTACTGATAGCAAGAGGTGCTGTATTTATACCACCGTCCACGTGCTAGCTATTGTTTAGTATGAGGATGCCGTTGGCGTTTAAACCTTGTGCGTGGATAGGAGAGGTGAAGTATACCCCGGGTATCATTCTTATAAATTATTAATATGCGCTATGGATGACGTCTTAGCAATATCGATTGGGAAAAACCCTCCCTCAGCATGGAAGTAGGTGAAAAGTTTAGTCCATAAAAGCTGTCAGTCCTTAGAAGGTGTTTAGTCCATATAAGGCAGTATGTCCTTATTAGGAGTTATGACCTTATAAGGCTCGTTCATTTTAAATGAAGGGGAGGTGATGTAGGGAAGGTGTTTGATGTTCCCTGGACCTATATTAGGGTACCAATATGAAATATTAAAGTTTAACCTCTGCGAGCTGGAGTATCTGCGTGCATAAACCTCAGCGTCTCTGGTCAGTGTCTCTGTTGGCAAGTCTCGGTCTCCTCTGTCTTTTCTTAGCAAGATGTGATGTACATTTATCCATAGGTCTCCCCAGGGGTCCTACCTTGCTGTGTTACTGTGTCAGCCTGAGGATGACGTTGGGCATGAACTTTATACATAGATATTATACAGGGGATGGTAGTCCTGCTGTGCTTCCAAGAATCCTCATGCATAATGTATGAGATTTTGAACTAGGGAAAACCTGCGGTCTGAATGCAGCGTAGTATGTAGGTAAAAGGGCAGTCCCTGCAAACCGTAACAAGTGTAATATAGGGAAGAATATAAGTGAAGGGTAATGAAATTACTGAGGCCCATATGATGGTACCTATATGGAATATAACAGAGAAATACTGCCTATCAGCAGGAAGTGGTATTGTACAACGCTCTGTTTTTAATTTAAAATCAGGGTCATATCACTGAAAAATATTGTCTATGGGTGCTTGCGAAAGACGAGTTTCTACGGGCTGGAATCTATGCAATGTTAAAGCGATTCTGTTATTTTACTGACCTCTGCTGGTAGTTTTCTATCCAACAGTTAAATAGATGTAGTTGCTAGATAGAAAAGTCCCTAAACAAAAGCGGAAGCAGACAAGTCCTGGGAAAATGCTCTTGAGCCCACAAAGTAAAAACAACAGATCTTTCAGACAGTGCAAGCGCCGTCTAGGCTCAACCTAAAATCAACTGTTCCTGAACAGTTAATGCCGAGCTTAAGTTACCTTAGGCTGAAAAGTGAAAAGGGTGGTTTCCTGTACTGGGTTAACCAAGGGAGAGGCACACAGTGAAACAAGAAACAAGCCCTCTAACCAGAGTGCCTGATACCTGAAAGAAATGTAAATGGGTACAATAGGTCAATTACAAATCCTAACACTAGCTGGGAACCAGCATATGGCTTTAATTGATGGTCTTTGGCGGCTTCATAGTGAGACAGAGTTATTCCTTTTGAGAGGTGGTAACTTGCTATTCACAGTGCTTTCAAAGACAGACTGGAATCTCGTAACACTTTAAATGCAAATGTCACTATTCCCCATTGTGCCAACCAGTATCCAAGTCTGTGACTGGCTGGTTACAATCAATCAATCAGAGTACTTGTAAAGCGCGATACTTACCCGTGAGGGTCCCAAGGTGCTGAGGGGAGGGGGGTCTGCTACTGCTCGAAGAGCCAGGTCTTGAGGAGTCTTCTGAAGGCGAGTAGGTTTTGGGTCTGCCATATGTGGGTAGGGAGGGTGTTCCAGGTCTTAGCGGCGAGTTAGGAGAAGGATCTGCCGGCAGAGGTCATTTGTTGGATGCGGGGGACAGCGGCGAGGGCGAGGCTGGCGGAGCAGAGCTGGCGGGTGGGGGTGTCGAAGCGGAGCCTGCAGTTCAGGTAGGCTGGTCTGGCGTTGTGCAGTGCTTTGTGTGCATGGGTGAGGATCTTGAGGGTTATCCTCTTATTGACGGGGAGCCAGTGTAGGTCTCTCAGGTGGGGGGTGATGTGGCTGCGGGCGGGGAACGTTAACGACCAGTCGGGCGGAGGCGTTATGGATGCGTTGTAGTCGTTGTAGGTCTTTGGCTGGGATTCCTGCGTAGAGTGTGTTGCTGTAGTCCAGTCTGCTGCTGACGAGGGCCTGTGTCACCATTCTTGTTTCGGTCGGGATCCACTTGTAGATCCTGCGGAGCATGCAGAGGGTGTTGTAGCAGGAGGAGGAGACGGCGTTGACCTGCTTAGACATAAGAGGCAGGGGTCGAGGATGAATCCTAGATTGCGTGCTTGTCCGTGGGTGTTGGTGCTGTTCCCAGTGTGGTCGGCCACCAGGAGTCAGTTACACACAGACATTTTCAGCAATCTCAATCACCAACTGAACCTCAATGTAAAAGAGTGGATTTCCCATCAAGTAGTTCAACTTGCATTTATTTTTCCATTAATGTTAATGAGTTATATTTTATAATTATTTACTAGACGGTGAAAGACCAAAAAGTAGTTTAGCCATTCTTCTAGCCCCACCCCATAGCACTCTGTATAACATTTTCCAGACTTTAATTCAGTCCAACAGCTGGGGTTTATTTAGTGTTACCACAGAAGTAGGCATTAAGCAAATGGGCTCCTTTCTGGTTTATGTGTTGATATTCTGGATGGGCCAGCATCTGGCACCTGAATGAAATGGAGTAAATTTTTTAAATGCCGGTGTTTTATTTGATATTTTAGACCACTCTAAAATACTTTTTTTTTCTTCCAAAAAAGACCATTTTAAATGCAATGGCTAAGGGCATAGGCGATAGGCCTGAAAACCTACTGTCGTCCATCCACGGAACAGGTCTCATCTTTGCTAAACCTCTCTGAGGATCCAATCTATATAGGTTTCTAGGAGCAGCCCAACTGTGTCTACACCCGTTTCCCTAACCTACATTCCCTAAATTGAGACAAGCTTCCATGTTGGCCTAAATGTTGGTTAGGGTACACTCCAGAACACCCAATTGTTGATCGCAGGGCACTGCGCGATGAATTAATGGATCGATCAATGGCTCACCTTTGGAAAGATCCAAAGGTCCTTTGGAAAGATCCATATGTTTCTGCAGAAACATATGATTGAATATACCTATCTGAATCTTCGTGGGTTGCAGTCCGTGATAAAAAAAAAAGAAATCATGCACCTACAAGCCTTTATCTGAGTTCTCAGCAAATTTCTGCCCCTTCCTAGTTCCGTCAGTATTCAGTTTAGTGCCAGAGTCATGTATTGTACCATCAGTCCAACACCCTAGTAGATGGATTGCCACAGAGTGAGGACCCAGGACCTCAATCAGTTCAACACCACTCACCTTGTCACTTGCAGCAGCCTGCTCCCCTCGCTCAGATCTCTATTGGTTTCAACACACCTTCAGCAAGACAGCAGCCTCATCTATTTGTCATTGGAGATCCATCCTTGCATTATTATTCCCAATGTGATAAACTAACTCTCAACACCCGTTAGGCTAATCCTAGCAGCATTGCTCCAGCTGTTGAATCTTCAAGTATGAAAAGGCCAAAACAATACCACTGCGGCCCATAGTGGTTCCCCACTTAAGTGTGTAGTCAGTCATCTCCTTCAACCCTAAAACACTCCTAGCACTGCAGAAGTGCAATCCTCCCCAGCTCGGAAGATCATGGTCATTGTCGAGCCCAGCTGTCCATTCCTTGCTCTGAAATATTTCAAGTAAATTTTACTAGCAGTGGTTGTTTTTGGTATATTATTAAAAAAATTGAGAACTACCAGCTTCTGCTTATTGGTCATATTTTTTTTTTACGACCCCACCCTCAACAAAAAATTCTGTACATGTTAGTCAAATACAGAAATATAGCTCAGGTGTACTTTTTTTCTTATAACAAAAGGGAGTAGTTGCTTAGAAAATTAAGAGTTTAATGAATGAACTAAGTATTTATAGCACACAGGAATCAGCCCCGGAAGGGTATCTCCGCACTATAGATGGAGGGACATAGGTTGGAACAGGCAATAAGCTGGTAAAAAGATACCATTTTCAGAAGTTTCCTGATCTTAAGAAAATTCAGGCACTTGCGTAAGTGGGCCAGTCTTGAGGGGCCAAGTAGGAAAATGTTTTGCCACCGGCGTGTAGTTTGTAAAACCGAGGGATAACCAGCAATGCCTTCTCTCTAGAGGGCAGCGATCTGCTAGGTAGATAATAAAGTAGTTTTTCCGCAAGGTACCTTGGACCCCTACTATTGATTGTTTTATGGACCAGGCAGCAGATTTTAAAAACTCTTTTACGAATGGGGAGCAAATGGAGGCATCTCAATAATGACAGATGCAGTTCTAGGGGGCATATTGAGGGCCAGATGCCCTGCCATGTAATGGACCGTTGGCAATCTATTCAGCACAGTTATCATTTGCTGCTGCCAAAAGTGTATTACAGTAGTCGAGTCGACTGACTACCAGAGATTGAATCAGGGTCTTACGTACTGATAAGGGGATAAGATGGAACACTTTCAGTAGAAACTTCAGCATATAAAAGTAGGTGCCTGAGGTAGTTGGTGCTTGATCTTTCATAGATAGGGGGTGGCCCAGATAAACTCCCACATTTTTTGCCTTCGTTGTAGGGGTGGGAGCTGGACCTTATTCTGAAGGCCACTAATTGGGGGACCGCAAAGTTTGTACTTTGTCCAAAAGTAGTAATTCTGTTTTATCGCCATTCAACTGTAGAAAATTCATCATCCTGGTGGAAATTGCTCGCATACCTTCAGCAAAGAGATGTTATGTCGCAACCGAATTATGGTCAAACGAAAGGAGGAGTTGGGTATCAACAGCATTCGAAAAGGGAACGAATCCATGATCTCTAATAATATTTGCAAGGGGATGGGGGGGGGCACATATACAGAGTTACAGGATGTGATCAGTTTAAAAGAGCATGGCAACCTTGACTGGATGAAAACCCCATACCCAAAGAATAACCATAAGTACCGGGCCTCATCCGCAGTTCTCACATGAGAACGGACTACCGGGGATAAGAGATATGGAGGCACAATCTTGTGATATCAGTTTTAAGAACTGTATAGCCACTCAATACTCCTAAATATTACCCCAGGACATCCTCATTCACAATTGTCTAGGTCTTGGGCTCATAATTCAGGTGAACATAAATAAACAGTTATTGACTGGCTCTATGGTCATTAATGGCTTTTGAAGCAACACATCTCTTGAGAGGAAGTACGGCAAGCTAGAACTGTAAAATAGGGTACCATAGTAAGGTTATTTTGGGTAAAGCTATATGCAGTATCCTGCTTATGTATTCACCCTGTTGCTTTTTCCATAGTTGCTCAACCAGTGTGAATGTGTAGCATGGAATATTGGTGTGGTGATGATGAAGGGAATGTTTGGGTGCCGGTGAGGTGTGAACGTTGGAGTCTGAGCTGAGCAGCAGGTAGGCTGCTCCTGGTGAGTCTCTTCTACATGAACAAAATAACCTGTAACTAAGACTAAATGAATCTACTTGAAATACATTTCGGCTACTGGATTTCATCTTTACACTATACGTACCTGAAAAGCTTAAATTATGATATAAAATAGATTTTTAAATTGATATAATGAGATAGTATACCAATATTCCAATTATCTCAGATCAAAAGGTATTTATGGTATAGGTCAATTGGATAGCAAAGGAACATTTATGTGTAGCTAATCAAACTGAAGTAAAAGACTTACACAACAACTTCTTGAATTCACCGGTTCCTTCATAGATCATCAGCTGGTCCTGACACCCGTACTGTGCCTTTTCAGTGTTAAATTCTTCTACAAATATTGTGATAACGGAGGAGAGGTCGGCTATTATTCTCCATTCACAGCTATTGATAAATAAACAGCAAAGAATCATAACAGTGCCAAATTGTAACATGTGGCTAAAAATAAGATTTCAAAGAGTCATCTTGATTTTCAGATTACTAAAAGAAAAGCAAGCTTTATAACTGGCAATGTTACAATGCATTTCCAGCACGTTGAGACTGTGTAAAGTTGGAGTAGCCTCAAACACATCTAGCTTGGTTGCAGGCAGAAGAACCCTCAGTCTGGTAAACACAGCACTTGAGTTCCTCAAAAGGAAAAGGCTTTTTGGAATTTAGAAAGTAATACATTCATAGAAAATTGAAGATTGTGTAGTTCTCAGTTATATTTTTCAAAACGGTCATCCTTAAAAAATTAGAATTTTAGGATTTTCCATCAAATAATTGAAAAAAAAATGTTGGGGGGGGGGGGGCATGATGGATTGGGATCCACGTTTTGTTCTGTGCTTTAGCAATTGGGAACATTTGGTGAAAACCAACATAAAGGAGAAGTGGAAACGAGATTATCTCCTGAATAATTCTCAGGAGTTTTTTTAGAGCACCAACGGACCAGATATTACCAACGGGCATATTCAGAAAGGACCAATAATTAATTCAGCATTTTGACTGTGGGGGAAATACTAACTAATTTCTTATACATCCCTTCATAATAGTTCTTCCTGTCTCCAAGTATTTTAAATTACAGGTGAAACTATTTCTCACTTTAATGTTACATGATTTTTCGACCTTAGAAGGATGAAAGGTTTGGTTGCCTTCTTTCATACATCGTTGCAGATGTCTGTGATAAGTGCTTAACTCAGAGTGCTGTAGAGGCCATGGTCTAAGGCATCATGTAATTTTAGAAGCTTACCTTGTGAATATCAAACATTCACTCTTGACTGACAACAAAGGAGCAACTATCCACAGTGCTTACCAATATTTTCCAAAAGGCTAACACCCTCCACCCACAGGGAGTAGATGTATAGGGCTTCTGTACAGTTTTCAAAGTCTGGGGCTCTTTTTAAGAGAAGATAACATGCTGAGCCTTACTCCGATAAGTCCACCATGTCTTCATCTTGCTGATTTACAGGGGTCTGCCACAAGAAAACCATGTCTTCATCTAATGTCCAATCAAAAATACTACCATCCTGAACAGCTCAAAGTTTGAAATATATGTTCATGCTATGGCATCCACAATATAATTGAGGAAGGGAATTTTCTGGCTTTCTGCGATAAGCTTTACAGCTAGAATCTTTAGTGTCAAACTTCGGGTAATGTGTGCATTATAATTAAAAAAAATACATAACATAAGAACACTTTGTGACTAACACAAGGGTTTGGTAGTCCCGTTGGGTTTAGAAAAGGGTTCTTGGTGGAGATAAAGCTCAAACAGGGCACAGTGGAAGTGATTATTCAGGTGAGAAGCCTCCTGTTTATATATGCTTAGTGAGACTCAGCCTTAGGAATTGGAGTAACAGTTGTGAAGATGGGAGCAGAGTGATTAGCGTAGTAGGCAATGAGGGGAATGAACTTCGCCAGAGATGGGTATGAATTGTACTTATCCTAGTTGACGTAAACAGGATACAGAATGCCGTTATTCCCACTTGGGTCTTCTAATTTGTGGACGTAGCTGCAGCAGGTTACGAGCAGGAGCTTCTGGGTCCTATCCTTTGGACCTCATTGGCCCCTTCATTAAGCTTTTTTCACTGGTTTTAGCAAATACAATACATCTATGAAAACCTTGTTTCTTATGCCTGGGTCTGGGATGGAGGGGTACTTGGTTCCTTGTTCTTATGTCCAGACACCATCATGGTCCTGCAGTTTAAAATGACATAGTAAAACACAGGAGCTATTGTGCTTTGTGGTATTTAGTCAGTGCTTCCTATGGGTTAAGGCTTAGTATTAGTCAAAAGATTCATCTGAGCTTTGCAGTGTTCAGAAGTCTTCTGCACGGCAGGTGCGCTGGCTGTGTTCATAGATGTACTTAAAGTATTCAAATCGGGGCTTTTAAACTCTAAAATTTGCAAACAAAATCTCAATTTGTAGATTTTACACAGCGAGTCAGACTTCGATGTACTGTAGGCCTTTAGTGCAGTACCCTTCCTATACTTCCCTAGGTTCACGGGAAGGCATTCAATATTGGTGTCCTTTTTTGTGTTGAGTGCTAAGATTGCTCCTCACAATGAACTGTACTAAGATCCTGTTTTTTAAAGAAGCAAGAGTTGACTACATTTAACTTGCATTGATGTAATTAGGAGCATGTCACCTCCAGTGGAAGGCATGTGGTTTTATCAAAGTCTTGAAACTATTTGGTGCCCCATGAATAGATTTTATTTCTTGCCACATTCTTTGCTTCTAGGCAGAGATGAATAAGCATGCATCTGGGATGGCAGGTTATACTATTTATTACCCGTTCGAATAGAAAGGGTGAGAGGCACCAGAGGGTATGTACCCTATAAGCAGGATGGTTAGATTAAGCCAACTTTCTTGGCTAAAGTTTTTACGGAATGAAAAGCAAAAATTACCTAGGGAAATTGCTGCACTTCAATGTTCTCTTTTAGCTGTTTGGTTAAAATATCTCACTTTTTACTATGTTGTGGTAGATTAATGTCACTGCTGTACCCATGACTAATGTTGTATGATGGTTTGTATAAAGGTTAACATGAAATTTAAAAAAAAGCAAAAAAGGTTAACTTTTAATGTTTTCTAGTGTAGCCAGCAACCATTTCAATGGTCTAAAACGTAATTAGCAATTGAAAACGATACTGTGGCAAACCACTTACTCCATCAGTTGACTGGTTATACCTCTAATAAAATGTTTGCCGAGTCATGGAAGGCTTAGCACAAGCAATCATTCCCAGTACAGGGTATAGCATGTGATTTATTTAGGAATGTGGTAAGTATTTTATTTTTGATTAATTAAAACCATTACAACAAAAAAAAGAAAACAAATACTAGTCTAACACAATGACTAAATAAACGTATAGGGATACAGTGCATAAATTGAAATCGACAACCATTGATTACCATTTTCCAGTTAGGGATTGCAGTACTGCAGATATTTTCCCCAGTTTGATAACATTCTAAAAAATCCAAAATACAATAAGATAATCTTACAAAGCAAAAACTAAAATGCAATGTGCTAGCAGCAAATGATCAGTAATAGTTAACTGTAAAAAAGAAAACATGGAAAAACAATTTACAGAAGGTCTATAGCTGTCGTATTGCACAATCAATACTAAAGTGACTTATGCTATCATCAAGAAAGTGGACAATGCATTAAGTACAATTAGGCTAGCAGCAAATATTCAACAACAATAAGCAACGAAGAGAACAATATCACAAAAATAATATGCATACAAAGCGGAGGCTAAGGTGCAATGTGCTAGCAGCAAATGTTCCATAAAAATTAACAGTAGAAAAAAGACATAATAAAACAATTTACATAATATCTCTAACTGTCATATTGAAAAGTACTACAATGCCTATTACTATCCACAAACTGCAGATATTCAACAGCAGTAAGCAACAGAACAGAACAAAAAAAGCAGTTTCACAAATATCAAACTACAACCATTAGAACACTTGTAAGACAAAATCAGTACTAAAGTGACTTGTGCTATCAGCTAAAACGCAAGAGTTGCAATAAATCTTTAACTGGGAATGCTAAAGTGACAAGTGCAAGCAGCAAAGAAATATTATGTACTTTTTAGAATAGTCTATAATGGGTGGCGACTTTCAAAACTAAAGTACACCTACACCTTTCAATAAAAATAATAAACATAACATGCGGGACATTTTTAAGAAAATATGCTAAAAACAACATATCTAACCTGATTAAAAAGTGCCATAAAAATAATCCATCTACTCCCTAAAAACAGTGACATCTTCATTTCACAGCCTTATCAAGATTAACATTTACTTGAGGTGTTAACCTTACATAATTTCCTTTCCACTCTGAATATGAATTGAACAAATTGCTGTACAATATAGACGTTGACACCACTTAAGTAAAGTATTAATGTTGATCTACAGGTTCTAACTCCCATACCTTTAAAAATAGGTTTTAAAAATGTATTCCGTTCCTGCGACATTTTTGGCCATAATGTTACTATATGCAGCAAGGTTTCATCATACTGGCTGCAAAGCCTACAAACATTTGTTGCCCATTTAGGAGTTCCTTCTTTGGTTGGATATATTCCAAACCTTAACATACATTTCTTTTTAATTAGGGGTTTTTGATGAAAGCGTAAATAAGGTTGGACCGTTGTTTTTTCAAAAGAATTAGCAATAGACTAATAGTGAGTTTTTTTCTCAACTCATCTTCATCTAAAACTTCTGATAAAGCCACGGTTGAATTAATAAAAAATTTTATAATCCATTTTACTCCTTATTTCATCATCCAATTCAGGGCATTCGAAAGTTAGGAGACACTCAGATAAATATTCCTGCCAACTTCTGGAGTTTTCGCCTTTCGAAATCTCACACCAGCACATATTGGCCAGCGTGCCTTCATCGGTACGAGAGAATGCCAATAATGTTTTTAAGAATGTTGCTTGATGTACCAATAACTGATTCCTTAAACCATATTTCAATCTTAAATGGACACGTGAGATCTCTCTGGGAATCCTAAAAACTGATTTATATGTCCTTGCAACAATGTCCTCCCAACACTTTCACATCTCTACCCTTAAAAATTATGGACCCATAATCCAGGGAGGGAATACGTTTTGCTTTCATAACTTTTAGCAGGTGGTCATAATTAGGACATAACCACCTCTCATTTTTCGAAAAGCGAAGGCAAGTGAAGTACCTCTAGCCTCTAAGTTATCAAAATGCTGTCTATATGACAAACCAGCATCAAATGTAATTCCCAAATATTTATAGGCTTTTACACAGTGAATAGACAAACCATTGATATTAAAATCCTTTACCCCTAATTTGCCTTTCCCTATTAACATTATTTTTGTTTTTTTTGTATCAATAGCTAAGCCGTTTTGAGTCACATATATTAAATGAGTTTATTAATCTTTTTAATCCTATCCGGGTTTGGCTAAGTAAAATGGTATCATCAGCGTATTGTAGGTATTTTATTTTTTTACCCACTACAGCAAGGGAATGCGAGTTTACATCCTTAAAATGGGCAGGGAGATCAGACATAAATAAATTAACAAGACAAGGAGTGAGCACACATCCTTGTTTTAATCGACATTTGTTTCAAGGCGGCGGGTAGTAGGTCTACCATCGCCGATTTTGACCTGAACCCAGGTATTGGAATACAATAATTTAATCATTTTTAAAAGAGTTTCCGATATACCCCAATTCTTTAACTAAGTCCAAAGAATATTTTCTTGGTTGTGATTTTCTTTATTCCAAAAGGGTGTACAATCAAAACACAGGTGTTCGTGTTTTGATTGTACACCTTTTTGGAATAAAGAAAATCACAACCAAGATAACGTACGTCTTTGATTATTAGTACTGCAGTATAAGAATTGTGTGGTGCACCTTTGCGTTTATGTACTGCATTTTAGGAGATTCCGGATTACTCTTTAGCCCTGACTCGAAAAAGTCCCTATTCCCAGCAATCACCAACTGGGAGTCGACCGGCAGATTTGGTTGTTTAGTCTGCTCTGGCTTTAATTGAGCCAAAATACAAGGCCATTCAACCTGTTCATTCTTATTAGGTTGCAAAAGGATGGGACATACTAATTTTCCGATAGGCAGCTTTTGATCTTGTACAAAGGGCTGTGCTCCCTGACTGGACTGGACATTGTGAGTATGGGAGGAATTTACAGTTACATCATTTGCCATATGTTGCACTCCTTTTAAGGCTACTCCATCATCTCTAGACCAAACTAACACTATTTCCCTTGGATATTTTTGTGTATTATCTTTAAACTCTGCTAGTTCTGGATTGGAGTAATCTCGTTCTGGTTAATAACATTTTCAGTGCCCTGATAGGAGTATACATCTTGACTAGGCTTATATTGTCCTCCAAGTTTCTCTTGAATTGTTATTGTCTGTGTTTTGTTACCCACATTTAAAGTAGGCTCTACTTTTGACCCTTCGCTCCCAACTTTAATAAGTTGTTTAACCTTTTTATTAACTTGAGGGACAGACGAAGGTCTAAAAATTGGAAAGAGCCACGGGACTAGAGTTGGTGATTGAGCCGCCCTTATTTACTACCCCAGTCGGTATTTTTTTGTCTTGGGCTGTCTTGTTATGTGCCTTTCTTAACCTTTTCCTTGCCCTTTTTGATAAAACTTCGGGTACTACCATTACTTCCGAGGCCTCACTCACTATTGAGCAATTCTTATTTAACTTCTGGTTTATCTTAGATTTAGGGCCGTGAGGAGTCTCCAAAGGAACACAGATGTTACCCGCTACTGTTTGGGAGGCTGTATTTTTATTACTGGCAACCCTCGAAGGGGAAAGTTTTGAGGCTAGAGGATTTTTTTTCAACGTTTCCAGTGTTTATTAAATCATCACTCCCCTCGACTTTCCTACCAGATAATAATTTTACTTCGTGGACCATAGAACTAACGATTGATGGCAGGTCAGAGATTTTATCAATCAGTTCAGCACAAGTGCAAGGTATTAACTGATTCTCTTTATCATCTTGAACTTTAGAAATCAACTTAGTTAGTTGAAGAAGCTTTGCGTCAATTCCTCCAACATGTGTTGCTAAGGTATTTTCAAATATCCACTTGAATATCTAATTTATCAGAGTGGAAATTGAGGGCCTTTGTTATAGAATCGATAGTATTAAGCAAACAATCCCATACTCCACTCTTATGGTTATTAACATTATTTTCCAGGGCATCTGATTTTGCCTGAAAATGTCCGGCAAATTTTTTTAACAGGGATAAATCTGCGGAGTTAAGATTTACATTGCTCATTAATATCAACCTTAAGGTTATTACACCTACTAGCTATAACTGGAATCAAAACTGACTTGTTAATACAGAAACTATTATCCAAGATTATACTGGATTGATTAGAAATACAAGGATGTTCATCCCCAATTTGGGGAGGATGATCAATCGGACTTAACACTAACTCATCCCCACCTCCTTTATTGATCGATTTAACAGCATTGTGATCAGACACTATGTCCACGTCACTCACATTATGATTTGAACCTGAAGACATATCAATTACTGAACAAACAGCTATTACATTCTCTATAGATCCTTTGTTCAATTCTTCAATTACCGAACTTTGTAAGACCTCCTCCAGGAGTAGCCCAGTCGGCTGGATCACCCTATTTTGCTGATGAATTTGTGCTTGCATCTGCAGTCTTCCAGGGTGCACCAATAGTTTTTCCGTCGGGTTAGGAGCTGAGTCTTGTGAGTCATTGACTGTCTTTAAAGGCTTCTCCTTTTCCTTAGAGCTGATCACATCATACTCCTTCAATTGACCTGGGATAAATTTGGGATCTTTCAGAGAAGGAGAGTGGCCAGAAATTACGATCCCATCTGGGTAATCCGTCTCATCACAGGGCCTTGCTACCGCTGAGTCAATTTCAAAATCGGCATTTTCACAGAGCTGAGCACTATTCTGACACGGAGACGGTGATGGATCAGAAAATGATGATGTTCAACCACCGGCATTAGAATTGCAATTTTTAATTGGATTTCTATTTTGCCTTTGAGTTAGACTGTGATGATATTTAACGAAAAAGCTCTTAATCGACGGCTGGGCATCGATATTAATCTTTTGCGTCTTCCCTGGGTTAATGGGGGTTAAAGATGGTGAACACAACTCAGCTGGCTCAGACAAGCTTTCCCTTGATAAAGCTGCCCCTCAGTTTTTCCTTCTGACTTTACCTGTGACCCCACTTTGGGTAATGCGTCAGACTTATGTTTTTTTTTTTTTACATTCGGCATAGCGCCACGTTGACGGACAGATCTCATCCTCTACTGGCTTGGAGGTGGCAAGGGGGCCGGAGAGTGCCTGGAGGAAGAGGGGCTTTTCCTACTCCGGTCCGCTCCTACTCCTTATCCTGCTCCTGCCCCATTTTAAAAAACCTAACCACCTACAATGCTCGCAGGTCACTCAACACAAAGCACTGTGTACTTTCAGCAGCTCCCTCTCGTCAGGTAATCTCCACGGCTTCAGTTGTATTTTTTTTTATCAAGGGATACCGTTAAAAAACAAAGCAGTGGTATCAGTGTTAGGCAGTAGCAATGTCCGCCGTCTCCCAAACTAGGCTCACTATTTTTTGGCAGGGAAAAGTTACTTCAATACTTCAGTGCAGCTTCAGCAAGCCTAGCTAAGGCAGTAAAAAAAAAACTGCTCCAACAGCGATTCCTTCGTCAACACAATGCTTTTACCTCCAAACTGCCACCCCGCTTTCCCCACCTCTGCCTTCTTTCACCACGGCAGCTCCTGCAGGTGCGAGAGCGGCTACGGCAAATGCAGCTTCTCACTTCACTCCGCTTACTCAGCTGACTTTAGCTACCTTTAGCTACCTTTGGCTGCAGCTTCACACAGCTTCACACAGACCTCTCCAGCCACCTCCAAAACCGCCCGTCGCCTTCTCTTTCCCTTTCCACGGCAGCCCAAACTCGGGCACGGGCTCCAGTTGCGGCTCTGGTTCCCGGTCCAGTCCGGCTTAATTGCAGGCTTCCCACCGTGACCGTAGTACTCGGCTCGGCTCAGCAGCGGCTCCGGTTTTCTGCCTCCACCGCAATCTGAGATACGGGCAGGATGCCCCGGTTACTTACCGGTAATCTTCATTACTCCGAGTATAGTCTTCCTCGCCACATGACTTACATAGTGAGCTTCAGCTCCACACCAGATCCCTCCAAAGCAAAAAGTTAGCCTCCCATGCCTCCCATCCCTTCCCAAGATGGCCAAGCCATTACCACCTGACCTCTATAAGAGGCGGGCCGGCCCAACCATCAGCCTGAAACCACCAAGCATAAACATGAAGCCGAGAGCCAGACAGGGAGGGAGGGATGGGAACTCATGTGGCGAGGAAGACTATACTCGGAGTAATGAAGATTACTGGTAAGTAACCGGGGCATTACCTCCTCGTTAGTCTTCCTCGCCACATGACTTACATAGTGAGCAAATACCAAAGCCAAGCGGCTTCATGGAAACTCACAAGAAACCAACAGGCCAGAAGGGGATGACCACGAAAGAGTGCAAACCCAACATACCAGAACGAGTGGAAGGACCACCCAGGAGAGAGGCAACCACGAGTAGGAGAACCAACCCGGGACCGAAGACACCGGGAAGGCCGAAAAACAAACCGGACCCCAGAGACACCAAGTGCCGCCAGGAAAACCGCCCCAACAGAAGGAAGGCAGAGATAGGCACAGGACTGGACCGCACGGAGCCAAAAAGGGCAACAGCAACCAGGGCCAGAACAGAAAGTGCAGGCCCGACCAACACACCAGGGCAGCCCAACAGGCAGCACAAAGCGAGAGGGGAGCAAAAGGCCAAAGAGAGGAACCAAACGAACAGAGGGCAACCCCACCACAGAGACCCAACAAAAAGAATCACTAGCAGAAAAAGACAACCAGTCCGTCCAACACAGCAACACCGCAAGGGCGTCCACAAGAGCCGAACCAGAAAAACTGGGAAGCGGCACCAGAGCCATCCAACAGAGAGACAAGAGCCGGAAAAATGGAGCCGAAAAGAAACAGAAGGGGGACAAACCCCCGTCACACAAAGGACCCCCGGAAGGGACCGCGACACCAAGGAGAGAATCCAGGTAGGCACCAGGGAAAACGAACCCAGGAAGGAGCTGGAAACGACACCGAAGAGACCCGGAGGAGAACCAACCGGTCAAAGGAGAAAATCTGAAAAACCACAGGCCCGCCCACGGCCAGAAGGGAGGAGAAGAGGCAGAAAATAGCCAACCGGCCAGGAACGGAAACACCCCGCAAAGGGACCAAGCAAACCGACCCAGGAAGAAACCCAAGAGGGAGCGAGCCACCGAAGAGAGTGCCCAGGCGGTCAAACAGACAGCCATCCCACAACCAGGCCCAGCCCAGCGAGACAAGGAAGAATCCACTGGTACAGGAGCGCGGCAGTAACGCACCAAAGGCGAGAAGAAAAGAAGGGCAGGGCGAAGAACATTCAAAGTGCCTGAAAACCCCACCAGCCAATTATGCAGATGAATGTGAGTCTCAACTTACAAAGTACAGGGAGGACCCATCGACGACCCCACACTGGTAATCCAGCAGACACTCATAATTGAGAAGCCATTCCCACATAGCCGGCACAAGCCTGTCGAGATCAAGGCAAGAAACCCAGGGAGCCACCAGAGCCAACAGGACCCCGGACCCCAAACCAGATACAAAAACCAGCAAGGGAAAAAGAAGGCAGGGGCAGGACACAAAACCCGCACCCCAAGAGGCAAAACAAGGAACAAGAACAGCAGGGCCCAAGCCAACCACCGCCGAAGCAGAGGGAGAAGCACACAGGGGAGGACCACCAACCGGAGGAAGCGCAAAGCAGGAAGGCCAGACGAGAAGGCCGAAGAGCCAAAACCTGAGACCCAAAGGAAGCAGACAGGACCAGACGGACCCAGGAGACGCCCGAACCAGGCACCAAAAATGGTCCGATGAGAACAAGAGCGTACAGGGCCAGAAAAGGCCGGAGCCAAAAAACGACCCAGGCAAAGACAGCACCAACGTGTCAAAAACCAACACGGGCGAACCCAGCACACACCCCGGAACACGAGGCTGGGGACAAACCCACCAAAAAAAGGCAACCAACAAGCCCCAGCAGGGCAGGGGAACACCCCAGAAAAGCTAAGGACCCTCAAACAGAAGCCAGATGGGAAAAAACGCCCACAGGGAAACCCACCGACCCAGCACAGACCGGGAACCCAAGCATGCTCCCAGGAAGGCAACACCAACACACGGGAAGGAGGAACTCAGCCGCACCAGGAAACAGAGCGGGAAGGGCCGGGGACAAAAAGAACGAAGGAAGGGCCAGAACAAAACATGACCCGAGGAAGGCCCCACCAAAGCAGCTCAACACAGAACGCCCAGCCAGAGAGGGGCACCGAACCCCTGCACCAAAGGAAGAACAGGCACTGAGGCGAGACCAACAGGACCATGGAATCCTGAGCCCAAGACCCGCCGAGGCTGGGCATCGAACCCCGGACCCGGGCTAGACACCAGCATCAGGGCCTGACGCACCAAACACTGAGTCACACACCGCACAGCAGAGCACCAGAAGAGCCAGCCGCACGGACAGGAGCCGGGGAGCCCAAGAAACGACAAACGGAGCAGGCAGGCAGAGGGCAGAAGCCAAGGAACCGAGCCACCCAGGAAGAGAGGGGAGGCGACAGAAGGTACCGAAAAAAGGGGTGCAGGAGCCGCCCGTCAAGACCGCGAGCCAGCCAGGAGAGTCAGAAACGACACACTAGGAGCCCCACAGGTGCAGCCAAGGAACAGACCGGGACAGCACAACAACGGCGGGAACAGGAGGCCACACGATGAAAAGGACCACAGGTCCAAAACCCAAAAGGGAAGAAGGAGACAGGGACAACACAGCAACAAAGAAGCCGAGGCCCTGCAACCCAACGCCACACGAGCAAACATGCAATCAGTGCAAACACAGGAGCAGAAAACAACCCCAGAAAACACAAATCCGTAGTAAGTGGAAAGCGCACGAGCACCACCACGGGCAACCAGGCCCATAACAACAGAAGACAGATGTGACTTCACACAAGGGCACTCACCACACCAACCAAAGATGGAAGAAGGGCAGTACGCAGTGGCACAGACCAGTGACCCAGGGGGCCAACACAGGCACCAACAGCAGAAGCACCAGTCCAATTGAGCCACCAAACCCGACCCGAAGGACCGAACGTGGCTGCACCCGCAAAGTGCCAAATAACAGACAAGGACTGCGCCACAGAGGCCCAAGGTACCCCACTGAGCAACAGCACCATGGCAGCCACAAACACCCCAACAACGGGGCAACAAGGCCGCGGACAGAAGGAAATCGCCTGAACCAGAGCCAAGGGCATTCGAGACAAGGGGCTAACAGGAAGGACCAAGAGAGCGAGCCCAAATGCAGCGCCGCAGGCTAAACAGCAAGCCAGACCACACAGCCCCCGAAAAATCGACCCTGGAAAGAAGACAGGTCCATGCAACAAAAGGGCAAAGGAACAACATAAACCAAAACAAACAGCAAAGTCCACAGCCACAAGCGAGGACACATAGCCATGAATGTCTGGACTACGGCAACGCTCTCTACGCCGGAACCACCGCCAAGCTCCAGAAGAGACTCCAGCGAATCCAGAACGCTTCAGCAAGACTCATTCTCGACATCCCCAGACGAAGCCACATCTCCAGACACCTGAGACCTGCACTGGCTCCCGGTCAACAAGAGAATCACCTTCCGCCTCCTCACCCACGCACACAAAGCCCTGCACAACCAAGGCCCGAGATACCTCAAGAACCGCCTCAACTTCTACGCTCCCACACGCCACCTTCGATCGACCAGCCACGCCCTCGCCGCCGTCCCCCGCAGCCGAAGAGCCACAACAGGAGGAAGATCCTCCTCCCACCTGGCCGCCAAGACTTGGAACTCCCTCCCGACCCACCTCCGCCTGACCCAAGACCACCTCGCCTTCAGGAAGCAGCTCAAGACCTGGCTGTTCGAGCAGTAGCGGACCGCCCCCTCCCCAAGCGCCTTGAGACCCTCCGGGTGAGTAGTGCGCTATATAAATGCTATGATTGATTGATTGATTGAAAGCAAGAGGCCAAGAGCACAGAAGGAACGAGCCCAAGACCCGCCGAGGCGGGGAAAAAACCCCGGGTCCGGGTTAGCCCACAGTAACAGGGACTGCCGCTCGAACCCTCGAGCCACACCTCTCCGGAAAAAAAGACAGAATGAACAAGACTATGAAACCCACGTCAAAGAAGTAGATGACAAAAGGGCTGTAACGAGGTCACGGAACACTTCATGAAACGCGTGACATCCATGCGCAGGGGCCAAGATAATCTCCGAATCGTTCTAATTGAAGTATATGTGCTGCCGAAGCGAGCACTGAAGAAGAAAACAACAACCGAACTACCCACACACTGGAGCCCGAAAAGAGGATGGAAAACAAACCCCTGCACACCAACCAAGCCGTCCGAACAGGGACTCGAACCCTGGGCCCCCAGATCAAAAACCCGATGCTCCACCGTGCAGACTCCACACACAGTCACCCGCAGGGCCGGAAACCCCAAAACGGACAAGCACGCCCCTAACCGGAGGAAGAGAAGGAAGACGGGGAATCAGCAGAGCCGCGCAGCCGCACATAGCCACGGAGGAGCAGAGAGCCAGCCAGGAGGCCGCGGCCACGCCCCCCGGAGGCAGAGCCAGAAAACGCGAGGACAAGCGGCACCCCGCCCCCTAGAAGCCCGGACCGTGCGCGGGAAACGGGAAGAAGCGAGCCGCACCGGCAACGCAACCGCCGGAAAGCACGAACAAGGAGCAGCACCACAGCCGCCCGCCAGCCCCAACGGAGTGAGAGCGCAGGGAGCACCGACCAAGCACCATGAAACGGTGAGTGTGCCAGGGGTCCGCAGGGGCAATGGGGGCGCAGCCGCGGCGCGGAGGACAAACCGCCGGGCACCCAGCCAATCCTGCCAATAGCCACACACACACAGGGGCCAAGAGAAAAACACCGGGGAGCTGCAACAGAGGGACAGACAGCGCCGTAGGACAGCAGCCGCAGCACAAGAAAGCAAAACGTGACAAAGGCATGCCCATTTCAAAACAGGAGCACAACGCACAAACAAAAAGCCAACCGTGCGTTCCGAGGAAGCCCGTGCCACAGAGGGACAAGAAATACAGAAAAAAACTGTAAGAGAACACAGACTAACGGAAGACTGAGAGCAGGTCCGTGTAGACATGGAACAAACAGGTCAACAGTAAAGACCATCGCAGCACCATAAACTCACCCCCACGAAGTGAGCCAGGACAGGATAACGCGAGGCGCAGGATAAATGGGAGCAGAATAACAGAGCCCCAGACCACTGCGCCCGCCCCCCCCTATTGACCCTTGGCCCGCTAAGGCAGAGCCTAACCAGCCCCAAAAGAGTCGGGGGGAATGAAGGGGAGAGGTCCAAAAAGCCCCAGAGTCCGCTAGAGCAGGACCTCCAACCCGAGACCCAGGCACCAGCTAGCGCAGGCACCACTTACCTGAAGATGCATCTGGAGGGAAATGACGCGCAGAACAAAAAAACAGGCTGATGGTTGGGCCGGCCCGCCTCTTATAGAGGTCAGGTGGTAATGGGTCGGCCATCTTGGGAAGGCATGGGAGGCTAACTTTTTGCTTTGGAGGGTTCTGGTGTGGAGCTGAAGCTCACTATGTAAGTCATGTGGCGAGGAAGACTAACGAGGAGGTAATTATGGTTTACCAGGCAATGGCAGGGGTAGAGATAAGGGCTGGGCTGTGCTGGGCTGGGCTGGGCCAGGAAAATAACCAAGAAACGGGCTTCTTACGGGGCTTCTTGCGAGCCTCTTACATGCTGCACGGCTGCCCTCAAACACGACCGTTACTCTGCAGGCCAGTTTCCCGCTCCTCAATCCTCGTCCTTTGCTATGGCACCTGGTGCAGCTTGCCGGTGTGGCTTGCGGTGCGGTATTTCCAAGTTAGCAGTTTTCGCGGTTTTCCTGCTCCCGCCGCACCGCTGCTGCTTCTGCTCACTCTGCAAAACCCGTACTGGATACCGTACTCGCAAGCAGTATTTAGGAATGTGGTAAATATGCCATTCTAACAAGAGCGAAGGACTGTTTGTGGAGTATACTTTCAGGAGTTGGTTAGTCTGGTTGGAAGATTTGAAAACATGATTTATTCAGTTTAATATTTTGTGGTGCAACACATATGGCTGTGGTTTCAGCGTTTGAGAAAAGAGAAGGCAATAGATGGCCCTTGCAACATGGAAATGAGATTTCAGATAACGCAAAAGTCTGAAATAGTCTCAATGGAATTAGAGAGTTTTCAGGTTGAGCGTGAAAAAGCATTCTATTAAAATGTAAAATTAATATAGTAATGCCCTTGTGCAATGTTAATGTGCAAATTATTTTGAACTGAGAAGACATTAAAATATGCAAATAAGTAGTACCTAGTTATATCTATTAGTATTACGCCTTGAAATTTTAAAGCAAGCATCATTATTTCAGCAGCAAAGCTAAATATGCTGGGACACGCACACATGTTTAATAGTTGTCCTTAACCTGACTTTTTTTTAAAGCCTACACTACATTGTATTAAAGAAGGTACTTGATTAATAACATTTTGAAATGTTTGGCTAAAAACACATCGTCATTGAATAGAAGGACTTCATATTGTTTCATTCTCTAAATACAATGCATGAATAGAGAATGTTAATAGCTTAAGATATCTCTTCTATGATTTATATTGAGGAAATGTGGTGCTAAATGAGATTTGTTGCAACAAATGTTTCGATTTCACATAAAGCTACTGTTTAGGCTAACATACAATTTATATTATTAGAAGGTTAGAACGTGCTCGTATCCATGGGAAAAGAAGTCAAAGAATCAAAAGGCCTCAGACGCAACCATAGTTTAAAAATATTGTTTCATACTTCAAAGTAATTCTTTGTAATGCTTATTGAGATGGAACGTGAGAAAGAGCGTGACTAGACTGTTCTCAAGAAGACTCAAAAGCCTATTGTCAAAAGGAAGGAGAAGATACAGAACTAACAGCAACATTTTGTTCAGCTGTTAATATTAATGCATGTTCCTAGAGTAGGTTAAAGCTTTCCCAGATACTTTTGACCACACTTTGCCGTGCTTTTCCCTGATGCTTTTCCAGACCCAGACTATTTGTCCACACTGAAAGTGAATGTTAACAGCTTTATGCTGAAAGTGGGTTTGTAATCCTACCTGACGCGTTTGCTGATTGCAGTTGTGTTATATTCCATACAGGTTCCCTATATAGGCGCAGTTAACACTGCAACCTTTCACCTATATCCTTCCCTACATTACATACATAACGGTTCTTAGGGACTGACCTTTTACCTAGATAAGACACTGCATTCAGAACGTAGAGTTCCCCCCCCAGCCCTCCCCCGTCCCCCCCGGAGTTCAAAACTCAAATTATGCATGAGGATTCTTGGAAGCACAGCAGGACGAACATCTCTTTTTTCATATCTATGTATTAAGTTCAAGCCCGACGTCATCCTTTAGGCCGACACGGTAACATAGCACGGTAGGCCCCCTGGGGAGACCTGTGGGTATATATACATCAGGTCTTGCTTAGACAGAGACCGTGACTTCCCAACTGACACACTGACCAGAGACGCTGAGGTTCCTGCATGCAGACGCTCCAGCTCGCAGTGGTCTAACATCCCTTACGGGGTGTCCAACTCGAGACCAGGACAGGGTCCCATATTCTTTCCTTTCTCAGGTACTGGGGTTAACTAGACCTTCAACATCAGTGTATTTTTTTTATTTATTTTTTGTTTTAATATCTTTATTGCATTTTTGAATTTTGTAACAGTCTGAGATCGTCCGAGGTATCATACATACACATACGGACCAACATCGTAAAAGAGTACATATAGCTGAGGTGCATATCAGAAGCATGGTTACAAAACATGTGTATGTACTATGCTAGTAAACAGTTGCATGCTACTCTCTTCCCGCACTGCATCATTCCTGTCTCTTATTTACAGATCACGTGGAATGAGCAGAAGTAAATCACATGGGGGCTGTGAATGCATGTCCGCATCGGTACACAACTAGGAAATCTGCAAAATGTGTCAAGAATACATATATAGTCTGGTTCACTAAACTAATAACTTGCTGAACTACTATCGAAAAACATAATACGACTGGGCATGGATTTGTGCGTCTCGTACATTATATTATGTTGGCTCGCCAGGGTGGCACTATGACTCGTGCAGGTAGTGAGGAACTTGGCATACTAGATAGCTAGTGGAGGACTAGGGGAGATTTCCAACAGCGGGTTCAGGCCATGGACATGCTTCGCTATAGGTCACAATACTAATAACGGATGCTGCATGTCCATTGACTTTGGGCTTCCAGTGCTCAAATTAGGTACTGTTGGATGGGGGCACTGTAGTCCTCATTGTTGTTCCTGTGCGTGAATGTTGTGAGTATGGTGTCCCAATGTTGCGTTATCGGATACTTGCGGAGCCCTGCTGTTTCCTCCCTGTGCAGTGTTGTGCATTCTGCCTGTGCCCATATACTGAGTGATCTCCCCCAGCTGACTATTTCTGGGAGGGCATTGTGCTTCCACCTGTTCGTCATTAATCGGTTCGCTACTATCAGACCCAGATCTCGAAATCGAGACGGACTATTTTTCTTGGCCCTGGCATATATATAGTTATCGCGTGCCAGCAGAGTTGTAGGAAGGTGCAAGACCAGAGCATGTGTAACAGGTTCACGTTAAGCTGCTGAAATCGTGGACACGCGGAGGTGGCAATGATCAAATATCTATTCATATATGTTTGTATAAGCTTAAATTTGGAACTTCTCGGTATAGACGAGAAGCTGGCAAGGACAGCACTCCATTCCTTCTCCGTCCACGGTTGTCCTCTATCCGTTTCCCAACGTGTGTGAAGACTCAGCATGGGTTTCAGTGTATGTGTAAGCAGAGCTGATGGGGTTGACTAGACCTTAGAGGGATTCTTGGCATAACACCTACACAGATGCTAGGTACATCTAGTTAGGGAGGCATTGTAGGAGTACGCACTTTCTTATGTGTTTTATGTACCTGTATATTTCCATGATGTCTGCAAAATGGTAAAACTGTACCATCCCTTTACTTTCGTAGTACTGCTAATCATAAATCTCTGCTGTCTAATGGTCGTTACAGCACATCTATTTTACACTAGAATAACAACTGTTAAATAAATCCTTATTGAAACGCCCAGACTATTCTGTATATCTGAGACAAACTATGGGGTCAATTAAGATGGCAGACGGACAAAGTCCGTCCGCCATCCTGTCGGGGGTTGGAACCGTCCACCACAGGGGCGAAGGTCCCGTGCCTCGAATTATGATGCACCCGCCACAGTGGCGGGTGCATCCCCCATTTTTAACATTGTGGCGGGCGGTGCTGAAAGCACCTCCCGCCGCAATGCTAAAAATGCATGTTGTGCGTTTCAAAGCACAACGTGACAGACACCGCGCGGTGCCTGACATGTTGTATTTTGAAACGCAGGGGGGTACCATAGGTACCCCTCATGTGCACCCCTCCACCCAACAACGGGCCCCCAAAGCAAAGACCGTATGCCTTTTCGTGGCGGCATTGCCGCCACGGAAAGGCATTGCCCACAGCACATCCTAATATGGCTGGCAGTGTCTGATAGATACCGCCACCATATTAGAGCTTTTCCACTGTGGTCGCAAGGCGACCGCGGGTGGAAAAGCATCGGATGGTCTTCCCATCCGCCGCGGTCCCTCCGCCATTGTAAAATGGTGGGGGGAAATAAGTGGCGGACGGGCACGGATGGCGGACGGATCGCCACCGCCTGCATGGCGGTGGTGATCCGTCCGCCATCCTAATCGGCCCCTAAGTGAGCACGAGTGACTGAGCGAAAAGAAGTACATTTTTTCCACAATCCTGGGGGATCAGGGTTATCAGGTTCTAATGTTGCCAGAAACTATTCTCTCCCTGATAAGAGATTCTAGTGGCACTGTAAGCTAGCTTATGCAAACAGTGGGGGTGCTCGGAACGAGTCTGCCACCAAACCCAGAGTTTGTTAGCTGAACGCACAGATCCTCTATATGATCTTTTAAACTACACAACAGTTGCTACGGTGTGATTATTTTCTTTATGTGAACCTCTTTATGAGAAGCTCCACTGATATTTGATTAAATTGAATTTGAGCTTCATGCTCACTCTTGGCTTTTCAACTTGAACTCTTAATGGGTTCCTGCTACCACCCATTAACACCCCAGTCATTGAAATAGGGATTCCTTTCTTTACAGAACACGCTGTATTGCATATTTGATGATTTTCTCTAATCAATATTTTTTACTACCAATTCTGTAATTCGATTGCTGTCCTTTTGACTAATTGAATAACAATAAAGAAATCTTACTAAACCTCTTAATGAAAATAAAACCCTAAAAATAATCAAAACCCACATTATTGACTGAACGTAGAAATAGTATTGTAATTATTGACTGATGTATAGCTCCTGATCTTCTCATATACAATGGTAAAGGTCTGGAGCATAGCAGTGAAAGGAAACTCACACAAGTAACAGCGGGGAGATCTACCATGTTTGGTGTGAGATAGAGATGTTTAACCATTTTAATTAAATTGATTCCTGTAACAGTCATACTTCCTCTGGCAATCAGGGTGTGTTTATCCAATATCTAAACATATTCACTCCTAACTTTAGATTTTTGGGAAATGGGCTATCAGGAAAACAGTAGACACCGATCTTTAATTTGGCCTGAAGCTATAAGGGAGATCTGCTTAGCCTACAACACATTTGTGGAAGTAACTGGCAGCAAGTTGAGGGTGATCAATGAAGGACAGATGTGTAATTACATTCTAGGTTGAAAAAAGTCTCTTGCCAATTTATTTATGATTAGCTGAAATGTATTAGGTGAACCAGAGGAGCAGTAACTGTAGATGTTTTTCATAACCAAACACCAAGTAGAGCATTCCATGTAGCAGATTCTATACATTAACTAGTTACCTACAAAGTTTGTGGAGGTTTATATAGGTGGTTCTCAGTAAAAGCTTTAGTCACAAACAGAAAAGGGTACCTACAACCTTCAGAGAAAAGGAAAATCTATGCTTGCCACCCTTGGGACGAGCTTTAAACAGGGTCCAAGCATTCTGCACTTTGTGTGATTACAAGTTAGTTTGTGCCATAGTGCTAGAGAAAAGTTGTGCTAGATCTTGCACATGAAAAGCACTTTAAACATACTTTCATATTATCAGCACGCGAAACAGGCTGTCTAGGTTTGAGATTTTTATGAAGAAAAATGAATTAGGTTATTCATTGACGACTTGTCAGCAAGGCCCCAATTGCGCCAAGAGTGAGGCCTAATGTGTTTTAAAGTGCATGTTAAAAGTATTATTGCACACTTAGATAAACACCTTCAAAAGACTGCTCTTTCTAAAGTGGCAATGACCAGAAATGCATATTTCAATTCATGTGCCTTATCCAGTCATTCTCCTTGGACTTGCCCACAGGTCTATGCACTTGATAGTCTTCAAATCTGAATATACATTTATTTTTCATACATCCCTGATGTCAGCCGACATCTATCTATCTATCTATATATTCCAACAAAATCCCCACTCATTTGGCAGAAATCATCCAGCCCTCCATGGGGCAATTTCACTCATTTTTTTATTTTATTTACAGTGATGGCATCTACTCATTTCGGCAGCGCCACACTGCCTTGTTCATGATGCAAAATGCAATTGTTACCCATTAAAATATCTTTTTACAAATCATCAACATTGACAAATGACAAACCTCCTTCGGCACAACACAGTTTGCCATATCGTTATTGTGAGTGTATAAAGTGCTAGTGCTCAACTTCATCCGCCACTTTATATAATATTGAAAGTGCTAGTGCTTTATTAATAATACAGTACCATCATTCCAAAAAGTGCTAGTGCTTTAATATATAGGAGAGAGTTCCTTTTCCTGCTCTCTATATGCCCTTCAACAGTACTAGACTAATTTAAAGTGCAAATGCTTCAGTATATATAAAAAGTCATATACTTCATGATACACTATTAACAATGAGGAACATTTCTTTCCTTCCTCTCAACTCATATGCATGCGTCAAGTACTCCAAGCATGGTAATGTATGTTAAATATAAAGTGCTCAAATCTTACGTGCCAATGCCCTTCATTCCTCTTCCTCTACTATACAAGCATAAAAAAATATGGTTCTTGAAAGTGCAAACTCAACAGTTCTCAGTATAGGCAAGGATATTGATCTTCATCCACATTTAACCCATGAGGTTCCATGCTATCGAACTCCAACATATAATAGGTCTCCAATTTACGGAGTTCCTTCTCCCTATTCCCCCCTCTCCTCTTTCTGGGGATTTCAGCTAGACAACTGTACTGCATGAATATAGGGTTGCTTTGATGATGAATTTCAAAATACCTAGCAATCGGATATGTCTTATCTTGGCTAGTAATTGCTCTCCGATGTTGAAGAATTCTTTTATATGCAGGTAAGGTGGTGCTCCCTACATAGATTTTTCCGCAAGGACATTTCAGCATATAGATTAGGCCTGGGGGGTGAACTTCGCTCTGTTTGCAGAGTTTTCGAAAACTCTGCTTTGCGATGTGCAGCAGATTGTTTTCCCTGCTCGCGATCGCGAGCGGTAAGTTTGCGAGCACGAGCTGCCGCTCGGGTAGAATTTCGACCCAAGCAGCAGGAATACCAGCAAAAACTGCAGTTCGCACTGCACTCCGCCACTCACTGAACTTTGTGGAGTTTTTTTGTAACTTCGCGGAATTCCACGGAACGAAACTCTGCGAACTACGCCCAGGCCTGATATAGATCACAAAGCTAGATCTACATGTTAAAAAGCCATATATTACAATGGTTTTATTAAAAGATGTTTTAAGTGTCTTAAGATTTAAGACACTTTTAACTCATATCACTCTCACTTGCACACTATACAAAACAAACCAGCTCTGCAGTAATTCTGGCATTGAAGCACACCGGGAAGGTACTCGACCTTCCTGGTGGGGCCCGAAGATGAAGCATGTCACCAACTAGGTTTATGAGTGAGGGCTTTCTAAAGAATCAAATCTGATTCTTCTTGCTTGCTCTGCTCTTCTTCTAAGGCGGCTCACTCTTTTGTTGTTTGGATATATTGCCTGGGGGGCTAAGAGTGCTCCTTAAAAAATCCCATTCGTGTTGTTTAGTGACATTAAGCAACGCACTGCTGTGAGAGCTGTAAGGAGGCTTTTGAATCAGAGAGGCCTTCTCTTTTTCCCTATCTCCCCACATCTTGTGTTCCTACATACACATTGAAAAACCTGGGTCTCTCCTACATGGACTCAGAGGTGGATGCCATCCTAGCTGGTCCATCCAGGTTTGCAGATCTGACCATCACGCAAGCAATTACACATACTAGTGAGTGGGAAAAGTTGTCAGAACAGAAGAGTAACAATTAGGACAATTTTACATGGGACCATTCTTACTGAATACCTCCACACCCACACAGCAACTAGAAGGGCTCCTAGTAACAAATGCACCTTGTATCTTTCTAGAAGATGCAGTAGTCAGAAAAGAGTGAGCAATGATCGCATGGCATTGTACACGCGATTGGCTGATCTTAATCATCAAAACAGCCATTAGACTGTCAGAAGCCTTGATGGTTGGGATCCAACAAATCGAAAACCACTGCAAGACCACCCTGACAGGATTTAAGAAAAAACTAGAGGAAATAAACAAAGACATAGGTGAATATAAAGACGGCCTAACCCAGTCCAAAGTGACCAAATTTCAGAAGGACTTGGAGATTTGCCTTCAATAAGGTTTACCCCTATGCTGACCCTGCCTACACACCTCCTACTAGGAACAATCCCAACTCCGACCTCTCTGATAACAGTGGGTCTACAAATAGTGGGCCTAGCAACGGCAGCTTCAGAAATAGACAAAGAGGCGGGACAAGAGGGACACAGAGAAATAACTATACCCAATCCATGTGGCCACATTTTCCGGCACCAGGACCGGGATTGCGCCCCATGCACTACCCGCAATCCAGCTTCCCCTACATGGGCTGGAACCCAAACTTTATGCCAGCCTAGCCATTAAATCAGAACTCTTATCGCCCTCCTTTTTTAGAGTGGCCGCAGAGGCAGGAGAAGAGGGCATAACCAAGTGTGGTGGGAACAAGAGGACCCAGTGGGCAACCACACACGAAGCAAATCTCAGGACCAACAGGCGAGCACGAGCGCCAGGAGAGTTTAAAAACCACTCTCTCTAATGTTATCCTGTCCCCCGTAGAAAAACAGGTCCTAGAGAAGGGTCTGGGTTTCGTTCCCTCGGCACGTCTAGATAAGTTCAAATTGCATTGTGAGCTAGCGGAATTCTTCCGTAAACTCAAACTGAAGGCTTTCTTCAAGGGAAGAGAAGACAATGAACCACATGAGAGCCCAATCAACACAGGGCTGAGACTGAAGTCATCTTTCCAACCTCCCCCATATTGGTCCCTGCTGAAATCACAGCCTTTGAATAGGTGGTCTACCATGATAGAGAAATTTGAAGAGGGTAACAAGTACAAGAATCTGAGTCAAAAATAATTCCTGGCACTTCAAGGTTTGCAATCCAATACCGCAATCACCATAAAGCCAGCTGACAAGGGCGGAGCCGTGGTGATTCAGAACGCCAGGGACTATGAATTGGTCCAACATCTTCTTGACGACAGAAGGTACTACACGCCCTCACCAGTGACTTTTTATCAGAACTCAAGACAGAAATTACGACTTTGATAAAGGAAGCAGAGGAGAACGGCTATATCACCAGGAAAGAGGCAGTCTTCTTGAGCGAAGGGGACGGTATCATACCTTATTTCTATACGTTGCCCAAAACGCATAAGAACAAGACACCCCTACCGGGACTACCCGATTTTGTCGGGGGATCAGCTTAATTCTTGAGCCTTTGTCACGATTCTGTGACTTCTTTCTAAAACCGCTTGTGCAGCAAACACCAACTTATCTCAAAGATAGCAAAAGTCTTCTACACCTCCTAGAAGACATGATCATTGAGGTGTCATCTACTATACTAGTAACCCTCGACAATGACAGTCTTTACACCAGCATTACCTAGGACGATACCATAAAAGTCCTGGGTGAAGCACTGGGCGAGATTGTTTGGGAATACCAGACTCCAAAAGATTTCATCTTGAAGTGTGCCACCATGGCACTCAAACAGAATTACTTTGAATATAAAGGCACCCTTTTCCTCCAAACAACTGGAACTTCGATGG
This sequence comes from Lissotriton vulgaris, assembly GCF_964263255.1. Classification (NCBI taxonomy): domain Eukaryota; kingdom Metazoa; phylum Chordata; class Amphibia; order Caudata; family Salamandridae; genus Lissotriton; species Lissotriton vulgaris. Next base: position 46,745,346 of record NC_141686.1, on the reverse strand, counting down.
GCAGCACTTTTGCCCCTAGTGTGGCTGGCCTGTACGTCCACGATTTCGAGCGTAAATTCATAATTTCTGCGTACAACACATGCCTTTTCCATTGCCCTCTGGAAGAGGTATATTGATGACGTTCTAATGATATGGAAAGGACCTGAAGACGTCAATGAATTTCCTCCTCTGGATCAATACTCTGGACCACAAGCTCAAGTTCACCCATACCTGTGACCAGCAGGAGGTGGCCTTCCTGGATGTAATCATCTCCAAATGGGAGGGGAGCCTCATTACTAAGACGCACTACAAACCGACTGCCAAGAATAACTTACTAGAATTCTCCAGCTTTCACCCCAGGCCCCTCCGGGAATATCTACCTTACGGACAATACTTAGGGCTCAGGCGTAATTGCAGCAAATTGACCGATTTCCGCAATCCATCGTCTGACCTCACCGTCAGATTGAAGAACTGAGGGTATCCCGAGAGAATCCTGAATAAGAGCTACAAGAGGGCATGGAATCAACCAAGGGAAGCTCTCTTGGAGGACAATCCCAAAGAAAAGAAAGAAATTCCCCTCACCTGTGTGACAACGTACATCACGGCATCCACCGCAGTCAAGAAAGTGATAAACAATGAAGGATCATCACAAGCAGTAACAGGGCTTGGGAAAAACCCCTGTTTTCAGACAGAAAGGGCCAAAGTCTTAGAGATTCCCTGGTCCACACACAACCTAGAATTCAAGGATTCCTGGTTGTACCATCTGTTACAGTGGCATGGGGACTACCTAAAGTAGTGTGTCACTATCCCTGTGCCAACTGCAGCATATGCCATTTGACAACATACACAAAAACCCTTGGACTTGAACCGGGAAAGACCTGGTCTCAACGCTCTCACACCAACAGTAACTCCACTAACGTGGTATATTTGATCACTTGTCCGTGTGGATTGGGTTATGTCGGGATGACCACACAGAAAGTGAAACAACGAGTCTGTGAACACAGAAGCAACGTTAGGTGTAGGAGGGTCACGATGAAACTAAGTGAAAACTTCATCTTACAGAACCATATCACTAATGACAAAGTGGACTGTTATTGAATAGGTGCCTAAAGGCAGGAACATCCAGCAGGCCCTATTTGAGAAGGAACAAAGGTGGGTCTACCGCCTGGGCACTGACAAGGAGGGTCTTAATGACAATATCCCATGGAGCACTGTACTAACTAGACAATGACTCCACTGTCGTGACTCCCAGCTGTCCCCTTGATTTTTTTGCACCTGTATACACACCTACATTACTAGACATTCCATAGCACAGGAAATCTGACGTAGCGTAGCAAGTAGTGCACGTGATCAGCAACATTTCATTTGCAAACCATCACTTAATGATAGCTGTACACCAACTTGGTGTATTCCACCACCAACTGGTTCCAGGAAACCACATGCAACTTAACTAACCGACATATGACCAACTCCATTACGCTCCATTATAAGACACAATGACTTGTTGTAAACCGTCAGGAAGTAACTCCTGTCCACCGCCAACTGGACCCATAAAATGGGACTAAACTAACCAACCTGCGTTATCACATCAAGTGCCCTCAGGGGAAGGGGTGAGTTGTTTAACATCCAAACCCTTACGTGGCACTTATGAGGAAGCATGTACTTTTACACACTTAAAACGCGCACCTGTTCTGCATCTTAACTCTTCCCACTGACTGTAATTACTGTAGGTAAATATTGTTTCTCCACCTTAAACGCACTCCATAATGCATCCCAGAATAACAAGATGACGCGTTTGAAATTGTCAACAATACTTTATTAGTAAAGCTAAATGGGGGCCATAGAAGTCGGCCTTCTAGCATTTCGCGGACAGTCATGGTCACATGACCATAATCATGACCTTGATTGGGCATTGGTGCTAACTGATACGGACTGATGTACACACACCAACGTGACCAGCCGTGCCCCGCCAGCACGAATCCAGAGAGGCCCTGGGCAGCCAAAACAGCCTATCGACGGGGTCCGGTTTCAGAGGGTCCGATCAGGTACCAAGCGGGTGCTGGGCTTTGCTGTCATGAGTGGTTTCCTGCAAACCACGCAAGCACACAGATGAGTAATTGGTTTGGAGCGGGGACCTTTACATTGATGTTGTGCTCCTCTCTTGTTTCTCCATACAGGGTGTGCCTACTAGCCATTACCCCCCCTCCCGATACCCATGGGGAGATTAGTGATCATTCCGCATGTACCGTTCTTTGCCCTCCAGTTTTCTTTAGTGTGCTTTCAGCTACCCACTACACTGCACAGGGCGAGGTCCTACAAGTCATGCCACATATTGCGTGTAATTTCAATGTACCCATAACACGTAGGAGTGCAGATGATATAGCACTAAGAAACTGGTACCATCACCTTAATAGTGGAGTGTTCTACCATCACTGATAATGTGAAAACTAGGTGCACATAGATTTCTCACCATTTTGCACCATATCCTCGTGAGATATAGTTCAGTGCACATTGAGAAGAGCATGAGTACTTAATAATTTTAGGAACTACAAACATCTGACAACTATAACCTGAAATGTCCTCCTTTTCTATTTTTGTTTGTCTGTGTTTGCTTTTTCCTTTCAGAAAACTGCTGGGCTCCTGAAAATGAGCAGGTTCAAGCATGAATAACAGGTTTAAAAAAACTTTTTTTTTTCCTTTTTATTTTCACATATTTGACCTCCTGGTTAGGGTGAGCCTTAGCGCGCACATACCGCCGGGGTCGACACACTGGTCCTGACGAATGACTAGCTAGTTGCAACATATAGGCAGTAACATGTTGACCACCCACAGTGAGACATAGCTGAACTATCTATCCAGGATCCATCGCTCACTAAATTTTTTAACTGTGCCTGGTTTGCCATCGAATAAAAAATTTTGGGACACAACCTAGACACTTTAAACTCGCATCACTCACTTGCACACTATACAAAACGAACCAGCTCCGCAGTAATTCTGGCGTTTAATCACACCGGGGAGATAATCGACCTTGCTAGTGGGGCCCGATGATAAAGCATGTCACCAACTAGGTTGGTGAGTGAGGGCTTTCTAAAGAATCAAATCTGATTCTTCTTGCTTGCTCTGCTCTTCTTCTAAGAAGGCTCACTTTTGTTGTTTGGATATATTGCCAGGGGGGCTAAAAGTGCTCCTTAAAAAATCCCTCTCTTGTTGTTTAGTGGTAAAACATTCTTAGTCAGGCACAACTTCATCATTTCTAAAATCATTTTGTTACAATTAAAAAACCTCATAGGTCTTCTATTTAAAAAATATTCAGTGGCTTTTAAACCATCAATATGTCTTATACTTGTGTACAAAGTAGCAATGTCAAGAGTCAATAACACCATTGTTTCATTCCTACGTACGTCATAAATACATTAAAATAAATCTGTTGAATCTTTTATATGAGACGTTAATGTTTTTACAATAAGGTTAAAAAAATCATCAATATATTTCGAAGCATTTTCAAGCTGCCACATGAAGATATTATAGGTCTCCCTGGTGGAGTGGTGCTACTTTTATGCACTTTGGGTAGCATATAAAAGACTGGCATCAACTGGGTTTCTTGTTTGATGAACATATATTCGTCCCAGCTTAATAATTCTTGTTGTTTCCAAAACTCCAGTCTTTTAACATTGTTTTGTTACCACTTCATATTCCAGGCGAGGTGGGCCTTTGCCTGCACCTGACCTGACAGATTACCTTTCTTCTCCTTTCTATTGATGGAGCAGGAACAGGGAAACCCCCTGACAGGGCACATTGGTCTGTGCCATTTGACAGTCTGACACATGGACTTCACTAAGAAATCAAACGTGTCCCACTAATAAAGCCTACGTTATCAGATGCACAAATGACTCTAGGATTCAAGAAAAATTGTTATAACAAAATCTGAATCTTAAAGAAACTATCACTATTGTTGAGAGCAACGAACACACTTCACATTTGGTAAAAGAAATGTGTAACAGCACTGTTCCGGCTAATGCTATTGCCAACATAAAAAAGATGAACTAGATAGTGTTTCACATGACGCTTCACTTACAACGGTGTGTAAACTAAATAAACAGGAGAAAGGGTCTGCAAAGTTTGATAAACAAAGGTTTAACAACAACTCAAGTAAGGATATCAAATTAAGGTGCCCCAGGTGTGGAAGTCAAAACCATGGACCGAATTATTCCAACTGTTTTGCCAGAGGTATGAGCTGTAGGAATTGTGGGGAAAAAAGGGTGTTATCCCCTCATGTGTAGGAACACCAAAGTAAACATGGATGATGAGGAAATGTTCTCAGCAAGCCATTCACTGCATTACAGAAAATGTCCCCAAGTCTGTATAGGATTTAAAAGATGTAGATAAAGTTAACGTGGTCATGCCATGTATACATTGGTGACAACATAGTTCCAGGCCTGGCTGATTCAGGTTCACCGTACACCTTGTTAAGCGATACATTTGGGGATTCCACCTTTGAGTTCAACAATGGAAAACTTTTGCCACCTGACATCAATCCTGTAGGGTATGAGGGCAAGGTATTGATCTAATAGGATATTCTATCCAGTCCATTGTGTTTAATGGAAGAGAAACTGTAGGTAAGGTTTCCGTTGCCAAGCGTGGTGATAATCTTTTAGGGTGGCGACACCAAAAAGACCTTGGAATCATTTTGAATCCAAAGGAGCCTGATCAGATAATGCTGGTCACATGTCAGAGTGATGAACAAGATATTGTTGGAAAGTATCCTGGGGTTTTCAGTGAAAAGCTGGTCTTCTTAGTGGTTTCAATCATAAAATAATTTGAAAGGACATGGTGAAACCAGTAGTACATAAGGTAAGAAAGCTGCCTAATCTCATGCTGAAACCCCTTCAAGAAGAAATCAATAGATTACTTGAGTTGGGAGTCATAGAAGAAATAGAGTCATGATAATGGTTAGCTCCGATCGTTTTATCCCCCAAGGACAAAGGCAGCAAAATTAGGATTTGTGCTGACTTAAGAAATTAATATTTTTATCTGGTTCGACAGGCAGCCATTACCAAACATTAATGAAGCCCTGGCAAAATTGGGGGGTGCATGTATTTTCAGTGTGATGGACTTATTGTCAGCTTATCAGATCATGCTACACGAAGACTCAAGAGCACCAACATCTTTTGTAACACCCTTAGGTGCTTATAGATTAATCAGAATGCCGTTTTCAAAGAGTAATGAAATATGTGTTCGCTGGAATTGATGTAGTCTTGTTTTTTCAGGATGACATACTTGTGTATGGAAAAAATAGAGTCAACCATGACGAGGTACTGTTCAAAGTACTGTCTAGACTACAAGAACGTGGACTCACTTTAAAAAGTGAAAAATTAAAATTCAGAGTTGGGGCTGTATCCTACCTTGTACACTATTTTCAGTGAAGGCATTAATCCAAAAATTGATCTCGCAGAGGAAATATTACAGGCACCAGCTCCATTTCACAAAGACCAAGTGAAATCATTCCTTGGTTTATCTGAATATTATTCCAAATTTGTATACAATTTTGCTAGTGTTCAACCTTTCAGATTACTGTTGAAAAAGGATGTGGATTTCAAATGGTCCAAAGATTGTGTTGATGCTTTCAACAAAGTTAAGTATAAAATTGCATGTTTGCCAACATTGGCCAATTTTGACATACTTAAAAATACTATCCTGACTAATGATGCCAGTGTACGGGGTTTGGGCGCTGTTCTATCCCAAATGGTCATAGGTTTTTACCTCACGCTCATTGAAAGGAGCTGAAGAGCGTTACTCTAATTGAGCGTGAGGCGTCAGCCTGTTCTTGGGCCATCAACCATTTCATAGTCTACTTATATGAAATATTGTTGATTGTTCGTCGACTTACCACCCTGGTGCAATGCGTGAGGATCGGGGATGTGTCCATTCTCAATGCTGCGGCAATGGCTCTGCGTTGGTCTCTCCAGCCGTAGTCCCACTGTGCATTGGTTCTTGCAGCCGCACAGGAGGGTCTGCTTCGGAATCGGTGTAGTAATCTCTGATCCGGCACGCAGCGATTTCTTCAGCCATGGACAGGCTCTGCGTCGGGTACTTCAGAGATGCATCAGAAATAGGTGCTGATGCATCGCGCTTCAAAGTTGCATCTCTTTTCCAGGTCTCAACAGAAGGACTAAAAGGTGCCTGTTACTGTGGTACAGGCACCTTTTGGCAGATCAGAATTCCCAGCAAGGAAGTTCAGGGGAGCTGGTGGTAAAGTCTTTATTTTCCAGAGACTTCAAAACAGGAGGCAAGCTCTCTTGCAAGCCCTTGCAGATCTTCAAGCAGTAGACACAGCAAAGTCCTTATTCTCTCCTTGGCAAAAATAGCCACTGCAGGACAACCCTAAACAGCACACACTGGTCAGCAGTGGCAAAGTGCCCAAAGCATCTATACCAGCAAAAACAAAGTCCAGCACACAGCAAAAACACAGGAGGCAGAGGCAGAAAAAATACAGGGGCAAACCACACCAAGGATGCAAGGTCTAACACTTGTTCAATCATTTTCTCTCCACTGGAATCCTTATCTGCTTCTGGAAAACAACTTTGGCAAGATGTCTTCAAAAGAAGCACTGTTTGGATAAAATAGACCGTAATAGTTTTGCTGTTGCCTTTCCTGGCCAACTGCTAAAAGAAGTGGTGGGGGCTTTACCTAAAACTTTGCTTAAAAGAACCATTTTTTGGACCCTGATCACTCCGGTCCAGGCCAGGTAAGAATACTAAAATGTCAGTTCTATCGGTCTTTGCTAGGATGAGGAGGGAGGTAAATGGTCATTGTATGAGTCTGACTTTACTTGATCATTGCCTGCTTCACCACCATTGACCAGGGCTTCCTGCTGGAGAGTTTGGATTCTACAAGATTCCAGGGCTTTGTCAAGATGGATTTGCTGCTTTCCTTCTGGATAAAGTCAACAGTAAATTTTACCTGCTCATTGGCCTAGGTCTTCAAAGTTAGGCCAGGGACTACCAAAGAGGTAAATTTTCTCCCTGTCTATTTTACCTCTAAGTAGTCACTATTGAATGTAGAGTCCTTCTCAGGAAGCGTTTTCCAGTACGTATGAAGATGATCCCCCATGACATACTTAAACTTACTGAACATCTGGAGATACAGTCGGTGGTGATGGAGCAAGGTGAAGAACAAGATTTTGTTCAAACTTGTGAAGTTAATCTCTCATAACAAAGTAACCAGATTACTAAGCTTGTGGTGAAATTATTAATCAACTTAGTTTAAAAATATATTCATCATTACACACGGGATAAACTAATGTGCTCTATGTTGCAAACGCAAAGAAAGAATAATAAACTAACCTGGTCTATTGTCTTTGTCAGTATTAAATGCGGCAGTTAATTTGATGGCATGTGCTTATTTTATGTGCTTATGTTACGTCTTTCGTGATAAAAGCTCATGGAGTTCCTGCTGTGCGAAAAGGAGAAGTAATTATGATGCTGCCTATTTGTGCTTTTGCTAGGTAACATAATTAACAGGATTAATTAGTCAAGGGGGAGGGTAACAGAATGTGTCTCAATTCTTTAATTAATTGATGTCTTATGTCTGTTTAATAATAGTTTTCACAGTAAGGCCTAAAAGATGGTTCACAAAATATGGCTGACAGAGCTGCAGACGCAAAAGCTTGTCCAGAGTGAACTCGTACGCATGCGCAGCAGTGAAGATTTTTGCTGCATTGTCATCGTGAATTAAAAGGCAGTTCTCTGGTTGCGTTGAACGTGCTCATGGAGAGATGACTCAAGGACAGGAACTTGATTTGTCTGCCAAGGTCAGGAAAAGTTACTTTCTTGAGGAAACTGAATTACATAGAAGTGAAAGACAATAGGGCTTATGTGAAGCCTGGACTTGGTCATGAGTCGGAGATGACCTAATAATTTTATCATGGACTGACACAGGACAGCCAATGAAAAGCTCGGACTCGTTTGAAAGAATGTAAATTGTAGAAAGTTTAGCTAGAAAGAAAGATATAAAGTCTGACACAATGAGCAAGGAAAAAACTCTTACTTTCCGATTCCCGAGTGTCGTGATATGCTGATGGACCTTTGGCGCATGTAAGGACAGCAGACTTAAATGATTTTTCCTTTTCAGGTGAAGAGAGAAATAGTCAGGGAAATAGATTTAGGGAATGGGAAACTATTATTCTGCTAATATTTCATGACTCTGAGCTGGCTTGATAATGTCAGTTTATTAATTACATTTCCTTATTAAAATGCTGCTTTTCTATTTGCTGATAAAATAAAGATTTTAAAACTTTGAAGCTTTTTCTTATGAAGAATAAAAGTTAATATATTAGATTTGGAAAGACAAGCTGGTCTTGTTTATTCATGGTCCAGTTTCCATCAGTTGATCCAATCGCCTTAAGTGATTTGATTATAGGTGATAATATGTTTAAAGCCATGGTAAAGAAAGATAAACTGCAGTTGTATATAATAATGTAAATATTATATGAATAGATTTATTAATCAAATCACCTGATTCAGTTGCTCAAAAATTGTCTCATTGGTGTTATGGGCCTGAATATGTGTCTGATGTTTAATAGTGAGTATTAAGGTGATAGGTAGCATTTTGTGAGACAGTTTTTAAATCAGAGCGCTGGATCAGTGGCAGTGAGCTGGGCCAGCATCACTCCACCCAGTCATATACCCAATAAAGACGACAGTGCTTTAAGGTTTACAAACAATTTATCAGTGCTCTTCTTGCTCAACTGTGACTGATACTGAATGTTAGTTTGTAGTGCCACTAGACCGATTCAAGACACTTACATTTAAGAACATTCATACACTCAACGTTGGTTTTACACCAATCAAACTAGGGTGTTAAACACAGAAAATGCTATATTTTATTTGAAAAAAGTAGTGTCCTAAATTGTATATCCGTGCATTCTTTACTCTTACATGGATTTGAGCAAAGGACAAATCTTCCAGAAGATTGCACACAATAGTGTTACACTAAATTGATTACTATCCTTTATAAACATGAAATATTTTAGCCCACAAGCTTTTCTAGAGATTTCTTTTTACTCCGAAAACTAAGAGGTGGTAATGAATATTTTAAATAACTATTCTCAGGAAAAAACAGCATTGTTGAATGGCACATCCCAGGACTATAATAAGGCATTGACATCATAAGCCAGAGCATTAGAGGGAAGGGCTGCTCAGGGCATCCTAAAGAAGAATGGCCTGCCTCCTTATGTTGCCTTTATCTATGAAATGTAGATGCGGATTATACATTTCCCTTTGCCACTGCGGACTAAGGACACATTTCCTAAAGAAGAGGGTGGGAGACTGTTTATTTCTGGAGCTAGAGCAGCATAAATTGCACTTACCGGGCATTGTTGGAATAGTTATTGGGGTAACCAGGTGACTGGATAATGCCATTACTTTTTGTCAAGACTACATCGGCACATGAGCCCTGCAATTCTGCTGAGGACAAGTCCTTAACGGAGTCTGGAAACCGAGGCACTGAACAAAAGGAGAAATATTGTTAGGTTGCTTTCAAGGTGGACAAACTATACAAGCAGTGGATAATCCAATATTGCAATCCATTCCCACTACTCTTCATAATGTCTTTCCAGCGTATGCTTACTTTAGCTCGTGTGTTTAACCAGCTCCCTCCAACCTGCAACTCTGAGTTTGGGGTCTGCTCACAATTTTTGTCTTGTCCAACTCGGACACTCTGGGCCTTGAAATTTAATTTGGCGCAGCAGACCTGCACATTATCGGACCTCTGCAGTCTCATGTTGCATCCATCAACATTCAGCACAAAACACATAATCTCACCAGGTCTCCTTCCGCAATCTTCCAGCAAAATGCATCACCAAGCTGAGGCTGGATGTATATACAGTCTCTACTGTGGGTGGGACGTGCAACATCTATGGATACTGCTGTTGTGCAGCACACTCCTAATTGTAATACTACTGTGCATTTTGTGTTTCATCTTGAAAGTGTGCCGTCCTCGGAGTTTAAACCACTACTTCAGTGCACATTAATGTTTTTATTTATGAAGATGAAGGCCAACTGTCTTCCCTACTGGTTCAAAACTCAAATCCTGCTACACTCTGTCCAATTGCCCTTCCTTAGTTTCCGCCATCGCACTGATTAGAAATTTCTCCGAACACCTCCATTTTTAGGATAGGATTCGTGCATCGAAGCTCCATGGACATTTAGGATTAGTATGCAGTGTTGCCTCGATCATGCTCACTAGACCACCAGGGATATATTTGTGGTGAGTGGCCCCTTGGGCAAGGGTCCCTTCCCTTTTGGGAGCATTATTTGGCAGTTTCTGCCCCGATGGAGGCAGATCACCTGATTTAAAAAAAAGTGTGTGACCCACTAGGCCACCAGGGATTTTTGGGATGTTGAGGAGCGGCCCATTGGGCAAGGGTCACTCCCCTTTATGGGGTGTTTCTTGTGACAGTTACTGCCCCCTTTGGGGGCACGGCCATATGTTTTCAGGCTCATCTCCATGCGCTTTAGGGAAGAACATTTGAGCTGGCACAGTAATTCCACACAAAAATGTGGAAAATGTGTTTTTTCAGCTAAATTTGAGGTTTGCAGGGGATTTTGGGTAGGAAAAAGTTGGGGGGACCACACAAGCCATACATCCCTGGACTCCCACGGGTGTCTAGTTTTCTGAAATATGTAGGTTTGGTAGGTTTCCCTAAATGGCCACCGAGCCTGGGGCCAAAAACCTAGGTGACCCCCTTGCAAAACCAGGTTGATTTGAGATGGGTAATTGTGATGTCTCCACAATATGTTTTGGGGCCTTCCCTGATGTGAGCACTTGGCCCACCCACACGAGTGAGGTACCTTTTTTATGGGGAGACTTTAGGGAATGGAGGGTGGGTGAAATTTTGTGGATCCACGCAGATTCCAGAACTTTCCATCACAGAAATATGAGGAAAATCTCTTTCTTATAAAAAGTTTGAGGTTTGCGAGGGATTCTGGGTAACAGAACGTGGTGAGAGCCAGACAAGTCACCCCATCCTTGATTCCCCTGGGTGTCTAGTTTACAAAAATGTACAGGTTTGCTAAGTTTCCCTAGGTGAGGCAGAGCTAGGGTTCAAAATCTACAGCTAGGCACTTTGCAAAGAAAGGGTCAGTCTTCACTGTAAAAATGTAGTGTGTCCATGTTGCATTTTGGACCGTTTCCTTTCGCGGCCACTAGACTTACCCACACAAGTGAGGTACCATTTTTATTGGGAGACTTAGGGTAACACAGAATTGTAGAGCAACTGTTATTACCTATTGACTTTTGATGCATTTCTGCCTTCCAAATGAAAGACAATGTGTAAAGAAAGTCACTTTGAAAAATGTTTAATTCAAATGCTAGTATTAGTATTCACAATTTTGGAAATGTGCAAATAGCTACTGTTTCTAAATTCTATATTTCGTTCCAATTTCAGAAATACAGAGCTCTCTTTCATTACGATTTTTCACTGTATTTATTTTCCTGAATTAATTGCTATATACCTAATACACAATAAAAACAATTGAAAGACGCTGCTCAGTTATTTGCTGTGGGTTCGTCGGGTTCTTGGTGAACCTACAAGTCCTATATATCCCCACAACCAGAAAGGTCCAGCGGATGCAACAGTATATTACTTTAAAATAGCTCTCATACATCGAAGTTACAGGGGAAAACGTTGGCACAAATGGAGGTTTCTTTCAACTTATTTTCAATTTTCCTAGTTTCTATAAAAAAACAATCTACACAAATGACCCCTGTTGAATTCAGAATTTTGTCTACTTTTCTGAAATGTATAGCTTTACAGTACATTGCTTTCATACCCATTTCTACCATTAACTGGAAGAAGGTTGAAAGCAAACAATAGGCTATGTCCCAGTAAAATGCCAAAACTGTAAACACTTCGGTTTTCTGACAAACGTCTGTCAGTCCCTGATAGCTGAGAAGATGGTGATTTCAGCACCACAAACCCTTTGTTGATACCATTTGTAGGGAAAACAAACGATTTGCAGGACTTTTTTTCAATTTTTCCACAAATTTTGTTGTTGTATTTTGGCTGACTTCTGGGTCCCCTCCACGGGACTCCACAAACCCTGGGTACCTTTATAATGCCCATGATGTTGGGAGAAAATGACATAAATCTGGCGTGGATACCTTATGTCGTCGAAACGTTACAGGAGCCTAAGCACAAACTATCCCAAACAGCCAAAAAAAGGCTTAGCACCAGAGGGGGGGGGGGGGGGGCGGATGTGGGGTAGGGGACTGGGTGGAGAGGCCTAGCAGTGAAGGGGTTCGGGCAGATCCAATTTCACTGCGCGTAATTACACAGGTTTCAGAATTTTTTTATAACTATGCAAAGGGAAATTATGAATTTTGCACATCTCTACAAAATACCTGCCTGCAGATGTTGTGTTTTAAACCTGTTTTTACAATAAGTCAGACCTACTTGTTTTTTTCATAACTTTTCACTATAAACAGATCACTCTTAAAAAGTCGGACATAACTTTTCCCAATGAACCAATACAGTCTATAACGTTTACCATTGACTAGGCACTAAAGTGTATAAAAGCAGGCAACTATCATGCAAACAAGTTATAAAATTTCACTTGTACAGCATTATACACAACACAGAGTGTAACCCCTTTCAATAGGGCAGAACAAGAATTATCATAGTGAAAATCTCCTACTCTCAGGGTTTGCCAGAGTGAGTGGCTAAAACCAAAACATTGGCCTACTATGATAATTTGTAAGATTACATGTAACCAAATACCATTCTACAGCTTGTAACAAAGGTTGATAAAAATGTACTGTTAGAGGCCATTTGGCTTTAAAAAATGCTTTTCATAACATGTAAGCCAGGCCCAATTCAATTGCCACAACATTTCATAAAAATAGACAAGACTGCTGGAATTTGGCTTACCTTTTCCCTGTGTACCAATCAGGCCTCTAGTTGGTAATGTTGGCTTATCAACATAACCAACCCTAGTGCACTAAGTGTAAGCTTTCCCACACGACAGCTATAAGATAAATTACTAATGTATGTGATGATAGTTGGCAAAACAAATACTAGTTATCCTGCAAGGGCTTATCAGGGATTCTCACAGTGCAAATCATTTATACCCATGATTTCTCAGTGGGGTAGCCTACACCGAAATCCTTGCCCGAAATCTGCGAGATTCCTTGTAAAAAAAAAATACTCATTTGTAGGCTTTAATGCAGAATAATAGCAATTCACCCTTAAATGCCTATTGGCTTTAACAAATATTTGTCATAATAAAATAGCCAGGCCTACTGCCTTTGGCATAACTTTTCATAATAAATCGAAAAGCCCTATGACATTTGGCGTAATCAGGCCTATAGGTGCCATCATTCGCTTGTCTTCAGAACCATATTAGGTTTAGTGTACTAAGCGCAACCTTCCAAACAAGGCAACCAGCAGTCATACCATTACAAATGCATAAAAATTACTGTTAAAGCAAAATACCATCTACCCTAAGAGCGCCTAATAAGGATCATAGTGCATATCCTCTTTCCCAATGGTTTGTGTGGATCACCCACTCCAAAACCCTTGCCTACTTTGATAATCAATGAGACTACATGAAACATCGTATCTGCCTACAGGCTTTAGCACAGTCTAACAATCCATCCTTAAAAGCCTATTGTCTTTAACGCATAATGTTCACAGCAAGCAGGGAAGGCTTACTGGCTTTTTCATAATGCTTCATAATAAACCATGAAATCTGGTGCTACCTTACCCCACTTACCCAGTAAGGCCCATAGCCTTTACATCTTAACCAACAAATGACTAGTCATGTGTACATAAACTGGTGACAATCATGCATAGAAATATAAAATTAACAGTATGTCTAAAATTAGAGCTTTCAAAAATATACAAATCTTCTCTACAGGGCCTAACAACTATCATCACAGTGAAACCCGCGAGGATATGTCAAAGTAGGTGGCCAGTGCCAATCACTTGACTACTATAGCAATCCTCGAGATTAAGTTTAACATAGTTTAAAAAAAACAATGAGGTAGGTCTACTGCCTTTGTCATAGCTTTTCATAACAAGCATATCAGAACTATGGCATAGGACATAGCATTTAAGTGCACCAATCAGGTCTATTGATTTTTAGCATAACCACCGACCGACTGTTTTACACAAACTGTTCCGCAGGCAACCCTCAGGCACAGTCAAAATTTGAAAGGTATTCAAAATTATAGTTGGTTAAGCAAAATACTTTTTCTTTTGAAAGGGCTAACAAGGCTTCTTATAGAGAAAATCCATATCCATGGTTCGACACAAGGGATAGCCCCACCAATTCCTTTGCCAAATACGGTGAACTGTAAGATTCTATGTGAAACAAATGCATATCTGTAGGCCTTAATACGGGGCAATTACAATCCACCTTACAATACCTATTGACTGTAACAAAGTTTTCAGAATCAATACATCAGGCCTACAGAACATTTAATTGACAAACAAATCAGGCCTATAGCCATGATCATAAGCTTACCATCAAACCAACTCCTGTCTTCTGTACTGAGTATAAGGTTTGCCACCAGTAACAAAGTGCATTACAAGCACTCTTTGCAGCGGAAGCACACAGCTTGAGCCCAATCCAATCCTCTGCTCAGAAAAAGCAACATGTGGGTGTAGCCTAAGCCCTTCTCAGTAGTATCCTGTAAGTTCTTGTTTGTGGATCATATGAGGTGCAGTGACTGCTGCACTGTCAAAGTAACTAACACTGAGTAGAGTAGCCCATGGCACTCCATACTGCTCTCTAAAGTCTAATGTTAATGGAAGAGGGATCTCTGCTCCTGCCAGAGGAAAACAACTCTATAAATTATCTATATATCTGAGAAACGTTAATAGCATTACATTGGCATTATATTGACCCAGAAAGTTCTAGCTTTTTCCCATTGTAGGCTTGACTCAATGTGTTAGTGAGCCTTCTCTAGGCAGCCATAGTGCTTCTGGTTCATAAAGCTTGATAAACAATAGAAACAACAGCTGTGTGGAGGAGAAGTACATTTTCTGGGGAAGTTTTGCCCAACCAAAACATATACTCCTGTCCACCACCATGGGGGAGGAGCCAAAGACCCTCTCTGTGGTAATCCTGAAGTTCTTTTTTAGGTTGAGCACAAAGTCCAGGAACAGCTGAGCAGTTAAGCCAGACCTAAACAATGTTTTACCAAGTGATGAGTGGGGCCAAGCCTTAATTCAAGAAACAGGCTGAGCAGATCTGTACTGCGATGCCAATTGGAATCGGAGTATGTGTTGAAGCTGATCTCATTAAAATAAAATACACCTTGGGAAATAGATTCAGACTACTTATGGACATGTTTCTAAGGCCCTTCTGAGGGGAAGAAATAAAATATATCTTTAAAAACCAATCCGGTCTTAGCTTTTTCTGCAAATTAAAGCTGTAGTCGGATATCCACAAAAGTCCTGCTACATTACCATGTCAAAGGGAACTTTCCATACACATCTTGTGCCCAGCTGAAAACAGCTCCTGGGAGGGACGTTATTTTTTCTGATCCATTAAATACAGAAACATTCTGGAGTGGTAGATATTAGCACGATTATCCAACGTAGGGCCAAGAGGCCCAGAAATATACTGGACTGTCAGGGCATCCGTCGCCTATGTCAAGAGCTCCGTTTACATTAACTGTATAATTGTTGAATATTATACCAGATATTAAACCAGCTGGACAATCACAGTTGCTGCTATACATAAATATAATATGCTGTTAATTTACCTGCAATTCTTCCTATCTGGATTTACTTCATCTGGAAACAAACATCTTTAAATAAACACTGAATATCTTTAAATAAAACTGGTAACAACTATTGAGTGGCTAGAAACAGTTGCACCCGGCGTAAGGCACTTTAGAAAAACAAAGAGAAGTATCTCTATACAACTTTTGTCCTATTTCATATGCATGCAGCCTGTTGTCTTTAGTTGGAGAGTTATCTATAGTGTCCATCAATGCTTGTTTTCTGTATAAGTCTTTTTCGCAAAATGACCTCAACCATTAGTTTTCGTTTTTTTTTAAACTTGTAATGAGGATGTACATTCAAGGAAAATACTTACACAAGCCCCCATATAGTTTATATTGTGCCACAAATCCATGGTTTCCATGAGTACTTGGCATGGTGGACCGGAAGTGTATTTTCACCAGAGAGGCATTGCTCATGTAAGTCTTGTGTTCTTGGGTACCACATAACGTATCTGCCAAAACAGAAAAACAACTTCTTTCAGGTGGGTAAAAACCTTCCATCTTTCTTTGACCCATAGCCCAAAAAGGCAATTGCTTAAGACACCATAGTGCCCCCCCACTCCACATATTTCTCCCCCTCCCCACAATATTCCTCTTTCAGCCAATTGAGTTGTGTTAGAAGAAATTAAAAAATAGGGCTGTAATCATCACAGTATGATCAGACTGGACAGTATGGTTTAGGAAATTCATCTCCCTTTACATCCGATTTCACTGTAGTGATTACCATGATATTCCTTCAGAAAAACGTATATCAGCAGTAATCGCCCCACCTCTTGGAGGTAGCTATATGCGACGGTGATGCCATCTCCAACACCTATGAGATATAAAATGCCATGTCCAATCAAGATCATGGAAAAGCAAACAGAAAAGCAACTCTAGGAGGACATGGAAAGGCCCAGAATGGGCAGCATAAACATTTTGGACAAGGACATTCTACCAATGAGGGACAGCAGTGGTGCCTTCCAGATCATCACTGACCCACTCTTTGCGACTGATGGAACATAAGTTGTAGAAAAACTGTTACCTCTAACAGTTCTCTTTATTAACTGTATTTACGACTATTATTGATAAAGAAGATATGATAATGGGGTAAAATATGAACGTGAAAATGTTCAAGTGCATCATAAAAGTATGCAGAGTGTTAGAAACCTTGATTTATGCTTTGCAAATATAAGAAAGATATACAAAATAATAACCTGAGAGGTAATGTATGATATAAAGAAAAATAATGAATAAGATGAAGGTAAACGTGATATAAAATAAAACAATGTGTTGGAAAATAAATAAAATATGCATAATGATGCTTAGGGATTTGCTAAAGAATCACAATTTACTGAAATAACACATGCTAATGTGTTTTACAATTTGAATTGAATAAGTCTGTAACGTACCGAGAGGCGTGAACATTAGAAATGACACGTAAATATTGTATTTTTGAAATTTATGTCTATGAGAAGTTTTCCTAATTAATGTGTGACAATTTAGATGTAGTGCTTTGCAAATTATTTTTAACAATGAGTTGGGTTATAGTTTCATAGATATTAATGTGACATTTATTCAGCTAAATTTCATGTAGGCCTCAAAAAAGTTATTCTGCAGGCCTGTGCAAGAATATTGAAAAAAAGTTACACTGAGCAGTCATTTTGAATACTGAGAACTTTTCATGAAGTTGCTTTTTAACAACGGATGTTTCTTCCTATCGGACGTTGTATGCAGAGACTTTGTAACGAGAGATAGCAAACCCAGAAAGAATACTTTTGACAGAAAGTATCTAAAGAAAGCTTCTTTTAAAAAAGTTCATGGGAAGGATGAAAGTTTATTACAACTTTAACAAATTGGACGATATTCAAAACGGGTTAGCTAACCTTCCGGATTTCTTAGATGATGTATTGATCACACCATGAGCAGACCATTGAAAGGATCAATGAGCATTCAACAATTTGGCTAAAAGAAACATTTAATGGGGTATACAGATAACATTTGGAGTGTAATTGTTTTGCAAAGGAGGAGCAGGGAGGCTTGCTGAATTTCTTATTCCCTGCATGGCATGCTGAAGGACTGAACTCTAATTTTCCTTCATGCCAAACTCTGAACGGAACTTTCCTGACTGCAAACTCGAAATCTGCACTTTGTCGGCTCCCTCTTTTCCACAGGATAGTCACTGAGGTATAAGGTCTACTGTAATATGTATGAAACTACAGATGCATATTTGATGTATTAAACCCAACCACAAATGCATTTATTTCTTGCTTCTGGTCATTCTTCAGAATTTAGATAAATGTTTTTGTGAATTATCTAGCGATTGTATCTCATTCTTTTAATCCCGTTTCTCGTCTCACAATATATATTTTGTCATTTAGGGAAGGAATGTTTGAAGTAGATATTGTTGTTTTTGGTAATTTCATATTCCAGGTCCTCATAATGAGATTGCCCCACATTCTTTCAGGTTCGGGTTCCTATTAACTCAACCAAATAATCATCAGAGGACCTTGTGTAAGTGATACGGTAATGAGATGAGTTGTTTATGGGCCTAGTTCATTGAAATTATGACATGAAATGAGGAAGGTTTTTGGCACGCTTGATCAATTTTTTTCTAGCTTGTCGGATGGTTGGTTTGACAAATTAGACCAGGATTTAGGGGAAGTGGCTAATGAGAATATTTTAGGCTGGTTAGTAATATATGGATTTTCATGGTTAATATGAAAAATATTATTCATTCTGATTTTGAGAAAGGACAGATATGGACTTGTGATCACAGAAGAGTATTGTTATTGTACATCTATGTTGTTTTGAACTTAAGTCTGTTGAGTCTTAAGTACGGGCCTGCCAAGGCCTAAGATCCCAGGATAGACCTATGGGCATACACTAAGTGTGTTTGTCTCCTGTTTTGGGAGTACTGTGCATGAGACGTTGCCAGTACTGAAGAAAAACATTTGCAAGCATGACACGTTGGAATTGTTGAGATTTCTTCAGGGAGCGCACTGGAGGAGGTTTCGAAAATGTCTTACCTAAAGAGGGTGGAATCGCGCTGCTCGAGGTTCCCGTTGCAAGTAAATGAGATTTCTTTGAATGAATTGGTATATAGAATTCTTTTCGTGGAGCAGACAAAGTTGTTTTATGTCGTATTGTCTTTGCGTAAGTAAAAGAAAAGTTGACGGGACAGATTGTTAAGGGAGGGTCAGTCGTAGTGAGGAGTTAGGCTGACATCAAACTAGTGATGTGCTGCTATTGGTGGGTTGGTGTGGAGCCGCACTGGGATAGGTAGTAGAGGAGCGAATGCTGATTGGAAGTTAAAGATCAAAACACAGAAGGACATTATAGAAATACTAATATTTTGCCCCTTTTGGAGAGAAAAATGAAGTTTAAGATGTTAAAAACATTATTTCAGAAAGATGAACAGATTTAAACTAGAGAAGGTGTTTCAGTACGGAACATTTAATGTATGCAGTTTGGAGAACCTAAGGAGTAAATTGAATGAATTAAAGCCTAATCCAAGACCTGTGCAGTATGAGGTTCTCGAAGAAAGGGAACATGAAGCTCATCGAAAAGAGAAGGAAAAATGTCAAGGGAGAAATAAGACTACATTAAATCGATATGCAGAAGCAAAATGGGATTCCCAGAAAAAGGTTTGGAGGGAAGATGTTGCAATAGGTGGACACATGTATCGTGTAATGTTCAAGAAGAATAAAGGGGAAATGTGTAAAGAGTAAAAGAAGCATATCAAAGGGCCAACAGACAGGGTTCTCAAACTTACTGAAGAGAATCTAGATGAGACAGATACATTACTAAACAATTTATCGCTAAACAAACCTCCACCATATAATGAGGAACAGCCTAGCTCAGGAACAAACACATTTGTAGGTATATCACCAGATGCTCCACCTGTTAGTTTGGATCCTGCAGATAAAAATATTTATGTGTCAGAAAATCAGATGCCAGAGAGAATAAGAGGTTTGAATACAGTTATGACAAATAGTCATGATGTGTTGTCAGTTCCAGTGACAATAGGTTCAATTGTTCCTTTATATCAAGCAGGGCGAGGGAATTAACAAGCTCATGCAAGAAGGATTCCAACTCGAAATTCTGTAGGAATTAAGACAGGACAGGAGATCAAATAGAGGACAAGGAATCAAAGAGCGTCTGTCGCCAGAGATAGGTCATTTTCAAGAGAAAGTGAGACAGGAGAAAGTGATCCAACGAAGTATGTTGTAATTGAGCCATTAGTAAGTATTTCAGAGAGTTTAGAAACACAAAGTCGAGGACAGCAAAATGTCAATAGAAGAATTTAGCAAATGGGGAACCAGAGAATAAGTTCACAAAAGATAGGAAAAATTAGTGAAATTAATACTACAATAGGGCCATCAGCAGAGGAACTTGATAATTGAATTAAGGACATAGCACCAAATAATAGCGGAAGAAATATTGAAAATCAAAGTGATCATATAGGTGTAAGTAGTTTAAAGTAGAACTAGAAGAAATGATAGCAGGAACCATAAGTCCAGACATGTTAGGGAAATATTGTGATGAATAATTACTCTTCCTGTGCAAAGATAGAACACGCAAAGCTAAGAACATTCATGAGAAATTTACAGTAGTAGCACAAAAATATGGGATGAATTTTGAGAAATCTAAAGCATTGCAGAGAACTTACCGATTAGACTTTAGCGACAAAGAACTTTAGAGTTTGAATCCGTCAGGAAAAAGACTACAGATTAAAGAATTATTAATGACACTTTAGCATTGGACAGAGGTTGACAGGCCCGGAGTGTGGCTTTGGTGTCTGGACCTCTTCCGACGAGGCATACCGGCGCCGCCCGCACCGTCGACCGCGATCCTGAACTGGCCATCTGAAATCGGCACTTTTAGAGGAAAACACCAGCGCTCCGGAGGACGCGAGGTGCGGAAAGCAGAGAGACTAGCTGCTGCGACTGCCGGGGCCCTGAGAGATTTGCAAGGCTGACGGAAAGCAACCCGAGAAACCCCAGAGCTGCAAGGACCATCTGCACTACGGCACGAGTACGGCCATGCGATCTCACCTCAAGATGGCGCCTGGGATCTTTTCCGAGCTGGGCTGCGACATCTAAAGCTGAATCCTGGGAGCCTGCCTTCCCTTCCCTGATAGGGGCCCGCAACGGTTTTTATTCTGTTACATAGTATTAGACGGAGTCCTGTCTATCAGACCTGCACCCTGTTCGATCCGGACATGTGATTTTCCCTCCGCTTCTGTGGTTCGATGGCTGCGTGCGGAGGGCTCCCGGCGGCCGCAGCGGACATGCCTGAGATTTTCCTTGGACCTTTGAGACACTAGTTGCCCAGGATTGAGGTGAGAGCCCCCCCCCCCCCCCCACCCCTTCCCCAGTTCCCCAGCGCGAAGCTGGATGGCGGCTCCTTCCACTCTGCCTTCTCACTACCCAATCACACAGTAGAGAACGCAATAAATAAGTGAGCCTGAGCCTCCCCCACAAACTAAATTTTACACGAACTCCTAAGCGCAAAGAGACTGACCAACAAGGCTGATGTCCAGGAGAGCTGCCTAGACAGCTACAGAGGAGATAGACTCTGGGTCAACCCCTTGGCAGTCACCTACCCAGCCGGACCTTGGACTTAGTTCTTCTCGTCTCTACCCCTACCTCTGATACCTTGCCTCACCCCTCTTCCTCCCATGCCACATTCATCTTGTATCATGTACCTTTGTAACATTGGTATTTGTTTGTCTTTTTTGAGTATGCATCACCATGCTCCAGTAACTGTTTGTAACCATGTAACTTTTACCCAACTACCTACCCCCTACCCCTACCCACTCTACTCCTCTCCCCTTTCCTGCTACTGCCCTCTGCCCTCACATGTCCTGGCCCTAGTCCCACCCTATTTACCTGTGAATTTTTCCTTGTCATTTGAGATCTAGCTATTTTGTCTGATGGAGCTACCTGGTTTAGCTATGGGGGAGACAGGTCGGGGATTCCCTCCTTGAACGTCACCTACCCAGTGGGTCTTTAGCCAGACTTCCTTTCATTTCTCCAGTCGTCTCTTCCCGCATCCTCCCTCTATTTATGTCTCTTCTTCTCTCCTCTTTCAATGTATTGAGACTGAACTATTTTGTCTGATGCCCGATGGAGCTACCTGGTTTAGCTATAGGGGAGATGGGCCGTGGACTCCCTCCTTGGTCGTCACCTACCCAGTCGGCCTTCAGACAGACTTCATTTCGTCTCTCCTTGTTATCTCTTCCCCTATCCTCCCTTTCTCACCTTCCCTGTCCCCTCCCCTCTACGCTCCATTTATTTTGCCCTCCATGTTCTTTAAATGCTTCCCATTCAGACCTAGCTATTTGGCCAAAGCCTGATGGAGCTACCTGATAGCTATAGAGGAGATGGGTTTTGGGACTTCCCCCTCGACCGTCACCTACCCAGCCACACTTTGGGCAGACTTTCCCTCATCTTTCTGCCGTATCTCCGTCCCACCCCTTTACCCTTACCCCTTTCCCATTTACACTTCACTTATCTCGTTTTCTATGCTCTTGTTATTGTTTGTCTAGCAACTGATGTAATTTGGAACTGATGTAATCTTGTAATTTTGTGGAACCTCATGTAAAGCGCTCTTATACCTCCGGGTCTAGCCAGCGCTATATAAAACTCTTAAAATAAATTACATAAATAAAATAAGGCAGATGGTCTAAAAAGACGTTACCCCTTTATTCATTAATGGTAAAGGAGGCTGAAGCTACAGCTTATCCCATGCGAGAAGTGCAGTGGCGGCTCCTAGAGGGACTGCTGCAGGCAGGTGAGAGGTAGGGTGGGGGGTAGTAAATTCTAGCATACGGACGAACAGAGTTAAGAAAATAAATAAATAAAACAAATTACATTCTGCGCTCTGCATTGCCATCTAGCTTTGTAGCGCACGCAATATCATTTGTTTTAATTATTTACTTAACTCTGATCTGCCGTATGCCGGAGTTTACTACACGTAAATGTTATGATATCCGCTGCACTCCAAAAGTAAGCTTTGGATCAAAAGGTCAGATATTTGCAATATTATAGGTGCTCCGGGAGATCACCATCTGGTTCAAAAAAGTGCAAAATGATAGCAGAACATAGAAAGCCTTACGGGGGGTAAGGACTATCCCTGGGCACTCTTGCTGCACGGCAGTGAGTCAATAGGTAAATGTTCAAATATACTTCAGAAGTTAGCAATGTAGTTATTTATTGGTATAATCCAAATGGTAATCAAAACAGTCTCATCTTAGCATATTGCTTCATATGTTAATGGAGTTTTGATGTAGACATTGTAAGTTGAATCAAAAGAATACTTCAATTCATAATTCCATGACAGGTTAAAGCCCCGATGCATTTCGTGCTAAACAGCACTTCTTCAGGGGGAATGTGTCTAGGAAAAATGGAGAACAAAAGACGCTATAGGAGGCTGATATCTAGGAGCGACATGGAGTTGAAAGGTTTGAATGAAAAGAATGCTCAAGGTGATTAGTCGGAAGGTACCCGTGAATTTACAAATGTGAATACGAATCAACACTGGACTGATGTGCACCCGTGACTATGGGGAAATATTAAAATAAGGAGATGGGTGAAAATTAAAATACATTAAAATGTGTGTGGAGCCATAATGCGGTTAAGACACCCAAAAATGGCCGAGCTTAAAAGAAATTAACCCAAAGGCGGTGGAGAAGGTAAATATGAAGGTGAGGTGAACTTGGTGAAAGCTGCAGTGAATGTGCCGCCAGAGTGCGGGAAATTATGGGAAAGTGCAAATTATCGAGCATGCAGTATGATCGGTGCCGTTTCCAGCCCGTAAATAAAAACAATTATACTAACGCTTACCAGGCATGGAGGTAGATAGATCACGGTAACAAAGGTAATGGGTCCGGTCTGACCGAACGGCAACCCGGAAGACGCCGAGCATGCGTATATGCTCCTAATTAGAGAGTGAAGGCATAAACATGAAAATAGGACTCCGCAGTGGAGTTAAAATCGTAGGGTAAGTGAGGTGATGAGGGTTCAAGTGGATATGAGCAAATAGGAAAATACGTGGGGGGGGGGGGAAAGACAGACCTAAAAAGAAGCGCTGACCAGTGAGAAGATAGAGGATGAGAATTGTATACCAGGTGGTACTCTATTAATGTGAATAAAGAGAGAAACAAGAGAGAAAGAATCAAAAGTCAAAACATGGAAGATACAGGGAAATCAAATAAAATTACATTGGGGGTATACGTGTAAATGGGTAATCACAGGCAAGAGAGAGATCAAGTAAATGTTGTACAACAAACAGGATACTAGACAGTAATCATAAGTGACAGCTAAATTCTAATCTGTCATTGAGTCCCTTCGGTTGTAACGCATGGAGAAGGTATATCCAATGCAATTCGCATTATAGTAAGTGTTTACTGTTGTCTAGAATTAAAAACCTAATTTGACTCGGATTGTGAGATTGTGCAAAAAAGTGAGCAGCAATACAAGACTTCAGATTCTTCGTACGGATGTTACTACGGTGCTCAGTGAGTCTCGTTTTGATTTGTTCGTTCCGTTTTTCCCACGTATGGGAGGCCCCACGGGCACTTTAGCATGTATACATCATTAGACCTGTGCGCGATGGTTCTTCCGACGATGTCGAATCTCCTTCTGTTGATCTGTTTGTCTGGGTGCGATTTTGTCTTCTCGCGGCATATATCTCGGCCCAATTATACACTTCGCCCAGTTTGCGCACAGGTCCATTCAAAGGTAGACCTAGACAACAAGGTTTCCAACCAGGTGCTAAAACATCGGATCAACCATCAACGTCCAGAGGGAGTAGTGACCTAAGAAACTCTACTAATACCATCACAGACACGGAATCTTTTTTAGGGGTAGGCCCAACACCTACCGTAGACCCAGTAGGTCCCGAAGGAAACACCACTTCACTACCCCCAGCCAAATCGACCAGGAGTCACAGAATTTGATTATAAATATTCCTCAAACTCCTTTGACAATGACTCAACAAAAAAGTTCTTCAAAAGGGCATGAATTTCGTACCCACACACCACACTAATGAGTTGAATACTACCATATCTTTTTTCAAATTCATGAGAACTTTACGACTAAGACACTTTTCACCAACATATGTGTACCCTCTATCAACCAAGAAGAAAGTACGCTCATGGGCTTACGTCCAAAGAGCACTTTCACTCGGCCTACAAGCCACAAAGTGTTCGATACTTTTGAAACAGTTGTTCAACAAGAGCTACATGGCATTTTCTTGACATCTAAATCACATCGGTCTAATTTGTCTATCAACGAACGCCAAGCTTTGAGACAACTTGCCACGAATACGGATTTAAAAATCACTAAAGCTGACAAAGGTGGCACCATAGTAGCCTTAGACACCAGTTATTACACTGAAAATCTGGATGCTCATCTCAACAACCAAGACCTTTACATGGCATTGAATTCGGATCCGACCAATGAATTCAAAGAAATCCTGGTTACCATAGTAAAATGGCAAAATAACGATGGATTAAACCCAGATCTGTGACTGGGGGTGAATGTTTTGCCATTGTGCAACATTCCGTCCATTATCTTGTGTGTTTTGCTGATATGTTAACAACAAAATGCAGGAAGGAAGACGGTGGTTAGTACGAGTCCCATTGGCATATAAGGAGGGCTTTTTAATTTTATGCAATAAGATTTTATTGACATGCCCCTATGTAATGGTTTGAAATATGTCCTTGTGATTGTTTGTATTCCCCTTGGGTCGAGGCTTACCCAACGAAACACAATGACAGTCTAACTGTGGCTGAACGGCTTCATAGAGAGCTCATCCCAAAATTCGGTTTTCCAGTCTCTTTGGAATCAGATAAAGGAACACATTTTAATAATGAAGTGATACGAAGGCTTTGTGCTTCCTTGCAAATTGAACAAAAATTATAATGTGCCCATCGTCAGGAATCATCAGGCTTAGTTAAACAAATCAACAGGACGCTGAAATCCCGACTTGCAAAAGTGTGTGCGTTCAGGTCTCTGAAATGGCCAGATACATTACCTTTGGTGTTGATGAGTTTGCGAAGTATCCCAGACAGAAGAACTGGACAATCCCCCCCACAAGGTAATTATGGGGAGGGTTATGAGGCAGCCCATAGTCCCAGCAAATCAGCTGGTAAATATTTCTGATGACTTGGTACTAGACTATTGTAAAGGATTGGCTGATGGGGTTTGTTCTGTGTCTCATGCAATATTTTGAGGGAGGTCCCACGTGCAAAAGAGACAGGGCTCAAAGTAAACTAGAAAAATAAATATTCCCTTAGGTATTTTGGTTCAGTTGCACCTCCTTCAATCAATACCACATTGATTCATACTTTATATACATCCTCAAAAATCCATGTGTAGTAGTTGTAGTGCCACAAATAGTCAAGTAGTAGACAAATATATATATTTATTAAAAATAGTGAATATTATTCCACCACAGTTTAAAAAAAGATAATTAAAACTATTTCATGGATATAGGACCCCACACAATCAATTGATCTCACAATGATCAAAAGGACCCATACGGTTCAATAGCTAAATTGGCCTATGTGTTTTTAACAGAGCAGTAAAATCAAAATAAAAATCCAATGGCTATTGAGCGAAGAAAAACAAATATTTTTTAGAAAAAGGGGAAAGAAACAAGAGAAACAGTAAGAGACAAAACATACAACAGTACAATTATTTGTGATTCATAAACTGATCCAAATGTGCAGTCAGCCCCAGCATATGAGTAGTGCACGCTTTTTCTTCAGTAGTCCAGAAGCGCGTGCAGAAGAGTTGCTTGGAATCTCTTTGGCATGGGCCTCAAGTGATACATATTACCACAACTGCTGTAAAATGTGGTGGTATGCCACATTGAAACGCTCCTGGGTGGGCGGTCGCTCCTTCCGCTATCTCGCAGCTAAACTGTGGAACTCTGCCGATCCAAATACGAGGCTTAGAGGATTTGCTGACTTTTAGGAAGGCCATCAAAACTCACCTCTCCTTTAAAATTCACCTCTCTCCTTTAAAACTCACCTCTCTCCTTTAAAGTAGGCTTCTGGCAGCTGTTATGTTGAGTTATGTTGGGCTTTCTCGCCGCGGCAGTCAGCTCTTCTTGCTGTTGACAGCGCCGTGACGCCCCTTGGCTGGGGCAGCTGAGCGCTATATAAAACCCTATAACATAACATAACAAACCCTATAACATATTGGGTGTATGCTGCACACACTCGACAAGTCCTTTGTCCTCTTGAAAGTGCGAGAGCCTGTTGTGGATGAACCACTTGTTCCAGAAAAACATCCCATATTGACTCAGCACAAAGTAGAGGGGGCGCTAGCTACTGGGTCTCGAAACACTGGTTGAGAAGGAAGTCAAGGAGAGTTAATCCTAGAAGGTAACGAGGGTCATGGAGAGAGGGAGTTAACTAAGCGAGCTATTGACTTAAATAATGTGAACTGTGAAACTGAAAAACGAGGGCCAGAGGCGACCGATGGCCCAGAAAATCTGAAAGAAGACGTGTTTAACTACAGGAAAAATACCAGAAACGGTGATTGAAGTCTCCAGTTAGTCTGAGAACAAAGACGGAGAAAAACTGAAGTGCGCAGATCAAAAAGAGCAAGAACACTTCAGAAATACACAGCTCCAGAGTGGATATATCTTGCTGCTGCAAACGACTGGGCGAAAGAATACCAGGCATTTTGCTTCAAAGATTGCATCTCACAAAAACCACCGTAAAGAACAGTGCTTGTAAATATGAAGGCCAAACGAAAATGAAGGTACAAAGGCCAACGTGAACAAAGTATTATATATATATTTTTTAAATAATTGTTAAACAGATGGAAAATGTAAATCAGTCCGCACAATGGCGTAAATGGATATGTGCTTGCTTCTTAACTGTTTTCATTATAGTGTTTGTTTCCTTACTAATATTAAATCTACCTCATGTTTATTCTGATACTAATCTGCATGTGACAATGACTACTAAATCAAAGTGTGTGCATGGACGAAAAAATAAAGACTAATGCATTAACTGATGCTGAGTTACATCGTGATCAATCCATTGATTTCTCTTTGAATGTGTTGACAAAATTATTAGAAAATTCCCCAAATCGTATAAGAACTGATCTTCAAAAGCAGCCACTGTAAGCGGGGCTTTAACTGTTCACTAAAGTTACCATAGCTATTTACATACCAGGCTTTTAAATGGATTGCTGCTTAAGTGCTTTCAGAAATATATAACTTATATTTACCCAACTCTTTAATTCCATGGTCTCGTATCTCGGATATAGAGATGGACACGCTTTTACAATCTTCAGACGTTTCAACAGACAGGTGCACCACTTCCAGCTTTAGGACACTGCCGGGGGAGATCGGGATATTCCAGATACAATTCAAGCCCCCCGAGTAGCCCAGTGGGTAGCCTGGAGACGTCAAGGTGCCAATAGAAGAAGTAATCATTTGCATCACAGATTCTGTAAACAGAAGAATAGTGTATTTACAAATCCTGAGGCAGAAGGCAAATTAAAAGTGGAGCGCATAAAACACCTGGAAAAAAGATCAGTAGTTAAAAAAGAAAACATTTTTCTCCCTGAACTCGAACCTTTCCTTTAATTAGAAACCTCATTGTACCCTTATTCCAGCACTCACATATGCCTCTGACATTTACATTTTCGTGCTCTAACTTTAATGGCATAAATTTACCATACTAATCTGTCCATTTCCAACTCAAACTCATAACCCTAGTCAGACAATGAATGTTTTCGAATATAAAGAAACAAAGCATCAGCATTCCCTGGGCCACTTTCAGGACACACTGCATAATAACCATAGAACATTCCACATGACGGTGGAAGATGCTGGGCTCTTGGAAGGATATGTATTGACCTTGAAGAACAAGTATGTATCACCATGCTTCAGCGATTACGGTGAAAATCGGCATGCATGAATATACTTAAGTCTACAGATCCAGAGTGCAACTTCAATAAAACCTTTGGCAAAATGGGCATAGTTGTACGTGTCAAAAATATCCCCGTCTGCCATCAATACATGCCGAACTATGCGTCTGTATAGGAGTCATAAGTGTGTTCTGTAGAACATGTCATAAAAGGACATGTGCACAGAGCTATAGTGGTGGCATGCAATAACCCACAAAATGGAGATACAGAAGATAATCAACTTTTGCAAATTGTGGATTTTTTTCCTGATTTCATCTTATGAGTTCAACTATCCAGGCAAGAATTATTGTTTAAGGAGCCTGGTCCTATTAGGGGAGTTACTCTACAAACGTCCTTATATTTAAAAATTGGTTTATAAGGAGGTGCTGTGTCAATAAATGCCCTATTGGGTAGGAATTTCAGAAAGAGGATTGGAATGTTTAGACTGGAATGAACAGTAGAGAGGCAGCCAATGCCTGCAGTACTCCCCTTGGCTGTTGTCTTGTATTTGGCGAAGCAATAAAGCAGGAACAAGTCTCTGGTGTCAGAGCATCCCCCCTTCATTAGAGACAAGGACCTAATGGACTAGACTCTTTGCTACTCTATCTTTCTGTGAAGTAAACTTTGGACAGAGATGGCTTGTGGGGTGTGGGTGGGCCAAGTGGAAGTGATCGCATAATCTGGCAAGGCAAGAATCCATAAACTGCTGGATGCTGCAATGTGTCAGAGAAGGTGGTTAATAGAAATTTGGGAACAAGCCCTGTACTCCTGTTTGGCTGACATGAGTCCGGGACTCCGAACTCCTGGAGAAGACTGAGCTCACCGCCTGCAAACAGTCAGGCGCACGGTCACCCCCAACCACAGGATGCCCCACTGTGTCGCTCATCACAATTCACACAAGGAGTGAGCATTATGGAAACTCATGGAAACAAAAGCAGCGATCACTGTGCAGGTCATTGACATGGTCGAAGGAGTGTGCCAGTCATCAGGAATCTATGAGACAAACTCGTTTTAGAAGCAAGAATGTGTTGCCATGGTACTAGTCATTTTAGCATTTTTCTGCATTTTAACTGAGCGGGCGACCATGATCCAAGGGATTTGCTTAACTACAGTTGGATGCTGGGGAAGGAAAATGTTTACTTAACAAGAGACTGACAATACTGGAGAGTACCAGAGCTATTAAGACATATCTATCTAGGTTATTTACTTTTATTACAGCCAATCATACTCGTCCAACACTGGTGTCTGTGTGTGGTTGAGGCTCAAGTGGATAATGTTGTACATTTTCCTTCGGATATATTACAAGCAATGAGAAGCAAACTACAATTAAGGCAGTAAGTTGCTTAGACTACTAAACTTGGACAGCCTAACACTAGTGTAAACCACAGAGTGGCAGGCTTATGTGGTTGAGGTCCAGGGGAATTTATAGTATGCATTGATTTAATAGAGCTTACCAAGAATGGTGTAGTGAATAAATACCCCATTCCCACAATAACACAGATGGAGGCACTGATTCAGGGGGCGTAGGTCTTCACTTACCTATAACCTAGCAGCCTCCTATCAGCAAGTCCTGCTTCATCAAAAAAGTCACATTATCTGACAATGTATGCAACACCATTTGGCCTTTACAAGTTTATCAGAATGCCATTGCTTTTAGTGATAGCAGCGTCAGTATTTCAGAGAATAATGGACATATATTTAGGAGACAAGAGAGTGGGACAGTGTTTTCACAACAATGAGCACATTAGAGAAAAGAACACATTAGGAGGCAGTAGTGCTTGACATTTCACAAAGAAATGTGCTAACGTGGAAAGCAACAAACGTTTGAAGAGAGCTCTGAATGCAAAACTGCCAAACTGATAATGCTACTAAACAAAAATGCTGAGTGATTGGGATGGCGAGTTTGAGACGGAATTTAGGAGGATAAAAGAAGAATAAAGCCTTGACAATACAGTAGAATATTGACAGATACCAGTAATAAATCGTTACAGACCATTCTAGTAAAAGGAGACAAACCATTGCATTTGCTTCTAGAGCCCTGTGGGTGTGTCCATAATTGGTATTTTGGTTAAGTACTGTGATTCTCTGGATAGCTGTGATGGGCACAAAAAAACCAAGAGGAACCAATTCCTTAACTCTTACTTACTACCCGAATACAGTCTTCAAATCCTTTTCAATATGAAATGTCCGCTTTATATTGAATGGTTTGAATTATATGCATTGCTATAGAAAACAAGTGGAGGGAACAAATCACATTCCACACTTTTCCTTTCAAGCCCATTGTTTTCAAGCCAGTGTTGGCAGATTATCAATACTGTTCATTCTTCAGCAACAAATTTAATAGACAGAAGTGCTCCCTACCACATGTGCCTGTAGCAGAGATTCCAGTTAAGCACGTGAAGTCATGGAACTGTTGAGTCATGTTACATAAAATTATAAGAGATCAAATAGTGAATTTATGCGGTGTGCATGTGGTGTTAGCCCACCCTCCCCCATATTTCCTCAAGGTGGATACACTTGAACGACACTGCCTTTTCTTTCAAAATGTATTTAACAAGGAATAAACAAGACAATGAAGCATAAAGGTAACACATCTGCTGTAAAGTTCCCTAATCTTTGGTCTTGACTGAGGTCTGGATGCATAAACATGGGTCTGGAGGCATACACATCTGCTAAAACACATACTTCTATTGAAGTGGTATAAACCTTCCGTTATGTTGCCATCAAACTGGTAAAAGAGGGATGGTTCAACACAGTCAAAACTAGACTGCTGTTCTTTTATTTTAAAACTCACAAGAGGGACATTTTAGTCTGTTTCAGTATTAACATTTCTGCCATCGCATGCCATTGGTGAAAGATACGCAGTATGCTTACAGGCCAGTCTCAAAGTTAGTGTTTAAGTGTACCTTCATAGGTTCCATTTGGTGATAATCAATAACTTGATTGAATCTTACAAAATTCAATGTATGGTATGATACAGATATTTGACAAGAGGTTTTGAAATCTTGATGTCAAAGTAGATTATTAATGTTGCTTGAAAACCCTGCCAGTGTAGTGATGTATGAAGCTGCCGGTTTGTCTTCCTGAATGTGCCTTAAAGAGGCATTGATTTGGAAACAGGCTTTTTTGGGGTTTTGAAGGCGTGTTTGTCCTGAGAGACAAGCCAGGAAGACCAGAACATTGTAGAGGAATGTTAATATGGAAAAGGTCAATGCTAATATGAAAAAATACATTCATGTATGAGAACGAAATTGTGTCTTTATTAATTAATTCTTCCCTGACTCGCAAATCCGTAGTCAGGCAAGAACTGAGGCCTAGGCCCTAGGTTAATGATTGATAGGGTCACAGGTCAATCAAGAACAGAACACCTTAGATCAAACCCACAGGTAGGCACAGCGAAAGGGCGTGACCAAAATGGTCACGTAACCTTGAAGCTCCATCGATCATCCCCACAATCCTGGCCATACACTGGGCAAAATCGGTCATCCTAGCTGGGGGTGAATGTCGTAGCAGCCCACTCAATCAGTCAATCAGGAGTTTGTTAAAGCGCGACTACTCACCTGTAAGGGTCTCAAGGCGCTAGGGGTGGGGTGGGGGGGTGGGGGAGGGGGGTGCAGGTTCCATTCCATCAAGGAGGGGGTCTGTCCAAGAGCCAGGTTTTGAGGTTTCTTGCGAAGATGGGGAGCGATGTTGTCTGTCTGAGGTGGAGCGGAAGGGCGTTCCATGCTTCGGCTGCGAGGAAGGAGCGGCCTCCCGATCTGGTCTTTCTGGTGCGGGGGACCACGGCGTAGGAAAGCTGGGCTGATCGTAGGGTCCTTTGGGGTGCGTGGAATTTGAGTCGGCTGTTCAGGTATGCTGGTCCGGTGCCGTGGAGGGCCTTGTGTGCGTGGGTGAGCATCTTAAAGGTGATTCTCGCCTCGAAGTGGAGCCAGTGGAGTGTGCACAGGTGCTGGGAGATGTGGCAGTGTTTTGGCAGGTTGAGGACCAGTCTTGCGGCGGCGTTCTGGATGTTCTGTAGCTTGCGGATGAGGTTTTTGTTTATTCTGGCGTAGAGTGCGTTGCCATAGTCGAGTCTGCTGGTGATCAGGGCGTGAGTGACTGTGTTTCGGTGTTCGAGGGGGATCGATTTGAAGGTCTTATGAAGGAGGTTGAGGGTGTGGAAGCAGGAAGATGAGAGTGGATCTGGCGGTCCATTTTGAGCTCTGAGTCCAGGATGAGTCCCAGGTTGCGTGCGTGGTCTGTGGGGGTTGGCGGGTTTCCGAGGGCGGTGGGCCACCAGGTGTCGCTCCAGGCATCGGGGTTTGAGCCCATGATGAGTACTTCTGTTTTGTTGGTGTTTAGTTGAAGGCAGCTGTTTTTCATCCATTTGGCGACGGCTTCCATGCCTTCTCGAAAGTTGCGTCTGGCGGTGTTGGGCTCGTTGGATAGTGAGAGGATGAGCTGGGTGTCGTCTGCATATGACACGATGTTGAGTCCGTAGGTTCTGACGATTGGGGCAAGTGGAGCCATGTAGACGTTGAAGGGCGTCGGGCTGAGGGAGGAGCCCTGGGGGACTCCGCAGGTGATCGGTGTGGGGTCCGAGAGGAAAGGGGGGAGTCTGACTCGCTGCATCCTGCCGGAGAGGAAGGAGCAGATCCAGTCGAGGGCCTTGTCCTGGATTCCTGCATCGTAGAGTCTGCGTATTAGGGTGCAGTGGGAGACTGTCGAACGCCGCTGATAGGTCGAGGAGGATGAGGGCTACTGTTTCTCCTTTGTCCAGTAAGGTGCGGATGTCGTCTGTTGCGGCGAGGAGGGCGGTTTCCGTACTGTGGTTTTTTCTGAAGCCGGATTGGGAGGAGTCGAGGATGTTGTGTTCTTCAATGAATGTGGCGAGTTGGCTGTTGATGGCTTTCTCGATGACTTTCGCTGGGAACGGGAGCAGGGAGATGGGTCTGTAGTTTTTGAGGTCGGTGGGGTCCGCTGAGGGTTTCTTTAGGAGGGGGTTGACCTCGGCGTGTTTCCAGTCATCGGGGAACGAGGCGGTCGCCAGGGAGCGGTTGATGGTTTGGCGGAGCATGGGTGCGATGGTGTTGGCGGCTCCGTTGAAGATGTGGTGGGGGCAGGTGTCCGTGGGGGCCCCTGAGTGGATTGACTTCATTGTCTTCAGTGTGTCTTCGGTGGGGAGGGCTGTCCAGTCATCAATCGCTGGTTTCCGGGTGTCGGGGGTGGTTGGTGAGGGTTCAGTGTGTTGGTTGTCTTCGTCGAAGTTGTCGTAGATGCTCTTGATTTTGTGGTGAAAAAAGATGCTGAGTTTGTCGCAGAGGTCTTGTGAGGGTGGGATGTCGGTAGACTCGCTGGTGGGTTGGGCGAACTCCTTGATGATGCTGAAGAGTTCCTTGCTGTTGTGTGCGTGGGTGGAGATTCTGTCTTCAATCTCTTTTTTCCTCGTTTCTCTGATGAGTTGATGGTGGGCGTTGGTGGCGGCTCTGAAGTTGTTGTGCGCTTCTGTGGATTTGGTGTTTCTCCAGGCCTTTTCAAGGCGGCGGCATGTGCGCCTGGACTCTCGAAGTTCGGTGGTAAACCATCTGGCTTTCTTGGCACGGGTATTGTTTTTCTTGAGGGGGGCTATGGTGTTGGTGCTGTCCGAGATCCATCTATGCAGGGTTCGGGCTGCGGTGTTGGGGTCGTCGTTTTCCGCGATGGTTGGGGTGGAGTTGTTGAGTGAGGAGGTGAGCTGGTCATCGGTGATTTTGGTCCAGTTTCTTTGTGGAAGCAGGTGCTGGTGTCTGTGGATGGTGGGTGTTCTGAAGGTGAAGTGGACGCAACGATGGTCGGTCCATGGGAGTTTGGTGGTGTGGCTGAAGGTGATGGAGTTTCCTGTAGTGAAGAGGGGGTCGAGGGTGTGTCCTGCTGAGTGCATGGGCTCGGTCACGATCTGGTCCAATATTGTGGAGGTTGTCCAGGAGGGATGTGGTGTTGGGGTCCAGTTGATTGTCGAGGTGGAAGTTGAGGTCTCCCAGCAGGGTGTAGTTGGTGGATGCGATGGCCTGCGGGGAGATAATGTCCGTGATGGAGTTGGCGAAGGGTCCGCGTGGTCAAGGGGGTCGGTAGATGAGGGTTCCTCGGAGGGTGGCGGTGGGGCTGGCCAGTATCTTGAAGTGAAGGTGTTCCATCAGTTCTGTGGACTCGTCAGGGAGTGTGCTCAGGCGGAGGCTGGATTTGTGGACGATGGCGATTCCTCCTCCTGGGTGGATGGGGCGGTCCTTCCTGGAGATCTTGTATCCTTGGGGGATGGCGATGGTGATGTCCGGTCCCGAGGTGGTGTTGGTCCAGGTTTCGGTGAAGAATGCTACGTCTGGGGTGGTGCTGTCGAGGAGTTCCCAGATTTCTGTTGCGTGTTTGTGGAGGGATCGGACGTTGAGGAGGATGCATTGCAGGGTCTTCGGTTTGGTTGTGTTCTTGTGGGCGGGTTGTGCTGGATCCGTGTTCTTGGCGGTGCTGCAGGTGTGCCGGCAGCGGTGACAGCTGAAGGGTCCATGGGTGTCGGCTGGTGATGCTAGCTTGCAGTTGTTGCAGCCTGGGTTGAGTGCGTGGAGTGCTGCTGGGTCGTAGCCTTGGCGGGGCGGAGGTCCAGGGTTCCTGGTGGTGGTTGCGGACGGGTCGCAGACGGGCGCAAACGTGCTTGCCTTTGACGCGCCTTCGGTGCACCAGCGGCGCGCCTGCAGCCCGCGGCCGCTGCGCGACCGCGCAGTGGCCGCCATTAAGTAGGGGTCGGGGAGGGCTGGACAGCTGGGAGGCGGGGAGGGGAGCTGGATTGGGCCGGTCGTGCTGGGGGGGTAGGGGCCGCGGGGGCAGCAGCGGCGGGGAAAGGTTAAGGGAGAAAAGAAGGGATAAAGAAAAAAGGGAAAATAAGCAGAAATAAGGCACAAAAGAGCAGAGATCTAGAAAAGAGCAGAAAGGTGAAAGATAGAAAGGGTAAAAAAACGAGTGAAAACGAGTGAAGGAGCAGAGGGAGAGAAAGGGAAAATGGGCAGAAATAAGGCACAAAAGAGCAGAGGTGCAGAAAGGTGAAAGATAGAAAGGGGAAAAAAACGAGTGAAAACGAGTGAAGGAGCAGAGGGAGATAAAGGGAGAATGGGCAGAAATAAGGCGCAAAAGAGCAGAGGTGCAGAAAGGTGAAAGATAGAAAGGGGAGAAAAACGAGTGAAGGGGTAGACAGAAAGAAAGGAGACAGAGGTCCACTGGACCACCAGGGAT
The DNA here is from genome assembly GCF_964263255.1 of Lissotriton vulgaris. Taxonomy (NCBI): domain Eukaryota; kingdom Metazoa; phylum Chordata; class Amphibia; order Caudata; family Salamandridae; genus Lissotriton; species Lissotriton vulgaris. Next base: position 46,709,419 of record NC_141686.1, on the reverse strand, counting down.
GAGGCGCAGGGAAACCTGCGGGTGGAGGAGGGCCTCGATCACCAACACTGAAGAGTGCAGGGGCAGGGGCACCTCACTTAATGGTGGAGCTGCGAGGGTGGGAGAGCAATTTCACTGACAATGAGTCAGTGGTCTTGCTCGCCTGTCCCCGCAGTGGCCGCCATTAAGTAGGGGTCGGGGAGGGCTGGACAGGTCGTGCTGGGGGGGGGGGGGGGGAGGGGCCGCGGGGGCAGCAGCGGCAGGGAAAGGTAAAGGGAGGAAAGAAGGAATAAAGAAAAAAGGGAAAATAAGCAGAAATAAGGCACAAAAGAGCAGAGATCCAGAAAAGAGCAGAAAGGTGAAAGATAGAAAGGGTAAAAAAACGAGTGAAAACGAGTGAAGGAGCAGAGGGAGAGAAAGGGAAAATGGGCAGAAATAAGGCACAAAAGAGCAGAGGTGCAGAAAGGTGAAAGATAGAAAGGGGGAAAAAACGAGTGAAGGAGCAGAGGTAGAGAAAGGGAGAATGGGCAGAAATAAGGCGCAAAAGAGCAGAGGTGCAGAAAGGTGAAAGATAGAAAGGGGAGAAAAACGAGTAAAGGAGCAGAAAGAAAGGAGACAGAGGTCCCCTGGACCACCAGGGATGAGGCGCAGGGAAACCTGCGGGTGGAGGAGGGCCTCGATCACCAACACTGAAGAGTGCAGGGGCAGGGGCACCTCACTTAATGGTGGAGCTGCGAGGGTGGGAGAGCAATTTCACTGACAATGAGTCAGTGGTCTTGCTCCCACCACTCCAGGCAAGACAGTCATGATCAATACTGGCGCAGACTGCAAAGGGACTACCCTACTGTAAAGGAGAAGAGATGAGGCCTTGCCGACTCGAGGCGGAGCTCCTTCATGGCAGAGTAGTGCTGCCCTGCTGAGGAGACCTTCTCTCCGGCGGTCCAACTGCGCTTCCCAGTACCTGGCTGCAACTGTGGGGACCGAGCTCCAAGGTACCAGGCACTGAGACCGTATGAGACCTTTGGCATGCCGCTGGTATGCACAAGCCCTGGTGGGGCTTTTAAAAAAATATTGGTGGTCATAGTGCAGGAGAGCTGGGACTAGCTGGGGGAGCGAAACAGGACCAAGCATGACTACACGCCTGGTAAGGCTGGCCCTCTACACCCCCAAAGGCCCCATCATGACTGGGTCCACGGTTGAGCATGGGGCCGGTCATCGGGCCGAGTTGGGCCAGCCCGGTCCTTGGTGTGTCTCCCCCACCGCTGCCCTCCTACTCCTTTCTGCATGTTGAGCCTACCGGTGGCCCTGGGCAAGAGCTGATGGGCTGTGACTGGTGTACCCTGTTGGACTTGCTGTATTGGGGAGGGCACGGATTCACCTGTAGATGTGCACGGGGCCCGAGCGGAGGTATTATTCCCACCCGGCTCTGCTTGCAGATGCGACCCCACTCACTGGCGGGATATGGTCCATCGGGACCCTAAACAGCACTTGCGGACCTTTTACAAGACCAGCACTCTTGGCACTTTGAGATGGCGGAAGGAGGGAGTCTGCTGGATTCCCATACCACTGAGCCAGGAGGGGCTCATGCCTTTATAGTGGGAGCTTAGAGCTGGCTTTAAGGAGCTGGACACTCACTTTGACGCACTGGATAAGTGCTGGGCTTGATGGGGGCATACCTGGACCACCCTGAGGGGCAACTCGAAACAGTGGAGGGCAGGGTCTCAGATCTCGAAGATGGATCGGCCAAGAGGTTGGAGTGCATGGAAAAAGTCTTAAATATAGTTGCGATGAAGAATGAAAACTTAGAGGCCAGAAGTAGATTCAACAACGCATCCTGGGTATTACGGGATCCATGAGCACGGGCCGCCTCGATGACTTTGTGGAGTAGCTTCTGGTCCACCCGTTTGGCAGGGACTCCTTCACATCCACTTTTGTAGTCTAAAGAGCCCACAGCACGTTTAGGCAGTGCACAAATCCTCACTGCCCTCCGCACCCACTCATCGCCCAGGTGCTACATTTCCGGGACAGACACTGCTTTGCATCTGGCAAGAGAAAAGGGGCCACTAAATTGGCAGGGCTCATCGGTCTCTCTCTACCCTGACTTCACAGAGATGGTCCAGGACACCCACCACAAGTTAACAAGTGTCAAGGACACACTTCGCAACCTGGGCCTTAACTATGGGATGTTACACCCTGCCCACCTGCGGGTCGAGTTCAACGGTAGGTCACAAATTTTCGAAACCTCAACAGCAGTGCAAGAGTTCGGTCGCACATACTCCGAGGCACACGCCAAAATAACTCGTCTGAGTGATCGCCATTTGATTCCAACTCTGGCACCAGTACTGACCATTCCTCTGTAAGCTACATTTCTGATCTCTAACCTGTTCTGTAGCTATGCCACGTTATTGAGATGTATCAAACCATGGTGTTGCTAGTCTTCCCCTGTACCAGCTAACGTTTAATGTCGTAATGTAAGGCACACTGCATTCCTTAGCAGTACTTTTTTCCTTTACAGGGAGTGGGGAACCAGCATGGCATTGCCACCCAGAGTGTGTTCATATTTTACTGTATGGGTTTCATAATACTCTGCAAATGTTCCAAATTGTAGCAATGTTGTTGGGGTTGGGATTTTCCCGTAGTAATGGGAACAGGGATGGGGAGGAGACTGGCTGTGTGTTGAGTTTTGGATTTTTTTGCAGCAGTTTGTAATCCAAATAGCTGTTTGTACTGCACTGTTTCTCTTTGAAACAACTTTTCCCCATCCCTTAGCCCAGCAATGATTGTACATGACAGGATCCACCCCTTTGCGGATGTTACATTTGTAACCGGGAAGATCCGCGGGCTGACCAACATGCAAGGGCAAGCCAGTATTACACTATCTACAGAGGCACCAGGTTGACTTTGCTTTTTTAAAGGAAACGCATTTGTCCCCCACATCCCCTCACACCTTTGCCGCGGCATGTCCCATTGGTACTTTGTGGGAAATAACACATATGCCAGGTGAGTATCAATTCTAATTCACAAACTAGTACTTTTCCTGCTGTCGGGGATGCGTGCAGATGTGGAGGGACTTTATCTGCTGATGGCGGGTTGCTTATTGGGTTACACTATTCTCCTTGCTAATGTATATGCCCAAAACACAGATAGCCCAGAGTTTTATCTAGAGCTATAGGCTCAGGTAGACCGAATTGAGGCAAACCACATCTGCATAGGGGAGACCTTAACTTGCTACTAGATCCCCAGTGAGACAGTACAGCGGACACCCTTGACAGATTTCTGTATCCCTAGGGCAGGCGGGGTTAAGAGACAGTGAAGATTCCCCAGGTCGGATATTCGCAATTACCTATTCTATCCAGAACTCCGAACGGCTATAGTGGAAGACTACAAAATAAACAAGGGGGCAGTGGAGTCATGGGTGACATTTTGGGAGGCCTTTAATCCCTACATAAGAGGGGTCTGTATTTCCAAGCATGCAGGGATCCTTAAAGACCTGCGACATGCTCTATTTCAACTACAAAAACAGCTGTCAGAGGTCAATCAGGCCAAACTATTGCAGGGGATGCTGACAACTACAACGCCGCACCTACCTAGTAGCAGACTTTTGCGAAGTAGTTGAGCATGAAACATCTGGGGAAGTAAGCTGTTCCCAGACAGTACGGGGAGGGGGAAAGGCTGGGGCACACACTGGCTTAGATGCTACCGCCCCCTAGGGGCCAGTCCTCGCCAGCATCCAGACGGTACCTATATTTCCGAGACACTTGGTAACCAAGACGAATTACTTACTGGTAAAAATGGCGTTCTTTAATTGACAGAGGTAGGTACCTTTGTCCAAATAAGGACCCTTGCTTCTTGTCAGGGTAGGGGGGATACACTTCAAAAATATCCCCTGCTCACCCCCTTGGTAGCTTGGCATGAGCAGACAGGCTTATCTCAGAGGCAGTGTGTAAAGCACATTTGAACACATACAGTAATACAGTGAAAACACTACAAATGGACACCACACCAGTTTAGAAAAATATGTAATCGTTATCTAAACCAAACAAGACCAAAACGACAAAAATCTGCAATACAGTAATAAAAATAGGACTTTCAAATGGTAGAAATAGATCAGTTCAAAGCAAATTGCAGATGTGACAACTTTCACACAAAGTACCTTGGCTGCGTCACACACAAACAAAAAGGGTCGTAGGGAAGGTGATGCATCAGTTCCTTACTGCTGCGCTGGGGATATGATGCGTTGGTTCCTTACCAGAGAGGGAGTGATGCATCTGTTTCTTACTGCACGGTGAAGTGATGCGTTTGTTTCTTACTGCGTCCCTCAACGATGCAACAGACCTGGCGCCTCGATGTGATGATTAGGATGATACATTGGTTCTTGCAGCCGCACAGCAGTGCTTGCATCGCAATCAGTTCAGTGATCTCAGACTTCAGAAACTGGTACACTCGATGCAGCGTGCTGCGTCGGTTTCTACGCCGATGCATCGGAAACAGTTACGGTTGCTTCACGCTTCGACGCTGCGTTACTTTTCCAGCTCCCAACAACCAGAACAACCTCCAGAGGCCCAGAACAGCTACAGGCACATCTTGGCAGGTCAGATCTCCTGGCAAGGAATGCCAGAAGAGCTGGGGGTGAAGTCTTTGTGTCCCTGATACTTCAGAACAGGAGGTAAGCTCAATTGTAAGCCCTTGGAGATCTTCCTAAAGCAGGGGACACAGCAAGTGCTTCTCCTTTCCTTGGCAGAAAGTAGCCACTGCAGGCCAACCCCAGACAGCAAACAGCACAGGGGCTGTATTCCTCCTCAATTTCTGCAGCTCTTCTCTTGGGAAAGGTTCCTCATGATTCCCAGAAGTGATCTAAAAGTATGGTGTCTGGTCCCCTCTTTTTTTTTTCACAACAAATGTTATTAATTGATCAGGTAAAGGCATAGACACAGTTCTCCACAGTCAGGAGATCACTGCCAAGTATCAACACTTATCTCAATATCTTGGAAACCCAATCAATAAAAAAGAACAACTCCCCCCTATCCCCCCCCACCTCCCACAGCCACCCAACAACCCTCTGCCCATCCCTTATCCCTCCCTAACCCAGTGCACGCGATCACAGTAAGCCTCCTGTACGTGCTGATAACATGCCAGGCGCTATGCGTCTCCCTAGGCCTGAGGTCCATCGTCTAGATCCGGACCGTCGTCAGGATTTGCTGGAGGCTCCAGAGTTAGAACCCTGGTCCCATCTTTTTTGTAATACAGTAAATCTCTGTTCTCTAGTGCAGAGAAGCTCTTTCTGCCCAGCCAAAACCAATTCTATCCTCACTGGTGCAGCTTCCAGGCAGGAGGTGGAGAAAGCATTGGCCTTGGCAGGCCAGGCCCATTCAGGTGTGAAATAAATCTCCTCCCCCCTACTCTGAATGCAGCCCAGGTTTATACAGCCCAGCCCTGACTCACCCTGAAATACCTACTTCCTAAAAGTGGTATTTTCAAACCCAGAATGTAAAAATCACCATCACTAAAAATCTTAACATTCCGAGTTCAGGCATATCAACTTTTATTTTCCTAGTTTGTTCCCAGGGGAAGTTATGCTTCTAAGTTGTTATAAGCAAACGCCCTATTCTACCACAAGGGGACAGATAGCCTGACAATAGTGAAAAATGAAATTGGCAGTATTTCACTATCAGGACATGCCACACACATCAAGGTTATGTCCTACTTTTTACATACACTGCACCCTGCATACATGGGTACCTTGGGCCTACCATAGGGGTGACTAACATGTAAGAAAAGGAAAAGTTAGGGCCCTGTAAGTGAGTGCACTTGCCAGGTTGGCGTGGCAGTAGCAAACTGCATACAGGCTCTGCAATGGCAGGCCTAAGTTACACTTACAGGCTGCTTATGTGGGTTGCACAACCAGTGCTGCAGGCGCACTAGCAGCATTTGATTTACAAGCTCTGGGCAAACAGTGCATTGTACTAGGGACTGACTAGTAAATCAAATAGCCAATTATTGAAACACCAATTTACAAAGGGAACACTTGCATTTTGGTACTGAACAGCAGTGGCAAAGTGGCCAAAGTTTCTAGACCAGCAAAACGAAGTCCAGCACACAGCAACAACACAGGAGGCAAAGACAAAATACATGGGAAATCCATGCCAATGATGCCAGGTCTAACACTTGCTTACTATAACGACATCCCAGGTTGCGGAGGAGGCTGCGCACAGAGCCCGCAATTTAGATGATAGCCATGGTATAGCTCAGTTCCACGAATCAACAATTTCTCTGGGAGCCTTTTATAGAGGAGAAAATAATCCAGGCAATGGAAACCATGGATGGTACGAAAGCACCAGGCCTCGAAGGATTCTCTACAAGGGTTATGAACAGTTGCTCAACTCACATCTTTTACAACTTTATCAGGAGGCGAAAGAGAAAGGTGTCCTCCCATCCACTCCATGAAGCAGTGTTAATACTGCTCCTCAAGCACGGGAAGGATCCGCTGCAGTGCAGTTGCAGCTCCTACAGGATGCTCTCCTTGTTGAACTTCAACCACAAGATCTTGTCCAAAATGTTGGCTACCAGACATTTCCTCTTGCTAGACCAAATATTATCCCCTGCTCAATCTGAGTTTTTCCCGCACAGATCCAAGGCCCTGAACCGGCGCATGCTCTGATGTTTCCACACAGAATCTCCCCCACTCTGCCTGCCACTTCAGCATTGCTGGATGCTTAAGAAGTGGCCATTTCTGCAAGCCACATTGTTCAAAATGGAACTCCCACTGGGATATTCGGCCCTCATCATGCTACTATACACGGAGCCCACAACATGCATTTGCTTAAATGGCATGCTGACGTCCTCTTTCTCCCTTAGGTGGGGAATGCAGCAAGGACGGAAAATTCAGAAAAATCCCTAACTCTGTTGTGAGAAACTGGCCTGGTATATGATATCCACTTATGTAAGTGGGCAACCTGAACCAGTTCAGACTAAACGTATGGTGATTTAATAAGTCTTAGACAACCTTAGTAAGCTCTCTAACTGGTAGCTGTGGAGAGCAGCCTTCTGACTCAGTCCAGTAGGAGTGTAAAGCAGCTTGTTTCACCAGAATGCAATCTTATATTATAGATTAAGTGAAAAAGAAAGTCAAGGTATTTATAAAAATATGTAATTATTATACAATACTCTCTAACACATACAAATATCTCCTACCCGGAGATGTGCACAATGCACACAATATTTTGCAAAAAACACAGTAAATAGTACAGAATACACAGTGGACCCCGGGGTTGGGGGGGGGATTGGGTGTGGGACAGTGGCTAGGAACCCCACGGAGAGCGTGTACAGTGTGGAAACAAACAGCGTTCTCTGTACATGTCTATGTGTAAGTCGTGGTTTGATTTTTGAAGATTAAGGACCGTTCCCAGTGGACCCTGGAGAAACCCTGTGGAAGACAGAAGGTTGGAGAGCCACCCCACTCATGGATACCCTAGTACCCACGTTACCTACACCAGGGAAGCCGGGTACATACGTGTGAAGTGGTGTTGTAAACTGCCGTTGAGCCTAATGGAGGACTTCAGGAAAGTATCACTGCTGAAGAAGGAGAAAGTGTCTGGTGGAATCCAAAGGCGGATTCTAGTTGAGAGGTACTTGCCAGCAGAGGGGACACAATCTATGTCCCTCAGGAGTGACCAAGAGACTTGGAAGATGAATGCCCTCCGATGTAGAGTGTTGCTGGAGAGTTGACGATCTTGACTCTAGAGCTGTAAGGGCCAGGTGGTGCTGAGGAAGACTAGGAGCTTTGCACAAGCTGTCCGTCAGGAGCACCAACAAGCCTTGGCAAATGCATCCAACGCAGGAGCAGAAGGAGCAACATTGGGACTAGCAAGGTCCAGGGGACTCACCACAAGCATGGGAGTCAGGGCAGGCCCGAGCAATCAGGGGAGCCCAAAAGAAACAAAGATGACTCAACAGGACCCACAGGTCGGAGGCACTGAAGTCGCAAGAGGACCTTGAGCAGCTCACCAAAAGATGCAGGCCATGGTGCACACGATGCGTTGTGGCTGAATATTCTGGTCACTGGAAGTGCTTGAGGTTGGGGCTACTAGGAGCCAGAAGATCTTGGTGGAAGGAAGCCAACAAGCCTTTGCAACTGCAAGTAAGAGGGCAGGGCAGGCCTCAGGAGCTTTGCAAAACCACCACCTGTATTGCAGAACCTTTCGGAGTCCGGAGGAGCCCAGGATGAGCAGACCGGTCGACTTAGTTGCAGTGCCTGGGAATGCAGGGAACTGACTCCTTCACTTCAAGGGAGATTCCGTCAGGTGTCTTTGATGCCCACAGGGCTTGGAAGGTTCTTGTATGGTGCACAGACTATGCAGCAGACTGGAAGGGAGACAAAGTCGAGCCCAAACAAAGTCCAGAGTGCCCAAACGGTAGAAGTGGTGTCTGATCTGAATCTTGTCCCACGACGAATCTCGGGACCCACCCACAGGTAAGTCCTTAAGTACCCTAGAAGTGGGTTGTGACGATTCAGGCGACCCTTCCAGGGGAGGGTCTGGACAAGGGGGAGGTTAATCCTATGTCCTTTGTCCAATTTCGCACCAGAGCAGGAGCCAACAGCCCCCAGGACTGGTTTGAACTGGATTATGAACTGGGACACCAAATGTGCCCCTCATGCAGACCTAGTGACGATGGCAAGCGCACTCACCCGGGCCCAGTACCCTAAATCCTATCTGGGAGGTGGACACATCTCCCTGTGACAGGATGTCAGATTAGCTTTATTCAATTTTTGATTTAAAATCATAAAAGCAACAGTAAAGCATAGATAAATACATCAAAATTTCATTACATATCAATTGTTAAAAGCATGATTAAATTAATAAAGCAAGTCAGCTAATCAATATAGAACAATTCCCTGTCAAAAGAAGCACATATAGAAATAAGGAAGAATCGTACATTAAGTGCAATTTAGTGGAGTAGGGATCCAGGGAAAATCATCAAGCAGTGGTCTATGAAGGTTCGAATCTGGTGGCAGCTAGTAAGCTAGGGGCAATTAGATGCGCGGAGTCCCCCGCCCCAAACATTGTGGTTCTTTACTGCTGTTCTTGGTAACTGGGTAGGTGGAATGCTCGGATAAAAGTCATGTAAGTCCCAGATACGAATTGGGCCATCCCCCTCTTTATACTTGCAGGATCGTAAATAAGGGACTATTTTCCTGTGCTTGAATCTAATTAGCACCAAGTCTCCTGGGATGGCTTTTGGCAAAGTGCCCAACCACCCCACCCTCCTAACGCTTAGGATCCCCCCATCTAGGTCAGGTGGCAGGGGTCTATTGGTCTGTAACCAAAACATAGCCTTGTGTAGTAGATCTTGACGTGTTTCAAGTTTTCCGTGAGTTAGTGGTGGGATCCCAGAGACAACGGTCACATAAGGGGCGGCTTCAGGGGGTAAATTAATTTGTGGCATTCTAACAGGTTCTGGTTTAGCCTCAATATGGTTTGTTTGTACAAACGGTATGGTTTGAGGATGCGCATTCCTGCGGGAATTCAGCTTGGGTTTTTCCGGGACAGTGAGGGGAATAGGAGGGTCTGATAATACTGGTTTGGTTCTTGATGGAATGTGTGTTTTGATTATCAGTGCAATGCTAGATATCCTGTCCCCCAGATTGTTAATTTTTGCCACCAGTGGTGAAATTAGAGAGGTTAATAGATGCTCAAGCTGGGCCAATAAAGTTGGTTGAGGGGATGATGGGCGGTTTTCCATTTTTCCATGCTCCATCTCCCCCGACACAGAGCTAGGGTTGGAGTGGGGCTGAGAGGGACTGGAGCATAGTTTTTGAGTTTTGGCTGGCTTCCCGTTGACAATGGCATCATTGTTCTTTCTCTTAGTGTTGAGCCCACCCGGTAGTGCTTTGGCTGGAGATTGGGGTTTATTAGAGCAAAGGGGTGACATCTGCAGGGTGGCTTTTACATCGTCTGGATTGGTGGCTATGCTTATAGTGGGTAAAAAGTCAGGGATATATTTAGTTCCACACAGGGCATTGAGCTCCTCCCAGATAGACATGGTATGATGTGAATCGCCAAAGTGGGTCGATAGAAATGGTGAGGGGAATCACAGTACCTCTTTGATGGAAATGACAGGGGGGTGGCCCGTCCCGTCCTACTCGTGCCTCCGAGGGCCACAGAGGGCCCGCCCTTTGCCCGGGCTTAGCCCGCGCACGGTCCCGCGACGTGGGGGCTCGCGCTGGCCTTAAGCGCACCTCCGGGGGCGGGACAGGATGCAGGATGCGCGCCTTCCTGGGCGCAAGGGGTGCTGGGAAGTGTAGTTCCTGATCTGCCGCCTCGCCGCGGTGATCGGGAAGCGGCAGGCAGCAGGGTCTGAAGGTCCAGTGACAACAGGGGAGAAGCGCTCGGGCTGCAACAGTCCACAATCCCCAAAGGTGACCTCCCAGGTCAGTGAATGTAACAGGTCCCCCGCTCCCCCGGGGCTCGCGCTGGCCTCAAGCGCACCTCTGGGGGCGGGACAGGATGCAGGATGCGCGCCTTCCTGGGCGCAAGGGGTGCTGGGAAGTGTAGTTCCCGATTTGCCGCCTTGCCGCGGTGATCTGGAAGTGGCAGGCAGCAGGGTCTGAAGGTCCGGTGAAAACAGGGGAGCAGCGCTCGGGCTGCAACAGTCCACAATCCCCAAAGGTGACCTCCCAGGTCAGTGAATGTAACAGGATGTCTATTCTGCCTTCCCCTGCTCGAGCATGGCTCAGCAGCAGGAGGGCTGAAATGTGTCTCTGGTTGGCAGCAACTATTTTGTGCAGTCTGGGTCTAGAAGGTTGGCACTGTGAACACGGAGAGCCTAACGGATGGCTCTTCCAGTGCTTGGAATCATACCTCCACACTGTTTATGGTGTGGAGGTAGGATTCCAACATGTTTGGTACCAAACATGATGGGATTCGTTGCAGTCAATTTCGAGATGGCCATCGCGTAATTAAGCGGTGCCCCTCTATATGGTATATGGCTGCCTCACTTACCGCCTGGGAGAATGGAGTCTGTAGGCATGTCCTGCTCATGTAGGCGCACCCTAACACTTAGAACCAAGCACCCAGTCTTCAGGATTGCAAAGGCCTGCTATAAGAGTGTCATATAGGTTTTAAGTGCAGTGACCCTAGATATAGAAAACCTATATCTTTTGTAAGTGGTGCTAGCACCAGCTTACACAGGCTGCAATGGAGGTCTGTAGTTACAGTTTGAATGGTGTCCCTTGGGTGGCATAATGCATGCTTCAGCTAATGGGGGACCTCTGGGGTATCTATGCCCTGGGAACCTTAGTACCATATACTAAGGACTTATAAGGGTACCCCAGTATCCAATCTGGGATGTACCCAATTACTGAACATAAAAATGTAGGGAGAATGTAGATAGACTGGGGTGCGGATCAGCAGGATCCCAGTCAGCCTAGTCAATAACAGCTTAGCACCAGGCAAAAGTGGGGGTAACCAAAGAAGAAAATCCTACTTACCTACAACTGTGCAATCTCCAACCACACTGACAAAGCTACAAAAGATGCCTCTTTTTAAAAGACCCTTTGTATTTTTCTTTGGCTGATTGGGCTTTCCTTCACCAATAGTAATGTGAGGAGCCCAGACTTATCAGCTTAATTTGAAAAACAAATGAAGTGCTGGAGGATGGAGCCCATCAAGTGAGGCTGGAGCAGTTTGAATCACTTAAGCATTTAGGTGAAGGGCTGCTATACTCCAGCAGTGCTCCCCATTTGCCCTCAATGAGGACACTGGGAGTGGGTCAGCCACACAATGCACTGTGTACTATATATCATTTAGGCAGCAGAGGGAGCATTCTGATTGGCTGACCACCTATGAACGCTCTACTCAGAGTATTAATTTCAGTTTCAGCCTCTCTGAAATAAAGCAACAGACGTCCAGCAGAATGAAGCAAACCTCTCCTACACAAACACAGCAGTTTAAGGTCCAACCAGCTTAAAACCCAGAGACGGAAGCTCCATGTGCAAGGGCACTTCCTTGGCAGCGTTCATTTTCGGGTGCCTCTAGTGGTTTGATGACTGATGTTTTGGATAAATAAACCATCCAGAGTCCAGATCTTCCACTATATGTTGTACCAACTTAGAGGATCACAGTAGAATGGATTGTTTAACCCATTCTGACTTAAGAACTCTTCACAGGTACAATGTTTATATTTCTGGAGGCATTTGTTTTACCTGTTAATAGTACGTTATGAGAAAGTAGAAATGTTAGCATAAAGCACAAGACGTTTGAAGAATAATTTGAAGAATAAATTCCACTTGAGCTCGGTCACGTGTTAAAGAAATACATGTTAGTTAAGCAGCTGTAAAAAGAGGAATTACCTTTGTCATTAGGAGTATGAGACGGGATATGTGATTGGTGCTCTGGGCTGGGCACGCCAGGGCGGTGCTCACCACCTGTAGAAGAGCCCTGGTCAGCACCTGCAGGTAACACAAAGGTCAACAAGGCAAGGTTAATTCGTTTCTTCATGCCACACAGGTTACACCAAGCTTCTCACCATGTCCTTTTCATAACAGAAATGCACATCGGGTAATTGAATATTCTACAAGAATAATGCTGTTTATGGAGTGCATTTATTTGTGCTGTTTGTTCCACTGGTTGACTAGCACACTGACTAGCGACGGCGTCTGTTTTTGGTTGCGAATCTTTAGGGAATGCGAGTGAAAATACTAGTGAACTGAATATAACCTGCACGAGGCTCTGGGGGACCTGGTACAAACATGCCATCCGTATGTATAGCACGCCACTGAACGGTGTTCCTCGCCTCTCTCCAGCTGCAGGAGCTTTTAATGGCGGGGCCAGCCAGTGGGGCGCTCATGGGCTTAGTTTGTGTACTTTTACGGAAGTTTTGAAGCAGCAATTTAAGCAAAAAACATAAGCCAACTCTTCTCGGATGGTTGCCAAACAGTATAAAACCCATTCGAAAAGATGTCGAGCACTGATTGTGCTTGAACTTGATCACAAATTCTTACGAAATGTGAGCAAAACGACTTATGAATTGTGTTGCTTGATGAAAGATTGATTACTGTAGCTAATGGAAGGAGCTCAGACGGGGTTTGGCGGGAAGGGGATGTTTAATTCAGGGTGATACCCCAGATCAAATGGACGAAGGAGAAAGTGGCTACTGTCACCCCGCAATGGTGCGATAGTTGTACAGGAGGGTAGTGAATCAAGGCGGGCTAGTTAAGGATTTTTGGGAGACTTGGCCAAATGTATTTTGGGGGCCCATGTTCGGAACAGCTTTGATTTTATGATCCAGTTTCAGCCGTTTCACGCCTTCTTTGGTTACATTCTAAATGTGTACACATCTAATATTCAGGGATAGTGATGTGCGTTTTCAGTATTGTAACAGAGCAGCAGCTCATTAGTATAACTTAAAATAATCTGTCACACCCTTCCATTTCTCATATGTAAGGTCCTGTACTGATCCAAAGGAAACTTTTTATATGGATGTTGCATGAATAGAACACATTTTGTCTGCATTAAAAATAAATTAAAGAAAAACATTATTTACAACAACATGTTAAAGAATTATTCAAGCTCATCAAGGCAAGACCCTCTGCATAACATAGCTGACTATCAGGGCCCCCCCTGGTGCCAGAGCCCATCTTTGCCCATGCCTTAACAGCGGTGCGAATTCCGCCACAGTGCAGCAGTTTTATTCAGTGGGCGCGGCCTCTTCGGCCAATGGATGTGCCCAGCACTACATAGGTAGTGCTCGCAACGACCGTTGGCTGACGGGAGCACTTAAGTTGTTAAAACGTCTGCATGAAGGGCAGTCGCGGCCAGCATTAATCGCAGGTAGGGAGATATGGGGGGGGGGGGGGGGGTAATGATATAAAAGATGAAAAAACATACCGGTGCGCTGGCCGTGTCATGCGTTCTCTGATCCAGTCCTGCTCGGCGCCTGCTCCTGCCCTGCCAGGGGCTTATGGGGAGGCCATTTTCCTCTATGTAGGCTGCATTGCAGCCTGCAATGAGAAAGGGCAGAGTGGGCACACCACTCCTCCCCTGCTCACAGAGCAGAACACGCAACCAAACACTTCTGTTCTGCTTTCTCACAGTGCGAGAGACAAACATAAAATCGTAGTTAGTACCATTTTATGTTTCTGCTTCTCGCACTGTGAGAAAGCAGTGGGGCAACGCTCCTCAGCCCTAGTGGAGGAGCCGCCAGGGGTGAACTCTCAGCCATGGTCTACAGGCAAATTGCCAGCATCAGTGGTCAAGAGTTACACAGGAAGCACAGAGGAGGGAGCTTGCCTTTCATGGGCTAGGGAGCAATTGAGAACTTCCGGTGAGGGAAATGCACTTTCCCGCTGCTGGCCACTTATTATTATTATTATTATTATTCTGAGTTTTATATAGCGCCTGGTTACCAAAAAGGCATCCCAGCGCTCAACCAGAGAATGGAACTCCCAAAGTAATAAGGGGGTTAAGCAGAGAACAGGAAAGTTTTTAAAAGTTTGCGGAACCGAAGAAGACTAGCTTCCGAACGTAGATGTAAGGGAAGAGAGTTCCACAGAGAGGCTACATTTATCGAGAACCTTCTGCCACCAGTTCTTGCTTTCTTCACCCTCCCTACCTGCAAAAGATGTTGGTGGTCAGACCGGAGAGAACGGGGGGCCTTATAGGGCTGGACCATCTCCCCCAGAATAGGTGGACCTGTCCCCTGCAGGACTTTATGAGCGATACAAAGTGACTTGAACTTCACCCTGTCCCTCACAGGGAGCCAATGCAGCGCCTTCAGCGCAGGGCGAGCAGATTGATGTCTGGGGAGGCCCGTCAGGAGCCTGGCGGCCGCATTCTGCACTTGCTGCAGTTTGTTCATGGTAGATTCTGGAGCACCCAGGAACAACGCGTTGCTGAAATCCAGCCGCGAGATGATGAGCCCCTGGATGAGAAGTCTCCTAGTGACCGCTGGGAGCAGCGGTAGAATCTTCCGAGCCGAGCGGAGCAGGCCAAAGCAAACGCCAGCAGTCTTTTTGGCATGGGTTTTAAACGACAGGTCCTGCTCAAGCCAGACCCCGAGGCTCTTAATCTCCTGCTTGGGGGTGGGTACAGGTCCAAGGCTGTGGAATTTTAGTTTGCGAGCTAAACATCATCTGCGCCAGCTTGTCACCCACGTACAGCGCGCACAACGGCCATTTTAGGTATCATGGTCTCCCTGTCCGCGATCTATCGTCAGCGCGCCCCTCTGACCCAGCAAGCATCCTCTGCGCATCCTGGCTCCCCCTCCCTCCCTCTCATGAGCCTAACCCTTCTGCATGACCCTGTCCTTGGAAGTCACGCCAGCGCCTGACCAGCACCTCCTCTCCTCCCATGAATGCCTCTCTGTTGATAAACCTTCCCTCCGCGCTCAATTGTCCACGCGGCATGAATACCACTCCTTTGATGACCCCTTACCCCGTGTCCGACTGTCCACACAGGTCCGAGGCCATCGCCTAAGCCAGGAGATACCATTTACTGCCCCTCATTCTATGGAGTCGTCCCTCTTCAAAAGACACACTGTTGACCAGGGCCTCCCCACCCCCTGGGGTATGATCAGGCGCACACATCCTAAGACTTGGTGGAACACTCAGCTGCGTGATGACCCCCTCCTCTTATCAGCAGGTTAAGGACCTCTATTGTGAAGGTATACGGGGGTGGGATTGACACGAGGATTATGGGGATGTCTTTTCCTTGCTTCACAATGTTATGATTGTAATAAAGAAAGGTCACATGCCATAAACCAGTGTATAAGAGGCCAGGCCTCAGAGAGGCTGTTAGAGCACCTCGAGACGATACCTTGTTGTCTGATCTGATGTGTTCTGCTCCGTCGGAATAAAACTTCTGTTTCCTGCCTTCTGGTCTCCGGCGCCTGCCTCATTGCTTGGTAATTTGAATGGTACGAAGGCGGTTAGCGCCGGGCAAATCTTGAGAAAGGTCATAGCCCTACCTTTTTCTACAATTGGCGTCCCAAAGCGTGGGGCCCATCAGCGACACGTGGATCCAGTGGGAGAGGTCCCGACGACAGAGTGAACGACTGCAACGATCGGGAAGAGCTAGTGTCCGATAGACCCTCGTCTGACAGCCGATCATCCGACCTTCACTAGTTCCGAACAGACCTCTCTCGAGTGATCTACGGTCCTGACTGGGAACCATCAGGAGTGCCACGAACATCACGAAGAGGAGAGGACGATCGGGCGCTGGATTCGGAAGACAGGAAACCGTCCATGCGGTCCGGGTAAGGTCGTGTAAAAGACGACAAATTATGGAATGATTGTTTGGTTTGGATAATACTAGTATTACGCTTTGTTGAAACCTCTGGAGATTCACCGTCTGCAAACGGAGAAAACAACAGGCTCTCTCTTTGCAAGCAGTGAAGGATAGGTAACGCAGACTTTTGTCCCCATTGTAATCCGTCGTGCCTATCTTCCTCCCCCACTGTTTTCCCGAACTATCGTTCGTGGATTATTGTCTGGAGATTCTTTGTCCGCAAACAGGGAAGAACAAGGTCTCTCTTTGCAGGTAGAGAAAGAGTGGGTAACGCAAACCTTTTTCGCACCCACTTATTCTCCCCACTGATTGTTTGATTGACCGAACATTGATTGTTCGGTATTGGTTCTTTTGAGGTATTCACCGCCGGCAAACAACGGAGAATAGAAATATTCTGCCTAGTCTTTGCCCGCCGTGATAAGATAGGTAGTGCAGACTGTTGTCCCCGTTGTAATCCGTCATGCCTATCTTCTCCCCACTGATTGGTAGCCTGTACAGCCCGGACTGCTTATTAGAGATGAACCATCCAGCTCCACTGGAGGGCACCCCTAATAAGGACATGTTCACTAAGCATGGACTAGTCGCTATAGCTTATACTAAGTTATGGCATAAATATACAAAGAAGAACCCCGAAAGTCAGTGGCCACTGATAGGTTCCTTTAATGAAAATAAAATAAAAACATTGGAAATAGCGCTCCAGAAGAATAAGACCACGCCCACTATGCTCGATAGTATAGGCATGTGGCGCAAAGAAACGGAACGAAAGAAAGAAAAGGCAAGAAGCAAAAATAGGGAAAGAATTACGAAAGGCAGCCCACCTAGCCGCTAAGCAACTAGAAGAAGAAAGAAAAGAAAGAAAAGAAGCTGCACAAAACCAGGAATCAGGGTCGACAGGTCAATGTCCTGTGAGGACCCCCTCTGCACTCTACCCTGAATTGCCCTCCAAACAACGGGCGAACGATGAGTTACTGCTAGGTCCCCCAATCATCTACATGCCCCCTCCATATGCCCCCTGCCAACAAAGCTTGCAAGCCCCGAGTGCGAGCGAAAGTGACCTTAGCGCTAGTGCACCAGCCCTCACGGCCTCTGCACCAGCCACATTAACAACATCGTCAGACGACCCCGAGGCTAGCAAACAACCGCCAGCCAGACCAAATAGGTTGAGCAAAGATGAGCGGGATGGGATTGACAAAATAGCAAAGACATTAGTAGAACGAAGGGAGAGCGAAGAATACACAATGAGCGTATATAATTCACATGCCGACAGCCACAGACGGCATTTCATCTTGCGATTCAGCTACCACACCCTGAACGCATATGAAGATAGGTATCAAAGTAAGGGTCCCGCTAAACTAACAACGCTGTACAGGAAGATTGATGTTGGAGATGGGACTGAATGTGAGGCGACGGAACTCTTCATGCAGATACTTGAGGTCCTCCGCCACCTCACGGAACAAAAACCAGAAGCCAAGGTTACAGTCCCTGAAACGACCTCGATAGAAGTAGCCAATACTATGATGCCTATCAGAGAAGCGGCCCCTTACTGGATCCCGCCACGTGGTCAGGGAACAAGCGATGATATTAATAATTCAGATGCAAAAGGGAGGGTTGTGTACAATTGGGTTTACCAACCATGGGACCGGCAAGATATCCTAACCTTTAAACAAACTCTGCCCGATTTAAGAAAGAACCCGACAGCATTCTATACCGAATTAGGCACAGCCTTGGGTTCGACGATAATGACTTTAGCGGACATTGACTTGTTTTTCGGGTTATGCCTGCCAGCTGACGTGTGGAAGCAAATCCGGAAGGCTGACCACACAGATCTGTTTGGACATACCTGGAACCAACTCAGTGAACTAGATAGACAGCGAGAGCCTGGAAGGAAACCAGTAAAGGACATATTAGAACTTCCAGACAAATTAGTTCAGAAATTAAAGACACTGATCCCAGAGAAGAAGGTAGATTGGTCGGTAGTAACGGCCTGTCGTCAGAAACCCCAGGAAGATGTGTCAGAGTACTTCTCCCGATTCGAGACAGTGTTCTCCGACTACAGTGGCCAAGACATGACCACCGCAACCGGACAGCACCTGTTTGTACAAAATTATGTAAAGGGCCTATCACAAGAGGTCTCCCAAAAGCTGCAGACGAGTGAGAGTAGTTGGGGGGCCTCCAAACCCGCAGCTATCCTTCAGATGGCCCAGTATTACGAGCACCAAAAGAATGAGAATGATAGGGCGTCCGAGAAAAAGAAAAAAGATTTAAAGGAAAGGGTGATGATAGCCCAGATACAAGGTCTAGCGGTAGGACGAGAACACCAAAGGGGGAACTACCAATCGACCACCTCTAGAAATATACCTCCTAAAGACTACACCCCAACACCCCACACTGGACGTAGAGACATTTTGCAAAGGATTCGGCCATTGGAAATCAGTGTCCGGTCCTGCTAGAGATGAACAGAAATAGGGACCCCAAGGATGTAGCGGGCGGACCAAGAAATAGGGAACAAGGACGAGGGCACACAAACGACACCAACAATGACAGATCAGGGAGACCGAACACATTTGACCGTCCCCGACAGAACCAGTATCAAGTATCTGACGGTGAGAATACCCCCGATTTTGCATAGGACTGCCAGGGGCAAGGGAGGGATCCAGTCGAGCTCTGTGTTGACCAGCAAGGTCCTTATGTCACCGCTAAGGTCCTGGGTACAGAGTCTCCATTTTTGGTAGACACTGGGGCGACACGTAGTGTGTTATCGAAACGACTGATTCCAAGGGCACCCTTGTCTGGCTCACACATTACATCGATAGGTTTCGATGGGACGCCCTCCACTAACCCCCTGTCCGTGCCTATCACCTTTGACCTAGAAAACAACACTACTGACATGACATTTCTGCTCTCCTCCAACTCCCCTGACGCCATCATGGGCATCGACTTACTGAAACATTTTCGAGATACCATTAGGTGTTCCCCAGATGGAATCCGAGTCATCCTGTACGACAACCCAGATATACCCAAATCTTGCCCGACACGACACATGTGCTCCATAACTGATGCTGACCTGTCCTTGCTTGATACCCTGCCTCCGTACCTATGGGCCAAAAATGACTGATGTGGGACGAATGATGATTGACCCCATTCATATAACTGTAAGACAGGACGCTATGCTCCCGAAACTCCCACAATATCGGATATCCCCCGAGGGCGAGAAGGCACTGGTAGCGATCATTCAATCTCTGGTGGATGCAGGAGTGGTTGAAGAGGTGGTTAGCAACGTCTGTAACAGCCCAATCCTACCTATTGTTAAGAAACAAGGTGAAGGAGATGAGAAAGCGTACTGCTTCATCATCGACCTGCGAGAGATTAACAAAGTGGTTGTACCCCAATACCCCGTGGTCTCAGACATCACCACCATTCTGACCCTCATCCCGTCCACTGCCACCACCTTCACTGTTATCGACCTCAAGAATGCGTTTTTCTCTATCCCCATCCACCCAGACAGCCGTTATCTCTTCGGCTTCACCCTAAAATCCCGCTCGTACCGATTTTGTAGAGCTCCCCAGGGGTACACTGAAAGCCCGAGCTTTTATAGCCAGGCTCTCAAAAGACAGCTGGATGCCTTCCAGCTACCAGATGGAGTGGTGTTGATCCAATATGTCGATGATATCCTTTTGGCAGCCGACACCACCCCACTTGCAACCACAGCCTCTGTCCAACTCCTACACTTTCTTGCAGAAAATGGCCATAAAGTCTCCAAAAAGAAGTTGCAGTTCTGCCAGCCACAAGTGACATACCTAGGCCATCTCCTGTCCAAAGACGGGAGGAAACTCACGCCCGACCGAATCCAAACCATCCTAGACACCCCCGTCCCAAAAACACAAAAGCAAGTCCGCTCTTTGGTTGGCCTAACTTCTTTCTGCAGACAGTGGTTACCTAATTACAGCCTCATTGTGAAACCACTACTTGCCCTGTTGACCAAAGATGTCCCCTCCCCGCTTCCTTGGACCACTGAGTGTCAAGCCTCCTTTAAGGAATTACGGGATGCACTCTGCTCAGCACCCGTCCTCGGAACCCCGGATTACTCCAAACCCTTCTCCCTCTTCACCCACGAAAGGGAGGGATGCGCATTGTCTGTCCTAACTCAATCGATTGGTCCTAAGCAGCGCCCTTTTGCCTACTTCTCCGCCACTCTTGATCCTGTAGCTAGAGCTTTGCCTGCCTGCCTTCGAGCAGTAGCTGCCGCTGCTGTCTCTATCCGCCAGAGCGAAGGAATCGTACTTTCAAACCCTCTCACTGTGTTAGTACCCCATGCAGTCGACACCCTTTTGAACCAGACAAAGACCCAACACCTGACTAGCGCACGACTGACAGGGTACGAACTGACGCTACTTGCACCCCACATCACACTAAAGAGATGCACGACTTTGAATCCTGCCACATTGTTGCCCCTGCCTGAAAATGACCCCGACGTCCCTCCCACACACGACTGTGTGACCCTTACGGACGAACAAACTAGGAGTAGAGTTGACCTCTGAGACACTGCTTTCACTGACCCCGATGGAGAGCTATGGGTAGACGGCTCATGCATCAAACTCCCAGATGGCACCACTTCAGCTGCCTATGCAGTAACGACAGCCCGAACAGTAGTTGAAACAGCCTGCATCACACAACGATCTGCCCAGGCAGCAGAGCTGATAGCCCTCACCCGAGCATGCATCATAGCCACAGGAACCACCGCGAATGTATATACAGACAGCCAGTATGCCTTCGGGGTGGTCCACCATTTCGGGCTCCTGTGGAGGGAGAGGGGATTCCTGACGTCCCACGGCACCCCTATCCTCCACGGAGATCTAGTCTCCGCCCTGATTGAAGCAGTTCTCCTCCCCAAACGATTAGCGGTGATCAAATGTCAGGCACACAAAAGGGTGACAGACTTAGTTGGACAAGGGAATGCACTGGCCGACATCACTGCACGAACCACAGCTGAGAATAGGACGGTAACACGCATGTATGTGACCAGGTCACAAGCAGAGAAATGGACTGACGCAAGGGAAATGATCAGGGACATCCAGTCGGCCAGCACCCCTCACGAACTGACTGAATGGGCAGGGGTGGGTTTGAAGGATGATGAGGGCTGCTGGCGAACAAAAGATGCAAACAGATGGTTGCTGCCTGACTCATACCTGATCCCCATACTGACTATGGCACATTCCCCCGCACACATAGGATCTGCACCCATGATCGAACTAATTTCCAAAGTCTGGCACAACGACAAAATCCCCGACTCAGCTAGACGCCTAGTCCAACAGTGCCTTATCTGTTTGCAACACAACCCCGGGAAAGGAACTGTGGTACCCCGGGGAGGGTTTGGGACCCCCAATCACCCCTTTGAGGTCCTTCAGATGGACTACATCCAACTAGAGAGATGCCAGGGCTTGAAGTATGTACTAGTCATTGTATGTGCCTTCAGCAAATGGGTAGAAGCCTATCCAACCCGTGACAACACTGCCATGACTACTGCCAAAGTACTACTGAAAGAATTTTTCCCCCGCTATGGCCTTTGCCGAATTTTATGGAGCGACAATGGCCCCCACTTCATAGCTGAGGTTATCCAATTAATCTTAAAGGGGTTGGGGGTGAAGCAAAGGTTTCATGCGGTCTTCCACCCCCAATCCGCCGGTCTGGTGGAACGCCATAATGCCACGCTGAAGTTGAAATTGTCAAAAATAGTGGCCACCACCGGACTTAAGTGGCCAGACGCCCTCCCACTGGCCTTACTATCAATGCGCTCCACTCCCACTAAACACCATTTGACCCCCTACGAGGTCGTATTCGGGCGACCGATGAACCTCTGGACCGCTCCCAAGCCGACCTCCATTCATGACGTCCCGGACGTCCTACTGTCTGATTATTTGTGCAAATTAACTAAGACGTTGTCTGTCATTCATCAACAGGTGCAGCAGGCCATCCCCGATGCTTCCAGGGGCCCCGGCCACGACATCCAACCGGGAGATTTCGTTCTAATACGAAATTTCCAGCGGACCAAGAGTCTGGAACCCCGGTGGACGGGCCCCTGGCAAGTGCTGATTACCACGCGGACTGCGCTTCGAGTGGAGGGGAAGAGGCACTGGCTGCACGCACATCACTGCCGAAAGGTCTCTGCGAACCTGGCCACGACCGAAAACGTCAACACCCAAGAAGAGCTCCTGAACAAAGACCGACCGACATCGAACTGTTATCCCGATACTGAGGCACTTGAACTTGCAAAATTCTCTGATCCCACTGTGCCATCCAGAGAAGGGTATTTCCTGCGTCGAAAGGAGGGAGCTTCGGCTAAGTAGGCCGCGGACTAAGTTGAATCTCAGAACGGTGACCTAAGCACAACCAAGGGTTGCCGGGAGAGAAGCTAAACGAAGTCTGTGGTTCTGCCCGCTACCGAGCCCCTTGAAGGTGATGGAAGCGCCAGATAAGAAGTTGGTGGAAGCGCCAGATAAGAAGATGATGGAAGAAACAGGAAATACCCACTATAGAAACCCAAAGACTGACAATTTGCACAAATCGAAGACAATCGTCCTCTTTATTGTCTTCCTCTTCTGCCTCCTCCTCATGACCTCCTTCTGGATTCTGGAGGAAAGCACACCGGCTCATGAGGCATTGCTACCTACTGCACAGCCAACACCCCTGAAAGAGCATCACCTAATCTCTCTGTTGCCTCAGCTCCGAGAAAGGCGCCGGGAATTCTGGAACAATTCCTTCGTGCAACTGTTGCACCAACACAACCTTGCTGCAAATGCTACGAACTGCTGGATCTGCGGGTTGCTCCCGCATGCCACAGGACACTCCATCCCCTTCATCCCTTCTCCTTTCTCAGTTCACGGCTCCTGCCTCGCCTGGTTGATCCTCATGCAAGAGAGCCACAAGGACAACGCCACTTCCAGCCAGACAGTGTCGCACTTCTACTCTGGGTTCTGGCTGAACAAAACCGGAAAGACCCCTGCTGCCCTGTGTCCTGCGCTCACAGGCGCCACCTTCCTTAAAGACATTCCAGCCAAAGAACGAGTCGAAGTACAGGTGCTCCACAATCCAGCCAGAACCACCTTCTCTCATCTGCAAAAACAAACTACCGCCACCCTGACAGTGGCTCTGTCTGTTATCAATGTCACTGGCCTTGTGTGCCTCGAAGGCCAGGGAACGCAGCTGGTGGGTCACAGTTCCTGCCGAATCACCAGAACACTGGACTCAGTTGACCCCCCTTCTTTTGTCGCCTCTCCAAATATGTACTTTGTGTGTGGCACCAAAGCTTACACCTGGCTCCCGAAAGGTTGGAAGGGTATCTGTTACATTGCATTCGTTCTTCCACCCACATATGTAGCCCCTGCCAACCATCACCGGCAGAGGCGTGCAGATGACATCGGACAAGCCGACTCCACTGGAGCCCAGTTCCTAGATGCAGCAAAGGGACTTGTTCCTCTGTGGGGCCCAATGGCAAACAGCCGCGCTATCCGACACCTGACCCAGGCAGTAGAAACAACGATCAACATCACGGCTGGCATCCTCGCCAACAACACGGCGGAGCTTCAGGCGGTCCGTCTTGTGACCCTTCAAAACCGTCTTGTCCTAGACGTGGTCCTAGCCGACCGAGGAGGAGCCTGCCGCATCATCGGATCTAGCTGCTGCACCTACGTGCCAGATAACTCGCCTTCCGTCTACAAAGCAATTGAGCACCTCCACAGACTTTCCTCGGAGGTTCACCAAGAACAAGAAGGATGGTCGCTTGGGAGCTGGTTTTGGGACACTTTGAAGAACTCGGGTTGGAGGTTGTTTTCCTTCGTGCTGATACCTGTTGTGATATTATGCGGGTGTTGCTTAGGTATCCAATGTCTGCCATCTTTGTGCGGCCTTGTTTCTAACTGTATGTGCCCAAAGACTTTGGACTTCCGAAATGAGCACATGAGTCCCCTCTATGAAGTAGAAATACGTGGCCTTATGGGGATAAATCCGAACTGACAAGTTGGCAAGACATGTTAAAAGGGAGGACTGTGGAATTTTAGTTTGCGAGCTAAACATCATCTGCACCAGCTTGTCACCCACGTACAGCGCGCACAACGACCATTTTAGGTATCATGGTCTCCCTGTCCGCGATCTATCGTCAGCGCGCCCCTCTGACCCAGCAAGCATCCTCCGCGCATCCTGGCTCCCCCTCCCTCCCTCTCATGAGCCTAACCCTTCTGCATGACCCTGTCCTTGGAAGTCACGCCAGCGCCTGACCAGCACCTCCTCTCCTCCCATGAATGCCCCTCTGTTGATAAACCTTCCCTCCGCGCTCAATTGTCCACGCGGCATGAATACCACTCCTTTGATGACCCTTTACCCCGTGTCCGACTGTCCACACAGGTCCGAGGCCATCGCCTAAGCCAGGAGATACCATTTACTGCCCCTCATTCTATGGAGTCGTCCCTCTTCAAAAGACACACTGTTGACCAGGGCCTCCCCACCCCCTGGGGTATGATCAGGCGCACACATCCTAAGACTTGGTGGAACACTCAGCTGCGTGATGACCCCCTCCTCTTATCAGCAGGTTAAGGACCTGTATTATGAAGGCATACGGGGGTGGGATTGACACGAGGATTATGGGGATGTCTTTTCCTTGCTTCACAATGTTATGATTGTAATAAAGAAAGGTCACATGCCATAAACCAGTGTATAAGAGGCCAGGCCTCAGAGAGGCTGTTAGAGCACCTCGAGACGATACCTTGTTGTCTGATCTGATGTGTTCTGCTCCGTCGGAATAAAACTTCTGTTTCCTGCCTTCTGGTCTCCGGCGCCTGCCTCATTGCTTGGTAATTTGAATGGTACAAAGGCGGTTAGTGCCGGGCAAATCTTGAGAAAGGTCATAGCCCTACCTTTTTCTACAAGGCAGTCGGGCCAGCTGCTGGGGGACAAAGATGGAGAAGAATTTCCCAGCAGCATCAGCTCTGTCTTGGATCCGTTGAGCTTTAGAGCTGAGCTGCACATCCATGTGTAGACTTCCACAACTAATATAACAATATTGTAATGTTCTTTAACCAACGGACCAACTCAAATATTAGTGAAGTAGTAACATTTTTGCACATATTTTCTCTTTTGTATTTAAAATGTGGTATTTTTGAATAGCACAACGTACTCAAAAATAATGGGAAAAAAAACAATTATTTTATAGTCCTTAGAGGTTTAAACTCCAATAGAAGTCGGGGAACGAAAAAGTAATTACTTATTGTTCAGGATAATATAACAATGGCCAAACTGAATCATGTGTTAAATAGGAAATGAAAATTGCAGGGGGTCATAACTGTAAAATATTCATGAAAGCAAATAGCATGCGAGGTTAGTTTGGTTGTGGCAGAATGCCCAAAACGCATGGTCTAAAGATGGAACGCACGCTAAAAGGATTACTAGAAAATACGTGTATTAAGATTCCTCCTCTAGATTTGCACTTTAGGTAGAATTAAGTATTTTAGTACAATAAATTATATATTTGTGTGAGAAAAAAAAATAGGGTTCTTTTTGAATTGTGAAAGTCACCTGGACTTCTTTGACTGCCCTTCATTGCATACATTGCATACATTAACACCGTCTTCTGCAAGCCAGACGTGACATTATGCCAGACCATGTACCATTGGACACAATGGGTGAAATTCAGTAGTACTCCTTTGGAGAAAATTAAAAAAACGAATAAGTGATAGGACCTGATAGAGGGTCTTTTGGCAAATGCTTTTAACAATACAAAAACTGTTTCCAGGGCAGACAAGGGTAGCGGCCCTTCCAGACATGATACTGATGAAGCAAGGACTTGTAGAAAAGAGACTTGCTTGTAAGCAATCCTCTCTCTCATTTAACGTCTAACATTGTATTGACTAAGTATTGTATAAAACTAATAGGCATCACATTAAACATAAGAGACAGAGAAGCTTGCGTGTTTACTAAATAAGTAACGCGATCGAAATTCTAAAATGGCTGCTAACGGAAAATCTTTGCTGCGCATGCGTCAACTGCATCTACGCAGTATGACGAGCTGTCGCTTGGAGGGCAATTCTTGCGCATGAGCAAACGCTATTAAAATGGTGGCTTAAAAACTCACGTGCTTGGCATCTGCTTTTCTGAAACTAAACCATGCTATTTTTACTAATGCTAATGTGGGGACAGCATTAATAATTGAAGGGGACTAGAGAAGAGATAGGTGGTATATAGTGAAACCATTAATTTTTTTTAAAGAACATTTTTCTTTCTAGACTTTATTAGTGCACATTTGAGCCTCTCGTATGAGAGTTTGTTAGTCATACGACCTTCACGCATGCCTGGTGAGATTGAGCCGGAAAGAGTGGCGATATGCTTGAACGCCATCCAAGGCCACAAAAGTTACATATCCTGGGAACAAGTATCGAAGACTGCTGGATGAATAGACATACATGGAAAAATAAACAATTGTTTTTAATAAGATGTGAATACGGGTGGGAATAAAATTTTTTAATAAAAATGAAGGGGCTGGATTTATGAACAATGGGTTGATAGACTTGTGAAGTAGTGTGGCTCACTGGTTAGAGGCGGCAGACCCGAGAGCAGAGGACGGCCCGGGACCAGGGTTCGATCCCCGGCGCGGCAGGTTTCTGGACCAGGGTCAGTGGACTCGATAATTCTCTCGCCTCGGTGCCCACTCTGATCAGCGATCACACTCGGCAACTCTGGGCATTAGCTTGCCTCATCTTCACTAACAGCCCCACCAGACCGCCGGGGATGCCTGGTCTCACCCTGGAGATACCCATTAAGGGACCATCTCTCAGGGAAGCCAGGAAGGGTTTCGCAGCGGTCGAAGCGCCTTGGGACCCTACGGGTAAGTAGTGCGCTATATAAATGCCAATACATTTACATTTACATAGACTAAGACGACACTTCAGTATGGTGTGATGATCTTCCCACCCAGCCTGTCCAATCAGAGTAAGTATTTTTACGATATTTAAACATTAATGGGTGGTACATGAATATCGAAGAGTATAATTGAGGTAGTCTTAGTCAGACGGAGATTTGCTGAATGCTGCAGAGTTTGGGATGCTGTCGGAGTGACGAGAGATGCTGATGAAGAATCATTCATCCTAAAATTAATTCAATTAGAAGATCGCAGAAGAATCTAGAGGAGGAAGAGAGTGTCGGAGAGGGGTGCTACACAAGTGTTAGAGAAGTCATCTATCCTGTCCTGAATCCTGTCCTGAAACCTTTGTTGTCTGATCTTTTCCGGGGGACCCACATCAGCTCCGTGGCCAGGGGGTTGATTTTTACACCATCCTGGGTAATTATTATTTCAGTGAATGTGCAGATATTCTTTTCTCTCTATCCTCTCCTTTCTAAGCATACGTCATTGCCAGATTTAGAGCATGTGTTTGATGATTGATTAATTGAATCTTCCTTCCATTGATTGACAGACTGTGCGGTACTTTGTAAGTGGTTGACATGAAATTAATTTAGATAAAGACTTAAAATATATCTTGAGTCTGTGGTTATTTCATAAATGTAAGAAGATTATTTTATGTCATTTCACCATCAACTAGTTCAACTAATGGTCCATTGACCAGAGGAAAGAACTTTTTGATCAGTGAAAGATTAGTTGAAAATAGGAGATGACTAATCTTGATATGGTAGCAAATCATACTTTGACTCCAGCGGGTTTAACCAGGCTGTGTGTAGATGTGTTTATAGGCCCAGGTAAGTATATGGTATTGGAGTATCTGTTGCTGGTGAGCCGCTGGATCAATACAACACCTGCAAAACTGAGTGCGCATTGATTCCTAGTCCGTGGATAAGTGCCCTTGCTTGAAAACTCTGGATAACCGAGGACTAGTGTTGATTGCAACTGGCGGGGGCTTGGACACTGAAATCTATAGTACCAGCGCCCAATTCACTTAAGACCACCCAACATTCCACCATTCATCTTCTCAGGCTGCTGGCAGCAGTGCTCCCACTCAAGATATTTTGAGCCTCCCCCAGCAGCTTGTCAATATGTCCTAATCCCAGCTGGAGTCCCCACTCATGGCTGCTCAGCAGGGGTCATGGGATCAGCTTCAGAAGAATGTTGCTCATTGGCAGGGCAGTTTCTACAATTAGGCAAGACTAGACAGCCGCCTATGGTGGCAAAAAGGCTCAGGTAACAAAAGGGGGATTTTTTATTTGTATTTCAAGGCAGCAGCACCTGTATGTGAGTGCAAGCGCACCTGCTTGTACATGCTGTGCATGACACCCTAGCATTGTGATGTGTGGAGCGGGCTGGAGGTACCAGTGTGTGGGTTCCTAGGGCTGTCAACCTTGTAGCACGGAAAAGCGCTACCAATGACGGCCCTGGGCATAATTTTTGGCCAGTCCCCGGGCGGCGCTTTATGCAGCAGCCAGTGACTGACTACTTGCACGTTGCACACAGACTGTCGGCTGCTCTGGTGCCTAGGAAATAAAATAATCGTGTCAGGTAATTGGTTTATAATTCACGAATTTCATTTGTTTTTAAGCAGTGCAAACAGGTGACTAATAGCACGCCACACACAAAAAATTATATGGTACCAAAAGGCTTATTTTTTCCATCACGTCAATGTGAAATTCGTTTTTTGTTTTTTCACCCCAAAATACAGGTTCCGGACTTATTATGGTCTGGAAATAGTGAAAAAAAAAAGTCGAATAGCCAAAATGTATTTTCTATCCTGCAATAAAATCAAGTTCACATTGTGCTCAGCCTCTTGTGCTTTAGCTTTTGGGTTGGTTTGTCACGATTTATGCAACAAGACAGATCAGCGGCGGCTAGATATGAAGCATGTGAAGCTTAACCTGCGTGAATAAAATCATATAGCGAGACTCTCCAATCCACCTCGTTCTAGAGTCAGTTTGGCAGCTCTATAGGATTTACAACTCAGATGTACCTAGGCAACTATTGTACCGCACTTGATTTTCTACGGCTACGTTTGGGCTCTACGCCCACTTACAAAACATACATGGCTAAGCCTCGGGCTTAGATAATAAGTCAATATTACTCAACTCAAAGGCACTCCGTTTTGACTTGGAAAGATAAAAGGATGAGTAGACTGTGCAACTATTTCAATTTTGGACCAGCTAACACTGCAGACCTCTGCAGTAAGCAGTTAACCTACTCAGCTGTTTTGTCATGTGCTCTTTGATTGTTGGTATTATTTATACTCCGGGCCACTTGAAATTAAGCCCCAGGGGTAACCAAGTTATGCGGAGAGTTGGCTAAATTAATTCTTCTAGCCTGGATGACCGGGGAGAGAGTGATGGTAGTAAAAGGGAGGGGGCAGCATTTTTCAATTTTCGTCTAGGGCAGCAAAACACCTAGCAACGGGCCTGCTCATTGGGTTTTCCAGCACAAATATTTTAATGCATGGGACCATAATAATGAGATTACAATGGTGAGGAGGGTAGGCTGGCTTGGCCAGTCAAAGAAAAACATAGCTTGGGACTGTATTGTTGTAAATTTCCGGAGACCTGCTTGCGTATGAAATATATTGAGTAAAGGAATAAAACAGTTTAACAGCAGATAGAAAGCTTGTAAAAATACCCAAGGGGTAACATGCCTATCTCCTTCCCAAACATATGTGCTGATTCAGCCCAGATTCTTAGTGTTCCCTGCACACATATGTTCTCTTCACTTAGTGGTTTTGAGAATGTAGATTGACCCAATGGTTACACCCACTGCTATTATCCCTGGGTTCATTCTGAAGAGCAACAGCTTGGGATGCCAGTGTTACATAAATACACAATGTTGTCCATGTAACACATCCTATTATTGCCAGCTCTAGGACATCTTCTAGTGACAGGTGAGCCCTACCATTTAAAATATTAAGTTAGAATGTGGCAGGCCTCAGGGCAAAGAACAATATACCTGATTAGCTTAATTTCACTAAGGGCCATCATATCGTTCTGTTCCACGAAACCTGGAACACATTGCCCCTACTAATAGATGGTTACCAGTGTTTCTGCATCCCTGCTATCCCGTCTCACTGTGGAGTGCTTCTTCTGGGGAGGTTGGCCATTTAGGTGAGTTTTGCTCTACGGGGGACATGTTAAAACCATGGAGACCTGGGACAGTAGGTACCAAGCCATAGTTGTAAGGATTGGGTTGGAACTGTACATAGTGAATTTCTATAATAATGATTTAATTGGCATCCCAAATACGAAGTTTCCACCACTCTTTAGTTTAATTTCGATAACATTAGATTATCTGGTGCTGTCAGGGCACAGAGTATCTGTTTGGCTGGTGATTTTATTTTGCTGCTCCCTCTAATAAACCCAGCCCTTGGTTCATGGCTAGCCCTGATTGGCCCAGTATGGAACTAGTCTTATTTCTTACCTCTCCTTGATTTGGGTAATGCACTAGAAGATGTAGGGCTAATTAAATGCGTAGTTTCCACCTTTCGGGGCAGAGGTAGCTTCTCTATAATAGATTATGTGCTTGGCACTAGCAGTCTAGAGGACTTGCATATCAATGGCACAGTGGTCCCATCCAGCTATAGTGTCCACAATCCTATTGAGATAACACTATCTCTTTGTGCCAAGAGAAATTTTAGGACCGACATTGGAGCCCGTGACCTACAGCCTTCCACTGATGTGGCGACTGCAAGATCCAGTTAAATTTTTTAACACTATAATTAGGGCAAACCCTGGGACGGTGATGCGGTACCTAACTGAAGAGACAAATGAAAGACTAGTGGTGGAAGCCTTCACTACCCAATGCATTAGTATTAGGAAGGCTTTTTTTATTTTATCCTCATTTGCATGCATGGCTCCAATCTATCAAAACAAAAACTGCCACCGAGCAGAAAATCAGGTAGTGCCTCTGTACTGTCTCAGCGTCAGCTGGCAGGGATAGCGTAGGAAGGATGGCGACCAAATCCCAACAGTAACTGCTTGCAAGCCATAAGACTGACATATGGGCTATTTTGTTGATCAATAGTGCCGGAGGTACCAGGGCCCCAAAAGCACTGCTACATGCTGCAGCAGAACCAGAAGGTGAACCATGTCTGCATTAATCATTGGACCTGGGGAAAAAAAAACCCAGGTTCAAAGTGACCACTCCAGCTGATGCCAAAAGGCTCTCTTTTCCTGATTCCCTCCCCTTGCCAGATCGAGTTGTGAGATTTAGAGGATAGAAGAACGCTATTCAAAAAAAGTGGGCGGCAAGGCGTCCTTCCAATGTCTGCAAATTTCCCTGCGAGCCACCAGAATGGAATAGAACACCAGGTTTGAGGCTGCGCTGCGGGACTTCCCGCTCAGACCAAAGATGACTAGGCCCAAATCTATGGAGATGTGAAAATCCAATATCGAGGACAGTTTGTTACTTATGGAGTCCCAGGAGGTAATTTGCGGGCATTCGAAGAACATATGAATATCGGATGCCGCCTCCAAACCACATCTTGGACAAGAGACCGGACCGGTCAGGGAAAATTTAGACAGCCTCTGCGGGGAATAGTAGGCCCTATGCATTGTGAACAAATGGTTCCTTCGGAGCCAGGCAGGTTTAACCAAGTCCCACAACACCCTACATGAAGTTGTCCAGAGTTCTTCCACGTCTTTTCCTGGCATCGACTCAGCCCACAATAGCGTTGGGAGACAAAATTTGCCATCTGCTTCCTCCAAAATCATGTTCTACCAAAGCGAGATCTCCTTTACAGGGGGTTTGTCCACCAGACACGCCTCTATTTCACACCCTCCCCCTATAGGTAAGCTGCTGGTCCGCGTAGACTGCATATGAAATGCCTGAGCCCAACTTGAGATTTTTAGATATTTGAATCTTGAGAGTCTCGGCCCAACTTTGTTGACCAAGTAATTCCATGGAAATACAGATCCGTCAATAAACAAGTCGCCCCAGGATGCAATTCCAGCCTCTTTAAGTGGTAATGCTAATGCATCTTCCGCCCAGGCTGGGGGCGCAGGTAAATCCCATATTGGAGCTATGCTAGAGTGATAGCCTAGTTTAATCAAGAGCCTCACTCTATACCACGTATTAGCCATCCCCTGTAGTACCTTCAGCTTTATTTTTTTTTTAAATTTAGGGTCTCCGAATTAAAAAAAAAACTACCCTGCCCAACTCCCCCACAGCTCAGCAAGGTGGAAAACATAAGGCCCACGCCTGTCTCAGTAGGTGTTTTCAAAAGCATTCGTGCATGTGATAACTGAAATGCCAATGCGTAAGCCTGGAGATCTGGACCCGCCAACCCGCCCTTCTCCCTACGACGCCTTATCTTTTTCCAAGCAATTCTTGGATTCTTGTTGTTCGAAATAAACGAGGAAATCTCGCTCTGCAGCTTTGAAATTATTTTCGGGTCAAAAAACAGAATTGAATTAAATAAAAATGAAACCTTTGGCAGTATAGACATTTTTACAAGGTTTACCTTCCCCAAGATGGTAAGAGGGAGGTGTGCCCAAGCTCTCATCAGTTTTCGGCACTGCGCTGCCACTTTAGCAAAGTTTGAGGAGGCTATCAATTTTATATCTTTATCTATCTTTATCCCCAGGTACCGCAGGTTGGCCCTTGATGTTTCTCTGTGGGTATTTAAGTCAACATTCCATGACATCGACTCAGTTTTGGAGGCATTCACCTCGTATCCTGAAACTCTTCCAAATTCCAGGGCTAAATCTATAACCGCTGGGAACGCTGTATTGATGTCTGATGAAAAGATCATAATATCATCTGCGTAACATGCCACTTTTTTGACCCATTCAAAATAAACAAAAGGTTTAATTAGTGTGTCTTCTCTTAATTTCTGCGCAAATGGCTCAATATAGAAGTCAAATAACAGGGGAGACAGGGGGCAACCCTGTCTCGTACCCCTCGTTACCCGAAATGGCTCAGATAGGCCCCCATTGATCAGAATTGAGGCAGACGGACTCCTATAGAGCAGATTTATTGCTCTGCTGAACTTATCCCCCACGTTGAATTTCGACAAGGCCTCCGACCGGTATAACCAATTCACCCTGTCGAAGGCCTTGGTGGCGTCCTGTTGGACAGGCCACATGAAGGGCCGCTCTCCCCCGGCCCCACCAGGCCCGAGTCCAGGCCCACAAGTACCACACACCGCCATTGCACGTCCTCTGTCCCCTCAGAGACCCCTGCCCTCGAGCATGGCAACCTCGTGGGTCCGATCCACTGCCGGCCCTCGCGCCCATCCTGGGGCGCCATCTTGAACCCTCCACCACGAGGCCGCCTGGCCCCCGATCGACCTCAACCCTGGGCCTGGCCCGGCCTCAGACATCCCGGCACCACCATCCACCCAGGAGGTGAGCGGGCTACTTGGCAAGTCAATGGGAGAAAGAGGTGTCGATGGCTCTCCCCCGCCAAGTGCCGCTCGCCCATCGCCTCCCCGGGCGCCGGCTCCACCCCCCTGCTGGGTGTCTGGACTCCCTCATCCCGGACCTCCCGACCTCCAAGTGCGAGGGTCCGGACATCAAAGCACACCAGCCCTATAACTGGGGCAGCTCCAGAGCAGGAAGGCAGTTGTATCTTGGAGTCGAGAGACGCAAAGAAGAACTCATCCTTGACGGACTACTGGCGCTGCCGTAGCTCTGCCTTGTGCACCATCGTCTGGCCTGCTGGTGCTGCCGCAACCTTCGTAACCTTCATCTCCTTCATCGTCGTCGGGACCTGCTGGCGTGGCCGCGGACCGTTTGTAACCATCATCTCCATCGGGACCTGCAGGCTCCGCCGCGGACCGTCGTTTCCTTCGTCCATCTCGGGACCTGCTGGCTCCGCCGCGGCCCGATCATCTAGAACGCCGAGCTCGAGGATTGAGAGCTATTTTCATCTTTTTGGTAACCAGACTGTCCCGCTACCCTTTTCCCAAACCAGAGACTAGAATCGAGGGGACCCCTGAGTCCGGACCTCCTTGTACCATTCCATCGTAACCTTAAAGAATTGCCTATAAAGTCTCGTTGAACTTTAACCTTGTGTGGTGTCCGTCTGTGGGGGGGAAGTTACTTGTCTGTACGATCGCTGGAGACGGCTCTCCCCGGAGACCTCTCCCCTTATCCTCGGCCGACCCTCCCGGTCCGTCTAACATTGGTGGCCAGCGGCGCGATCCGAATCACCGCATAAACGTACAGAGAGTAGCTCACCCCACGACGAAATCACAATGACAACTAAAGAAAGCGGATCAACCGAGAAGTTCCAGATGGAGAAATTGGATGAGTACAGCCATCGTGAACTAAAACAATTCTGCATCGAACTAGGTATCGCTACCACCGGACTAAGTACCAAAGACGATTTTAAGCATGCCCTAGAGTCTTGGGCAGAAACCGGGGCCGCCGGAACCCCCGATCAGAGCACCGCAGCAAAAACCACCACGGCCCCTGAAGAGCAAAGAACGGGTCTCTCGCAAGACGAGATCCATGAAAGAGAAAAAACCCGACTACACGAGCTGGAAATGGCCCGACTCAAAATGGACGTTGAGCTTAAGTTGGCCGAACAAAAAATCAACTTAGAGCACCTGCGTCTCCGAGAAGAAAGAGAGGAGAAACAGAGACAAAGGGAGCTCGAGGAAAAGAAACTAGCGTACGAACACGAGCGGAACCTAGCTGAGATCAACCTACGCAAGCAGAATAAAGGAGTAGGGGTGCCCGAGCAACCCCACTCCCCAGGGGCAACAGAGAAAAAGGTACACATCCCCAAGGATGTCGTTCGAGAATACTTCCGAGAGGACGACATCCAGCAATGGTTTAAGGCCTATGAAATCGCTATGACTGCACACCGGATCGATAGAAGCGATTGGGGAGCCGGTCTATGGGGGAGATTCCTCAATGAGGGCCGCGACGCCCTGCTACAGCTCCCGGACCACCAGATGACCTCCTATGACCATATGAAAGCTGCACTCCTCACCCGCTATGGCCTCACACCTGAAATGTACCGTCAGAGGTTCCGAGACTGCACCCGCATCCCGGGTACAACTTGGGTGGACTATGTAAACTACTTTAGCCGAGCCTTCGAGGGCTGGATCAAAGGAAGCAACGTCACAACCTACGAACAACTGTTTAATCTTATGGTATGGGAGCATCTGTCGAACAATTGCTTCATTGAACTCCGCCAGCACCTCCTCGACAGCAAGTTAACGGATCCCCGGCAGCTCGCGGCCGAAGCTGACCGGTGGGAGATCACCAGAGTGGGCCGGAATGGGTCCTACGAACAGAACCGGAACAACAATGGTCAGCACCGTCCCCGAGGGGGAGGAGGGGGCCAAGGACGAGGAAGAGACAACGCCCCGGTCGCCCCCGCTACCAGCACCACCCCCCCGGCCAACCGGGGCAGCACCCCGGCGCGACCGGGTTACCGAGCCAATGTTACGTGCCATCGATGCCAACGAGTCGGCCACTATGCGAACGACCCAAACTGCCCGCAGTACCAGAGCCCAAGACCCCGCCAGGTGGCTGCTGCTGCCCTAGGGGAGGAACAGATCACAGAGGAACAAGAGGAATATGAACAAGAGCATCAAGAATGGGAGCCAGCCGCCATGGCCCTAGCCTGCTTAGGGGGGAGAGACATGGTCCCGCGGGTCCCCCTACCCGCTAACACCCAGAAGTACAGCCAATGGGTGAGCATCAATGGACGCCGGGCCGAAGCCCTTCGTGACACCGGGGCCAGTGTAACAGCCGTCCGCTGTCACCTGGTGACCCCAGAACAATATCTACCGAACATTCTCTGCCCTGTACGTTCAGCCGATAACTCGGAAAGTCTGTGTCGGATGGCCTGCGTCCCTTTCGAATGGGGAGGGGTCTCCGGCATGTTGAAGGTAACGGTCCGAGACGATGCCCCCGTAGACTGCCTCCTGGGGAATGACCTTGAAAGCTCTCCGTGGGCAGCCGTAGAACGAAGAGAACACCTGGGGATGTTAGGCGTCCCGGACTGGGCGTGCGTCACCACCCGGTCCATGGCCGCCCGTGCCAACCACCGCCTAGAAGAACCCGAATGGCCGGCGCCACCGCCTCCGGTCGCCCCAGCCGAAAACACCGACCATGACGTCCCCCCCGAACCAGCTCAACCTTCCGACCTCGCCAACCTCGACCAGCGGCCTCAAGAGGGGGGGCCCACGCAAGAGCAATTTCGCCAGGAACAGAAGACCTGTCCCTCCCTCGAGGGACTCCGCCAGCAAGCGCTCGCCCAAAGCGCAGGGGATACCTCCGGAACTCACTGGGTCTACTGGGACAATGATCTGCTGTACAGTGAGCAAAGAATCGCAGAGCTGGGGGCCAGCCGAGTACTAGTGGTGCCGCTCCGTTTTAGAGACTTTCTGCTAAACCTGGCCCACGATGTCCCCCTAGCAGGACACCTGGGACAAGATAAAACCTACAGTCGCCTAGTGACCCACTTCTTCTGGCCCAAAATGAGAAACGATGTACACCAGCACTGCCGATCTTGCCCCACGTGCCAAGCCAGTGGAAAGAGCGGCCGCAAACTAAAGGCCCCCCTGCAACCTTTTCCCGTGGTCACCACCCCGTTCGAGAGGGTCGGGATCGACATCGTGGGACCCCTGGACCCGCGTACCAAACAAGGCCATTGATTCATCTTGGTGCTAGTGGACCACGCCACCCGCTACCCTGAGGCTGTTCCCCTGCGGACCGTGACAGCCCCGGTAGTCGGCCGGGCTCTGATGGGGATCTTCTCCCGGGTGGGCTTCCCCCGAGAAGTCGTCAGCGACAGAGGCACGAACTTTATTTCTAAATATATGAAATCCCTCTGGCAACAGTGCGGGGTTACCTACCGATTCACGACCCCCTATCACCCTCAAGGGAACGGACTCGTTGGGCGGTTCAACCGCACGCTAAAAGGGATGATCGGGGGGTTGGAAGAACCCCTCCGTCGCCAGTGGGATGTGCTGCTACCGTGCCTCCTCTTCGCCTATCGGGAGGTCCCTCAGAAATCCCTGGGCTTCAGCCCGTTTGAACTGCTATATGGACACCCAGTGCGGGGACCACTCAGCCTAGTCAAAGAAGGCTGGGAGATGCCCCCGCTAAAGAACCCTCCAGATGTCTTCCGGTACCTCCTAACCCTCCGCAACCAGACCCGGCGGTTCAGGGAGCTGGCGAAAGCTAACCTAGAGGCCAGCAAGTGTCAAATTGGGCAAGGGTCTGTAACCTACCTCGGGCACCAGGTGGGAAGCGGCCTGGTGGCCCCTCTGCAGCTAAAAATTGCCGCCATCCAATCCTGGCAGCCCCCCATCACCCAGACCGAAGTACGAGCCTTCCTGGGCCTCACGGGCTATTACCGAAGGTTCGTGAAAGACTATGGTACGATGGTGGGGCCCCTCACAGAACTCACGTCAAAGAATCAGCCCACGAAAGTCAACTGGACCCCCGAGTGTCAAGCTGCATTTGAACAATTGAAAGCCGCCATGTGTTCCGCCCCTGTGCTCCAGGCCCCCGACTACAGCCGGGAGTTCGTCGTCCAGACGGATGCCTCTGACCATGGCATTGGGGCAGTCCTGTCTCAAGTGAACGCCGAAGGCCTTGATCAACCGGTGGCCTTCATCAGCCGGCGACTCCTACCACGGGAACAACGCTGGAGCACCATAGAGAGGGAGGCCTTCGCTGTAGTCTGGGCCCTCAAGAAACTCCGGCCCTACCTTTTTGGTACCCACTTCCGGGTACAGACCGACCACCGACCCCTGCAGTGGCTGATGCAGATGCGGGGGGAAAACCCGAAGTTACTACGCTGGTCCATCTCCCTGCAGGGTATGGACTTCACAGTTGAACACCGGCCTGGGCCAGATCACGCCAACGCGGATGGCCTGTCCCGATTCTTCCGCCTCGACGAGGAGAGTCCCCAAGAAGATGGGTAACTCTCCCCGCCTTCAGCTGGGGGGGACGCATGTTGGACAGGCCACATGAAGGGCCGCTCTCCCCCCGCCCCACCAGGCCCGAGTCCAGGCCCACAAGTACCACACACCGCCATTGC
This sequence comes from Lissotriton vulgaris, assembly GCF_964263255.1. NCBI lineage: Eukaryota > Metazoa > Chordata > Amphibia > Caudata > Salamandridae > Lissotriton > Lissotriton vulgaris. Next base: position 46,671,187 of record NC_141686.1, on the reverse strand, counting down.
ACGTCCTCTGTCCCCTCAGAGACCCCTGCCCTCGAGCATGGCAACCTCGTGGGTCCGATCCACTGCCGGCCCTCGCGCCCATCCTGGGGCGCCATCTTGAACCCTCCACCACGAGGCCGCCTGGCCCCCGATCGACCTCAACCCTGGGCCTGGCCCGGCCTCAGACATCCCGGCACCACCATCCACCCAGGAGGTGAGCGGGCTACTTGGCAAGTCAATGGGAGAAAGAGGTGTCGATGGCTCTCCCCCGCCAAGTGCCGCTCGCCCATCGCCTCCCCGGGCGCCGGCTCCACCCCCCTGCTGGGTGTCTGGACTCCCTCATCCCGGACCTCCCGACCTCCAAGTGCGAGGGTCCGGACATCAAAGCACACCAGCCCTATAACTGGGGCAGCTCCAGAGCAGGAAGGCAGTTGTATCTTGGAGTCGAGAGACGCAAAGAAGAACTCATCCTTGACGGACTACTGGCGCTGCAGTAGCTCTGCCTTGTGCACCATCGTCTGGCCTGCTGGTGCTGCCGCAACCTTCGTAACCTTCATCTCCATCGTCGTCGGGACCTGCTGGCGTGGCCGCGGACCGTTTGTAACCATCATCTCCATCGGGACCTGCAGGCTCCGCCGCGGACCGTCGTTTCCTTCGTCCATCTCGGGACCTGCTGGCTCCGCCGCGGCCCGATCATCTAGAACGCCGAGCTCGAGGATTGAGAGCTATTTTCATCTTTTTGGTAACCAGACTGTCCCGCTACCCTTTTCCCAAACCAGAGACTAGAATCGAGGGGACCCCTGAGTCCGGACCTCCTTGTACCATTCCATCGTAACCTTAAAGAATTGCCTATAAAGTCTCGTTGAACTTTAACCTTGTGTGGTGTCCGTCTGTGGGGGGGAAGTTACTTGTCTGTACGATCGCTGGAGATGGCTCTCCCCGGAGACCTCTCCCCTTATCCTCGGCCGACCCTCCCGGTCCGTCTAACACGTCCAATGTAAGAACCGAGAGGGGCATAGCTTCCTTCGTCGCAACATCTATGGCGCCTACAAGATCATAAATAAGCTGATATAACTGCCTCCCCTTCACAAAGCCTTTTTGATTGGGATGCAGTATATCCGGGGCTACCTGACCAAGCCTCTTGGCCAATATTGTCGCAAAATTCTTGTAGTCGGCGTTTAAAATTGATATTGGCCGATACGAGCCACAGTCGGCTGGGGGCTTTCCTGGCTTCAAGATAAGTGTTATGGAGGCGTTATCCCAGGAGGCAGGAGGGGCCTCACCTTCCCTCAATATCTGATTGAACAGAGTCGCCAGGACGGGAGACACCTCTAATAGCAGGTTTTTGTAAATTTCAGAGGGCAAGCTGTCAGTTCCTGCAGCCTTACCTCCCTTAGCTCCCCGTATGGCCTCCTCCACCTCTATCTTGGTTATTTCCTTGTCTAGGAAATTACTCTGTTCAGCCGACAGAGATGGTAGAGAGATATCCTCCAGCCAGCTCGTAATACTTTCAGATGTCACACTAAGGTCCTCCTGGTATATTGCCTGGAAGACATCCTTAAAGGTTTCCCTAATGTCTGCATCTTTTGTAAAGGTGCCTCTGTCTGTTGTAACCGAATGAACAAGATTTAGTGCCCGATCGGATTTTACTTTCCATGCCAGCAACCTGCCAGCCCTCTCCTCGTATTGAAAATGAGATAGTTTACTGGCCTCCCATCTCTGTAAGATGCGCCTATCTAGAACAGAAGACAATTTATTTTTCAAGTCTACCAGGTTTTCGTGTTTCAGGGATAAATCATGATTATCATCAACCCTGCAGTTATCAATGTCTGTCTGTGCTGCTGTCACACTCGTTTCGATAGAAGACACCTCTTCCATATACTGCCTTCTTCTGTATACAGTCCTATTTTTTATCAGTCCTCTTAATGTACATTTAAAGGCATCCCAAACAACGCCAGGTGGTGCTGAACCAGTATTAGTTACGAAGAATTCCCGTGTTTCAGATTGAATGAACTCTATGTCCTCCAAGGAGGCAAGGAGAGATCTATCAAAAGACCACATCCTAATGGGAAGCTTATCCCCCTACTCAAGTTCCAACATCATGGCAGAATGGTCGGAGAGATGCGAAGGAGCATAGCCTACATTCTTAACAGAGTCAACCAGGGCACGACTGACCAGGATAAAATCTAACCTCGACCGATGTCGATATTTGAGATTTCTGAACGAAAATTCCTGCCTCTGCCCTGCTCTAACCCTCCAAATATCCACGTAGCCATATTGGTTCATACACCCAAGTAGGCAGTTTCTAGATTTTGAAAGAACCTGCTGTCTACTTGTTGTGGACTTATCCAAAAAGGATTTAACACGATGTTAAAGTCGCCAGTAATTATAACTGGCTCTGGAAATTGTAGAAGATGAAGAAATAAAGATTCTAGCGCCGAGGGGTCATCACGATTCGGCCCATAATAGCCGACTAAAGTTAAGACTGTGCTTCCCATCTCGACCGCTGCAATGGCCCATCTTCCCCCGTTGTCCACCTTTTGCTGTATGATTTTCATGTTCATGGGTTTTTTAAACAAGATAGACGCACCCCTTATATTTAGCGATTGGGAGGTAGAGACTGAGGTATCTAACCACCTATTCTTGACTAGCTCAAGCATCTCACCCTCAATTAAATGTGTCTCCTGGAGTATAATGATCCCCGCATCTACGTCCCGTAGGTACTGCAGAATTTTATTTGCTCGAGGTTTGGTGCGAAGACCATTTACATTCCAGGAGAAGATCCTGAGCTTACTCATAGCCCTGGGAGTACATGATAATAGAAAATGCTGCCAAATAAAACTATGCCTTGTCTATCTGCCGAAAAGAAGTAAACTCCCTTATAAACTTTGATTGGAGCTCAATTGAGAATAAGTATTTTTTTCCCTTTTTATTCCATCCCAACACCCCCCGGTGACCCTCCGAACATCCCCCCCTCCCATGAGAAACCCTTGTACTCACTATCCGGAAGTACCGGAAGTGCCCCTACTCTACCCGAACCCCCCCATAAGTGCCTCTAATAGTTATTTACTTGTGTTCTTATTCGCCCTTTTGTTTTTTTTTTGTGGTTTTTTTGTGCACGTGATTTGTTATTTCATCCTTAAAGTTTTGATATAATACCTTACCAAACCCTAGCTTAGAGGTTACCCAGATTATTGTATATTGCTCCCCCACAACCTCCTAGATCTAAGCCAGTTGTAATAGGAGATGCAAGAGGGGGGGGACTTATAGATCTTGTAAAAATGGATTAGCCTGTTAGCCATGAAAAATAAGCCGCTTACCTATCTTAATCTGCTGGCCGTAACAGCTCATCAGCAGCCTGAACCGATCGTATGTTGTGCATTTTGTTATCATGCATTATTTTAAGGGATGCAGGAAATCCCATCTGCACCGTGGCGCCAATCCTATGAAAAGCATCCATTCTCCTGCCCAACTCCCACTGCTTTTCAAGAGTGAATATGGACAGGTCCGAGCGTATCTGAAAGTTGAATCCCTTGCCTACTAAAGATTTTTGTTTTAAGGCAAGATTCAAGATTTGTTCTTTAAGAGTGTACGTATGAAAATTCACTAGAATTTCTCGGCTTAGTTCTCTGCGGGTTACGCCTAAATGGATCCCTGTGGATGCGCTGTATATCCATTGCGAGATCCTCGGAGTGTTGCAAGTTGAGAGACTCTTTTAGCAGTGAGATAATAAAGCCCTTAATGAATGTTCCTTCGCTCCCTTCCGGGACATTTAGGAAGCGGATATTGCATTGTCTGGAATTATTCTCCACAACCTCCATTCTCTCTGATAAGGCCGCATCTTCTCTCTTTAGCTTCAGCATGTCAACCTGAACGCTTTCGGCACGCATCGAGATTTGCCCCACAGTCTCTTCTGTGAGAAGAGAAACATGGCGGCAGCAGGCTGACTGCCGTAGTGCTCCGCTCTGAACCTTCCATGAGTGCCACGGCTTACATTCATTTTTTTTTCGCTCCTGTTTCGCTAGCATTCTATCTCTGAAAAGAAATGCGGTGTAACTTTCGAAAAAGTTAACAAAGACAATTTTCCCGTTCACTCGTTTACCTGCACGCTTTTCCGACAAAGCTTTTTTCATCACACGGCTCCGGCTTGATGTGTATGGATGTCGGCGTGGAGGCGGAAGGCTCGGAGGTTGACGGCAGGAAACGCCCAGTGAGAGAGCAGCGGGCGTCAGAGCTGCTGCGCTGGAGTCAGGCCACCATGGAGCTCCGGAGGGCTAGACACATACGGAGTCTCCGTAAAGACTCCCTTACGAGCAAAAGCGGTGAAAGCTCGTTTGCTCCCAGCGCCTCCAGCGCCAATGCTGAACCAAGCCTCTCAAAAACGAGAGATAACATCAGATTGCCTGTAAGAGGACGGCTACAAGACGACGTGGCTGATAGCTTAACTGAGGTAAAGGGAAAGGAGGGTGGAAGCGAGTTGGAAGTTTTTTAATTTTCCCCTTCGCATATGAAAGCAGCTGAGACCGTAAAAGAAAGTCAAAGCAAGGGTTCAGCGAAAGGGCTGGGAAAGGTGAAGTGTCCCCGCAAAAAGAAGGGCAAAGGTGGGGAGTCGTTTTCAGTGGAGAAGTCCTCAAGAAAAGCTTCAGTAGCCTCAGCAGCTTTAGCTGGTTCCGGTTCTGAGGGGCCTTCTCAAGTCTTCACTCGACTACCTTCCGATCAGAATCTAGAGAAAACATCTTCGTATCTCTCGGTAGAGGTGAAGGCTAAGAGGGGTAGAAAGTGCAACAAGGCGGCAAAACTTCTCCCAGCTCCTACCTCAAAGATCACTCCCTCGCTGCGTTCTTTCTTTAAAGTGGTCCCACAGGTGCTAGAAATAGGTCAAGATTGCTTGTTGAAGGATAGCAATCCTACTGAGCTATCTACTGAGAACAGTATAATGGCATCGCTGGAACAAGACCTGGAGCAAGACCTCCCTAGCGGATCAGCGAGACTAACTTTGGATGCTAACTCCGACGCTCTACTGCACCTCAGTGTTAGGGGAAGGTCCATTAGTTCCATCAGTTCCAGACTTATCCAGTAGTCGGGTGGAAGCTTCAGTATCAGTCTATGAAGTGGATGCACCGGGGATTATATCAATTGAAGTTGCAGCTTTGTCTTCCTCACCCTCCCCAGATGAAAATAGGGGCAAAGACCTTTCAAAAACAACACATCTGGAGAATAGTAATAATAGTGTGGAAACGGATGCTCTACTACCTCCTGGGCCTCTTTTGGACCCTAGCTCCACTGATGGTGGGTTTTTTTGCCCTGAGGAAAGCGGAGCTTTGGATCCTAGTTCTACTCCCATTTCTGTTGCTTCATTGCAGCTGATGTTTGCGTCACTATCAGCTGAGATCAAGCGAGGCTTCGAGGAATCTGCCTCCAATCAGAGACATAAGAAGCTTTTGAGAGTCCCTAGATGAAAAGATTGTTGGCCTCTCTGCAAGAACTCAAGCCTTAGTATTAGGAAGGCTTGTCTAAAACCTCTACCACCTACGCAGAATTGTTCTCCAAGATGGTTTAATTCTGAATGTTCTGTGGCAAGTTAAGCAGAGGAACTGTGGTCGCCAGATTGGTGGCCACCAGAACTAGGAAAAGCACCCTCCCCTAAGAGGCTAGGCTAAGAACCTTGGCATCAGAATTGACAAACTTTCCATGGAAGAAGTGAAGACTTTGTCAGGCACCTGTTTCGGAACCATTCGGATGCTTAGGAAGATCTTCCCTTGGATCCCGCTCAATGCCAGAAAGGCCCTCATTCAGTCACTCTTGGTGGGTAGACTGGATTATGGCAATTCTTTGTTGGTTGGAGTAAGGGAGGACTTGTCATCTAAACTACAGGTGGTCCAGAACACGGCGGCTTGCCTTGCCCTCAACAAACCAGCGTGGACCCCTTCCTTACCTCTTCTGCGCCAATTACTTTGGCTTCCTATTAGGAAACAAACTATATTCAAGCTGCTATGTATGGTCTTTAAGTCTCTCCAGAGGACTGGTCCTGCTTATCTGTTGAAGAAAATTGAACGTTATCAACCCTTACGACAGCTGCGATCCAGCAACGGCAATCTGCTCAGTAAGCGGAGAATAAAGAAGGTCAAAATGAGGGGCCATGTGTTTTCTCATTTGGCCCCCAGCCACTGGAACAGCCTCCCCGACGGAATCCGTGCCTGTTCCAATCTATTTCAATTTGAGAAAATGCTTAAGACCTGGCTATTCTAGAGATCTCACTGTTCATAAGGTTTCTCCTCTCTGGCGCCGAGAGATCCCTTAGAGCAGTGGTTCCCAAACTGGGGTCCGTGGACCCAAAGGGATCCGTGACACATTCCCAAGGGGTCCCCAGGCAGCAGTTTTAAAAGCACTACAAAGTTCCTTGTTTATTCAGCAGTTTTCAAAGCAGCAATAAAAGTGTCAAGATAACTCTGGTGATTAATGTACCTGCTGGAGAGAGATGGTAGTTTTGTCTAATGGCAGCTTTGACTCCTCTAAGGAAGCACAGAGGTTTAATATGCCTGCTGCAGAGAACGTGTACCATGCATTTAAAAAACAATATTTTATGTGCATAGCTCAGTGTGTTACTGCTTTTGTCACTGAGATTCTGTTACTGTGCAGTTCATAAGTTACAATCGTAAACTAGCACAGTGGGTTATGAGCTATCAAAGAGCTGCATTTAAACGTCATGGTACAAGTTAGTAAGTTATGTTTTTTCTCAGTCTTTTATTATCCTGATGCTGCTAATAAAGGTTTATTTTGGTAGAAATCCCCTTTGCCTTATGTAACACTTTCTATACACTGATTTGCACATGTATGATTCATTTTCTCTGCCCTACACTGGTATGAGAGATGTTCTAAAACAAATGCAATACATGTGACAGAGGGGCTATGAAGAGATAAGAGGCACTGTTGGGGGGTGATAGTGAGGGAATCATTGAAGAACCCCAACAAAGATCGTTGTGTCCTGGTACACTTAAGATCATCATTTACTATGTTTTAAAAGCTAATACAATTCAATATATAAAGACAAATGCATGTGGAACGCACAATTTTTCCCTAATTTTCTTGGGGGGAGAGCCCCCCAAAGCACCCTTTGTAGTGGTCAGGCTCACTCTCTGCACTTGGTGCGCACCGTACAGGGACTGGTCTGACAACATTTGCCATGGCTGCTTTGGGTTTCCAGTACGGCCCTGGCAGGAGCAGGAGTCTCCTACCACGAAATAAAAGCAAACATTGAAAGGTTAGTCGCCGAGGTGCAGCACCAACCTACCCAATAAAATGATTAGATTTTAGAATTTTTTTCAATAATAAACCTTTAGCTATTAGAGTATGTATTTGGTGTGCACTGGTTTGTGTATTTTTCACGAATTACTGTTTTAATGTTTGAAATGTAAATAGTACAAATTGCTGGGGGGTCCCTGGCTTCCATGAGTGACTTACTGGGGGTCCTCAGGAGTCAAAAGTTTGGGAACCACTGCCCTAGAGGATGATTTACTCATTTGTAATGCGCAAAAAGTAAAGTAAATAGGGCTCAGTGTTAGCGGCAAGGCGCCATGTCCTAATGGCATCTCTATTGATTTGTTAAAAGTAATACTATTTTTTGGACTTCACTTCTTACTGACGTTTTAAATATTCTTGCCTATTGCCCACTCCCTGATACATGGGCCACATCCATTATTGTGCACATTTCCCATTTTTAGGAAAGGTGATCGATCACTCCTGGGTTATCGGGCGCTTAAGTTAATCGATACTATGGCCAAAATCCTGGGAAAAGTAATCTATAATAGGATTAGACAAGGGGTTAGAGAGGTGTCAGAGTTTTACCCCTGTCCGTATGGGTTTAGGCACAAAGTGAGAACTATTGAGCAGTGTCTCAACCTAAACCTGGTTATGGGAAAATATACAGTTGCCAAACATTCCCCCCTACTGAGCATTTGTGGATCTCTCATCAGCCTTTAACTGAGTGAACCCATCATAACTGTGGCTGCTGCTCACAGATCTAAGCTTGGATATAGCACTAGTCAATTTCCTGACAAATGTACACAAGGACATGAGGGCAAGGGTCCTGATCAGTACACTGGGTGTGCCATCTGGAGATATAGGCATACACCGACTAGTAAGACATGGGTGCTTGCTGGCTCTCTTATTTATTTTCTCTATTAATAAGGTACATCCGTTTCTAGCATGTTCTACTGACGATGTTCTGATAATAACGGGAACGCCACTGCCCACACTGCTTTACTCTGCTGACGCAGAGCTCATGGCATGCACCCCTAGGGCACTGTCAGTGTATGCTTTTGTAGATGTTATGGCCTCACTCGATCTGCAGACTGATTTGACAAAGTCCCATATTATGTCGTGTAGCCCCAAGTGTAAATCCCGCTCAAACAGGACGATTGTTTCTCAGCATTTGAGTACGACTAGTACTTTCCCATACCTTGGTGTGATTTTTTTTTAAGTCAGAGGGTCATCCTCCACGAATATCGTGCACCACTGCACGTCAATTTGTATGGCAAATGGTAGCGGGGGAGGTCTGTCTTGCACTCCTTTTGCAAATATATAATTCACAATGCCTACCCATTGTTATGTATGGTGCAGAGGTTTGGGGCACTTCTAATTGTAAGGCATTCAGCGTGAACAGAATCATCTGTATCACTGTATCAGGTTCGCATCTCATTTGCCACAAATAACTTTGCCCTTCCTTACTTAGCAGATCGGATTCGGGTTCCACCAGTCTGTTAGGCTGCCCAGGGACACCAAAAGGTGGCCACCTACGAGGGCGGCCACCCTTAGTGCCATAGGATGGCACAGACCCTGAGCGGTCTAGTGGTTGGGGGGGGGGACCAGTGGTCCCCCCGTGATGTCACTTCCTGTCCTGGAGGAGGGGTTGAACGGCTATATAGGCTAGGGGGCGAGGGTCATGCGCCCTCTTTGTTCTTTGCAGCGGCGAGCTGACCCTCGCCCCCCTCCCCCTGGCTGATCCTGCATCGCGGGTCTAGAAGACTGCCCGGCGTTTTCCTTCCCATCCACATACCCTGCTCTTGGGCAGATCGGGCGGGGTGGGTTTTGTTGATACTAATGACTTGTCTTTGTGTTGCAGGCGGAGTTACAGGGCGATCCAATACAGGAAGGTACAGAAGGGTACCCTCTACATGTGCACCGGAAGGGTGCGTGAGCGAATTATCCCCCAGGGAGATCCACGATGGATCCTGGAGGACCGACAGCGCCCAGTTAGTCCTTTGGGCGGTTGTGTACCTGAGCAACCAGGGGTTGCCAACGCTCCGTCCCCCGAGGGGGGAGGGGCGTGAGTAATGGGCAGACGAGGGGTTCTCCGGGGGAGGGGTTAGACCTTCCCCCCAAAACTGACACCGCCACGGTTAACACCGCAAGGTTATAGCTCATTAGGTGGGCGGGTCGCGAGAGGCGGCTTGCTCTGGATCTCACGTAAGATAACCCAACATGTTGGCATAATGTTTATGCTAATAAAACTGCAACAACTTTCTCCATCAAATTGTTTTGTGTCGATTATTGGTGGAAGGGTGTGTTGTATGAAGAAAGGTCTGGGTTTGGGCCGATATTGGCACTATTGCTGTGGCTTGGCATCTGGAGGAACTCCGAGGCCACTCTAAGATATTAAAATGGATTGCCCGTTATTTGGATAGAGGGTTACCTATCCATTGGTTGGCATAAGTGAAGGTGGAATGTTGTAAAATTGCTATGTAATCTGCCCCCACTGGCCCAATGTATTGCACTAGTGTAGATAAAAAATATGTGCCACAAGCACTTCCTAACCATGAAGAATTACAATGACTGAGGGGAAGCCGAATGCGACTGTATAATTGCGTCTGAGTGAATCAGATTGTTCCACCAACTATATTAGGTGTGCGTGCAGTTCGTTGTAATGCTCATTTGTATTCAGTTTTAGATCGGACACAATGAAATACTTACTTTGCTTTTCCCAGGTTTTTGTACAGAATGTAGATGTCTTGCCATGTCCTCGTGACAATGTATCAGGTCATTCGATGCTTCATTTTACTTTTTGTAATTTTATGTAAAGGTCTACGAGGCTCTAATTCCGTTTAAAACAAAGAATTGTCTGAATATATGTCAATGTAGGCTTGCATTTAGAATTGAGATTATTACCCAATGATGAAGCTGTTTTGCACATTGGGGCCTTTTTAAAATCTGCTGTTTAAACTCGTAGGTCTATTTTGTCTTAAAAATCTGTCCTCCTTATTGGATTATGTTCCTGTTTTTATTATCTTAATTATAGTCTTGATTTTTGTATTTTATGACTTGCACTAGTGACAGTTTACATTATATGATGATTTTATGGATGTTACAATACCTCTGGATAAAGATTGCGTGACTTTACTGCCCTAATAATATGTATACATTATAAAAAGCGTACAGAGATGCACTTACTGTGTATAAACATAATAGGCATCTCCAATGTTTGTACAAGGTCTGTGCAAACACTGGAGAAAGTGTATCACAGGAATTCCCAGACACCTCGACAGCAAAGGCGATAATGTATGATCAGACAGGTTTTACTTTTGAAATAGGTCAAACTGATAATATAAATCTCTCAAGTAGTTTTTTGATTGTGTTTGTTCTTTCATGCCCCCCTTCGATTAGGTTCTTGAATTAAACCTGCAATAGAGTACATACTGGAAATCATTACCCCAGTTTAATCAACAGCAGAACAAAACTTTTTATAATTTGCAGAGAAACAGTTCCAACAATAATCAATACAAGAGTAGGATTGTATGAGAAAGTACAAAAAAGACCCTCTTTGTACGATCACTGCCATTTCTGGACTGATGCTGCTGCTTTTTTCCCCGTCTGAGCTTATACACTTCTAACCAGGTGCCCGTGCTCAGATGATCCTGGAGGAAGGAGCAGCCCTTTTCTATCCTTACAAGGCCATTTATCCAGGCTAGCAGAGGGTGTGTATACGGGTTTAAATGTACCTTGTTTTCTCTTCAGTTGTATTATTCCGGGTTAACTAGTAGTAGAGCGAGTGTCATTTTCCATGTTCTTCGTTTCACACTATTTTGACAGTATAATTTCTTTGAAAACTATACAACAAGCCGTTTCTTGGGATGCTTGTGGGAGCATTTCACCTTTTCTTTGAAGGCAGGCTTCATGTAAGCCTTCGTACTGATTTCTACTTACGAGAGCTCTTTTACCCAATTTAGAGAAAGGTTTCATGCTAGTATCTTTACAGATCTATATGCAGGAGATTTTAGTCACACAGGAAAAAGCTTTTCATAAACAAGCAGAGCAAAACTTACCCTCTGGGCCCATCCACCCAGTAGCCCTGGCCTTCTTACATGAACTTATCTTTAGTTAGTTCAAAGTAAAATATATATATTTTCTATAACTTTTATTTAGCAATTTTCAAACATTTAACCAACAGGCAACATTGCAGTATATTAGTGATATTTGTAGCATGCACATGTACAGCAATAGTATTGTAGTTGCATACAATAAAACAACTTCCAAGCGTAATCTTTATGCCCCCAAACACCTCAGGAAGGGGATTGTGGAATCGCACACCCCCTTGTGCAACCGCTCAGCAGTTGAGGGGGTTGCTGTCTGTCTATCATGTCCCATCAGAGAGTGGGTTGGCAGGCCAGAAACTATTGGCATATATTGGGCATGTACCTATGGATCTGCAGGCCATTGATAGCAAGGTACCATAAATCCCTGTATGTGTGGAGCAGGCAGTGAGATCCCTTTGCTTTTGGGAGTATCTAGGCAGGGAGGGCTTCCTCCGGTGTATTGCCAATTTGCATTTCCCCATCAGGAGGGCTACTGCTATAAATTGCCTATCGGAGTTGGGAACTTCTATGCTGTTAATCTCTTGGTTCAATTTAATCCAAAAGGCCCAGATCGGTGTACGTTTCCAAGCCAGGTGGAGAGACTCAATATCTGGGGCCTTACATCTTCAACACTTAATATTTGTAGAGAAGCCAAGTCTGCACATGGATTTGGGGGTGAAATATATCCCATGTAAAACTTTGAGGTGTTGGAGGCGTAATCTGCCATTTAATAAGAAATGTTTTATTTGTTTAGCAGTATGCCCAGTTTTCAGGCAGAATATCAAATCCCAGCTCAGCCTGCCATTTATGTTTCGCATTGGTGGAGTATTGGGAGTACCACTGAGGCAAGGTTGTTATAGAGCCTGGTGATGAGTTTAAGCATGCTTGGGTTTGATATCATGGTCAAGCGGCCATTTCGTAGACTCGTCAGGGAAGGAGTGGCAGATGTCGTGTATAGTACTACAGAGTCTATTACAAAGTGGTATCTGCATTGTGCAGGGTTTGCTCTCAGACAGGAACTCCCTGAAGGAGAGAAACTTGAAGTTCACAAACAAGTCCCCCATCCTAAGCAACCCCTTGGCCTGCAGCTGCTGAATCACCCCCTTCTACGTCGTCATGGGGACTTTTGGATTGTTAAGTGGAATGTGTGTAGAGTACATGTCGATGTAACAAGCAGCTAAGTAGACCATATCCAGAAAGTATGAAGCTGTGGGAATTTTGGAACAAGGTCGCGTAGGTGCAGCATAATTGCAGTCTGTAGTAGGGTTGGGGCTGCCATCCCCGCTTTTAAGTTGCATAGTGGAGAATGTCACGTGTTGTGCATCCAGTAATGGGCAAACTGGGCTAAGCAGAAAGGTAATATCGTTCTTGATTGGCGGCAGAGAACTCTCCCTCTTCATATATTTGTGTCAACATGGCCCAGGCAATTCTAGGTTTCATTCTGGGCCATGCAAGTTCAGTCACGAGGAGCAGTAGCTTTATAAAAAAAGGCCCTTGTGAGTGGGATTGGGAGATTATGGAAAAATTCTAATAACTTGGGAGGACCACCATTTTCATTATCGTCACCTTTTCCGTTAGAGTAGGAGGAAGTTTGATCCAGCTCTCGACCTGCTGTTCCAACCTGGAGAAGCATCTCCCTTAGTTTTCTCTAAACCGCATTTCAGTATCCGTGTGGAACAAGACACAGATATCGTGTGGGCCAGTCTACCATTGGAGAGAAAAGTCTGCCTCCGGTCGTTCTGCAGGGTCAGTTAGTCAGTGGCTGGAGGATTGATTTATCCCAATGAATTTGCAAATTGGATCTAATCCCAAGGGCAACTACTTCCTGAATCACAGAAATTCGTTTTTTGTCTGGGCCTCTCAATAGAAGCAGAATATTGTCTGAATATAGGGATATGATCAGCCTGCGTGTGTGAAACTGTACACCTCTCAGCGAAGTATATCATATTATGCATACAAGGGGTTCAATCTCCAATGCAAACCTAATCGGCGACAGGGGGCAGTTCCCCTGGTATTTGGGGGGGGGGGGGAAGAGGAGTAAACAGTGGACTCTGATTCAGGACAGAGGATGAGGCTATAGAAGTGTTGCTGATTGCAGCACTTGCCGGCTCATCCCCATCCTTTCCAGCACAGCCAGGAGGTTTCACCACTCCCCTGAGTCGAAACCCTTGGTGGTATCCAGAAAGACAGCCACCACTGCCAACTCTGGGTCGATTTGGTGGGTAAGCACAAGGAGTGTTTGTAAATTGCCAGATGTGAATCTGTTTGGCACAAACTAGGATTAATCCAGGCGGACTATGTAGGGGAGATTAGGTAGCAGACGTTTTGCTATCGGCGTAGCGAAGATCTTCATATCTGTATTTGTTAGTGATAGCGGGCAGTAGGACACACATAGATGCAGAGGTTTCCCAGATTTGAGTAGCGTTATAACTAGGGCCACTCGTGGGGTGGAGAGAAGATTGCGGTTACTCCACCAAATCTGGCCTCCATGTCCTCGTTCTTGGCGTTGCTATGTCAAGCTCCGCTTGTGTTGTAGTTTCACCTGTTGAGCAGTGTCATCCTCTATATCTGATATCCTCCTTTCAGCCATGTCAACGTGGTGTACTGACAGTCAAGGCGCTCCTTAATTTCTCCATGTGCTGGTTCAGACAGTCCATTTTGTTATTTGGTGTAGCCAAGCTGCCTTGTGTTTCCAGCTGTAATAATTAACATCCATTTCCCCTTGGATGTGTGAGCCATCACTGCTGCTGGTTCTCAGGTGCTGCATCCAGCTGTGCCCTGTCTCTGGTTGTCTATATTTTCACTTCAAATGTAAGGTTCGACTGTTGCCCACTTGACTTGCCCATGTTCAGGATTTTTCCAGCAGCAAGGCGATAATAGGAAGGTGCCAACATCAGGGGCAGCCATGTCTAAAAACAACTACTCCCTGTGCAGGGTCATCTGGTTTGGCACCCCAGGCAGGCTGGTCTCCATCTGCCCCGGGGCCTTAGCACAAGGGAATCAGTCTCGCTGCAGGCCCCCCAACAAAGCCAGTTCTGGTTCGCTTACAGGCTCTTGGGCTGCCCAGATAATTCCCAGCTGTTGCTCTTTCGGGCAGTGGAAGGCCCCACGGTCTGCAGTGGAAGGCCGAGCCAGAACAGGCCTCACCTCAGGTTGAATCAGCAGAAAGGTGGGTGAAGAGAGAAGTGAACGCTTTACCAGCTGTTGCATATTAGTGGTGTATCTTCTCTTCATTTGTAGCGAATTGCATCTACATGCCAATGCTGCTCCCAGAGTTTGATGGCTGCCGCAAGGATGTGGCCCAATCGAGGTCCTACTTTGCTGCTTACTTCCTCCAGCTGCGCTCTTCACTCTCCCACTCTGGCACCTGGGCACCTAGCTTGACACTTGCCTGTGGCCTCCAGTTCCTGCTTATTCCACACTGATTCAGAGACACTGCAGCTGCCTGGGTTTTCCCGCTGGGGTTTTTCTGACCGGGTTTTCCCACTCACCATTCTTCCTGCTAACAGAAGAGCCACCTACACAGGATCTACTTAATGCAGGCTGCTGACGTGCGCAGCGGGCATGCCGAAAGCACAGCAACGACAAGCAAGTCTGTGCCTGTCCATGTGTAGACCGCTCCAAGCACCATGACCACTGGCCCTCAGCCCCCCGAAGATACACCACCACCGAGCTCCACACCCTCAACCATGGACGACGCAACAAACTGTCACCGCACTGACCCACTCACCGTTTGGACCTTTAACCTGCACCCACTGTCACTGCACACAAACCAGCTGACCGACCAGCCCACCCTGACCACGCTACAGACACCACCTGAAAAAAAAAAATCAACTCCAATGCGCCCTTCTCAACACATGCTTACTATACAAGCATTCTACTGAAATATGAGACCTCATTGCCCTCCTCAAACCTGATATAATCTTCCTCTCTGAGACCTGGCACAAGCCCAAATCTGCCCAGGCAATGCCACAGCGATCCCAGACAGATATAAAATCACTCTCCGGGACCGTACCAACAAGCCGGGAGGAGGAACAGCCATCATCCACAAAAAGACCATACAGTGTACCACCACCACTGACAACACCATCACTGACATGGAACATCTCAACTTCAAGCTCCACACAGACAACAAGATAACCATCAGAGGCACCCTCGCATATCAACCCCCAGGCCTGTTCTCAAGCTTCTGCAACACCATAGCAGACTTCATTGCGTCCCTAGTTTATACCCCAAGGACTACACCTTCCTCTGTGACCTAAATTTCGTCAGACGACCCTAATGACAAAAACACTGTACACTTTCTCAATAATTTGAGCAGATTCGGAATGACCCAGATCATCAACGACCCTAAACAGACCACAACAAACACACAGGACTCAATTTTCACCAACAGCAACCGTGTAAAATACAGCCATGTCACAAAACTCACATGGACCGATCACTCCATCATCCACTTCAGCCCCCTCCCCACCACCCCAAGTTGACCAACCCCCCTCGCCCCCCACCAGAGGGGGAATAAAATCTCAGGCCAGCTGGGCTAACACCTCCAACTCTCCTAATGCCACCAACCTCGAACGGGGAGTAAAAAACCTCAATGCCAGGATCACCAATTGCACAGACAGCAGTCACCATCAAGAGCACCATCTAGAGAAAATCCTCCAAAAATGCCAGCTGGTACACCCAGGAACTCAGAAAGCAAAATGAGACAACAGTCAGAGAGGAGATGGCGCACCAGCATGGGCAGCCTTCAAGACCTCACTTGTGGTTCCGTGGTTTACGAATTGGGTTCGACTGTTCCGAACCCGTTCAATAAAGATGGTCGGAAATGGACGATTTTGGTGTCAGCAGACCGCAAATGGCGAGCATAGCGTGTCTGAGTGTTTTCGTATGAATCGATATAGGAGAACACTTTGTATTCAAGGATTTAGTTTGAACCTTCGGGTTCCATTTTGTGTACGGCAGCCATTTTGTATGGTTGCCCTCACATAGGCCCTATGACTGTGGCCGAACGAGTCCTTGAGACACGTATGCCTTAGCTGACTTCTGGGTGACCTGGCCGAACTGACTCCTTGCCCGAGGCCGACCTCGCTGAGCCAGTTCCTTGTTCAGCAGCTGGTCTGATAAAGATCAAAGAGCAGGACTTGCCCGAGTTTACGGTACACTGCTCCCACCTTTCTATCTCATTTCCAATCTGTTTCTGCCTTTCCTTCACAACATAATCATTGATTTGGGTTGAAGGTTTTATGATGGGTTTGTCCGGCCTGATCGAACAGGAAAACTTGGAATTTGCTTGGTCATTTCTGATGGGCTGGACAACGGAAGATGGGATTGTCTGAGATTGTCGTCATACGCTAATTTCAAAATGTTACACTGTCATTGGTCAGTTTGTATGCACCTAATGCTAATTTGAAATGTTGCCTAAGGCTTGATTTTTGGCATAAAAGACCATGCTCCGCTCATTGAATTTGTGCAGTCTCTAGCGAACCACCCGTGTGTGCTCCGTAGATCTCTGTTCCTTGTTGCAGCCAATAAACTTTGGTCTTTGACGTCATCAAGAAGTATCCCGTGTCTGTTTGCCAAGACAGGGGAACTCGAAGTTATCAGGCGTTCTCCCTGACACCGCTGGGTTCTAAAACCCGGTCCTTCAGTTGGCGCCCAACGTTTGCCGACTTCAGCGGTACCGGTCCAAGCCAGAGGTTCGTGAGAAGCTTCGTGTGAAAATTCTGGAGGAAGGCCAGCACTTCATCGACCTCTGTATGTCGTCGTGGTCCGAAGGTCTTTGGTGTGAGGTTTCCCGCTTTCCGACGGCTACGAAGGACTGCTGCCCTGACTGTCGCCCTGTTTTGGAGCCTTAGACGTTTGTAGAGCGAGACGATTGACGGGTCTTCTAGTGACGCCATCGACATTTCAGTTAAGTATAAGCAGAGCGTCTCCTAGTTCTTAGTTTGTTTTGGTATCCTTTAGTGGATCGCTTTGATTTGGTACCTGCAGGCCCCAAAGCCAAGGGATTTGTGTATTTACGAGGCTATCGTTTTACGATTCCCCTTGTTGTTTGAAGTTAGACTAGTGAGCAAGATGCCTGGTTTTGGCAGTTTTAGAAACTTGTTTGGTTGTGGTTTATCGAGGGATTCCCGGTTAGAGGATTCGTGTCCGGTTCCTCCCATCTGAACTCCTACATACGATTTATATGTGAAGCATGGTGTGGGCCCTATTATTTATAATGAGATCTGCGTAAAATATACGAAGAATGACGGTGTCCTACAGTGGCCCCGTTACGGTAGTTTTGAAACTGAAATTTTAGATAACCTCGAGGTGAAGTTGTTCTAGAAGAAAGCCCGGCCGGCGATGTTTGACTCTTTCCGCATATGGCGCAAAGAAGCCAAACAGAAAGAAATGAAATTAGCGAAGAAGAATAAGCGAGAACGAGGTATGTCAATGGTGCAAGCTGCTATTGCATACAGAGATAATGAGGAAGAACAAGAAAGTGAACAGATGCTTAGAGTGAGGAAGTTAGCGGTAGATAGATGCCGCCTAAAGAGCAGAAAGACGAGAAAGATCTGGCGAAAGATCCTTTAATGACATATCTGTTAAGTTCGCCACCACCCTATGCACAGAATGCTACGGCACCACCGCCACCAGCGATGGCTGTACAACCGCCAGTTATTGTGCCTCCTGCGATTCCTCTACAGCCAGCTCTTCCGTTGGCTACTGTTCCTTTGGCGCAGCCTCTTCAGGGCCGCCAACTTTGCCTTCTTCTTCGACTGCTACTTCTATGTCTGTCCCTAATACTTCTTCAACTCAGACTTTGGATTCTTCTACTACTGTTCCGTCTTCCCTTATTTTCCCAACTACTCCTTCTCCTAGACAGCGGATGACTGCTGCCTTTTCTGGTTTTCTGACTCCTTGGTTGGGACAATTGGGTATGTCTCCTGTGAGTGAGCGTAGACAGTCACGCAGTCAATTGCCTGATGTGGATGAACGTGTGGTTTTGGATCACATGGCACGTAGATGGGTTACGTATACATCATGATCTTGAGGGTATCATGGATGTTTTACAGCAATGGAAAGCACCAAAGCAACGGTATGTTTTCAAGATGATGTGTGTGTTCCTCCATGAACAACGGATGGACGAAGTGGGTAGAGCTCCTGAAGAGTTGTCTCGACTGCGTTCCGAGTTTGCGAAAGGGACGATTGTGAGTCTCCTCGACATCGAGAGAGCGGTGTCTACGTTATTGTCGTTTCGAAATAATGCTTCTTCTGAACTGCTGCTCGAGCCTGATTAGTAAGTTAGGAGACAAGCGCGTCAGTATTCGATGCAAGAGGTTCCTCCGGTTTGGAGACCTCAGGATGGAGCTGTTGCTGCGCATTTTCAGCGAGTGTGGGTACATGTTCCTTGGAAGCGTGCTGAAGTCTTAGCACTTAAGCAGACTTTACCTGATCCACGGAAAAATCCCCCTAGATAATATTAAGAGCTTGCGCAAACTGAGTTCGTGCGTCATGAATTTGGCGGACATAGATATGTTGTTTGGGAATGTTGTTCCACAGCCCATCTGGAATGTCATTCGACATACAGATCATGATAATGAATTGGGTGATTCGTGGGTTAATCTTGTTGCTGCGAATGATAGACAAGTTGGAGGTGCTAAGCCTGAAGATCTTATCACAGAACTTCCTGGTAGGATCATTAATTTTTTGAAGACTTTGATGCCCGAAGTACGTGTTAATTGGGACAAGTTGTCTGCATGTAAGCAGAAGAAAGATGAGACTGTCAGATTTTTTCACGTGTTTCGAAGAAACTTTTGTTGATCATAGTGGTCAGGATATGGCTACCGAGGGTGGCCAGAAATTATTCGTTGACAAGTTTGTACATAATCTTCTTCCCGAGTTGTGCACTAAGTTGAAGGATTCTGAGAGTGCTTGGCCTGTTTCTACGTCAGCTCAGATTTTGGCTACGGCTCAGTACTATGAGAATAGACGTAAGGATGAGTTAGAGAAAGCGGATAAGAAGACTAAGGAATTGAAGACTAAAGTTCTTCTACAACAAGCTTATCCACCCCGTACTAATAGTCAGCGTGATTATCAGCAACCTCAACAGTATTCGAGAAACTCGCAAAGGGACGAGACTTCTCAACAGCGTTTTCCGTATGGTCCTAATCAGTGTGCGTATTGTAAAGAAGAGGGTCATTATAAGAATAGTTGTCCGGTCTTGTTACAACGAACGAATGGTGCTTCTGGTGTGAGAGGTAGAGGTGCTCAACAAGCGCCTAGAGGTAGAGGTCGCGGACAGAACGTACGTCCTTTGCCTCCGCAAAATTCGATGAATAGTTTTGATCAACAGCAGAATTCGTCTGGTAGGACAGCACAGTACTACGTAGATGATTATTATGTTGAAGGTGACGAAGTGAAAGGTAATGATTGTTAGGACAGCCATGGGTAAAGAGAGGGAGTTGTTTCAGTTCCAGTAGATCAGAGTGGACCTTATGTTGAAGTGATTGCATCAGGTGTGTCAGAACCTTTTCTGCTAGATACTGGTGCTACAAAGAGTTCTATTATGCATTCTAAACTCCCTGGCGCACCTTTGTCTGGCTTTAATAATGTTTCGTAGGTTTTTCTGGCGCCCCCGTTACGAATCAGATTTCTGCTCCATTGTCTCTTTTTGTTGGTCCTCGTAAGTTTGAAGCACCCCTTCTTTTGACTACAGGTTGTAATGAGAATTTGTTGGGATTGGACTTGTTGAAGAGATTGTATGCGACATTGTATTGTTCTCCGTCAGGAGTACATCTTACTTTGGGTGAGAGTGTGATCTCTCCGATGTATGTTTCGAAAGATTGTCTTCCATCTGAATTGTCTCTGTTACCGGATTCACTGTGGGCTACGGGTCCAAATGATGTGGGCCTATTAGACATTCCCCCATATGTTGCAACACTGAAGGTGAATGCTAAGTTACCGCGCATTCCACAATATCTTATTTCAAGTGATGGTGAGCGTGCACTTTTAGCGATCATTTATGATCTGATCGACAAGGGTGTCATAGAGGAAATGCGAGGTAATGTGTGCAATAGTCCTGTTTTGCCTGTTTTAAAGAGAACTGATCCTTCACAGCCTCCGGTATATAGATTTGTCATCGATCTTCGTGAAGTGAACAAGATTGTTCCACAATTTCCGGTTGTGCCCGACATTACTGCATTATTGACTCTGATTCCGGCTTCTGCCACCTGGTTTTCGGTGATCGACTTGAAGAATGCTTTCTTCAGCATCCAGATTGCCACGGAGAGTAGGGACATCTTTGGATTCTCTTTAGGAGGACGAAGTTTCCGCTTTAAGCGCGCTCCTCAAGGCTACTGCAGGAGTCCGTCGATCTATAGTCAAGCTTTAAAAACACAACTTGATCTGTTAGTTTTACCTGAAGGTGCAGCCCTTATTTAGTATGTTGATTTGCTAGTTGCCGCTGATACCGAGGAGATTTGTAAGGCTGCCACTTTGTCATTATTGCATCACTTGTCTGATTGTCATCACAAAGTTTCTCTCTCAAAGTTGCAATTTTGTCGACAAGAAGTAACCTACCTAGGTCACCTCTTATCGAAGGAGGGAAGGAAACTGACCCCAGAAAGAATTCAAGCTATTGCGAAAATGAGTGTGCCTACGACACAGAAGTACGTGCGTTTTTGGGTATTACGTCGTACTGTAGACAGTGGAGTCCTATTTTTTCCTTACTAGCGAAGCCTTTGATAGCTCTTACTGTTAAGGATACTCCAAATCCTATTCTTTGGACTGACGAATGTCAATAGAGCTTTTCCGAATTACGCAATGCGTTGTGTTCGGCTCCTGTGTTGGGTACTCCCGACTACAGTAAGCCTTTCACATTGTATGTCCACGAGAGAGAGGGATGTGCATTGTCAGTTTTGACTCAGCAGTTTGGCGATAAGCAACGCCCATGTGCGTACTTTGTCAACTTTAGATCCTGTAGCTAGAGCGTTGCCGAGTTGCTTGAGAGCTACGGTGGCAGCGGCTGCTTCAATTCGACAGTCTGCTGGTTTGGTTATGGACAATACGTTAGTTGTCATGGTTCCACATGCAGTAGATACCTTGTTGAATCGACCCAAGACACAGCACTTAACTAGTGCTCGGTTGCCAGGGTATGAGTTGACACTGTTAGCGAGTCATGTGCACATAAGGAGGTGTAATACCCTTAATCCAGCAACATTGTTGCCGATTTCGCTTGAGACAGATGATGATAGTGAAGAACAGCACAATTGTTTTCTAAGAACCGAAGAAGAGACGACAGGGAGAGTAGATCTCCGCGATACTCCTCTTCCTGACTGTGATGATGCTTTGTGGGTTGATGGTTCGTGTTTTAAGTTGCCGAATGGTGATACGACTGCAGCATATGCTGTGGCGACTTTGCATACGATTGTTGAAGCTGTGCGTATCCCACATAACTCAGCACAAGCAGCGGAATTGATTGCACTTACGAGAGCATGTGTGTTGGCAAAAGGAAAACGAGTGAATGTGTACACGGACAGTCAGTATGCGTTTGGTGTGGCTCATAGCTTTGGACGTTTGTGGCGTTAACGTGGATTCTTGACTTCGCATGGGACGAAGATCCAGCATGGACAATTGGTGAATGAACTTCTTGAATCTCATACGTTACCATTGCAAGTAGCGATTGTGAAATGCAGTGCGCATAAAAAGGTTACGGATGATGTTGGTTGTGGTAATGCGTTTGCGGATGAAGTTGCGAGAGAAACTGCAAGGAACATCATGAGTCGAATGTATGTTGCAGGCCCTGCAAGATGGGTTCCAGAGAAGAGTATGTGTGAAGATACGATCGAGAGTGTGAAATCCATTCACGCTGAAGCCACAGAGAAAGAGTTGAATGAATGGAGAGAAAGCAAGGGTAGATTGGATTCGAATGGTTGTTGGACTGATTTGTCAGAACATCAGAGATGGTTGTTGCCTAACGTGTATGTGCTTCCAGTTGTTACAATGGCTCATGGAATGGCACATATTAGTGTGAAAGGGATTTGCAAGTTGTTGGCCCCGGTTTGGCAGAATGTGGGGATTCCCAAATGCGCAGAGAATTTGGTCAAGAATTGTATGGTGTGTTTGATGCATAATCCTGGTAAGGGAACTCCAACACCAGCTGGTCATTTTGCTCCTCCTACGTATCCGTTCGAGGCTTTGCAGCTAGATTTCATCCATATGGAGAGATGCAACAACTTGAAATATGTTTTGGTGGTTGTTTGCTCTTTTTCTAGATGGGTAGAAGCTTACCCCCTTAAGGACAATACTGCCTTGTCCACAGCGAAGGCCTTGATAAAATAATTTTTCCCCGAGGTTTGGAATGCCGGGAATTATCTGGAGTGATAATGGGTGTGAATTTGTGGGTCAAGTCATGAAGAGTGTGTGAGGGTCTGGGAATTAGGCAGAAATTTCATGCTGCAAATCACCCCCAATCAGCTGGTTTAGTCGAGTGCTATAATGGTACTCTTAAATTAAAATTGGCCAAAATCCAAGCGAGCACTGGTTTGCGATGGCCAGATGCCTTGCCATTAGCACTTCTGTCCACAAGAATGACTGTGCATTCACAAATGGGTTTGAGTCCGTATGAGGTTGTGTTTGGTCGCGCTGCGAATATTTGGGGCGTACCAAGACCAACGAGGTTCAGTGATCTCGAGTACCCCGTGTTGCTTGATTACTTGCATGAACTGACAACTAAAATTAGTGTTTTACACCAACAGGTGCATGACAGTCTTCCACAAGCTTCAGAGGATCCAGGCCATTCCATTGAACCTGGTTCGTGGGTCTTTGTGCGCAATTTCCAGCGGACCAAGAACGAACAGCCCCGTTGGACGGGACTTTTTCAAGTGCTCCTGTCGACGAGATCTGCGGTCCGAGTGCGAGGCAAGCGAAACTGGATCCACGGAGTGCATACCAAGCGGGCACCTTTGCCCTTACCTTACGATAAGTGGGTCCAGGAGAGACTTGCAGATCCTGAAACGGAAGTTGTCCCACGGTTCATACCGTTCAGCGATGCTCGACTGATTGGAACAAACTCAGAAAGAGAAAGCAACGGGATTTTGCAAGAATCAGTACATCCTGCAGATCAGTTGAACACTACAGAGCCTCATCTTTTATTCGTTGATCAAGAATTAGCTGGAAAATGCCGCTATAATTTGAGACCGAGAGTTATGGACAAATAAATAAAGACTAATAAAATGTAATGATTTTTCTGTTTGCAGGTTAACTCTCCACCAAGGATCTACTCATTTTTGTTTTTCTTGAACCGCCATCCGGTTCTTGCTGCTAGGGTCGCGGTTGCCATCAGTCTTTGGAGTGCAAGCCTGAGACACTAGGTCGAGGGTTCTGTTGGCCCAAGGGAGCCTTCCTGGGTTGACAGAGTCATTCCTTAGCAGAATCAACCTATCACCGCGGGCAGCATACTTAGTTTAGGATGAATTTCTTTGAGTCGGAGAGACCTGTACAGACACTGACTTTTAGAAAACGGATATGTAAAATAATATCGAAGAAAGGTTTTTTGATACCATGTTTATTTTTACTTTTGAGCTTGATGATACTTATAGTTGGTTATGTAACATTTTCTTTTAAAATGACGTTTAATCCCACTATGCAACCTACACCTCCACCTACTATTTCTTCTCATTCTTTTCATCCTTTGCCTGAGCATGAGGTAGTTAGACGATTGGAATTTGCTAACAATTCCTTCATCCAACTTTTGCACCAACACCAGTTAGTGATGAACATGACAAACTGTTGGATTTGTGGTTTAATGCCCCATACGACCGATAAGGGTATTCCTTATTTAGTTTTACCTTTTAGTTTAAATGGTTCGATTTGGGCTTATAGAACGATGTTTATCTATGCCCATAGTGTCTACCCCCAAAGTTCACTGAAAGACAACCCGAAGAATAGTGCTCTAGTCAAGGGCATGGTCGACATGATTAGAGGGATTAGCTCGTATGAGACTACTCCGAGAGATGAGACACTAGCCTACATTGGTTGGAACGTTACTGGATATGGAGTTAGTCAGTGTTAACCAGCGAGCGAAGAATTCTCCACCGATTTGGATAGCGCCCCATCAGGGCCACTATTGTCTGCAGGGTAATGGCAAGAATCCGAGAGCTCAGTTAGGGAAGAGTGTTTGCGCTGAGACTTATATATTTGCGTCTCAGTCTTCCCCAGCGTTCTTAGCTGCTAAGGGTACCTACTTTGTCTGCTACGACAAACCGTATACATGGTTGCCCCCTGACTTCTCGGGCACATGTTTTGCTTCTTTTCTGTTACCTCCCACTTTTACAGCTGCGGCAGATTACCATAAGACGAGAGTTGCTAGAGGTGTCTTTAGTCAAGAAGACACTGCAGGGCAAGAATTGGGAGATTTCTTTAAGGGTTTTCTGCCGTTCTGGGGAACTATGGCTAACAGTAGGAATATTCGCCAGTTGACGAGAGTGGTTGAGTCCACCATAGTCGAAACTGACGGTGCCCTTGGTAACCTGACTGCTGAGCTCCAGTCGGATAGACTTATGACACTTCAAAATAGAGTTGCCCTTGATGTTATACTAGCAGATCGAGGTGGAGTTTGTAAGTTGATTCAATCGAGCTGCTGCGTTTTCATTCCAGACAACGCTCCATCAGTCTTCCAGGCCATTTCCAAATTACATAAGATCTCCTATTCTGTCCATTTGGACAAAGGAGATTGGTCGTTGATGGGATGGTTATAGGGATTGTTATCCACGTGGGGATGGAAGATTCTGATGGTCATTGGGATGGTCTTAGCTATCCTTTTCATGTTCTGTCTCTGTGTACAGTGTGCTCCTGCTATTTGTGGCCTCTGTGCTACTTCGTGTGCAAGGAGACCGGTCCAGAGAGAGGTACTGAGTAATAGGATGATGCTACAGCAACATATCGATGATCTGATGAGTATAGATCCGGATTCAGATTAACATGGGTTTGGGTCTGTTGCCTATGTAAGGGCAAAAGGAGGGTCTGTGGTTCCGCGGTTTATGAATTGGGTTCGACGGTTCCGAACCCGTTCAATAAAGATAGTCGGAAATGGACGATTTTGGTGTCAGCAGACCGCAAATGGCGAGCATAGCGTGTCTGAGTGTTTTCGTATGAATCGATAGAGGAGAACACTCTGTATTCAAGGATTTAGTTTGAACCTTCGGGTTCCATTTTGTGTACAGCAGCCATTTTGTATGGTTGCCCTCACATAGGCCTTATGACTGTGGCCGAACGAGTCCTTGAGACACGTATGCCTTAGCTGACTTCTGGGTGACCTGGTCGAACTGACTCCTTGCCCGAGGCCTACCTCGCTGAGCCAGTTCCTTGTTCAGCAGCTGGTCTGATAAAGATCAAAGAGCAGGACGTGCCCGAGTTTACGGTACACTGCTCCCACCTTTCTATCTCATTTCCAATCTGTTTCTGCCTTTCCTTTACAACATAATCATTGATTTGGGTTGAAGATTTTATGATGGGTTTGTCCGGCCTGATCGAACAGGAAAACTTGGAATTTGCTTGGTCATTTCTGGTGGGCTGGACAACGGAAGATGGGATTGTCTGGGATTGTCGTCATATGCTACTTTCAAAATGTTACACTGTCATTGGCCAGTTTGTATGCACCTAATGCTAATTTGAAATGTTGCCTGAGGCTTGATTTTTGGCATAAAAGACCATGCTCCGCTCATTGAATTTGTGCAGTCTCTAGCGAACCACCCGTGTGTGCTTCGTAGATCTCTGTTCCTGGTTGGAGCCAATAAACTTTGGTCTTTGACGTCATCAAGAAGTATCCTGTGTCTGTGTTTGCCAAGACAGGGGAACTCGAAGGTATCAGGCGTTCTCCCTGACGCCGCTGGGTTCTAAAACCCGGTCCTTCACACTGAACCTCTACCAGGCCCTGCTGAGGGAAACAGACAGCCATTGCCTCACACATCAAAACCAGTGCCTACACCACCAAGGAACTTTTCAAATTCATTAAGGAATTCTCCAACCAGGCTGCCAGAGAAAAAAACATCACATCCTCACAGGAGCTGTGAGACAACTTCACCCACTACTTCCACAAGAATATTGCAAACATATACAGAAACTTAAAACCTTAGCCCACATCTACGGATTTCCTCAACAGATTTGCCGCCACCGTAACCTACATGAACCACACACTGACCACCTGGAACATCCTCTACACCCAGAACACCACCTACGCCATGAAATGCTTCCACTCAGGAGCTCCCACAGACTCATGCCTGCACCACATCTTCAACCTTTGAATCTAAAGGATCGGCCAGGAACTCACCACCCTTCTCAATGCCTCTATCACCACTGCAACATGTCTGGATACCTGGAAACATGCTGAAGTCTGGTTTGAGAAAGGTCTATAACTAGTATACATAACATAGAAACAAATAGTGCTATTAAAACCCACTATATATAAATAATCATGGACCACTTTTGTTGTACTTTTATTCAAAATTTATTATCTTTGTTTGATTTTGTAAAGGGTATATACTTTTTGTTTAAAAATTGAGTTATTTATATATATAAAGGGTAACTGATCAAAAATAGTTTATCATTGAAGGTGCAAAACATACATATGACAAGACATAAAATTAAACATAAGGAAGATGAATGAACATGATGTAGGCAAAGCGGTAGATACACACTACGCGCGTTTCGACTCGTTAGCCTTCATCAGGTGACCCGTCTTTGACTAAAAAACAGCTAAAGATGAGTGAAAAGCTGGTCAGCAAATTAAGATAGTTGTATGTTCAATCTCGTAGCCCTAGCAAAATGGTCGGGGAAGTGCTGATGCAGAGTTGATATATAAGCGTGTAATTTCCTTTAATGTATTTTGATCACGACGTAAAAGATCTCATTGATGCTGGAAGTGAATATGATGCTAATAATAAACCACTTCTAATATATTGGCGTTGTGGATATTGGCTCTTAAGGGTTAGGCATCTAGAAAAGAAGCCAGATCGATTTTAATGTGGAAATTGTAGGACGATTTTTTAGGGATTAAAATGAAGTCGGTCGTCTGGCTTCATCAATGCATCGTCGGTAAAGGATCCCGGCGTCCAACACAAGACGCCGGGATCCTTTACCGACGATGCATTGATGAAGCCAGACGACCGACTTCATTTTAATCCCTAAAAAATCGTCCTACAATTTCCACATTAAAATCTTCCCCGACCATTTTGCTAGGGCTACGAGATTGAACATACAACTATCTTAATTTGCTGACCAGCTTTTCACTCATCTTTAGCTGTTTTTTAGTCAAAGACGGGTCACCTGATGAAGGCTAACGAGTCGAAACGCGCGTAGTGTGTATCTACCGCTTTGCCTACATCATGTTCATTCATCTTCCTTATGTTTAATTTTATGTCTTGTCATATGTATGTTTTGCACCTTCAATGATAAACTATTTTTGATCAGTTACCCTTTATATATATATATAAATAACTCAATTTTTAAACAAAAAGTATATACCCTTTACAAAATCAAACAAAGATAATAAATTTTGAATAAAAGTACAACAAAAGTGGTCCATGATTATTTATATATAGTGGGTTTTAATAGCACTATTTGTTTCTATGTTATGTATACTAGTTATAGACCTTTCTCAAACTAGACATTTTTTCCCTATGTATAACTAGTGGTTTTCATATATAGGGGTCCCCTACTTCCTAAAGCAACATGCTGAAGTCTGACCACTACTCAAAAAAAAACTCAGCTGACCCCAGCAAACTCAAAAACTACTAGCCAATCGCCCGGCTTCTATTTTCAGCAAAGGTACTAGAAAAAGATCATCAACAATCAACGCATGACACACCTGGAGCAAAGATATTACTGGACGCCTCCCAATCCAGCTTCAACAGCAATTACAGCACCAAAACTGCCCTGATCACAGCCACTAACATCTGAACTTTCTTTGATCGAAGAGAAGCAGCAACTTTGATCCTCCTTGACCTCTCAGTAGCCTTTGACAAGGTATCCCGCCATACACTGGTCGAAAGATTATCACATCGGCATCCAAGAAGGTCAAAGATGGATCACCGCCTTTCCCACCGGAGGACCCTAGAGGATCCATGTCCCACCTCTGAGCCAAGGAGAATGCCTGCAGTGTACCCCAGGGCTCATCCCTCAGCTCAATATTCTTCAATGCGGATATGACCAAGCTGGAAAACCTGGTCAGATCCCATGGTCTCAACATAATTAACTTTGCAGACGACACCAAACTCATCTTCTCACTCACCGATGACCCCACCACCACCAGAACCAACTTCCAAAGATGCATTACAAACGTTGCAAACTGGGTGAAAAATAACTGCCGGCAGCTGAACACAGACAAGACGGAATTACTGGTATTTGGCAACAGCAGCAACACATAGAACGACTCCTGGTGACCATAAGACCTAGGTCCCCACTGCCACGCCAAAAACCTCGGAATCATCATTGACAATAAGCTTGCCATGAAATCCCACATAAACACCGCCTCCTCCGCATGCTTCCTCACTCTGCGTATGTTACATAAGACCTTCAAGTGGCAACCCCTTCACATAAAACGCACAATGACATAAGCTCTCATTACCAGCAAACTAGACTACGGCAATGCCCTCTACATAGGAATCACCACACACCTTCTACAGAGATTTCAGGCCATACAAAACTTAACACAACAAGCCTCCTCTTCAGCCTTACACGACGAACCCACATCATACCCCACCTCAGGAAACTCAACTGGCTTCCAGTACAGAAAAGTTGCCAATACAAGCTGCTGACCCACGCACACAAGGCTCTACACAACCTGCCTACATTAACAACCGCCTGAACTTCCACCAACCATCGAGAAGACTATGCTCCACCTCCCTTTTACTTTCCCATACTTCCCGCAGCTACCAAAGGAGAAGTGGAGGAAGCTCTTTCTCCCACATCGCAGCAAAGACCTGGAACAGCCTCCCCACACACCTCCGGACAATCACTTCACTTCCATAATTCCGAATGGCCCTCAAGATCTGGCTGCATGAATAATCATCCGGGGCCTGCAAGCGCCTGGATAACCTATCAGGTAATTTGCCACGCTTTATAAATCCTGTGGTGGAGCTCTTTTCTGGTCCCGCAAATAAATCTTGTTTTTTAGGTGGCATTGATGGGGATGAATTGGACAAATGTTTTGTTCAGACCTCAGAAGCCCTCTCCCTATGTGGCCATCTTGTAGTGTACACTCTAGCGCCCCTCTCCCCCAAATAAGTAAAATATTCTAGATGTAGGCTAAAGCTGGAGTTTTACAAAACAATTGGTGTAGTTCTGAAAAATGCATAGTTTAGAATAAGACAGTAGTGGTTGTGGAAAGAATGTACATTTTTGCACCCTTTTACTATGCTATTACTATAATAGCAAAGTCAATATTCAGTTTCCAGACACAATGGCTATGCAGTTTTCACCATTAATGTTCGACAGCATATTGACCAACTACTGCACTGCATTTCCAATTAGAACATAACTCAAAAGAAACAGAAGAGAAGAACATGTGTACCTTGCATTTTGCCTCTTATCCAGTCCATTAAGAATGACACCCAGGTATACACGCCGGGTGTATTTGGCTTTGCACAACCAATACCCCAGCTGACAATGCCTTCAATAAAATATGTTCCATTGCCCTTCTGGCACACCATGGGCCCTCCTGAGTCACCCTGGGGAAAAAATTGTGCAGTAAAATTACTTTTACATTCTGATTAATTTTCAGTAAATAGAAATATATCATCCTAAAATGGCTTCAATTCCAGCTTCCTTCACAGTTAAAGCATATACTAAAAAACCTAGATGTCTTGCAGGAATTCTGCAGATATGTTTGGAGCCATGGTGGAAGTTTGATCTTTGTATGGTATACCAAAAATAGGTATTCTGTGCAAAGAGTCCAGGTATTCCCTTACTAGTTGACAGGGGCTTGCTCGGGCCATCACAATGTGTTCTTTTAGGGGGTTGTGTGGTCGAATAGCCTTAGGCTTATCAAAGACGAGTGTTAGACATCTGTTGCACACAGACAGCCAATAAAGGATTCACAAGACTCAATAAGGAGGATCTGCACCAATTTAAAAAAATAACGCTTATATCATTTGAGGCCCCAAGATCATCAAAAACAGGTAAGTACTTTTTAAAATAGCATACCTTGAAGAAAACTGTTCTTTGGTACTTTAATTTGTAATTTGAAGCACTTTACGGCAATGTTACACTATGGAGAACCTACGCTGACTACGGTAACTTAACGACTTACAGGACCCTTACCCGAGACTTAAGGTGAGTATGGGGCAAGGTCCAAGGCAGCACTAATAGGTCATGTCGAGAGGCACTGGGGCATCCGGGAACAGCGGTGTGTTTTTTAGCATCAGGGATTTTGATACTTTAAATTGTAATTGGAGCACTTCTCTGTAAAGTTAACCCATGAAGGAAAAACATGTATTGCATTCAGCAATCAACAGCGACTAACAAGGCCAATCTTCTGGACTTAAGGTGAGTATGAGGCAAGGTCCAAGGCAGTACCAACATTTCACTTTGGGCAGCACTGGGGCGGCTGGGTGCAGCGTTGTCTTACAGCGTCAAGTCTATAGAGATCGGTCCATCGGAAAACAGTCTGCAGGCTCAGCCTGCCGGACCTGTCTGGCTGAATGAACATGGGGGTTTAGGCCTCATGATTCCTGTGTATGTAAGGACGCCTTTGGTCCTCTTCTCCATGGCCTAAGGCAATGGGTGCTGAGGTGTCTTCAGGCATAGGGTATTTCTTACCGGTGCAGTCGCGGTAGAGGGAACCTGCAAAAAGAGGCTGCAGGTGATGTCAGAGTTAACGAGGGGCAAAACAAACTTGGATTGTCTTTCGAGGGCTTAGGGACTATTCTGACACCATTGGCCCACTCTGACATGGGCTGGGGGCTCAGTGCAGTGGTGCTTGGCAAGTTTGGGTTTTGGTGGTGTTGGAGTTTTTTTGGCTTCTTGGGCTACCTACAGGATGCAGGAGAGCTGCTCCGCTGTGCCACAGGAGTCCTTGAGTCTTTATTGAAGGCAGGGCATCCTCCTAAGCTTTGAAGTCATGACAGCTTGCAGGACGAAACAACTTTGGTGCAATTAGAAGGGAAATAGCAGACCGGCTGGCAGGGATTGTGCCAAGTCAGTTGCTCTTCTTCAGTCTTTGATTTTGCGGCTCTTCAGTGTCCTTACGTTATCAGGATCATATTCTCTCTTGCCAGGGTTCCCCTAAATACTGAATTTAGGGGTAATAGGGGAGTGTAGGGCGGTAGCCAATGGGCTACCTACCCTGGGGTTCACTACGCCCCTGATATGACTACTTCCTGTGGGCAGTGGGTATAACCTTGCCCCAGAACTCCTAAGTTTGCCTTCACCAAGATGATGGCACTAGCCTGAGGGTGGACATGCCTATCTGACTAGCTAATTTTGCCCCACTGTTAAGGTGCCAAAGGGCTCTAGACAAAAGGGGTCTGCTTTCTCTTCTATGAGAGAAAACAGATTTGTATTCCAAAGGCAGTGGGCGCTTTAGAGCTCCCATGCCTTGGAATGTTAATCTACAAGTAATTATGTTGGAGGGGGTGCAAACATCCACGGCCTGATCAGGCTTGGTTTCCGGTCTCCAGAGAGAAAAGGGCCTCACCCTTGGGTATAAGAAACTCATCTCTTTTGGCAAGCTAGCAAAAGACTAGTCTGTACGCACACCAGAAGCTGGTAGGTTTTCAGGGGGCACCTCTAAGGTGCCCTCTGGGCATGTATTACCAAATCCGACACAGGTATCAATGTGGGTTTATTAATACGAGATGTTTGATACCAAACATCCCTTTTTTCAGTGAAGCAGTCATGTCGCTGGGGAACTCGATTTCATAACTGTCAAAACGTGCTTTTAAAATGGCTTCCCTGATCACTTGTCCTGGCAGCAATGGAACTGACCAGCACAGGAGCATATCTGCTCCTGCAGTTATGCCCTCACATGTATTATAGTGCACTCTGCCTTAGGGTGGTAAGGCCTGCTGTAGGGGTTACTTACCTATACTGTATGTAGTGTCTGCAAGCATGGCACACAGGCTGTATGCCATGTTATATTTTCACATTTTGTCTGCAGCAACACACGCAGCCTGCAGGGACAGTTAGTGGTAGCCTGGTGAACGGAATCTTAGGGTGGCACAATTCATTCTGCAGCCTTCTGGGATCCTCTTTAGTACCTCAGGCCCTAGGTACTGGGGGTACCATGTACTAGGTACTTATAATGGCTAAAAAAGGTATTTCCAATTGGGGAACACAATTGCACAGTTTTGTGAAAGAGATGGCACTGGGGATCTGGTTAGCAGGAACCCAGTGCACTGCCAGTCAAAATCACATCATATACCAGGCAAAAAGTGGAAGTGACCATGTCAAAAAGGGCACTTTCCTACAAGCCATTGTGCTTCGATGGAACAAATAATTATTGTATGGAAACGAGTTCATGATCTTTATGCAATTAGATCATTCAATTTTGTCTTTGTGACAATGACAATGCAACAAGGCACACCCATAATCTAGAAAGACTGTAAAATACAACTAAGTTCAGCAGAGCACACAAGTTAAAGGATGGCCGATTGAAATTGGTGTCTCTAGTTGGCAGTGGTATGCACCCTGTCAAAATAGGGACCCTTCCTTCTAGACAGGGTAAGGGAGTTCCATACCCAGATAACCCTTGCTCAACACCTTAGTAGCTTGGCGTGAGCAGTCAGGCTGATCTCAGGGGTAATGTATAAAGTATTTGTACATACACACACAGTAACAGTGAAAACACCACAAATGGACATCATACTAGTCTAGAAAAATAAAGTATCTTTATCTAAAC
The DNA here is from genome assembly GCF_964263255.1 of Lissotriton vulgaris. Lineage (NCBI taxonomy): Eukaryota > Metazoa > Chordata > Amphibia > Caudata > Salamandridae > Lissotriton > Lissotriton vulgaris. Next base: position 46,637,977 of record NC_141686.1, on the reverse strand, counting down.
CAAACCAAACCAAAACTATAAAAATCCATCATGCACAACTCATTTAAAAGGTTTTAGCAATTCTAACCACAGGAAACTATGGATGCGGTGATTTTACACAAAGTACCTTCAGATGCATTAAAATTCACAAGGCAAAACAGTAGCAGAGGAGGGAAGCATTGGAACACACAACAATGAGCCAGCTCCTGAGTCTTTGGGAGAAGCGAGGCATCGAAATCCAAGGCAAGTGATGGATCGGAAAATGTTGCTGCACAGGTGTGATGCGTGGAAATCTGGGTGCGCTGGCCAACAGGCGCTGCATTGTTTTTTTCAGACGCAGTCCCATGATGCATCGATCTTTTCAGATGCACAGCAGCGTCTGAGCCAGTGCGGTGGTCTGGGACCTCGGAGACACAGTGCGCTGAACTCGGGCTGCAGATGTTTCTTCAGCCGGAGGCAGGCACTGCATGTATTTCTTTAGCTGTACGGTGGCAGTGGGTGGAAATTATTCCTGCACAGCGGTGCTGCACCAGAAAAACAGGAGCTGGAGGGTGATGTGTTGATTTTGATACTTTCTTGATGTGTTTTGCAGCAGAAACAACCTCCAAGGGTGCAGAACTGGAATTGGCACCATATGGCAGGTCAGAACTTCCAGCAGTGAAGCTCAAGGATGCTGCAGGTGAAGTCATTGTGTCCCAAGGCTTCTTGACAGGAGGCAAGCTCTACTTTAAACCCTTGGAGAATATTCTCAAGCAGGATACAGCAAAGTAAAAGTCCAATCCCTTCCACAGCCCACGGGCAGAAGCAGCAACTGCAGGCAAACCCCATAAAACACACAAAGGGGCAGTGCTACTCTTGGCAGCTCTTCAACTCTTCTTTGCAGGGTCCTCTTGATCTAGAAGTGTTCTAAAAGTCAGGGATTTAGGTCCAATACTTGTACCCCTTTTGGCCTTTGAAGTAGGCATACTTCAAAACAGTGTTTTTGTTGCTCACAAGTACTTGCTTTGCCCAGCCTTAGCTCCAGATTCACTCCAGATGGGTGGGGACAGCATTGACAGAGGACAGGCACAGCCTTATTCAGGTGTCAGTGTCAACCCCTCCCACCACTCTAGCACAGAAGGTCCCATCAGCCTTGTGATGACCAATCACAATAGGCAGGACAAACCTTAACTCCCTTTTTGTAACAGTCTAGGTTGCATGCACAAACAGGCCCCCGTTTCGTCTAAACCAGATAATGATTTCACAGGCAGGCAGAGGCACAAGATGGTTAAACAAGAAAATGCCCACTTTCTAAAAGTGGAATTTTCAAACACACAATTTAAAAACCAACTTAACTAAAAAATGTATTTTCAAATTCTGAGCTCAGGGAGATCAAACTCCAAATCTCTGCAGCTGCACGGATAACCTATGAGAGAGGCAGGCCTTGAAATAGTAAAATAACTATTAGGACATGTAGAACGCACCTGCACATGTCCCACCTTTCATATAAACTGCACCCTGCCAATTGTGGTACTTTGTGCATACCTTAGCTGTGCTCTACATGTATAAAAAGGGAAGGTTAGGGCCTGGAAAGTGGGTACACTTATCAGGTCGACATGGCACTTTAAAAGTGCACTCACAGACAATGCAATGGCAGGCACAAGACAAGTTTATCGGGCTACTAAAATGTGAAGAAGTGTGGCTCAATGGTTAGAGCGGCAGACCCTGATGCAGAGGTCTAGCCCTGGACCAGGGTTCAATTCCTGCCTCGGCAGGTCTTAGGCTTAATTTCCGCGGACCTGATAATTCTCGCCTCAGTGCCTATTCTAATCCTGAGTCCCACTCGACAACTCTGGGCAACAGCTTGATTAATCTCTACAACGGCCCCAACAATGCTAGGATGCCTGGCTTCACCTTGGGGGTGCCCAGGAGTGGGCACTTCACAGGGAAAAGCCATGAAGGGTTCCACAGCGGTATGCATACAAGCGTCTGGGATAACCCTTCGGTGGTCGATTCGGTGCGCTATACAAATACTACTACATTTACATTTACTCCTGTGGGTGCCACAATAAGTGCTGCTGGCCTACTAGTTGCATTTAATTTACAGGCCCTGGGCACACACTGTGCACGTTACTAGGGACTTACCAGTAAATCAAATATGCCAATCATGACTAACCAATCCGAATCACAATTTACACAGTGAGCACATGGATTTTAGCACTGATCAGCAGTGGTAAAGTGCCCAGAGTACATAAAGCAGCAAAAACGAAGTCCATCATACAGTCAAAAAAAATACAAGAGGTAGAGGCAAAAAGACAGGGGAACCACACCAAGGCTACAGGTCTAATTTCTTGTATACACACTCACCCAAATTCATGCACGAAACACGAGTACATTAGCCGTAAGCCTGGCGTGTGTTTGTCCAGAATGTATGCTGCCTATAAGCATTTGAACAAATTTGTAATAAAGCTGTGTTGATTTCAGAACCCATCACAACTGCACGTCATTTTCGAAGATTAGGCTGAGCCTAGAAGTGTCTATTTATAAAAGGAGCAGGGAAGCCTCACCTGGACGTGCACCAGTGTCTTAAAAGGACTTAGGGGATATTGAGGCCTCAAGTTAAAAGGATATATACATATATATGCACAAAGCATGTTATTTAAAGAAACTGTATTATTAAAAGCTTTCACATCTTTATTAAATTGCAAAATTCGAATTCCATCAAATCAAAATCAAATAATGTATTGATTAAACATATCAACTTGTACGTATAACATAAATGTATGGTCTTGCATCAACAACAAAAATACCCTAGAGATTTATGTAATGGAAAAAAACATTTGATAAACCTGTGTGTATATATCCGCAGAGTACATCCAAATTCTCCATGAACTTTACAGTTCAGCTCTATTAGGAAACCAGTTATAAAAGCAGATTTACATTAAACAGCAGTCTTATTGTGGATTGAGGGCAAGACTACAATAAATAAAAAGCTCTCTAAATGCATTGATAGAAAGCGATTTTAACACTTGGCAGTCTAGCTGAATTTCTATAAATTAATGCAGACATCAACGTTACTGAAATGACTGAGCACTAGACCCACATTTGGGCATACCCTTGCCACTTAGGGGAGGGGGGCATCAAAAACACAAAAGGATGAAACAGGACTTGGGTTGCTTGTGTTCTAGTTCAGGGAGGAACTGGCTTGGAAGTTCAGCATGGGATGCTCGTACTGAAACAGAGTCCAGACTGATTTGTATATGGCTGGGTCTAATCTGAGGAAGCATGTTGGACAAACAGGTGAGTTAGAATGTTACCCCCAGTGATTGCCAGTGATTAGGCTTAATGCAAACATCTTCCCATCCCCTTTTGTGTGTTTTCTGTACTGCTCTTAGTGGCCAAAGTATGTCCACACATGGGTCCTTTGTTCACTGTACCACTAGAACCAAACTGCACTTGACTGATCAGCTGCAATGAGTGAAGTGTGTCTTGGGTTGCTTGTGTTCCAGTTTAGAGAGGACCTGACTTGGCATTTTAGGCTGGACTGTTAATATTGGAGCAAGGTGAAGGTTAGTTTGCTTATGGCTGTGTCTAGTCTGAGTTGGCATGATGGTCAAATGAATGATGGGCGACAATGCTACCTCCAGTGATTGGCAGTGGTTAGACTTAGTGCAAGCATACTCCCATCACCTCACGTGTTTTATTAATCTGTTTTGATCCTATTAAAATCTTTGTTTCCATCACACTTCAGAATTAGGAAAAAAAAATATTTGTGCTTTTCGAACTGTTTATTCATTTTCAAATATCTGTACAGTCCATTTATAGGTATTTAAATTGTTGCGTTATAAGAAAACGTCTTACAGCCTTTCCTTTCACACCAGCAAGATTGTCAGAGCTCACTATCTCTTGTCTCTATGTCAAAAGAACGTGTAGAAATTTGTCAGAAGACTAGACTGACATTTGACCTCTTTAAATGCACAGAAAGTGGGACAAGACAAAAATAAAAATTGAAACTCATCTTTAATGCTAGATCACCTTCGGAGCCACAGCATGGTATTGCAGCAACCCCATAACACCTACTTCCAGTGCCTATACTCTTCATGGAAGACCGGTCTCCTGAAAGATTTTAGTATATATTCCTGCCAGTCATTTGAACTAATAATTTTTCCAATTTCGAATTCCAGATAGTTAAAAAAGAAAAAAAAAAGTACACCTAAATTTACGTAGGGTTTCCAGGGATTACTATGTTCCTTACTCTGGGAACTCATCTCCTTCCAAGTTAAACATCTACCATTAGAAGCAGATACATTTGTGGCTCAGAGTAACAAAACTAAGAGGGTTTTTTTCTGTTTTACCAAATTGACCTGCAAGCAAGTATGAACTTTAGCAATAGAATTAGTAACCCAAAGAGGAATCTAAATGTGTTGCTGTTTAAGGCATTTAAAAGTGAGCAACTTTACCATGGAAGATCTAAAGGCCAAAAGACAATTGCAGAAATCTGCAACTTCTGTGTCCTTAAATTGGAAAGTGCATAGTCTAAAGTGGTGGCTTCTGGCCTTAGTGTTTTCTAGGTATTTGCGGTGGCCAAACCTTTGATCCAGCCATGCTCCCAAGTGCTTATAAGAAAACATTCTCTCTAATCTAATACTATCTGAAAACCAAGCCCCACGTTTCACCATCCTTCACCCGAAAATGTCAACTTTTGGCTTGTCTGTTTATCCCAGATTGTTCAAGCAATATTCCCTAAGGGGGACAGTGATCTTTGGAGACAGATCACGTTCCTATATAATAGGAATGTGTCATCTATATATTGAATAGTGTGGAGCAGATAGCCACGGTTTTGGGGTGGGGGAAAGGTTCTAGAATTTCTCATCAGTATTAAGATGAATTAAAAAGGGAGCATATTTAAGTGCTCTGCTCTGTTGGTAAACAACTTTCCCGATGTTACCCACTGGGTATACAAATGTAATTCTAACCCAGGTGTTGTAATATAGCAAAATCACCGATTTAAATAGAGCGGATAGAATCACCCATCTAGGCAATTGTGCCCATAGGTAGCTTGTACTAACTTGGTCAAATGTAGTTTTAAAGTGAAACGCAGCATATGGATCATTAACCCAGCCCGCTAATGCTTGCAAAACATTTGCCCTCAATTTCTCGTCAAAACTGTTTCTATTGATTTCCATGTAGATATTCCATACATTACAGTCAATGTACAAGCCTCCCAGAAATATACATAGGTAATAGAATACACAGTTTGTATAACATGAGGCCTGTCACCTTACACGATCACAATTGAGGCCTACAGTTTAAACAAACAATTCAAGATACCCTTCTACCCTAAAAAAACATAAAAACAATTGTGGTACATGGGTGCTATTAAGTTCGAGTATTCGAGAGTCAACTGTGTTTTCCCCCTCGTATGGTCATGGGAGGTTTGAAACATCAGATAGTGGTAGCATCCTTGCCTGAATGTCCATCCAAAATGAAAGCTCAATTTAAAATTGAAATTGGAGATCCCTCGAGCGAGTGGGGCATGCACACAGAGGCAAACCTATTTAAATATAGCTCATCACTGAGCCCCAAATATATTCCAAGTTCTTGTAGGAGTCTGTGGCAATATCAGCCATCCGTTCCATCATGACGACATGCCATAATCTAGCTGCCATTGTGTCAGGAAGGGTGCTGCCTTACTTTTGCGAGCCGCCGCAACTGCGATTTTCGCAGCTCCTATTCACTGACTTGTCTCCATTAGTCCGATACCTAAGAACTTAATTTCGCAACCCCAGTAACACAAATCCTGGATCCCCACGTATCGGGTAGTCTGAAGTCTAAGGAAAGAGTCTCTTTAGTTTGGTAATTCGTCTTATTAACCCATCTAAGAGCGGGGTAAACTTTATTCCCAGATATGTAATATCCTTAGCCCATTGGAAGGGGGTGATCTTTTCCAAGGCGCCCCCCCTCTGCTGGCGGTGAAGTTTGACTGAGCAAGAAGGATTTCGTTAAGTTGATGCAGAATCCCTCTATTTGTTCAAATCTACTTAATTCCCCCATGAGGGCTACCAACAAAGTCTGGGGAGAGGTCAAAGAAAAGTATTTAAAAAGCCATGTTTTTACCTCCTTGCAGAATTCAAGAAGCTATGAGGAGGCTCTTGTGTGCCGTGGGAGGTCGTTCCATGTTTTAGGGGAGATGTTGAAGGTGCGGCCTCCTGCTCTGATTTGGTGTTTGAGTGGTATATGTGCTAATGAGTCCAGCAGAGCGGAGGTGCCTGGAAAGTTGATGGAAGTGCATATGGCTGCTGAGGTAGGCAGGCCTATATTGTGTAGTGCTTTGTATGTATGTGAGGAGTTTGAACTGAGTGCTTTTGTGAAAGGGGATCCTGTGAAGTTATGCGAGTGCTGAGAGTTAGGTTGAGATACAGTCTTGCTGCAGCAATCTGAATGGGTTGGAACCTATTCAGGAGCGGTTTGGTAATTCCCACTTTGATTGTATTGCCATAGTCGTGTTAGCTGGCTAGGAGGGCCTGTGTGACTGTTTTTCTGGTGTTCTCTGTTAGCCACTTGAAGAATTTTCACAGCATCTGCAGGATATGGAAACAGCTGGGGTTACCAAGTTTATCTGGGCTCTCATGTTAAGTTCGTCATCCAGGATGATTCCTCGGTTTCTAATATAGGGGTTTGGTGTGGAACGGAGGTCTGCTGGCCACCATGTGGAATCCCAAGCAGAGGTATTTTTTTTTTATAAAAACATTTTACTGATATTTCACATGTTGGCGTCATACCATTGCCTTGTACAATAGAAAGGTTAATACACATGGTGTCAGTAGTAGCACATAGATATGGAGCAGGTTGAGCATGGTAGCCCACCTATATTTATAACAGGACCCTTGGGTGACGTCAGCTTGATAATTCATGGTAGTCTCACCATTGTTTCCAGATTTTACCATATTTGGATGGGAATCACCAGGCTTCGTAGATCGCTTCTGACAGTTTACTGCACCAGTCCATCCCCTTGGTCCAGACCTGGATCAAAGGGGCCAAAGTAGAAGGCCAATTGCAGGCCATGTCCTGTTTGGCTAATAGTGTACCCAGGTAAACCTGTGCCCCCTCGACCATCCTCCCACAGCTCTTCCAAGACTCAAAGTAAAGGTATTTTTGGATCAGTGTCAATAGTCATACCCACCACTGCAGATAAAATAGTCATCACATCGGCTCAGAAGAATTGTATCACTGGGCATTGCAACACTACATGGCAAAAGTTCGAGGGATTTACACCAGCAGTATGATAAGGAGTCTATAAAAAGCACCTTCCACAAATGGAGAGGGGTCATATAAGCATAGTGAAGCTATTTAAATTGGTTAAAGTGGCGCTTGGACAATATTGTCAAAGTGCAATGTGTTATGTCTGCCTTTTCCAGAGCCCCTACCCAACCCTCCGATTTTTCTTTTAGGGAAGTCAATGAGGTAGGCGAGTGCATCAAAAGATCTATACATATGGGATACCCTACCCTTTCCCAACTAGCCCATAAGAATGCTATTTTTCAGTTGGGTATACTTGAGTAGATCCTGTAGGTCATCGTTATGTGAATGTAGGGCATGTCAAAGTTGTAGGTATCAACAGAATTGGGAGGGTGCCATTTCCAAGCAGTGGTGTCCCTTCTGAAAATCACTACTTCAGTCTTGTCTGAGTTGAGCTTAAGCAGGATCGATCTCATTCAGGTGGCTGTCAAGGTCATGCAGGCCCTGAAGTAGTTTTTTTGTCATTGGAGGCTTGTTCCTCAAGCAGAGTATCAGTTGGACGTCATTGAAGCAGGAAGTAATGTTGATGCTGTATGATCCGATGTCAGCCAGTGGTGTCATGAAGATTTTAAACAAAGTCAGGCTGGAGAGTGATTGTTGGCGGATCCCACAGATGAGTTTTCTGGCTTCTGATGTGTAGTGACATGCTGACTTCTTGGGTTTGAGGAAGGAGTAGATTCAGTTGAGGTCATTGAGAGTTTGAGCAGGATGACGGGGACTGCTGTTTTTCCTCAGCGGAGGATCATTCTGATGTAGCTAGTTGTAGAGGTGGTGGGAGGATTGTTGATGGCTTTCTCCAGGACCTTGGCTGGGTAGGGTGTAAGTTTGTTAACTGGGTTGGGTCTGCCGATGATTTCTTTAGTAGTGTGTGTGTGTATGTATGTATGTATGTATGTATGTGTGTGTGTGTTCTTATATAGCGCTCAACTTACCCTAGGACATCTCGGCGCTTGCCTTGGGAACCCGTCCTGGCTTTTCCCTGTGAGATAACCCATGCTGGGCATCCCCAAGGTGAAAGCCAGGCATCCCGCCATGGGGGGGCCGTAGTGGAGACTACGCAAGCTTAATGCCCAGAGTTGCAGAGTGTGAACCCGTGATTAGAGTGGGCACTGAAGCGAGAATTATCGAGTCCGTGGACAATTGGGCTCAAGACCTTGCCGCGTCGGGATTTGAACCCTGGTCCCGGGTCTGACCTCTGCTTCAGGGTATGCCTCCTCTAACCAGTGAGCCACACTTCTCCACCAGTGTATTGCCCGCTACATGTTTCTAGGCTACCCTAAATATTGGGGGGATGATGGAGGTGTTCAGGATGCAGGTGTGGTGGGGGCGCGGTTTTGTCGAGGCGTTGAAAGGATGGTTCCCATGTTGGCTGTCTGTTCCGTGGTGACTGCTTTCCATGCAATCAGCGTGTTTGAGGTTTTGTCTGGGTAGACTGGAGAGGAGGCTGCTTGGGTTCAGTTAATGGTCGGAATGTTATAAAAAGAGTTTAAATTTTGTTGCTGAAGAACTCTGATAGTTAGTCGCATAGGTCTTGGGAAGGGGTGATGCTATCGGTGGTGAAAGCGGGTGCTGTGAAGTTTGACGATCATGAAGTTCTCTTTACAGTTATTGGAGCGGTTACCCAAGTGCTCTGCTGGGCCTGCTTCTTGCTTTCTCTCATCTGCTGGTGACAGCGTCTCAGTACTGTATTAAAAGTAACCTTGTCTGTTTCTTTTGTGATTCATTGTACATCTTATTTCCAGTTGTTTGCAGAATTGTTTGATTGAATGGAGTTCTTCTGTGTGCCAACTTGCCTGTTTCTTGGTTCTCTTTTGTTTTTTGTGTTTGTGGCGGTACCAGGGAGTCAATGCAGTCTGTGATCCACACTGAGTTGTTTGAGGTCACGGTTTAAGTTGCAGGTGGAGTTGAGTTGTGTTGGTTCATGTGCAGAATGTGGGACCAATTTGATTCAGAGATGGTGATTAAGCTGCATCTGGCTAGGCTGGTGGGGGCAGGTATCTTGAGCGGAAGTGTATGGTGATGTAGTCGGTCCAGGTGAGGTGCATGGTTGCAGTTACAATTGTGGCAAAGACTGGGTTGAGAGTGTATCCGTGAAGTGATTGCCCAGTGACAGGCTGTCTGTGAGGTTTCGCAGGCTTTTGAGGAGTAAATTTGAGCTGTGGTTGCTCTGGTCTTCCAGGTGAAAATTGAGGTTTCTCAGGAGAATGTAGACTTGAGTTTATTTTGAGATGGTTGACGAAATGAGTGATGTTTGTGAAACTTGCTCATGGTCCAGGTGGACTGTAGACAAAAGATCCTTTCAGGGTGAAGGTTGCAGAGATTTGCAGTTTGTAGGCTAGGCACTCCATGTAGTGGTTTGCCTATTCTGTGGTGCAGCTCATGGTTTCTTTTAAAAGGATCGCTATTCCTTCTTGTGTATTGTATTGGCAGTCCTGTTGCACAATCTTGCATCCTGCTGGAGTGGCTTCGGAGATTTCAGGTGCTGACTCTTGTTTGACAGCCATGTTTCTGTAAGGAAAAGGAGGTCGGAACATCATCATCCAGAAAGTTCCAGATTTCCGTCACATTTTTACTAAGCTAACAGGTGTTGGGGAGCATGCATGATAGTTTTACTTCAGGTGCATGTTTGCTAGTGAGAGGTAGTTTCAGTGTAGGTCGGGGGTATGGTGGGTGGATTGTTGCATGCAAAACAGTGGGTGCTATGGAAAGGCGCCTTCTGTATTGTGTTGTGCAGCAGGGGGATACGCCTCCTGGCTTTGATGATAGGAGGGATGCTGGGGAGTACAGTTCGAGAGCGACTGGACCACAGTTTGTGGTGCTAGGTGGGGTACAGGAGCAGACTGGCTTGCCTTTGGTGTGCCTTTGGCCTTCCCATTTCTTGTCTGCCCTGTGGATTCCATTAAGTAGGTCTTTAAAGGGGAAGGAGTGCAGGGTACGTTGTGTGGGCCCTGACAGGAGCATGGGAATAAAACAAATAAGAAGCAGGGGGATGATTGAAGTGGTGTAGGATGTGGGAGGCAGGAAAAGAAACACAGTATTAAGGCAACAAAGATAGCAAAACGGAGCAGAGCAAAACACAAAAGGCAAAGGATCAAGAGGAAAAAAGTCAAGGAGAAAGACAAAAAAAAAAATCAAAAGAGCACAGAGTGAAAAGGCACATAAAGGTGATAACAGCACGCACTTCACGCTTCCCTGTTGCAGCAGTTCAAGCACACAGGTTAAAGGTATGCAAAATTGTGGGATAAAATGTGCAGAGGCAGCAGCATTTGAGAATCCTGCACTGTGCTCATTCAAAACTGCAGGCGTATGGTATAGAGAGATTCCGGAAGGGTTAGGGCAAAGCTACTTCGCTTTTCTCAGGGATACCCTCGGTAACTGGAGGCATACTTCCATGTCCTCATTTATTGCTGCGGAGTTTACTTGGTCCATGTCATCGTGTGCCGTGTTCACCCATTCTTTGCTTTTTAGCCACCCGGAAAAACAACAAAAATGTGGCAGCTCAAACAAACAAAGCTCCAGGGAAATATCGGGTAAAATCCACTGTGCAGACCTTCTCCAGCAGATGGCTTGTCTCATTGGCGGCACAGTGAGATGGAACTCCATCTGGCTCCCTGTTCGGCTGGAGCCTGCTAAATGATTGGGAGGGAGGAGAGGAGAAAAACACAATGAAAGTAAAACCAACGCAGCGCTCTCATGAAAGGGGCACCTCACTGTTAAAGTATGTCCATAATTATGAACAAGCCATGGAAGCCACAGTGGGGGGAGGGAGAAGCAACACAACTGCTGTATTAGGAGGAGGTGGGAGGAAGAATGCTTGATCTGAAGTAAGCAGCTAGGGCACTAAAGCTGCACACAAACAGTAGCAGAGCAGGAAACCAAGAAAAATAATAGCCCCCCACAGAACACATTAGGAACCATGGCAGAATGAGACCGTACTAAGTCCCTGCTCAGTGGGAGGAACAGAAGTGAGAAAGGAGGGACATAGAGGTAGGACTGACCACTGGCAAGCTGGGAGTTTTAAAGGACACTGACCTGCACTAATGAAAATCAATTTCAAGAAAGGGGATGGACTTGGTGCCCACAGACTGATTACTGCAGGTCTTGGAGTGACAAATGCGCTATCTAGCTCGACCGAAACAGCATTCAACGATCCAAAAACGGTCCCTTCCCTTCTGGCCTACCACAGAAATGTCCGGTGCCCGCTACGGCCAATCTGGCCCTGGCACCTGGTTAAACAGCAGCTCCACTGTATGCTGCTTTCGGCTTGGTTTTCATAATCATATTTGCCTTCCCTTCTCGTTTGTTGCTCCAGTCTCAACAAGGAGCAGTCTTCATGATTTTTAGAATGCTTCATTTGAAAGACTAGTAATCTTTTTTATTACAGATAGTACTTCACCATTTTACTGGTTATTCTTATTTGATAGAACACTTGGCGTGGCAGTCTGGGTCGTAACAGCGGCTGGAGGTGATCCCCGACCCATCCTGCACTGGGCTGTTCCCGCATAGTGCTGGACGAATGTGAGCGAGGGGTGGCCCATTGAGTAATCGGCAGGGCATGTGCCATGTGGCCTGGGTACCAGATGAGTGAAGTCCCCGTGGAGGAGGAGGGGCCGCTGTCTGAGAACTTGTGAGCACAGTGTGGCTCTGAACTGCGCAAGACTGTGGGGAGGCCCCCCGGCACCGGCAGAGGACCAGGGAGAAGGCAAAGGAGCTCCATTGCAGTGCCTGATTGGACCCGTGGGAGGTACCACTGGCTGGTCGCCAATGCCAGCCCTACTGGACAGAGGAGTTGGAGATCCTGCAGACACTGAATCCATAGCTGAGGGCAGACCAGCCCGAGAAGTGCAGGGATACACCAACAGATTTCCCACAGTGCCTACTGCATGATAGAAGTGGAGTCCAGACAGTGAGTGCAGTGTGTGGGGGGAATCCAAGAAATACCCCTGGGTCCTGGGCTCCCCTAAGAGTGGAGCAGAGTGCACACAAAAGTAGGGGAGGACTCCGGGCCCCCTTGGGGAGAGCAGCGAAGTGCGGTTTGGCTGGGGCCAGCACCATCTTGATCCAGCTCAGACCTGAGCAACCAGACATTGAGTTGCGATGCCCTCACCGCTGCTGAGTGAGTCTGGTCGGGAAGGCACCACTAAATGCCTAAATTGCTCCGCTGCGGTTTGCCCCTTGCTGGGGGCAAAGCCTCAAGTTCCGGGAGTTTGGGAGTTTGCTGATTGGGTGCCAGGAGGAGGACTACACCTCCCAGCGCCCCGTGCGGCATTGCGATCCTGCCACCAACGCCGTCATGTCCCTAAGCGCCAGGAGGCCCCTACAAAAAGACACAGGAGCTCCCGCAGCGCCAGACTGTGGCAGGGCCACTATTTGACCCTTTAATTTCGTGCCCATGCAATAACCTGAATAACTTCTCAGAGTGAACTGAGCGCCGTCCTTGCAGAATACCTTCATATCCTCCATAGAACTGAATAGCAGTGAGACAATTAATGTAGTACCATATTGCTTTTAAGTCGGTAGTGTGAGTAGTCCTCCCTTTAAAGACTGTTATTATATATTTTTTTTATATTTGGTCAACCAGTAAGCAAGATAGCTAAGAGACTCAACTAAGTATTTGGGAAGTGTGTTTCGAACGCTTATTAACTGTACATATATTCAGATGTTTAACACGAGTCGGTTGTTTTTTAACCAAATTGTATAGGTTTTACCATTTATATTTGTCCCCAGCCTTCTTTTATCCTTGGCCTTTCGGCCAAAGAACCTGCATCTTTTGCACCTGGCACCTTTCGGCACTGTTTGCACTTTATATAGCTGGCACTTATCACTTTATGGTACTAATACCGCAATCTTACTACCTCATTACTTTAGGCCCCGTGATATAATTTTATGTATTTTGCATTTTATTCAGTTGGCATTTAGGTGGTTGTCTGTGTGGTTGTCCTGATCGCAATCTGTTCTGGTCCCATTAGCTGTCCTTGTTCTTGGATTTTGTGGCATATTATTAATTATAAGGATGCCGAAACGTAAACTACTAAAAAACCCTAAAACTGCAGTTGACCAATCTTGGTCTACTATTGATGCCTACCTAGTAAAGCAGGTTAGCAGCATCAATATTTAAATAGACAGGGCGGAGCCCCACCTCTCACAAGGTGTAAGTACAGTGAAAGAAGAAATAGCGGGGTTGTAAGTAGAGGCCAGCCTAAGTAACTAGCAAGAATTCACCCCTCCTGCGAAACCGGGTACCTCTGTTCCTGCTCCAGATTTACCTTTGCCATCTAAGATACTGCAATCGCCATCTCCTAGTGGTCCACCGTCCCCAAAAAAGAAAAGAAGCTGTAGGAAAAGCCAAGTGAAAACAGGAACCACTAGTATAAGTAAAAAAGGCCCTCTTTCGAATCCATTGTTAAGGCTTCTGAGAAACCCCCTGAAACTGCACCTCTGTCCGACGAGCAAGCTAATTATATTGTAGCTCTGCGGACACAAAAATTGAAGGTATCTATTAAACCACTACATGATAAACTAGATAAACTTAATGGAGAAGTCACTAAACTTCGCAACATACTAAAACATATTAGTGAACACCCAGGGGAGAATGTGAATGGGCCACAGTGGGAACATTATGAACATCCTAAACCAGGTAAAACCAATGCTACAGCAAATACAATATCTAGTATCCCAAGCAACTTCAATAGCCTTAACAGGAATGGCGAGGGCCAAGATATCAATAACCAAGTGCTCATGTTATCTGCCAACACGACCCAAACAGGCCCTAGAGAGAAAGCGACAGCGTAGATATCCCTGCCATAACAGAGGGGACAAGAGTGTAGAGCCAGCAGAGGCCCCTAATAAATCCAAGGAGCGGGAGGAGCAAGAGGGACTAACTGATTTTCCGATTAACTTAACCCCAGAATGTTGTTCATAGGTGTCAGTTTTGGCAAACGTACCCCCACTAGAGTCGGGCCAAAATGAAAAGCATGACTCTAAAAAATAAAGTGGTGCACTGGTTAAATGAAAATTGTGGTTTCCCAGTAGGCCGTGCTGACCAGATACTCTTGACTAGAAGAGTGAACTGGATCGGGCCATTAGGAAAGTCATTGCATGGTGATTGCATAATTATTAATTTTAAGAATCCTAATTGGGCCCGAGCCACTATGGAAAGAGCAACAACATACCTGCATAAAGATTGTATTGTATCACTTTTGCCCCTCGGCTTCTTTTATAGACATTTAAGACCCTCACCCAAAATGGGAGGGGATCAGGAGCTATGTAGAATTAAATCAGTAGTGCTACCTCAGCCGCATTTTGGTTTACCTACATTTAATAGATGTTCACCACTTAGCACACTTGACGTTAATGATTGGCAGGATATTGCCAGTCTGCCTGGGTGGGGGGTTGGGGAGGGGGGGGGTTGGGCGGGGGGTAAGGTGGTACTGGGTCGACGGGTGTAGGGCTATCTGCAGATAGTGTGCATAACAACGCTATGGATAATCTAATTATCTTAAACCACTGTTCAAGAAATAGAACTCCAAAACCACTAATGCTGCTATGAGCCTATTGTTCACGCTAGGAGAACCTGATTTGTTTAACCCGCAACATTTATTTTAAGTTCAATTAATGCTAGGAAAAGTATGATGTTTTAATGAAATTTTGAACTAATTGACTTTTTGCTGCTTTTAATGAACTTGAAACTGTGACCAGTCTCCCCACGACCATGGGACAAGCATATCAACAGAGCACTCTGCACTTTTTCCTCCCAAGTGACATGTTCTTGAACTTAGACTTGCCTATTTTAAACAAGAATTTAGGAAATGCTATGAGTCTATCGTTTATACAAAGAGTAGAGATTAGTTGTATATAGTGACATCTCTTTTTTGTATGTTTTAAAGAAATTTTGAAACTCTAATTGATGGCTGGTTTTTCTTACTGAATTGAATCTGTACATGTACATTTTCTTTTATGGTTGCCACCTTTTAACCGAATAAAGCTGATTGAATTGAAAAAAAACATTGTGTTATTACAATAATCAGGGGGGGGGGGGCTAAGAACCACTGAAGAGAATCCATTAAAATACTCTGCTACAATTCAAAACAATTATCTTCAGTGTACATCACGGTGGTAGAAGTGTGATTACCAAACTAACCCTTTAGCTAGTCTCCATAGAATCTCCCATTTGATCGTTTTTAGTTTTTGAACTGTAACACATAAACCAGTTTTAATACATGGAGGATTTTCGATTAATGGAGAATTAATTTAGATAGACTGTGATACGAGCGTAATAGGATTTTAAAATCAAAAATTACACAAATAAGTCCAGGAATATTGGTGTGTATTATTAGAGAATGGTGTTTCTAATGGGGACTCTCTTGTATACAGGGCGGAGACAAGGGTTGAAAACCTGAGGACCAACAGTGTAAAATATCCAAGAAAAAAGAACCCTGAATCTCGGTCCCGTGAATGGGTTTCACTAAAGATGCTATTCCTTCGAATTGACTGTCCAATATGATAGTTTTCACTTTATCAATCGCACAAGAACAATTTAAGATTAAAGTCGCGAGTTAAAACACAACTAACTGAAATATGCTGTTTTTCAACAACTTCAACAAGTTAGTCACAAATGACAATCTAATTTCAATTTCGAACGCAAGTTAAAAACGCCTCCTCTTTTTTTGGGCGTAGAGGCTCCAGAAATGTTTACATAAGCTTCTTAATTCAGATAACAGGACCGGCCCACTGGTCAGTCTCAGATCCGCAGTGAACTGCTCACCGCACAGCTTCCCGAACTTCTAAACTAGATTCTGGAAGTGGAAGCACTCAGCCATCCAGAAACAGAATACAATGACAAATCTAACTGCATATTAGCATTATCACTTTACACTAAAACGCAACACACTTGAGGAGATTTTGAGGTAGCATTAGAGAAGAGTGTCACCAGCCTACAGATGCATCTTGATGTTGCAATCAAGTAAGGATCCGTGGAGTGCCACATCGAGGCTGACAATGAGAGGTGACAGATCTGTTGGGTAGACATCAGGAGACAGGTGGCTTCTGGGATCTTATTGCTTCCACCTCTGTGATTTTTGGCACGGTAGGAGGACAATGTTGAGAGGTCCATGCATGTTTCTAGGCTGAAAATCCGAATTGTGATGTCCACCCCTGAAGGCTGCTTCAACAGGAGCCGATGCAGGGATTTTCAGCGTTCAGTAGGGCATCAGCAAGTACCGGCAGATTAGTAGCCTATATGATGCATTATGGTTTGCAGAAGGTGACAGTCTGGCTTTAAACTGGGCTGCCGTGTTGGATATGCGCAGAGTGGAGATATGGCTTGTATTTCATCTTTCATTTGCTGCTGCTTCTCCTCTTGCTTAGAGAACTGTTCCGCGATCGCACTCCTGATATTATGATTATTTCTTTATTGTATTGTATGTGACCCTAACCTCCTATCCCCTCTCCCCGTTTTCTTTTGTCTTAATAAAAATGCTTTAAACCTAAACTGGGCTGCCAAGCAGATTGTGCTCATTAACATGATATTTAGCTACATATCTGATAAAGTACATCCCAAATTAAGGGACAGAAATGGGTTCTGTGCATATAACAGTCACTCCATTTCCACATTTCTTAGGTGGTTTTTACACTTAATGGCCCGAGGCGTCAAAAGGTCATGGCTGGCAACCCTGGATCAACAATGGCGCTCTGGCAATTACCCTGGTATTTAATGTCATGTTTTCAACTATTATATAACTGCAGACAGAACACTAATTGCTTGCAAATCCACCTCGTCCCTCCCAAACAAAGATCAGTCCAACTTTTAATGCTATGCCATGTTCCCTCAGTATGAAAATGCAAGCAGCCTCATACATGTTGCCCCAAACACGTAAGCCCCACCATACACATTCTGATCTTAGTGGGAGGAAAAATTCTCAGCCTGTCGCTCTAAAAAAAGCATTGTTCAGCTAGAAAACTCACTTTCCCCAAATGTCGAGAGGTTAGTTTTGCCAAGACCAAATCGACAAGTAAAACCATAAAGTCATGTCTGAGGGGTTAGAGGATGGTCCTGAGAGTGTTGAGGAAATGACGGGTAAGGGTCAGCCAGGGAGGCACAGGAGCAAGGGTTGACATATTATCCAGTGTCTCTGCTTTAGTAAGTATGCCGGGTTTCCTATGTTAAGTGCTATTTGAGTATTAAACTTCACTAAGAACTTAGGGTAGTCTATCAACCCAAGATGGCAGAACAAAACACTCCCAGGATCAGAGTTAAGCAAGAACTAATAGCAGCACTGACTAAGTATAAAATGAGAAAACACAGGTCTAAGCTTCTCAAGCCCCGATAGTTTAACTGTGGCAGTAATCGAGAAATCAATTCCCACGAGGTTTCACTGATATCCAATGCGAGTGCTAGATTAGTGCGCTTCAGGGTTAATCTCAAATTAAGCTATAGTTGCTTCTTCGTCTTAAATGAATGTTCAGGGAAGAGCTATAAGCGAGTTAGTATATTTTTCTTCTTCCATGCATGTAATTTAAGGGTTTTCCCTCCAGCACCTTCACTAGTAGCCAGAAAATACTTGACCGGCTTAGTCATTAAGGATGTTTCTTCATTCCTTTTATTGTTGCTTTTGTTATTTCTGGAAATCTGACATTTGGGAGGACTGAGATAGCTCAGTATTTTGAATCTTTAACATATAATTTACATCTAAGTTAAGGCAAATTCTACACCTGTCTTACAATGTACTCTAAGACTTTAACCATACAGGTGTTTGATTTAGGCGACAGAAGCATACCTCTAGTTAGACATGAATTATATGTTAAGTATTCACATACCTGAGCTATCGGTCTACCCAACCGTCGGGTGACAGGCATCTGAGCTATCTCTCAGGTGACAATGCTCCATCACCAAAGGACAAGAGCCACAGCATATCATTACTAAAAATAAATTTCCATTTTCCCTACATTTAGTGCCTGGGGGCGGCCACTAAATATACTGATCATCTACACCTGCAAGATATTAGTTGAGCTATTACTTACCAAATGCAACTAATACCCTAGGGTATCTATGCACTTAACTAGCATCAGAAAAGATGGAGATAATCAATGAAATAGATTAATTGAAATGGATTAATTTGAAGAGCCTTCCTAAACATAGAATGATGCCTGATGGATACTGGTAGGGGTAATGTAGAATGATCCCTAGAGGCAAGGAAAAATCTTCCTGTGTGTCAGGGGGTCTAAGTTCTGTATTAAGAAAAAAATCTACTTGGAGAGTTTATTTTCTCGAAACAAGGATGTTTCTTGAGTGGGTGTTTTCAAAATGGTGCCCGTTCAGCAAGCCTGCAGTGCTCTGAAAGGGGTGCTACAGTGGTGACTGCACTCACAGTACATAAATCTCATACAGACAGGTGGGAATCTTTATATATGGTGGACAGTCCTCTGTCTGAGTGGAGGAGCCCATATTTATATCCCCTGCCAAACCTGTGGAAAGTACACAAGGTTCTAAATACCCCACCCCCAAGCATGGTGGTGATCTGTGTGCATCATTATCTTTGTGTGATCTTGATTATGTACATAGATACCCTCTATATTATCATGGCACCAAGGCAGAACTGAGGACTGCATGAAAATATACATATTAGATGGGCGCCATCATTCTCCCTTCAGCCCCCCACACACACATCCGCACCCAGCTGAGAGATGTACCATTAGACACACCCATCGAGGGCACCACCTCCTTGAATGAACTCCACAGTAATGGCTGGGAGCACATAGCTCGGTTTTGTCCAAACAAAAGTAATATTGAACAAGAGAGTAACCCCCTCAAGACAACGCGGATTGGGTATCCCAAACCAATGAAATAAACTCTTCCATCAAAAATTTGGACCTTAATTTGTGCATAAATGTTACTTTTACACGTTCCTCATGGTAGGAACATTAGATATTTCTACAGAAATTCCATAACACTATTACAATTAGGGCACTAGGTTTTTTTTGTTTTTTAAAATCATTTAAGTCTATGTATCCATATTTATTTTTTGCGCATTTTATTGGCATTTATCCATATTTGTTTTGTGAATATATGGAGTCATGAAATGGGATATTAACACATTTATTAAACTGATAAACATGCACTCACTTTGCCGACTGTAGCGTTTTAGCAAATAAGCAGCCAAATATAGCAAAACACTATACCTTCAGGTAAATATTAGCATTATAATACAAATATGTTACCATACACCTGCATTTATGGAAATGCCAAACAGTTTTTAACTTCCCATGGTGCCTATCTGCTGAGCTGTTGTCCTAGAACTCACGAAAAACAGCATGGAGAGTCATCCACAAGAAGCACATTATTCCGCTTTTAAATATAAATTCAGACTGGAAACACTGTCTAATTATCGGTAAATTTCAGTATAAATGGAAAACCAGGAGCCTTAATTACAATGTATCCTATAAAATTCAAAACACGGTTTATGAACTATATACTATTTATTCTTCGTTACACCTTAAATACAGAAAATAAAACACATTAAAACCCAACTATTTTAATGAATATTTAAAAATCATAAACTGAGGACCCAGCATGTTAGACCTAATCCTACCAAAGGGACCAGGGGAGGTGAGTAATAATGAGAAAGTGTAAGGCATTTAGAACAGATGGTTCAACCTCCTTTGAAAGCCAGACAAAAATGTGGAACAGACTGCGAAATTTGTCTTTCACATGAGGTCTGGGATAAGTTATTGCGACTTCTTCACACACTTTAATGCAACACTAGATTCAGACATATACATTTTAATTTTGTACGTGGTATTCATATTACACGTGTTATGCTTCACAAATGGAATCGGGAAAAAGTACGAAATGCTCAGAGTGTAATCAAGAGGTATCCACAATCACCATTTAACTTTGACCTGTCTGAAGATACAAGAGTATAGAAACCAAGTGATGGAAATATACTAAGAATGGTTGCAATAAACCATACAGGTGTCTCATTGGGAGTAGGTGTCAGTCTAGCTAAAAGTGAAATGAATAGAAAATGTGTTAATGTTACCCTTTACTAAGGAAGTGACCATTGGGATATACGGATTGACCCCTAAAGCCCCAGGGCTATCAGGATAGGTAAAAGATGAGGGAGAGCTGTAGCAGAAGAGATGAGAATAAGCAGTAGAGCAAACAATGAAACTTGTTAGCAGGGATGAAAACTCGCAGAGGACATAAGTGTGGCAAGCTAGGAGCTTGCACACAGCCCCCCAAACACGATCAACCACCTCCGTGAAGAGGTCACAATTACAGACAAGCCCAAATAACATGTATAGAAAAGTCAATGCGAGTGTAGAGATAGCCCTGAAGTAATTATGAGAAACAATATTATATAAATATAGACCTGTGCAGATGTATAAAATAGGTGGTGCAACATTTAATGCCCACCTTTGGAATAAGTTTGTATGCTTACTGTTCTTATAGTAGATTAACCCGTTTGTACCAATGAATTAGAAACTAAAGTAAAAAGATTTAAAAAAAAATCTTATACACATTTTAGAGATCATGGAAGTATAAAACTTCATGTCAAACATGCCCCTTTTCTCAATATATAGTTTACCATCCTATCCACAATCTTGAAACCAGTAAGGTGTCTACCAGTTGCAAGCATGAGGATGTAAAATGCCATCTGCCTCATTACCACTCTCCAAGCTAAAGAAAACTTAAGGTTAAGAATACATCCTTGAAGAACATCGAATGGCTGATGGCAAGTGGTATATCGGGAACTAAACACCATGCTACATATAAACATTATTGAACTTTCACACATTGAACATCAATCAGTTTCTGTATTGATACCCAAGCCTGATGAAACCATACAGTTCCATCTAGACTTTGGAAGCGAACCAAGTATCTACTTTCAGCGCCTGCCCCAAATCCCAGATGGACAAACTAAAGGTATTGGCAGGTTCCTTTAAGAGCTTTTGATCGGCATTAAACTGCTTTATCAATAACGCATCGATTCCTCCAGTTCAAGGCATTACCATTTGTTCATAATGTTTTTTTTCACCTTTCATCGTTTATTAGACAAACTGTTGGCACCATATCAAGAATCCGTACTTGCCTACTTAGATGACAGGTATATTCGGTTCAACATTAAGGTCTCGTCTAAAACCTCCAGGCAGTTCTAGTGTGCTTTCAAGCAGGGTTGACATCTATTCCTGCAAAATTCTATGTGGAACCATCCGTTGAAATATTTAGGGTATACCTATTAGTAAGTCTTTTAACTAGTCCCCCAAAGTTAAACATTGTAATGTACGAGTTCCAGTCTTTGAATGTTATATCATTTAGGACAATTGTGGCATCCATTAAATCTGAATTTCCATTGCATCATTGTCCCCAAGTGACGTAGGTACCTCTCCTGGGGTGATCCCAGCATTTGATTGTCTGTGGCGACTACATCAAAGAGCAGGGGGAGGAGAGAGGGTGCTGGAAATTCCTTGAATTGCCACCCCGCGACAGCCGCACTAAGGAGCGGGGGGTGTTGGCGATTGCCGCCCCGAGATGGCAGGTAAGAGCCACTATGCCTGTGGTCCCCACCAGATGCATTTGGTAAACTCTCCCACTCTGTTATAGAGAAGATTACTCAAGTGTTGAATTGATAGCCGTCAAAAGGGATGGTCTCAAAAAATTGGAAAATCGCTTTGATCATCCCTCTACTAAAATAACTCTAACCTGGACCCCTCACTTAGTTAAATTATAGACCCATGTCGCTGCTACCCTCTCTTACCAAAGTGTTTGAATTCTGTGAGCCTATTGAGTTGTAGGTTTACATATTGCTCTATGACTTACAGCATACCTCAGAGCCCGGGTTCCGAGCAGGACATAGCATAGAATCTACGCTTCTGGATGTTACATGGTTTTCAAAGCACCAGTTAAATGAAGGTTGAGCTGCTGCACTGATCTTGTTAGATCTCAGTGCAGCATTTGATTCTGTATGCGTGTACAGAGGCTAGAGAGTATGGGAATACATAATACTGTCTTGTCTTAGTTATCTTTTCTGCATAATAGCACCTTCCTGGTACATACTAAACAACATAGATAAAAAACACATCGTTTAACCTCTGTGAGCCTCAAGGGACCACCCAGAGTCCTCTGCTATTCAACCTGTAGGTTTGGCCATTGGCAGAAATTGTGGAGAATTGTGGCCTTACACTCTTCTTGTATGGAGATGATATGCAAATTGTGGTATCTCAGTCAAAGGATAACCAGAACACAATCACTTTGCACTCTTGTCCTACAAAAGTTTCATCTTAGATGAAAGCCAACTTTTTAAAGTTGAATGGAGACAAGACTGCAGGCTTGCCTGTAGGTAACCCCTCCATGCCATGTGGCTCCTACTTGTGGCCTGCGATCATGGGCATTCCCCATAGCCCAATGCCAGGTGTAAAGAACCTGGATGTTTTGTTGGACGACAAACTTACCATGAGCCAGCAGACTGCCAGAGTAGCAACCATCTGCTTTGGCATATTGAAGTGGGTCAGAGAGATCATGTACTGCAATCCCACTTCTGCCCAGAGAACCGTAGATCAGGCCTTAGTTATTCTCTAGGCTGGACTACGGAAATGTCTTGTATCTGGGAATTGCAAAATATCTACTTAAGTGCCTTCAGATCATCCAAAATGCTGCATAACTCCTCTTATTAAGCCCCCCAGGTTTTCCTCAGCCAGTTTGCTAAAGGCTATTCCCTGGCTACCTATAGAGCAGCACGTGCAATATTTAAAGCACTGTGCTATATGCACAAATGCCTAGTGAACAGCAGACCTCAGATCTTTGGTGTCTCTTTGCTCACCCACACTTACTCTACGTTCCAGTCAATTGAGACTGACTGTGGTTCTGGGAATCAGGAAATCCTGCCAAAGAGGCAGAGTTTTTTCTTATCTAGGACTGAGACTTTGGAACAATCTGCCTACAACATTGAAAGAATGCAATTCTTTCCTGGTGTCCCAGAAACTCTATCACCTGGTTGGTCCCTTCCTTTAACGCCTCTTAAAAGGTTGCTGCTTTCAGTGATTACATGCTGGATTGCAAGCTTAGCACTGGGAAACCTTTTAAGGTCGAGCCTGAGTCAGCAAGCATGCGCTGTTCAGCAAGACTGCTGTAGTGGAGTATGGAAGAGAAGCCCCCGCCCACTCTCCACCCATGTTTGTCATTGGGTTATGTCAGTGTCCTCCCTAAATGCTGGCGTCTGATTCGTAAAGAGGCTTGTTAGTCCGTCCTTACTTCAGCTTGGTCTTCATCTGTAACCTCCCATGGCGACTGGCCCCTTTACTTCGGATGTCACACGGTAATGTTCTTAAGTGTGTAAGCAATATTTTCATTATCAAGTTTCTCTTTCTGCAGGCACGTCATGCTTTACTTGCGTTCAGCACGCCATGCCCGCTTTCTCTTTTGAAGCAGCCGGGACAATGACGGATGCTTCTTTGAAAATGCAAAAGTGGCTCGCATTTATATGCAAGACCTATTGCATTGCATATATTTTTGTTCCTGCTGATGGGCAGGAGTGAAGGAAAGGGAGGAGTTTTCCCTTCAAACGCGCACTACAAATTGACTCTCACAGACAGATCAATGGACAATTGAGGGATTGCAGCCAGTCTTCCAACTAAACTTGAACAGGTCAGTCTGAAGCCAGAGCCTTACCTCATCTCCAGAGTGCCGGTGTTTTTTTTATTTAGTTATTATGCACCCGTGTAAGTTAAGAATCACTACTTACACTTTAGGAGGTAGTCGGAAACTGCTAACTGAACTTTTATCGCACTTTATTACCAAGTGTGTGCGAGAGTCAAAATGAACCTACGTGTTTGTTTCATTACTTGAGTGATTTATTTCCCCAATACATCGTGAGTGTTAATTGCAGGGTGAGACTGTGCTAACCAGTTTCCGAACTGTTGGGATGGAAATATGTGATGCTACCTATTACTATTGTTTTTTGTTATATGATTTTTTTGTTGGTACCTATTTATGGATTGCGTGGCTTCTCTCTCTCCCCCCCCCCTATTTTTTTATTGGCCATGTTAATTTCTTTACATTGACAAGGGCGTCGCACTTCTAGACTTGGATATGTAAGATACGCTGGCCTGTTTGGCACGTTTCCAAAATATCACCGGCTTTCCCCCACATCTTTTTCAGATAACACAGTATTTCTTTATGCTTACGTTGTTTTATCTGCCTTACATACTCAGACTTTCATTCTAGTGACGTGCAGGCAGCCTGAGTTATACAGGGATTCCCCAAAGTAAAGATTGTTCGTAAGTATCCTCGAGCTGCATAAAGCCTTGTTTTAGCTGCTCGCATTGCATATTTGACCTTGGGTGCGTACGAACCCTGCCCTAGAGCAGGTATGGTAGGCATGTGTAGTGGCTCAACGCAGATTAGTATTATTTTGAGGGGTGCATGTTTGCTCTTAACTGGCAGGTCCGTTTTGGCTCTTTATCCCACCGAGGTAACATTAACAATTTCCAAGAATTTGAGTTACATGTAAACGACAAACCCACAGTAGTTACACAGATGCAACCGAAACAGTAACTATATATTCTTTAATAATGTGTTCTTTTCCTAACATGGACACTTTTTCACCATTCATTGTATGACTTCAGGCAAAATCATGGTATCCCGTTCCCTATGTTGAAATAAAAGGAATAAGTTTCTCTAGTGACAGATGGTTAGTGTAGTACTGAATACATTTTTAAATATCGTTATATCCCCGCGGTAGATTCTCGTTACAGAACCAACTGCAGAAAAAGAAGGCAACTTTACATTTCAAGAAAAAGATACATTGAGGTTAAAAAACGCAATTTCGCCATACCGTTGGAAGGCGATTGGATTAAAGTTTCTTCACCCTGGTTAACTCTGTATGGGGTGGGGAGGAGAAGCAGGGTAAATAAACAGTCTCGCTCTTCTTAAATACTTCTGGGGTGGGAAATGTGACGTAGCACAGAACCTCCCTCCCCCTCCGACATGAGAATATCACCGTGTCTCAAAGGAGCAGACATATAAAACAAATGAAAAAAGAAATCCTGCATATAAAAAGAAATAATGCACACTATTAGCAACGCTTTAACATTTGATCTGAGATGCATAGAAAGAAGAATGTTTTGTCTCCTTTTAGTCACTAGTGTTTAACACATTTGCCAGATGTAGGGGTTGACTCTTATGACCAATTTCAGCAGGAAGCAGGCATGTGCTCCAGCACCAGCCGGATAGCCAGGAACTCGTAAAGCAATCTATTTCATGTTTTATTCTCTTCCTTCCAGGGAAACAAAAGTTGTCTACTGACCTCCGCAAAAATCATAAACTAATGTATTTACAATGGAAACTCAAATATGCAATTGTTTTCAGAGATCAAGGACTATTGATTCCTGATTACACAGTTGTAGCGACAGATTTGGAGGTTGAGCCTGGGCAGCGCATGCACTTGTGCAAGGCTTGCAGTAGTGGAGTATGGCTTTGAAGTCCCGCCCACTCGCGACAATATTTTTAATAGGCTTGTGTCATTGTCCTTCGTATACGCTGGCTTCGGAGTCATTAGTAGGCTTGTGAGTCCCTCCTTGGTACCGCCTTGCCTGCATTTGTTACCTTCCATAACGACTGGACCTTTTTCTGGTGTTGTTACATGGTCTGAAGCACTATTTTTTTTAATGCTCTAACCCTATTTCACCGACATCGCAGCATGTCCCAGGCTTTGACTACTGAATTTATTTTAATTACTATGCATTCCGCTTTAACTGCGGCATTGCTTTTGTTTTTCGCAAAATTCTTGTCTGCTTGGGGTCTCCCATTCTTTGTACAGCATTATTACTCCCTCAAATCTAATTGCTGGTTCTCGCTGCATATTTCGGACATGTCGTACCTCAAATGTAATTGCTGGTTTTCTCTTCATATTGCGGAAATGTTTCTCCTCTGATTATTGTATATACCCTGTTTATGCCCAAATGTCGTCACTTCCTTCTATCCCTATCCATCTTTTTTGCCTATATCAACCATGTATACAACGTATTATCCCTGTAAAGCGCTCTGCTACTCTAACGGGTCACGTTCGTGCTCTATAAAACCTTGAATAAAACTATAGCGCCAGCGCTCATTCAATCATTTTATCTATGGCGCAGCTCGCTCTCAGTTTACTGGACAAACTTATTTAATTATTTATTTGATAGGCGGCCGCTTTCACATTAGCAGGCGCGCTTATTACTTTTATTCATTTTAATAATTATTAGCTCAGGCAGCTTTCACTTCAGCGACCGCGCTGCAGAACGTTTCTAAATGATCTTGTTTTGCTTTTTTGTGAAAGCGCACCATATGCGCTTTCACTTAAATATTGTTCTGACACTGCTCACTGTAACCCGAATATGGTGAGCAGCATCTGAAGAAAGGGGTGCAGCCAACATTAAAGTGCTTTCTCCTTTGGGAGAGTTTGAGCAATTGGCATTAAAAATAACAGTGCCTTTTATATATGTGTTGGGTTTAAGACACAAACAAAAGGCATTGTTTTTTACAATGCCAATTGCATAAACGCTCGCAAAGGCGAGACCTATTGCATTAAAAATGCTGGTTTATGTAGCCATGCGCTTTAAAAAACACACAATAATAATTACATTTAGGGATGGTATAGTGAAACCCCGATAAAAGATTTATAAGATGATAACAAAAGTAGAAAACAAATTCCCTGGCCCTGTACGAAAAAGGTTAGGGTGTTTCTAGCATTAATTGGGTATTACCAAACCTTCCAACTTTTGGAAAACATACAAGCTGGTGTTAGGGAGGACAACTGATCTCTCCAAAGAACACTAAACCAAGACCCCGGGGACAAGGAGACACAGGCTGCAACAGGCTCCAATGTGCTACCAATGCCTGTACTGATGCAATGGAGCAGACACCCAATCCAAAAGGTCGTGTCCATGTTACTCGCACAGTAGGTCCAGAAGCAATTCTTAGGATGTGAGGGAGCCAACTCTACAGACCTCCAGAGAGGTAGGGAAATTGATACAACGATTGTTGCACCATTACAGAGAACCAAGAATACAGACACAAAGGTCCAGTAAAGGCACTTTTTGTAGAATGTTGCCATTGTAGCAGATTTAGGCTACGAGTTATGTTTTATACTTTATTATTGTAATCCTTGATTAATACAATAACTTTCAATCACTACTACTACTACAGTAAAAGCACCTGCAGAACAGAAAATCTGGCACAAAGTATGGTAAATTAAAATCATTAGGTGCTTTGAAGGTTTAACCATACTATCCCACACAAAAGGAGGACAGATCCAGCAGGAGTCCTGATGGGCCACATGTCCCTCGCTTCACTTGGACCGGCTCTACCGGTGCAGCGCAGTAGTGCGGCGGATTCACAATTACCGCTGCTCTGCACACGGTGGACAGTTCGACCTCTGGTGAACTAAGCGAGCACACAAAAACGGGAGTATTAACCAAAGCAATTTCAAAATGATTCTTTCACAGCCCCTACATACTGTACTATTGAAATTGTATTTTACTTCTAGGACATAAAGGCCTGGACACATTATCAACGACTGACCTGACAGGCATCTTTGCCCCCAGCAAGAAAACCAGCACACAACATCCTCTTTGTCAGCTGCATACCATTATGCTTGGAAAAATACTTTTTGTTGCATATGTTCCAGTCCATCACAGGTAACTGTAGCTGCTGAAGCCGACATACTGAGCCGTCACCTAATGGACGAAAGCAAACTTATTATTCATAAATATATTCACATTTAGTATGCCTTAAATCCTTATGCATTCTGGACTAAATAGGTACAATAGGACAACCTTCAATTTATAGACTGCTCACATCATTGGTCCCAGTCCCCCAAAAAGCAAATCCAATGTTAAAACAAAAGACAAGGACTTAAAATGTTGTATATGCTTTAAAATTCGGTCTGATTAAATGGTTGCATCTCAGTTTACCGGTTACTGCCATAGGTGAGCGTTAATTTTACCAGATTCTGTAGACTGTTCTCACATCAAGGCTCCTGGGTATTTAAGGACTGTCTGGTAATGAGGCAGACCTGACTTGTCCTTATTAGAGAGATCCCAGGTTGTCAGGTCAAAGGCCAAAGTGCCTCCAAAATTCTTGAGGTGATTTGTGTATGCCGCAGTGTAGCGATTCATATCCCGTGTCTGGCTGGTGTGTGCAACGAGGCGAGATGTCCAACAAACTACAATATGCCATCCATCGTGAAGTTCTGAATTACAGTGATAATATAGGCAGTTACTGAAAAGGCGAATGGTCCAGTGGTGATATGCATATTTACATGCATCATCAAAACAGGATATTAAGCAAATTAATACCCATAAAACAATTAGTTACATGTAAAACAAATAATTACATTCTTTTGAAACAAGCCCAGAGAAATAGCCATACCCAATGTAGACAAATTTCAGTATGCAACCTATGTTAGTCTGATCTTTCTCAGTGGCGGCCATCATGGACTAGTCACTCTCACTATTGGAGCAAGAGCTGAGAATCAGACACATAGTCCAAGCTCTACTACCGCGCACCTCACTTAGCCTGGGTCGACACGCTCTTGTGATAGTGTCTGCCTTTTATTGCAGCATTTTTACTTCTATGTGTTTTTTATGCAATTGTTCCTTACCTGTAATGCACCGAATGCTACAACACATATTCTTGGATCTTCAGTGTACAACTATTTGTTTTTTGTTCTGTACTGGTCCTTTAACCTGTTAGGTAATTGATCTTACCTGTAACACACCGACTGCTCCTCATATATTCCTGGGTGCTCGCAGGGTACAATTATTTGGTCTTACGTATTGGGCCTATAACCTGTTTTTTTTTTTGTAATTGTCTTACCTGTAATGCACCGATTGCTACCTTGTATATTTTAGGTGCTCATACTCTACAACTATCTGTTTTTATATATTGGTATTATAACGTGTAATGCACCGACTGCTACCTCATATTTACCTATGGGTGCGCATTAGTGTCACCTGGTACACGTAACTCCTGTACTGCAACATCTGCTACTGTATATATCTTTTGTTTGCGCTCTAATGTCACCTGCGATTCATGTAGCTTACTGTGGCTCTTGTATTCTGCCCCAGTATACTGACAGCACCATACAGCTACTTGTATTCGGTACATTTAGGCAAACTGCACCCGTGTTAATTTTTAATTCTTAACCTCCTGTAATGCACCGATGACTCAAATCACCGCCATTCCCTTCACCCCGGACTCCACTACCTTCACCTGCAACCCCACCCCCTCCTCACGCGCCAATCCTCAGAACTACACACATTCCATTAACTCTCATTTCGCCCCTGACATCACAGCTCCCACCTACACTGCTCTCACACACAACCCTACCCCTTCCCCTCCTACCAACTCTCAGACCTTCAGACATACCATTAACACCCTTCTTTCCCCTGACATCACAGCTCCCACCCACTCCCCTCTCTCCCCTGACATAACCCTCAACACCAACCCTTCCCGTTCAACCAACTCTCGGATCTCCACACATAGTTAACACTCCTCTCTCCCCTGACATCACAGCTCCCACCCACACTCCTCTCTCCCCTGACATCACAGCTCCCACCCACAACCTAGCTCAGCTCCGGAACGACACACACAACAACAATTCCCACCCGTTATCCCCTCCCATCCTCAGTCCCCACTACCCTCGGACTAGACACGTAGAACACACTTCCGCTCCCTACTTAACTCCCCTACCTCTCAACAGGTCCACCATCAAGCCCACTTCCCCCCCCACTCTCAGTCCTCACTACCATTACTGCACCTCCACCACCTCTAACTTACACCCAGCCTCCACCTTGCTCTCTCCGCCTTCCACCAACCCCCTCTCTACCTCATCCACACCGCCCCCGCCCAAACTCTCTCCCTTCCCTAACTCCGTCCCGTACATGGACACTGACACAATGGAGCCCTGCACTAACACCAGCCGTCCCCCCCTCCTGCTCGCCAATTCACAGGTCAGTCATTCACCTCTGATCCCCGCCCCCACCTCCATTGCATACCCCACGCTGGACAAGATCATGGCCACCCTCATCCAGGTCAAAGAAGAACTGCACATCATCAAAGAACTTCTCTCCACAAACCCCATACAACTCTCACCCAACTCAACCCAACCCACCAAGTAGTTCAAGTGTACTAATTACACTTGAACTTGACTCTCAAAGAATATGCACAGACCTTACTCACTGTTTGACCTTTTTGTTTATTTGTACTATCTGCATTTTTTACCTACATCGTTTTGTGCTGTTAGCTTTATTGACTTAGCTGTTTGATTAGGATCATGTACTCTCTCTATGTAAAGCGCTCTGATATCTGCAAAGATCTTGTTCGCGCTATAGAAAACTTTCAAAATAAATAAATAAAAATAAATAAAATAAATATATTCTACACAATATAAAATGACACCAAATCGACAAAACTCCGATAAGGGAGAATCAGAGATATTTGTTAAGATAAAATAGCACCAAAAAAATGCTAAGAGCCAACGATAATCATAGAAAACTTTAGACCAAGACCGACGGCTGCAGGGCGCGGGTAGATAGACCAAGCCTACTCATTCTTGTGAAAGAATTTACCTTCTGATTTGTGGCCGGATTATGATCTTGACGGCTGGGATACTCAGTCACAAGTGTGATGGATATCCCATCAACCTTATTACAAGTTCCTTAAGATAATGGATTTGCAATTTGGCGGCCGGGATATCGATCACATTTGTGACCCTGCCCACCAAGATCATAATCTAGGCATTTAGTATTTTTTTTATATAGCATGAAGCTGTATCCTTGGAAGGCCTATCATATTCAGGCACTTGCCACAAGGTCTTGCTGACAGATATGTAGATATTGAAAGTCCAAACGTTACAGCATTTCTGGAACAACTTCCTCTGGGTCACCAAGGCTCCCAGAATCTCAGGATACCACTTAGGGACCAGGACTCACTCCAGAGGCCAACATCAAGGTCCAGTCTAGGTCCATATATGTCTGGTCTACTGGTCACTTCAGGAAATGTCTCTAGCTTGTTGTGTTAGACAAAAGAGGTTGCTGAACTGTTCCTATAGAAAGTGAGGAATTAAATGAGACTGGCGTGACCGGAGGTGTATGTGTTACACCTTTGGACATCCATTTTGTTGGACGTGTTTGCCTCACACACCCGAAAGGGTGTCATGCTTCATCATAGGCGTTGCTCCTCGTCGGGGAGGCGGTGCAATCCCCGACCGGCTCACCTCAGAGAGGGGCTCTTTGGCGGAGATCTTTTTGTCCAACAGCCTATGGGTGAAGTGCGGGTGTGTGGGTTAGGGCAGGAAGTTT
This sequence comes from Lissotriton vulgaris, assembly GCF_964263255.1. Classification (NCBI taxonomy): domain Eukaryota; kingdom Metazoa; phylum Chordata; class Amphibia; order Caudata; family Salamandridae; genus Lissotriton; species Lissotriton vulgaris. Next base: position 46,606,381 of record NC_141686.1, on the reverse strand, counting down.
CCTGGAGAAAGTGATTTAAAATGTAGCAGGGGGTGCCGGAAAACACTATTCTGGTGGTCCCCCTACTGCAGTTAAAAACGTGGATCTAGCTCGTTGGGTGACGGCTCGTTAGGTAGCGTAACCCTAGACGAGACTAGAGTGGGGTTTCGGTCTAAGTGTTTTCCGGCACCCCCTGCTACATTTTAAATCACTTTCTCCAGGAAACTTACTGCCCTAACCCACACACCCGCACTTCACCCATAGGCTGTTGGACAAAAAGATCTCCGCCAAAGAGCCCCTCTCTGAGGTGAGCCCGTCGGGGATTGCACCGCCTCCCCGACGAGGAGCAACGCCTATGATGAAGCATGACACCCTTTCGGGTGTGTGAGGCAAACACGTCCAACAAAATGGATGTCCAAAGGTGTAACACATACACCTCCGGTCACGCCAGTCTCATTTAATTCCTCACTTTCTATAGGAACAGTTCAGCAACCTCTTTTGTCTAACGGTTAACTGGCACGGGCACACGCTGATACTGGACCTTCCCCCTCTTTGGGTGGTAATTGGTGCGCGGTTGATCGATTGGTCACCCTCCCTCCTCCTTGACGACTGTCTAGCCCGTTGTGGCCACATATCCACCTAGGTGGTAAGCTAAATAACCCTTGAAGCTCACTTCTATGTCCTGTGTATATGAGGAAGCAAATCTAGACATTCAGGGTTTCTCTCATGTTACAGCAAGCGGGGTCCAGTCCTCTTCTGATCTTCCACAGGTCCAGAAAGTGTTTAGGAGGGTTCCTGGAAGTGCCACATTTGTGGATGGCACTAGTCAGTGGGTGACATCTGAACACCCTGTAACCAAAGAGGGAAATTTTCCCAGATATAACAACCCACTTTTCCAGCCGTTACAGTTTACACTACTGCAAACAATCCCACAGTGCTGCTCACTCCTAAAATCCAAGATGTGGAACCTCTTCTCCCTTGTGTAGAGCTCCTGTGGTCACCCAGAGGTACAACTATGGAAACGAGCAGTCCTTTCGCCCCTATGTCCTCTCCAAAACAGTTCTGGGGGCAGCTTCGCTCCAAATGGTGTTTTTTTGCCAGCCTGGCTGTTGGGGACAAAGGGTTGACCTCTCCAGGTCTAACCTTACTTTTACCTGTGAAAGGGCAGGCACCTTTACAATTCGACAAAGTTTCTTTGTTCATCCAAACAGGTCTTCCTTCAAGGGAATGAAAAACATCTCCCCACACTCAGGCTATGCTGTGGAAATAGTTTTCACACCTCACTAGGTTGATGTACATGATGGGTAGCTGGTAGAGAGCTAAAGCAAATTAGCCTCCAGGAGCTTCAGGCAGGGAAAATGTAACTTTCTAAAAGTTACTTTTCCTAAATAATTAAAATCTAACTTTCTCAATTAATTGGACTTTTAATACATATGAAAAAAAGTATTTGAATTACTTTTGTAGCAGTGTCCTGTTTAAAGTTACAGAAAAATTACATTCTACAGATTAAGTTAAGGATTAAAGGTTATAATCTGTACTTTGACTCTTTAGGATTCATCCAGAGCCCAGCCGGTTAAAAAAGCTTTTGGGGCCTAGTTACTGAAAGAATGGGCCCATTTTATTTTCACTCATGTTCCCCTTTTAAATATCAGGCACCCTAGCTTTTGGGTAAAAAGATACTCAGTGTTGCCTTATTATTTAAAAGCAAGGGTTCTTGCCTGTTAAAAATGGTTTTCTTGACTGGCCTGCATTGCCTGCAGATTTTAGGTTACTGGAGTCAGACAATGTAGTGTATGCCTGAAACAATGTTTTTCATCAGTGTACGGGATGGCACAATCAGTGCTGTAGTCTGTGACATTTAAGTTTCTATGCCATAGGTGTATTTCTGCACTATAAATTAGAGCTGTATAGCAAAGTTAAATAAAGTTAAATATGCCAATTAGGATTAAGCCAATTTCAACATGTCTAAAAGGTGAGCACAAGCACTCCCCTCCTGGTTAGTAGGAGTAAATGCAAAAATCCAGTAAAATAGATAGGGCAAACATTGGAAGGGCGTTGAGTTGGGCACTTGTTATCTATAGCCAATGCTGCTGCAATCTACCCAGTTGTCTTAGCACAATTTCTGTAGCGTGATTTAAATGGACTAATATTCAAATTGTGGATTTCGAGTTTGAGAGATGCAGAACATTTACCAAAAGCAGAGTATGTCCTTCTGCCACCTTTAAAGTGCATAGACATGTTAAATAGCACAGATGAGACAACCACATTTTTGCAGATATCCCACAACCGCCAAACTAAATCAGACCCCTGAATCCTCAGTTTACGGGAAAAATATTCGGATTTTTATCCATCACCATTCAGCAAAAAGCCTAATATAGAGCAAAGTTTGTACTGACATGTTACCATCGTCATTAATTTGAAGGCTTGTCCAGTTTTCCCCACTTGTAAGAGATTATTAAGGCAAAAGAGACACAATTGATGGACAGAATGTAGAACAAATCAAAACATTCACCCCCAGTCAAGAGAACTGGGTTAAATCCATCAGTCTTTTGCTCACCATGCCACCCCAGGTAAAACCTGGCCACATGCAAATCAGTCTTGACCCTGTGCCTCTTGGGAACAGTCCAGTCCGAACTGCCAAGCCAGGTCCACCCTGGACCGGAAACAAGCATCCTAGGACCGGAGAGATTATTAAGGCAACCACAATCAACTTTGTTGAACGCTGGCTGAAAGTCAACCAAGCCAACATAGAAGTTTCCATTAATATATTACAGTCGGGTGATGTACTAGAAGTAACATTAGGGTGAATATTTGGCTATGAGGCCAGGCCATTCTTATGATACTCTACAAAGAGGGTTCGATAGGGAAACGTTTTCAATAATTTCTGTTCCGGCATAAATGTATTTATTTGTCCTGAAAAATCTGTTGGTGCATGGTATAGGGATTGGAAAAACAGCTTATCCATATATTTTCAGCCATCTCTGGAACCTCCCTGTAGATTACCACCAACATTCCCTGGCGTTACAACAGACCAAAAAGTCAGAATCTTTTTTGAATCAGGGCTATATTTCTCATTGACAAATGATTGCTTATTTTCCATAGAAGTTCTTAAAGCTTTAAACACTTTGAAAACGATCAGCATTTAATACTGAGATAATCAATTTGAGATTCCAGACTACCTCACAAAAATGTTAGCCTTGCAGGCATATTAGTTTCCCACATTTAATACTACCAGAGCAATGGCTATCAACCAATAATTCGAAATATTTCACAATGCACATGTTCTACCAATACTAAAATAAAAAACATCATGTATTTGAAAAATGTTTCCCTCTAGGACCAGCCCATATTTTCATCGGGTATACCCAACTACCTTGCTTTAAAGTCTGACCCAAAGAAGAAGTGTGCATTTCTGCATCCTCTCTCTTATATTCATGTCTTCAAGTTGTCAATTATTTGAAGTTACTGGGATTCAAAGGAAGATTAATAACTACTATTTCTCCTTCTGCAGCTCAGAACCCATAGAGAAATATCCACCATACCAAATCTGACATTCTATGTTAGGACTGGAATGGATGTTAGGACTGAAAAGGCAGCCCCACCCCGGAATCATTCCCCTCATGTCTGGGTTGTTTTGCACCATTGTCTGGACATCATTGCTTGCTAGGCCAAGGTCCACTCAGATTCATAATTAAACCCATTTGTTCCATCCAAGTCATCAGGGCCATCAACTAGGAAGGTATTATGCCTACCCTCTAGGTCAGGGGTCTTCAAACTGCGGAGCCTCAAGTGATCCGGTGGGGAAGGGGGGCGCCAGGCTTTGGCCAAACGAAGAATTATGCGGATAGCAAAGGTTTGTTTTAAGCGGTGGGTAAAAATTAGTGGTGGTAAGCTGATTTAATGTGCTATCACTAGCTTCTTTTGTCATTTATATCCTAGCTTGGAAAAATGGTAACAGAATTTAACTGCAATGTTTAAATAGGTCTAGTGTTTTAATAATTCAAGACATATGTAAACATTGCCAGTTAAATAGAATTGTGAAAATTCTGAGGGGTGCCGATGAATGTTATTTCTTTACTGGGGGGGAAGGGGGATGCAGCATACAAAAGTTTGAAGACCACTGCTCTCGGGTGACATTGGGGTTGTCTACTGGGCTAGAGAAGGTCTACTGGATGAGACTCATTTTGTTCAGGAATGCCTTCCTGAGACACTCAAATGTAAACAATGTTGTGCTTCTTGGTTTCTCCAGACAAAGTCAGCACAAGGGCCCCTGATATTCGAAGAACTAAGAGCCTGCTTCTTTTCCCACCGGAAGGGCAATGCGCTGGAGAAATAATGCTTTAGGATGGAATTTACAGAGCTTTGAACTGAGTTGTTTATAGTCTCTGAAAAGCCATTCCCAATTGGGAAGAAACATTGCATCTCCAGGTCTCTTGACCAGTTCATGGAGTTCAGGACAGACTCTAGTCCTGTGGCACTGGTGGACTTAAGCACCCTTCACCATACTGTTACAGAAAGGGTAATCGCCCACTTGGTTCCATGCTCAAGTCCTGCTGGGGTGTTCGGAAAGCCATTAGGCCAACAAGCACAAAGGGGTCGAGTTTCCCTGGTGGCACACTCCACTTAGGCCTCCTCCTAGGCTCTTAGCAATGAATTGCTGATTGATTGAGGCTCCATTATAAAACAAATTAATAAAAAGAATGCTTCCAAATAGCAAAATAACCACTGAACAATTAGTAGAACCCCAAAGTCAAAAATCCTTAGGAAAAAGTACTTCAATTGCTGTTGGGCAGCAAAGAAGGAAGTGCTGCTCTATTGTTCCAGCTTTTACAAGTTCAAGAATCTCTCATCAATAATGAATCTATTTCCCCAATTTATTATATTTCCTTTTTGGAAACAAATACAACATATACATCAGAAGACTTGAGCATGTGAAGCATGGACAATCTTTAAGGCAAAAGGCAGAAACCAATACCTATTCAAGCAAATCTACAACCCTGAATATTAGTCTACCATTTGGACCCAAAATTGTGTTTTGTTAGAAACTGGGTCAATGGTTGAGGGGGTTGGAAGCTCCACTCCGGCACCAACCGCAATCCTTGTTAGGGTAACCTACAAATGTCACTAAATTAACCTGCACATATCCCTCTGGCAGCTTGGCACAAAGCAGTAAAGTTTACCTTAGAGGTAATGTGTAATGTATTTATGCAGCACACAAATAGTAATAGAGTTAAAACTCCACAAGAAAAATCCCAAACAAATTTAGACAATTGAGTATATGTTAATAAATAAAATGATGACAGAACAAAAATATTCAATTTCAAAGCTTTAAGTGAAAAGAGTGCATAAAGGCCCCTCACATTCATCTGGCAGTGCTAGACCGGGGAAGTCCAAGGTCAGACCAATCAAAATGGAGTGCGGGTTGGCTACAGGGACCAAGTTAGTCAGTGGCGGCTGCTCCACTATAGCAGAAAAGAATCGCTCCCCCTGCCATCAGCCTCAAACTTTGAAAAATAAAACTATAATAAAACAGGTTTATTATCGTTTTTTTTTTCAACTTCTAAGTGCCAAGTCTTGGGGGCATGGGCCCTTTGCGCGCTATGCTACTGGATTCAGGCTAGCCTGGCTGATGAGGAGTCCCAGGAAGCTTGGTTCCTGCCGAGGTATGATCTGGCTGGGCAATTCTTGCTGGACTGTTACCATGGGAAGCCGGGTAAAGTCTGATTTACATATGTCTGGGTCCAAACTGGAATTGGGTGGCCAGCAAAAATGATTTGGGACTGGGGATGAGTGTTTGATTTGTTCACCATTCCATCTATCATCTGTTATTTTTGCACTTTTAGAAAGTTGGTATTTACTGGTCATAACCATTTGTGCCTGCAGCCTGTGTGCTGGGTCACATGACTGATTAGACTGGCAGCTGGCCTTTGTGTATTCCTCCCAGACAGTGAGACAAAGGGGGACTAGGTGTTGGCAGATTGGCCATACTGCAGGATGGGTGGGGAAAGCCATTCTCTGGCCCACTTACATTTGAAAGAAGCTACCTCAGCACACTCAAAACTGCACACCATTTGTGTTACCCTAGACCTCTTGGAGCCTAGTCAGAGAGGAAGGAAATTCAAGAAAGATCTGGGGAAAAGAGGACCCTAGAAGTTTCAACCACTTGAAAGCTGGGATCTGGTATAAAAACAGGGCCCTCAGACCCACTCTTCAGTTCATTCATTGACTTGTAGAGGACACTCAGAAGGCCTGCCTTGTACTTCAGAGAACTTTCTGCTGCGTGAGGCTTGCTTTGTACTTCAGGGGACAGCACTGCTGCTCCCAGTGGATTGCCTTGCTGTTTGAGGGCTGCTTTGCTGCTTGAACCAAGGAATACCAGAGTGGCTATAAGGGCTAGTCGGCTCTCCTCCTGTTCCGAGCTACTGGAATCCAAAAAGCTCCAACTTTTTTAATCCTGTACCTGGACCCTGCCCGAAGTGAGTCCTACCCTCTTAATGATGCCTAGCCAGTTTTGAAAAACCTGGATGTGGTGCCAAAGGTGCCCAAACAGTCAAAACCCCAAACTCGGTACTGAAATAATTTTCAGCCACAAAGTCCTCTGAGAACCAACAGGAGATCGGGACCTACCAACTCGTCAATCCACCCAAGGTGCATCACCTGTCTGCCTTAATTTGTGGTAGCTCCAGCTACTTCTTCTCTACACTGGCAAATCCCGTTTAGCAGCTCCTTGCAGATGGGGCATCCAACATTGTGGAGCCCTCATTGCCTACAGCCTGCAGCTTTGTCCCCCTGGAGATTTTCGACTACTAAAAAAAGTAACAAATTCTAAACATTGAAATCTTCACTGCAACTTCATTCAGTGGCTCCCTGACTACAATGCATCCTCATCGGACACCGTTGGCTGCCTTGCACTGTTGAAATTTACATTCTCAGATCTTTTTCACAACAATTTCTTCTTCGAAGTGCAAGGGTAAGCTGAGACTGGGCACTATCCACCTCATATGTCCAACCTGCGCCCTATCTCAGTCAGCCATATTTTTCATTTTGTCCTGGTCATGTTCAAATAGATGTCCACGGTTTGCATTTATCTGAGAGGCCCTATTTTCTACTATTAACTTTAAAAATTAATAATTCCAGTTTTACTGGCTGCATTTTTGTAGTTTTGATGTCAAATTTAATAATAATTTCTCGATTTTTCGAAATTGGTGTGAGAATGTGTTTTTTTTGTTTGCTTTTACTTTATGATGCTTTATGTGCTGCATAAATACTTAACACAGTGCCTCCAAGTAAACCCTGACCACTTTTGTGTCCAGTTATCAGAGGGATAAGCACAGGTTAATTTAGTGACTTTTGTGGTTTACCTAGACAAGGATTGGTCGTTGCTTGAGACCCCCTTAATCAAAAAACCAATTTCCAACAATATGAGACAATATATGGAACAGAAGCTAGATAATTTATCATGATGCTATTGTACGGTCAAAAGATGAATGATATAAAAATACTTTACAAACAAGGTACAAGGTTATTGGTGAAAATGCTTTGCACATTTTAAGAGCATAAAATGAATAGGTATTAATCTTGGGATGGGAGGGACAATTGTATTGAACTGTAAGGGAGAAGAAATCAGAATAAATGCAAAGAAGCAAAACGGTTCCTGGTTCGTAATGTGACATCACTTGAATGAAGACTGAAATAGTTGCATTCAAGGTCAACATTTACTTTATTTCCTAGGAAGATATGGTAAGACATTTAAAGAAGAATTGCAGGAGGTTTAGTTTCCACAGATGTTAATACCGATGGATACAGTTATTAAATTGCAAGTACAGTTGGTTGTCACAGTTCAGAATTTGATTTTGAAGCTAGGTATGCCATGGGTATATTTAATGTGAATAAAGTGTAGTTGAGGCAAGGGTCGAATCCTGCGAGACAGCAATAGTGAGTAATAGGATTTAGGGAAAAATTTCAGGAGGTATAATTGGTAACTTGGATGTATTCACTGAATTCATCATCACCTTCTTTTAAAACACAAGTTACTAATGTTCCTTTTGCTGTGAGACAGGAAGCTGAATAACAGCAATTGATTTGAGGTTGCAAGTGTAACAGAAGGATTAACCACCCATTGGTGGTTGCCCAACAGGCACAGGAATAAGTTCCCTTTAAACAGAGCAGAGGTTTGGGGAGGTGGAGGAGGGGTGGGGGGGGGGGGGTTGTTAAGGACTACAGTGCTATAGACTTGTTCTGCATACCACCCAACATTGCTACACAGAATATAGGCCTTTGCCAGCATTTATTGTTCCTTTTACATGCTTTCACCTTAAATTGATCCCTCTGGCTTAGCCTCATCAGTATTCCAAAGATCAACACATGTTTTACTGCTAGGCAGTACAAACCATTTCCACAATATTATCCTGTTAACAGGAGTAAACTGGAATGATTATGAAGCATTTTATCTATAACCAAAGAAAAGGAACGAATAGTAAAATATAATTAACTGCAATATCACTTTTGATTTAATAATATTTAAGGCCTGCTTCCAAAAAACAATATCTAGACCCCAATGCAGGCATCCAAACTCGTATCCAAACCCACACACATAACACAACCGCATACCACATACCCATTGGCATATAACCCCAGACTCGACAAGATCATATCTTCATTGAACCAAATCAAAGAAGAACTCAGAGTGCTCAATGTTCGTTTAGTGAAACAATCATGGGGTGACAGAACAACTAGACATCCCAAAAACTGCCAACCTGGAAGCCAAACCACCACTAACACGAATCCACATTGTCCCACCTGGTCATCAGTCCCCTCCTCCAACAATTCATCCCGACCAAGTAGAAGCACCAACTTGCTCTCAGAGAGTGATTTACTATCCTTGGTGAGTTCATATGATCCCGCTTCTATGTAGCCTATCACACCTCCACCATCACCAACTCCCGTTCCACCAAAGCATAACACACCCGCAGCATCATTAATTCCTACTATCCCCTTAAACCCCCGTAGGACCACTAAACCAAACAGAAGCATCACAAATAACAACCTTAGAAGAATCATTATCACTCAGGAACCCTCTTCATCCACAAGCACGCCCACAATCAAATGTACTCTCCTAAATTGCAGATCGGCCGCGGACATAGCTGATCTCATCCTCACACATGAGCCAGATTTGATAATACTAACTGAAACTTGGTTAAAAGAATCCTCCACACCAATCATTGACATTCTAGTTCCACCCTACTACAACATCATCAGACTAGACAGAACTAGTGCCGACAAGTCCGGGGGTGGCATAGCCTGCATACATCGCAGCAATATCTCGGTAAGCAGAGCCATCTCCCCTTCTTTTCAGTCTTGTGAATATCTGTGCCTTAATATCTCTAGCAAGGGTACACTGGTCTGTTCTCTGCATATCATCTATCACCCACCAGGCGAGAACCTCACCTTCACCGAACACTTCATGGATATGGTGTCCTCATACATGGGTCGACAAAATACCCAAATATTCCTCGGCGATTTCAATCTCCATTGGAATGATCCTAATGATTCAGCAGTGAACAGTCTTAAGAATTTCCTGGCTGACCTAGACCTAACACAGTTCTGCAACATCCCAACACACGACAAAGGATCGATCCTGGACTTACTAATCTCTAAAACAGGCCACATTCAGCTAGAGTCGATCCTACCCTGCGACTGGTCAGATCATCACATCATCACGTTCACTATTAAGGAAAAGGTGAATATGAGCTCAGCCCAACCCACAAGACCAAAAGTGTGGAAAAGACCTAAAAAAACTGAAGCCCAACACCTTACCTTCCTCCTGTACTAACCTATTGATGCCTCCTGCAGGATTTACTACAGTACACGAGCTCACCAACCATTACCTCTCGACCATGACATCAATAATAGACGAGGTAGCGCCTCTGCAACTAAAAAGAGTCTCGCTGAAAGACTCTAAACCTTGGTATAACGGTATACTCAATGATAATAGGCGCTCCCTCAGAACTGCAGAACGGGTCTGGAGGTCAACACCATCTACCAACCACCTTATGATCCTCAGGTCAAAGAGAAACGCATATTTTCGCAAGATCAAGCGCACCAAAGCAGATTATTTCAGCCTCCAACTTGACCAAGCAAGAAACCGTCCCAAAAAACTCTTTGAGCTGATGAAATCCCAATCTAAGGAGGCATCTCATCACCCACAAGATACTGAATGCTCGCAGCCAAATTGTGAAACATTCTCCACCTTCTTCTCCCTGAAGACCGACTCCATCAAGAAAGACCTCCTAAAGGACCTAAACTTATACGCGAGCCCGAATACACTAACTTCTCCTATTCCCAGCTCCACGCCATGCCAATCCCCATCAAAGTCTATGCCTAAAAATAATGCAAGCTGGTCATCATTTTCCTCCTTTTCCGAAGTCGCCCTAGGCAAAATTCTCAGTGCATTGAACCCAGCCAACCACTCCGCTGACCCACTTCCAGCAAACGCAGTCAAAGACCTTACTCCACTGCTTCTACCTCTCTGGTCCAAGATCATAAACAGTTCCCTCCAACAAGGATGATTCTAGACACCCTCAAAGTAGGCCAGGTTTCACCCATTCCAAAGAACCCCACGGACCTAAACAACTATAGCCCAATCTCCAACATCCCCACCCTAGCCAAGTTGCTGGAAAAATTTGTACATCTACAGCTAACGAAACATATTGATAATTTAGACCTACTCAACCAACACCAATCAGGTTTCCGTGCCGGCCACGGCACAGAATCAGCCATGACACACATCATTATACAAATACTTGACCATAATGGATCCTGTTTACTCATCCTACTTGACCAATCTTCAGCCTTTGATACAGTTAAACATGAGAACCTGTTGGACCTCCTGAAACATAGAATGGGCTTATCTGGGGCAGTCCTAAGCTGGTTCACCTAATTTCTCCAAAATCGGACAACAATTCAAAATCAAGAACACCCTGTCCAAGCCCGTCCCAGTGACCCTGGGGGTACCGCAAGGATCAGCACTATCTCCAACACTGTTTAATCTTTCTGGAACCTCTAACGAAAATTCTACAAACCTCTAACGTACAATACCACATGTATGCAGATGATACACAGCTATACCTCAAGATACAGTCGTTAGATGCTATCAAATTACTCAACACAGCTCTTAGGAACACTCAAATTTGGCTAGCTGAAAATCATCTTAAATTGAACGCCCTAAAGACTGAATTTCTTCTAATAGCCCCACCGGCTCAAATCCCGAAATTGCAAGATTGGATCAAACATATTACGGCGTTCAACATGCAACCGACCATTGTGGATTCAGCGAAGTCACTTGGAATAACTTTAGACAGTAACCTCAACATGTAAAAACATATCAGCAATGCTACAAAGGGAGCCAACCTTCAGATAAACACGTTGAGGAAAGTAAAACCCTTCCTACCACACAATGACTTTAAGCAGGCAGTACAAGCTCTGGTTATACCCAGAGTGGAATACGGTTACATCACCCTTTGTGGCCTGCCCAAAGCATCAACTGCATCCCTTAGAGCTTCAATCAACGCTGCAGCAAGACTCATAACCGGATCTAAACATAGCTCCCACCTCTCACCGGATCTTCAATCCCTGAACTGGCTACCCCTAGATGCAAGAATTCAACTGAAAATTGCGTGCATGACGCACAGAGCCTTACATCAAAAGACCCCCAGTTACTTGGCACAGAAACTGACGATCTCCGGTGGTTCTAGATCCTCAAGAAATGCAGAAAAATTACTACTGAAACCACAAAAATTCCATAAGAAAAAAAACAATAACAGATCCTTCTCTGGGATGGCACCTAGAATTTGGAATGCCTTGCACCCTGAAATCAGACATGGCATTAGGCCACGTGATAGAGAAATGGTTAGATTGGCCAGGAAAAGATATAGTGAGGCAGTTAGAAAGAGGAAAAATGATTTGAGGTCCAAAGCATGGGAAGACCTGGATAAAGCGGTTGATCTAAGGGATAATAGGCTTTTTTGGGAGATAATAAATATGCCTTTTCTAAAAACAGGGGAAGATAATACCATCCGAGTGCATATACCTGAAGACTCCTGGTTAGCTCATTACAGTAAAATCTTCAATCCCAATGAGATATTGCTGACTGCTACCACGGGAGAGGGTGAATATAGTAATGTTAACATGGAATCAGCAAAGTTACTCAGGGATTCATTAACGCTTGCGGAAGTGGAGCTAGCTTTGACTAAGGGGGCTGCTTTAAAGGCCCCTGGCCCCGATGCAGTACCCTTAGACCTTTTTAAACATAACTTGGAGGTCTGGTCCCCATTACTTTTGAACGTTTTTAAGGCATTAGTGCTGGGGCCCATTCCGACCTCCTCTAAAGAGGCAGTTGTGGTTCCTATTTTTAAAAAGGGGGACAAGTCTGACCCACGTTGCTATAGGCCAATATCATTAATAGACGCGTCATGCAAATTAATGGGTAGGGTGATATTGGCTCGTCTTGAAACATGGGCAGAGTCAGCGGGGTTATTGTAGAATCCCAATATGGTTTTAGAAGAGGGAAAGGAACTACTGAGCAGTGCTTGAACCTAGCACTGATTATGGGCAAGTACATGGGTGCCAAGAATAGTTCTATTCACTTGGCATTCATGGACTTGTCCAGTGCCTTTGATACGGTATGTAGGGATAAATTGTGGCGTATGATGGAGTCTATGGGGTTCGAGGAGCCTTTGGTCACTCTGCTCCGCAGGTTGCACACCGCCACAATGGTCAGAATTAGATATGGCTCTGGAGGAGAGAAAACTAGACCTATATTATCCACTGATGGCGTCCGCCAGGGATGTATTTTAGCCCCTTTTTTATTTCTGGTTTATACGAATGGTTTAGAAGGTTTTCTATTAGAAACTGGTGCTGATTTTCCTCAGATTAATGGTAAAAGAATTCCAATGTTGTCATATGCAGATGACACTGTCCTAATGGTCCTTACTCCCAATAGCATGCAGATTTGTCTGAATGCCTTTGATATGTTTATGGGAAAATTAGATCTTGGGGTCAATTTTACTAAATCTTTTGCCATGACTTGCGGTTCGAAAAGTGTTAAAATCCGCAAATACAGGGTGAGGGATTCTAATATAGAGAAAGTTGATAACTTCAATTATCTGGGAAACCTTTTTAATAAAAAATTGAACTGGGAACCTTTGATGTCAGCCCAGGTTCAAAAGGTTACACAGTCAATTGAAGCTCTCTTTCGCTTTGCTAGTAAATTAGGACAACAACGTATAGCTGAAAACATCTTTGTATAAAGCCAAATGTGTTTCTGCTATGACCTATGGTGCTGGTGTCTGGGGGTCACAAAATTGTGAAAAGATGCAGATTATGGAGAATAAGTTTCTAAAACGTTTACTATCTGTCCCATTGGGCACATCAAATATATTTTGTCACGGGGAGGTTGGAATTGAGTTTGTAAGTGATTTTATTCACGTTGCACCTTTAGTATTATGGTCTAAAGTTTGGCAATATTATGAATTGAAATTGACAAAAGATATCCTTCACGATTGCCTTAAACTTGAGCATTACAGGGAAATCCCATGGCTTCGATATGTCAGAGATACTTTTTATAAGATTGGGTTAGGCAACATGTTTACAAATCCTGACATGCTTAGTAAGGATGCTAAGGAAATCATCAAAAATGCCTATAGTTTTAACCTGGGTTCCTTAACCACTTGGATACTAAGGGGAAGACTTCTCATGTAATGAGATTTCCATTGAAATGAATGGGCAGTGCATGACAAGTTACCCTTGTCATTAGCATCCAAGTGGTTAAAGAAGAATGATTATGTATTACGTGTTCGGGGAAGGCTAGTGCGACCCTTTTATCCATCATATATTATGAACACGCAATGGCGTTTCTATCTCACAAGGTTTCGCCTTGGCACTTTACACTTCCTTTTTGCTTTTCCAAAGCAGGGGGGTTGGAGGGAGAAGTTACCTTGTTGTAATAATAAGGTTTCGCAAAATACCCTGCACCTTATTCTTTTTTGCACTTTGTATAAGGTCCCAAGAAATACCTTTATTAGACCATTACTATTATCTCTTGGAACGTGCTATTATAAAGAAGGTTATGAAATGTTATTTCCGTCAACTGTAAATATCTGTAATGCTGTATTGAATTTTATCAGATCAGCTCTTGTGATCAGAAATCGATATTGAATGTTTACGAAAATCAGATTTATGCAATTATGTACTGTGGTTTTATTATAGAATCATGAAAATATGTATTGTGATTTTATGATAGTTCAAGTGCTTTTTAAATTGATGTATACTTTTATGATTTCCTTGTGGAATCGAAATAGTTATTTTGAATTGAATTGAGTGACTATATAGAACTGTTGGTGAATAAGTGGATGTTCATATAAATGGTGGAATTACTGAATTGGTTGTTGTAACTAGTATAGGTATCCACTTTTTTGTAAATGTTAGTTTCTATTTTTGAATGTGTTTCAAGGGTTACATTACACTGAAAAGAGGTCTGTCACTCGGTCACAAGGATGGAGTCATCAGTGATGTCATGAGTGATGTCACTGACCATGTCATGAGTGATGTAATATATGACGTCATCAGCAGTGCATTACACGCGCAAGTTATAGTGAGTCCAACTAACTATAACGTGGAATTTCAATGGTTTTATGTCAGTAAAATTTCCAGGTAACTATAACTGGTATGAAACCTATGGTTTTTTCAGTGAATTTAATAGGTTTTTTAAATGCTAATTCCTAACTATAACTGGTGTGAAACCTATGGTTTTTTCAGTGAATTTCAAAGGTTTTTTAAATGCTAATTCCTAACTATAAGTCTCACTTTATAAGTAAGACTTAACGCTCTAGTTGTTCTTGAGAACACTGATACATTCTATCTTTGGGCTATAGTTGGGCTACATATGGCTGATATTTGGGCTACATTAGTATTTTTTTGTCTCTGGTGGCCATCTTTGGGCTACATTTGGGCTACATTTGAGCTACACTTGGGCTACATTTGGGCTGTAACATATATATAGCCCAATGTAGCACAATATATATATTTTTTAAAGTTTTTTTTCTCGTAAAAACCACTTGAGTATAGCAAAGTATAGCAAAGGCACATCGGGTTACCTGTCCCTTCAATTTTTCGTACTCACTTGAAGCGCCCTGGGGCGCGCCCTGGGGAGCGTCCCGTAAGCGCCAATATCGCGAACGAAAACATGATCGTGACGTATCGCGTAGCCGCGTGATGCGTCATATTTCGCACAGCGTAAGCGCACCCGGAAGCACGCATGCGCATACGATCGCAAAACGTTCTGATCGCAAAACGTTCTGACGCGCTTACGCTACGCGCCCCGGGTAGCATTATGAATTATGTGTGATGAGATTTAATTTGATTGAATCGTATGCAGTGAATTTGTAATAACAGTAGATGGATATGGTATACAATTGTATTCCACCTTTGACCATTACAAAATGGCGCCCATAAACTGGGTTTGGGATGTGACTTTTCATGTGAGTCCACCAACTATGTCTAGTATTTGTAAAGGCGCGAAATTCAAATGTGTACCAAACCTGTATATATATATGTGACCTCCACATCACCCGCTCATCAGTGAGCAAGGACGCAAGTCCGAAACGCGTCTGATGACTGGCACCACCATCACCATTTGTTGGAATAAATAACTTTTCAAATCGAAGTCTGGCTTGCGGTGATCATTAGTGGAGTCTGTGAACCTGTATGCTGGCTGACGGCTGCCGCCGGCAACACGTTGGTGCCATCAATGTATGGGGATCTGATCTCCAACAATCCTGAATTATCTCCAACTAGTGACTGGCCAACTAAAACCAATGGCTTTGTCAAATGTAGGTCTTGTAAGGCGTGCCAATACTGCACAAATAAGAAAAGTTACTGTACCGCTTTCAGCAGTAAAGAGATTAAAATCTCCAAACCCCTACACTGCAAGACGGAATACGCTATTTACGTCTTGGAATGTAGCTGTCCTCTAAGATATGTGGGCAGCACGAAATTGCCAGTCAGCAAGAGAGTGCTGCAACACATACGGGCGATCAAAAATTGTGATCCGACTTACCCTGTCGCGCGTCATTTTCGCGAGGTTCATAACAATAATTTAACCAACTGTTCATATTATGTCATTGACTCCATCCCCAAAACCAAAAAGGGAGGCAACAGAACAGGCAATGAGGAAATTGGAGACACGTTACATACTTAATTTTAACAGCAAAAATCCTGGAGGCCTCAATAACACGGAGGACCTACACACCTGTTTATGAGTCCCTAATACCCCGCTCAGATTTTAAACCGCAAATCCTTTTCTGCGCTTTGCCTTCTGACTATTAATTAGACATGCTTTTTGTTAACCTACATATGAATTTTTCACACTATTCGAATGTATATAATCAACTGAAATTATCTACTGAAGCTGCTTTTTCTCTATATTGATGATCATTTTCATATTTTAAATATTTTTAATAGTCTTACACTTTATGCACTTCAAATCACAGGTCATGGGGTCTTTTTTGTTTAATTACATGACTAAAACTTAAATGGTTATCATGGTTATCATCTAGAATGAAATTAGCGTTTGAAATAATGCATTATGCGGGTATTATATAATACATGAAATGTTCTTTATCAGTCAAATTCACGGAATGTTTATAGGATCCATGTATCAATTTTATTGATCTGATATATTTAAAGTTACCTTTACCAATGGAGATTTTATATATTTATTAAGATTTAAATCTATTTTTTGTATTGTAAATAGAATTTATCTGAACTATTTGATCATTTTCAAAAGCGCTATATTGCTATTTCATATGTTTCAATAGCAAAGACCAACATACAGATACCAAAGTTTTTTGTTCATGTCTATTATTCACCTTAATCACGTAAGTAAATTCTTTATTGTTTGATTTAAAATCTTACAATTTTTCCAATACAAAAACATTCAATAAATACAATAGAATAAAAGCAATTATATCATAAAAAATTTCTTTAAAAAATATTTATAAAAGCATTTTTTCTAATTTATTCTCCCAGTTTTGTAGATGCTATCTTTAGGAACTTTACAAAGGCAGCGTTCATGACTATATAATTCGAATGTAGACAGACTTTCAATGCCTGTCTACATGTCCTTGTTCCACGCATATTAAAGGGAGGTTTAAGTATTGCGCATCTTTCATTGCGGAGTCCAGGACAGATACATAAGAGGTGGACAATATTCTCTTCTCCACCTTTACAAAGTCTACACAATGTGCTGCTGTTGGTTTTTTTCCACGGCGGGGCGTGACTAAGGCATGGTAAAATCCCAAATCTTGCTCTCACCAGACATGGTTTACTTTTTTCAGACCAAGGTATTTCCAAGTATTCCTGTACTTTCTTTTTTTCGTATCCATTTATTACTGACTACGAATGTTTTCTTTTTGCCAGCGTATCTTTGTCTTTTACAAGCGATAGGTGGTTTGTTGTTCGGTTTACTATTTTTTTAAAGGATCCATTGTTTATCATATTGTTCCAGATTGGCGTTAGCGCAAACTCTTCTAATGCATCTTTGAGATATTTCCATGCAACTGATCTCGTGTTCTTATTTATTTCTTGCCAAAGTAGCTGAGATATATAGTTATCGTGGTCATTTTTTATCCTATGCCACATTTTAATAAATTGGCCTTTTCTTGCATAAACTTGATTGTTTAACCCGAACTCCAGTCTAATTTGAGCTGGTGAAGCATTATTTGGGAGATAGAAGAGAGTTTTATATGTTTTGGAAAGGACCTTGTTTGTCAAATCTGCATCCCTCCCCATTAATGCCTCACTGCCATATGTTATTGTTGGGAGCAATTTAGCCCCTATAATTTTCAAAAGCGGATGATAGGTCAGATTTCCGAGTGATTTCTGTGCTATCTTGAATGCTGCAGTTAAGGAGTTAGCTCTCCTTTGTATGTCCAGTTTTTGTAGTTGATAGTTTCCTTTCTGGTCAAATAGTACACCCAAGTACTTGTACACTTCTATTTGTTCTAGTTGGGTATTTTCCATATACCATTTATTATTTTGTCTCAGTTTTGTGTTCCTAGTGACAACCATGATTTTTGTTTTGGTTTCATTTATTACCATTCCATTTTCCTGAGCATACAGAACCGTTCTGTTTATTAAGCGCCGAAGTCCGATTTTAGTATGGCTTAGAAGGATGCCGTCATCTGCATACATGAGGTTAGATATCAGTTTATCCCCTAACTTCGGCGGATGTGCATTAAGTTCATCAAGGTTCCCTGATAGATCTCATAGGAATAGATTAAAAAGGAGGGGGGCCAACACACATCCCTGCTTTAGCCCTTCTGTTGCTGGAATCTCCTTTGTTAATGATAGACCGTCCCCCATCCTTACTCTTACCCAGGTTTTACTGCGTAACAATTGAATCAGTCTTAATAGTTCAATTGGAATGTCTTTTTCAATAAGTTTTTTCCACAATAGATTCCTTTGCACTCAGTCAAAAGCAGATTTAAAATCTACAAAGCACAGATACAAGGGCTGTTTTACTCGGAGTGATTTTTCAATTATTAGTGATAACGCCATAATATTTGTCATTGTTCCAAGCCCCTTAATAAAACCTGTTTGATTTAATGCCAACATCCTGTTTTATGTTACCCATTCATTTAATTTAATTAGTAGAACTCCTGCAAACAGCTTGGCATCTGTATCTTGTAGAGTGATAAGTCTGTAGTTCTCCGCAAGTGCCCAATTGCCTTTCTTGAATATGGGGGAAATTAGAGATCCTCGCCAGGACTCAGCGATGTTGCCTGTCTCTAACTTCTTTGAATACTTTTTCCAAATAGCTCGACCAAAAGTCCGGGTTTTCTTTATAAAGGGCAAATGGTATCCCATTGGGGCCTGATGCCCCATCTTTCTGCTTCCTTATTAGTTTTACTAATTAATCTTTTGAGATTATGAATTGTTCTTGCATCTCATCACTTATTGTAGAGCTCTCTTGTATGTTTGCAATGATTTTTGTCGCTCCCTTACTGTTTAGATGTTTTCAAGAAAAGTAGCCCATTCTTGCTCAGTTAAAGTTGATGAAACTACCAATTTGTTCGGCCGTACTAATTTGTTTATAATTTTCCAAAATTCTCTTGCGTTTGCTAGTTTGCTTGCATGAAATAATTTAGACCACATTTCTTGTTTAGCTTGGTATTTCTCATTCCGTATTAGCTTCTTCAGGGATTGATTTAATGTTTTTAGATTGTTGAAGATTTCATCAGTTACTGTGGTTTTTATTTGTCTTCTTATTCTGTTTCGGTCTCTTTCGTCCTTTCCTTCTTTCCATTTTACATTCCTTTTGTTGGGGTTAACCTGGGTTTGGGGTTTCACTATTTTCTAAGTGAATTCCACTCACTGTTCAACTGCGGTTTCTGTCGTATTTTCAGTAAAGCAGCGGTTTATAATGTCCAACTTTTTAAATCATACTATCCTTATTCAGATTAGTCCAAATTAGTTTTTTTTATAATTTATTGTTCCAGTATACCCCAGGACTGTATGGTACAGTTGGTTAATATTGTGTCTAATGTTAGTAGTTATTATCTGCTGGCAATGGTCACTATCTCCAACTTTAACTATTCTATAACAGTTTATGTTTTGAAATATGTTGAGTGAAACCATTGTATAATCGATCCTAGTACTTGCATTATGTGCAATATACGTGCAAAATGGTGCAGTTTTATAATTGGTCCAGAATCAAACTAGCGTTTTCATGTGATCAAGCCACTGTGGTGGTGAAACGCGTAATGGCCGACGAGAAATAAACTAACGTTTTGGCACTGAAATTGGGTCCGTATCTGCTTACTGAGGAGACGAGAGGTGGTGTGTGGCAGCTATCCTTGATATATATAGATAAATAGATCTATATATATCAAGATACATGGATGTTGAGCCAAGAGAAGGACATCAGTACTTATCTATATATCCTTACTTTGGTAATATGATAGTAGTCGATATCCTAAACTCAACTATTAAACTCATGCTCATCAATGCACACTCTGTAATCATCCATACTTCTGACATTACTGACACCATCACAGAACACAACCTAAATACATTCTTCATCTCAAACATGGATCGTAACAATATCTACACATGCTAAATTTTCAACCATTGGCAGGGTACAGCATTCAACACAAACCACACCCAAGTCAAGTAGAGGGTCTAGCCATCATCCACAAGTCCTGCCAGAATTTGAGCTTCTCACCTACCACCTCTCATTTTGAGCACATAGAATAGCGTCTTTCACTCTGATCCACAGATTTCTCCGTATTCAACAAGAACTTTACAGAAGAAACCTTAGACCTCATCAGCTGCGCCTCCATTCAGCACACAGTTGCCAAATTCCTCAGAGTGTACCTTCCTGCTTATACCAGCAAAAAGACAATGGAGGAATCCCTAGTCCTACTTCTCGATGTCATCTAGACATTGAGTAGCACATCAACTAAGCCATCTGTGTCATCTTTACCTCATTGAGTAGCACATTACCTAAAGCACCAGTTACATCCTTGACCTCATCCTGATGGCATCACCTCAAACTATGCAAGAATTGTGTTACGAGGTTGGATATGTTCATGGGACAAGGTAGGTTTTGGTTGAGTTGTCACCTATGTCTCTGTAGAATGGTAGAATGAATATATCACGGTACTGTAGCAATTATTCAGATGGGTGTTCTTGAACCATAGAAAAGCAGAATGGCTGTGTAGAAGATTAAGCATTGGGAAAGGGTAGTCATGGGTTATTGAAGTGTTACCAAATAGGAAGTACTTACTTACGTTTGAGACTACATAGGAGCTGCGCAATGAACAACCAAGTGAGAATGATTTTGTTTTGAGGCAGGAGAGTGCCGTTTCCTCAAGGTCTTTGAGAACTAGGTAAATTTATGTGGGTCTTTTGGGAATTTGCAAGACTAAGAAGAGTAATTGAGGTTTGTTTGTTGGGTGTTGCCATGTGTGTTGAAAAACTAGAGAGGTAATGTGTGCTATGTCTAAGTCAGCGAGGTCTTAGAGGACAATCTACTATGGTTTCCTTTAGCATAGCCCAACTTGCTCGATTGAAATATAGATTAACCTGATGGTATAAATAACACTGTGGATTTGCTAGTGCTAACTGACTACTTTAATAAGAGGCCAAAGGTATTATTAGTGGAGAACATTAATACTTGTATATTTCTTGACAATTCGTTTTTAGAAGTGAGTGGATGGTAAAAGGACTAGTGGGTGACAACAGCATTCAGTCTACTGTAAAATATAGATTGTAATGGCCTGCTAGACTGACTTAATATATTTTATAAGGAATGATTCATTTAGTCCGGACAGGGAGGAGTAGGAAGGGTGAAGTCAGGAACACGGATTGCATCATGCAATGAATAGTCAGACACCCCCCCGCCCCCATTCAGGGAGATGGGAGGAGAAAAGTGTAATGGAAATGGCAGTGGCCACTGGGTCTTAACCATGAGGTTTGAGGTAGTCTGTCACTGGTGTCATGACGCCTGTCCTACTGTGGTTCTGTAAACTGAGCCAAGTACAACATCTTCCAAACTTGACTTATGGTAGTGAGGGTGAGCAGTCCCGAGCTTTTAATGGAAATCGGGTACTAAATACTACATATTTCAATAAACATATACAGGTCTGTGACAGTGGATGCTATCTGATATAGGTATTCTATCCATCTCACCTCCTCTGCTACTGCTTAGATGATATCCCTGGGTTTTAGGGTCCCTTCCATCCAAATGTAAGGCCAATCAGGAGCAGCCTGAATCAGGTTGGTTACCCACATTTAAAACATGCACTCCATTTTCAGCTTACCACTTCAAGTTATGAGAGTTCACAGGTCCTTTCAACTGCCACCACACACCCAGAACACTCTCCTGAGCACTCAAAAGAGCTGTGGGGAAATGGAGAGTTCTAACTAGAGTTTGTCAGAGCCAGGCACAAGCCAAATTTAACATGTCTGCCCAGCCTTGCCTATAGAGGTTGTGGTGCTGTGTTCTGTATGAATGTGGCATCAGTAATCCTAATGGTGCGGCTGCACCATAGCAGGTGCAGTCTGTTTGTTGAGCAGTCAACAGTCCTGAAGGGTTGTAGTTCTGACCAACCCAAAAGGAAAGTGCACTTCAATGGGGTCCTCAGCAATAGACCGATGCAGCCCGGACTGTCCCTTCTGTGATCACACAATTGCAGCTTTAACCAAGTTCTTAGTCTCTCAGTGTTGCGGTTTCCCACCAGAAACTGAAGTGAGTTGAGACTTGGGACACAGGCAGAAGTGTCCCTTGTGCATTCCTGGGTGCCCCACTGCCACCAGGGACACACTGGCCCTTACTCTTCCCCGGACAGTTGCTCTTCCTGCAGGGTTAGGCAGGCTCCTTACTTCTTCACCCCACGTATAGAACGGGAAGCATTTACAAAAAACTCCGAGCATGCAAAGTGAACAAAAAGACAGGACTGTTATAAGACTCTGTCTGATGCTGGCAAGTAGTCTGAGAGTGGGTCTGTGGGCATAGGAGTGAAAACTTGGCAGAAGTGGTTGGGGGAAATGAGTGCGGTCTGTGAAGGATGGCAGAAAGGGTTTGATTAACTCAGGTGACTGAAGTCAGGAAAATTGTTAATGGCTATGAAAAGGGGCAAAGGGCTAGGCAATCTGCAAAGTGGAGCTCACGATCATAAGAAGGCACCCATGCTTAGAATAGGGGGTGAAGGAGGTTCCAGATAGCCCAAAGAGGGATTCTGTGTGGACTTCCCCGCCCCCCATCTTTGCACTGACATTCCTTGTGCATACATGTACAGTGGGTATGCAGCAAGTGTGTAGTAGTAAGACTTATTGTGTGGTGAATGTCTAAGTGCATGGACCAGTGGGATGCATTTTGAACAGTGTGATGGAGAGCAGATACAGCTTCCCTACACAGTGGGTGTGTATTGAATCAATGCCTGTGGATGGAGGGTGGAGACCCAGAACTGAAGTGAGGGAGATTGGAGAAAAAGGTACCCAAAGAAATTCTGTGACTCCTTTTTAGTAAAGACTACTCAGTTCTGTAGGTCATAAGAATAGAGGTAACAAAATGTTTATTTAGTGTCATATTTCTTACAATATTAGTAAAGTCACTGAATAAAAATTGTGAGTTTCTTTTCTTCTTTATGTTTGATGCCTATATTTCTCTCAAGTTTACTGGGAACATCCATTCATATTCTAATGACATTCACTTCAATCATAGTCCCATTCCTTTGCTTGTGGCTTCTCGATGGAATACTGCCTCTGATGGGCCAACAGAGTAGGGCTCGTTGAAGGAAGGACTTTATACAATCTACCCTATTTTGAGTAATACGTGGCTTTAAGGGATAGAAAAAAAATAATGCCCCCCTCTTTGAGAGTTTATGAAGAACAATGTTTTTGAAAAGTTTGCTGGCCGACCATTTATGGATGACAGTACTGGCCTTCAAATGTTTTGTGCATAGACTGGTACTGCTATGACTACAGGCCAGCGGACAGCTCTAGATTTGGCAGGCAGATGTCCCTCAGGATGGAGGAGACGTTGCCCTCTGCCATACTAAATCAGTAAACTCAGTCCTGAAAACTCTAAATCAAGCCCTTCGCTTTTCTTCTACCTTCTGTCATGAGATTGAAATGAAGCCTCTCAATTATACGGTGTTCACTACATAAGGGGCAATATGCAATTATTTCTATTTTCATAAATTCACTCTAAATATTAAATGGCTTTATCTCACTTGGGTTAAAATATTCTCTGTACTGTTTGCTTTCAGGTGTTTTATAGACCGGTTTGTTTAATTGAACTGCACAAGAATTAATTTCAGAATGCACTTATGGTATCTGAACACCTTTATGTGCAGCAAATGAAACCTTTTGGTAATCCTAAAGCTGTCCCTGGTACATTCCCATGGCTTCGTGAGTAAGACCGAATACATAACTTTAACAGAGTTAGCAGATTTCACTAGTCTTGCAAAGGTTCGACTCATCTTCATCAATAGTCACCTCTGCGGTAAGCGAGAAGGAGTATTTGTGGGGCACGGGACAGCTCCATAAAGGGCCTCCTAAATAGCAAGGTCTTGGTCCATGGTGTAATGGAGTGGCATTCTGAGTCATGTCTGTTAAAATAACTTTCAAACATTCAAACATTTAGGACCTATACGTTAGCACCTGCATCTAAGTCGGTAAAAGCAAAATCACAAGTTTGTGACTATAAAAGTGCTTATCATTCCGAGTAAAACCCTTTTTTGAGTTGGTCAATGTTTCAAGTTGTAAAAGTACTTTTGCAATTTTTTCCGAATTATAAATTGGAGGATTACTGAAAGGGGTTTCCGCCGTCTGCTTTCCAATTCATAAAGGAATTCGATCGTTCGTACCTGCAGAACAAGTTACTTACCTTCTGTAACAATATATCTGTAAGAAACATAAGTTAGTTATAGATTCCTTACCTTAGAATTACCTCCAGGCGTCAGACTGGATCCGCAAAGTTTTTCGTCAGCAGTACCCCTGTGCGTCAGAAGGTGGTGTTGGTCGACTCCGTGTTAGTCTTCGGCATCATGGTCGCCGGAACGACGTTGCGGTAGCTATATAGACGCTGCCCTCGTGCACGGACATCAGTTCTGTACACGACTTTCCACGCCAGAAGCGCAGAGCCATGCAAGACACTGACCACTAGTGAACAAAACTAGGGCCCTGAAAGGAAGTCCTTAACCCTAGAAGTCAGTTCGCAGAACGGGGCTGATGGGTGGGGTGGTAAGGAATCTATAACTAACCAATGTTTCTTACAGATATATTGTTATCAAAGGTAAGTGACTTGTTCATCTGAAAGAAACAGTTATAGATTACTTACCTTAGAATAGATACTCCAGCAATACCAACCCCAGAGGTGGGTCTGCGAACCAAGTTCACACCGGAAAGTGGTGGAAAACAGAATGGCCAAAGCTGCAGTCTCTCCGGACTTGACTTTCCAGGCAGTAGTGTTTGGTGAATGTGTCAGCGATGCCCACATAGCTGCCTGAAAGATGTCATTTAGAGAGTCTCCTCATCCCAAAGCAGTAGTAGCTGCCGTCGTTCTAGTGGAATGGGCGCGCAGCCCCACTGGAGGCTCCTTCTTAGCCAAAGAATAGCAGGCTTTGATGCACAGAACGACCCACCTGGAGATGGTCCGTTTGTGCACAGCCCAACCTTTCTTAGCGCCCACGTAACCAACAAAGAGCTTGTTGTCCACCCGGAATTGTTAGGTGCGATCCAAGTAGAAGGAAAGCACACGTTTTGGATCCAGACGGTGGAGCCTCTGCTCCGCTTTCGAAGGATGCGGAGGTGGAAAGAAGGTAGGTAAAGTGATGATTAGGCCAATGTGGAAAGAAGTAACCACCTTGGGAAGAAAGAAAGGTCTAGTTCTATGGATGACCTTATTCGGATGGGCAGCCAGAAAGGGAGGCTTGGAAGAAAGAGCTTGTAGCTCACTCACCCTGCGTGCAGAGGTGATGGTCAACAGAAAGGCAGTTTTCAGAGTGAAGTCTGAGAGGACGGTTATCTTGCGGCTCAAAGGGAGTGGGCATAAGATAGGTAAGAACGAAGCTCAAGTCCCACTGAGGCATTACAAAGGGAACAGGAGGAAAAAGATGAGTAATGCCCTCAAGGAATCTACTACAACAGGGGACTTGAAAAAAGAAGGCTGATCAGGAAGCCTAAGGAAGGCTGAAATGGCCGTTAAGAGTGCCCAGAGCAGAGCCCTTCTGGGCCAAAGAAATGAGGAACAAAAGAACCTCAGAAAGAGGGGTGGAAAGGGGATCCACAGCCCTTGCTGTGCACCATGCCACAAATGTGTTCCATCTGCAGGCTTATACCGTCTTAGTGGAGGGGCGCCTGGCTGCAAAGATAACATCGCAGACTTCGGGAGGCAGGTCAAATGACGTTAACTGCTGCCTCTCACTCTCCACGCAAGGAGTTGGAGGCTAGACAGGTTCGGGTGGAGGACAGTCCCCTGCTGCTGCGACAGAAGAGGCAGTCGGATCGGAGGATCGATGGCCATGTTGAGCAGCTCGGGATACCAGACTCTTCGTGCCCAATCCGGAACCACAAGAATGACTTGGGCCCAGTAGTGCTTGATCTTCTTCAGCACTCTGGGCAGAAGTGGTATAGGCGGCAAGGCCTATAGAAGACTGCACCTCCACTTGCGACAAAGAAACGTCACCTGACGTGTGCCTCCTTCGAAATTCAAACAAGCAGAATTTCTGACATTACGTGTTCTCTTCAGTGGGAAATACATCTAACCAAGGATCTCCCCACTGTGACTTTGCGCCACCTCCGAGTGAAGATGACATTCGTGATCCACCATGAACCTGCGGCTGAATTTGTCCGCCCTGGCGTTCAGAGAACCTGCTAGATGTTGAACCACCAGAGATATGCCCTGATGTTCCAGTCATGTCCAGAGATGGAGAGGCTCTTGACATGGGGTCAATGACCCCTCCCAGCCCTGTTTGTTGCAGTACTATTGGCATTGGTGTTGTCTGTGAATACCTGCACTACTCTTTCCCGGACAGAGTGAAGGAATGCTTTGAGTGCAAGAAGAATTGCCCGAAGCTCCAGAAGGTTGATATGGAGCCCGGACTCCGCAGGAGACCCAGTTCTCTTATCTCCACCTCCCTCATGTGGCCGCCCCATCCCAGAAGTGATGCATTGATCATCACTGTGAACTCTGGTTGAGGCAGGGAGAGGGATCAGTTGTCAACCCAATCCTGGTTAGTGAGCCATCACTGCAGTTGGCGTGCAGTGCCCTCCAAGATCTGGACACAATCGGACAGGTTCCCCTGAGGCTGTGCCCCCGGGAACTTCAGGTCCCACTGCAGAGCCCACATATGCCATCTGGCATGGTCAACCAGCAGGATGCAAGAGGCCATTAGGCCCAGTAGCCCGAGGGTCATCCTGACCGAAACCCAGGATAGAGGATGAAAGATCGGAATTATAACCTGAATATCCCAGACTCGCTGTTTGGGAGGATAGACCCAAAACTGTTTTGTGTCCAGAACCGCTCAGCTGAAAAGGAGCTTTTGAGAGGGAGACTGGTGTGACTTCGGCACGTTGATGGAGAACCCCAGCGAATGCAGAAGGTCGGCCGTAGTCTGGAGGTGGGAGACAACTGCCTGGGGCGAGCCCGCCTTCAACAACCAGTCGTCGAGATAGGGGAAGACAGGAACCCCTGTTCTACTCAGATGAGCTGCGACCACCGCTATCACTTTCGTGAACACCCGAGGGGTGCTGGAAAGGCCAAAGGGAGCATGGTAAACTGAAAATGTTCATGGCCTACCGTGAACCGCAGGTAACGCCGGTGGGCCGGCAAGACAGGGATGTGAAAATGAGCGTCCTGCAAGTCCGACTCTACCATCCAGTCTCCAGGATCGAGGGCAGATAGGACCTGCACCAGAGTCAACCTTTTGAACTTCTCCTTCTGGAGGAAGCGATTGACGTTCCAGAGATCCAAGATATGACGCAGGCCCTTGTCTTTCTTGGGCACCAGAAAGTAGTGGGAATAGCAACCACAACCTACTTCTAGGGCAGGAACTCGTTTGATTGCTCCCTTGGCCAAGAGAGCAGTACCTTCCTGTTGGAGAAGGAACAGATAATCCCCCGACATTCGATGGTACTGAGGTGGCATGGCTGGAGGGGTAGTCTCGATGGGGAGGGAGTAGCCCCTTCGGACTATCTGCAAAACCCACCTGTCCGACATGATGGTACTCCAGTGGGGGAGATCATGGTGAATCCTGCTACCCACTGGCATGTGATGGGCCTGAAAGGTCAGACTAGGAGGGTTTGGAGGCAGCTACAGAGGGGGTAGTGGTGGACTGGCACACCGGATGGGCCCCAGAACCATGGCGGCGGTTCCCATGTCCCCGGCCACGGTGGTGTGGAATAGCTTGCGCCGGCCTGTGGCCCTGGAAGGAACGTGGTGCGGCACCCCTTCCCTAGCCACGAAAGGCAGACAGTGCAGGGCATGTGGTGGAGAGGCCCAAGGACTTGGCCGTAGACCGAGAGTCCTTGAAGCGCTCTAGCGCACTGTCTGCTTTGTTGCCGAAGAGGCGACGGCCATCAAAGGGCATGTCCATCAGGGTGTTCTGGGAATCCCCAGAAAAGTAAGTCAACCTCAGCCAGGCATAGCAGCAAAGGGCTACCGACGTTGAAATTGTCCTACCCAGCAAGTCGGCGGTATCCAGTCCACAGCGGATGGTAAACTTCGCTGCGTCTCTCCCCTCTGCAACTGCACGGGAGAGTATGACCCGGGCCTCCTCCAGGCACTGGGGCAGAACTTAGGAATAACAGCCAAACAGACATGCAGTGTTTACCGACTGCAGTCCTAAGCTGGAGGAAGAAAACCTCTTCTTCCCAAGTTGGTCCAGCTTTTTGGATTCCCTATCAGGTGGAGCGTTAGGGAATGTACCTTTGGATGTCGAGGTTTGGAACACCAAGCTCTCAGTGGTGGGGTGTTGGGAGAGGAGAGTGGAGTTGCCCGGGCCGAGGTGGTGGCGTCCGGAAATCATACTATTTACAGAAGCCTCTGTGTTGTGCCTTTATCAGGTGTCCTAAAGGATGTCGGTTAGGGCTTCATTGAATGGCAGCAGGGACTCTGAAGAGCTTGCTGCCGACTGAAGCACCTCTGTCAGGAGGTTAGTCCTGACTGCCACCGTAGGGAACTCGAGGTGGAGAGCCTCTGCTGCCCTACGCGCCACCACTGTGTAGGACGCTCAATCCTACGTAGCCACGGTAGGAGGAGACAACATGCCAAGGTCAAGGGCAGTATCCAGACCACTGGCATCCCCCAGTTCCTCTCTCCAGTCTGGATCATATTCCAACTGGTTGGTGAAAGGGTCTCCAGACCCCTCCCAGTCTTCCTCACCCTCCTCTGGCTGCCAATCTGGCTGGCCAGGGTGGAACACGGGCACAAATGTACCCATCGGCACTGGATATGGCATTGATCAATGATGGTCCGGCTCCTTGTCCACATCAGGCGGAAGCTGGGGTCGATGCCGGCTGTGGGTCCAGCCTGCGCCAGCTACAGACTTGGTGCCGGTGGAATCTGCGCAGGTCTTAAGAGGCCGACCGGCACCAATCCGGATCCTGGCCTCGATCCAAGGATGCTCTAGGTCTTCGACGCCGGTGACTTTGGCCTCGGAAGAGGAGTGATGATGGCTCCGCAATCAGTCTCTTGACTTCGCACGCGACCAGGACCTCAAGCGACGCAGAGCAGACTGCAGGGCTCGAGTAGCTTTCGGGACCACTCCCGCAAAGACTTCGGGGCCATGGTTTTCAGCAGTCGAAGCACAACTTGGGGTAATGGTCACGCTCCTGGCAGTAGAGGCACATGCGGTGCGGATCTATCACCAACATCAGTCAGTTACAGTAACCGCAGACCTTGAAGCTGGGCATCCCTTGTGCACCTGGAGTCGATAGACAAAAAACGTACTTGACCAACGTCTAGAAAAAGTCGGTCAAAAAGTGACTGGAGGTACCACTCTTTCCGGATCTGAGCTTGCTGGTGTGGAACAAAAGAACTGACGTCCATGCACGAGGGCGGCATCTATGTAGCTACAACTATGTCATTCGGTGAGCAAGATGACAAACGTGGAGTCGAACAATGCCACCTTCCGACGCGTAGGGGCACTGCTGACAAAAACTTTCCGAATCCAGTCTGAAGTCTCGGCGTAATTCTAAGGTAAGGAATCTATAACTAACGGATTCTTTCAGATATTATTATTGCAAAAAAATTGATAAGTAGATGACCCCAGAGTAGGGGTGGGAACCAGTTCGCAAAGGGGAAGGGATCTCCTTAGGTACCTTTCCCTTTAGAAATCATGTTGGCCGGTTTGGTGGTGGTGGTGTGGGGGGGTTGAGAAGGGGAGCGTTTTCAAAAACCTCTGTGATTACAGCCAATTAGAGCGTCGCAAATAGTTAAGCAAGTCATTCTACTACCCCTCCATTTCAATATTTTATGAACTGAACGAACAGTAAATAGGTCTGTTTGCAAAACACTATACCATTCACGAAAAAAGTGTGTATGGAATTAGAAATCACTTTTGCAAATAAAATACTACATCTGGACCCTAACTTTAATAAGGAGATGGCTGTGAATGGTGTTCATCCTTTGTTTGCAGTTCTACCTGGTGTAAGTACCTGCTGAAAATGGCATAAGACATAAAACTAAATCTAAGCGGTTTAGACATCAGCAGTGTGATATTGAAGTCCCTCTATGTGCTACAGGCCAAGTTGTGCACATTACATTTAGCAAGCCACTAGGCGAAGGACATTTCTTTTCGAGTTATTTGAAAGGTCACCAGCAATACAATATATCACTCATGCTGTTTAGCCTGCTGCAGGGTAAATATTGACATTTCATTTCTACTAGCCAGGCTAACCAGCAGCCACACATTATTAGGTTTAATTGCAATTTGCAGGTTTTTTTTTTTTTTAATTAGCATGGCTGCTGACCTAATTGTACATGCCTGTTTTGCCAGCAGCTGGCCACATAGTACAAACCCCCTTCTATTTTAGCTAGTGGCCAGGTAAGTGAATTTTCCTCGTTTTTTGTACGGCTGCGGGTTAAACAGTGTAGAGACTATTTGGTCAGTGGCCAAGGAAATAGTGACGGTTTTCTGCTATTTTAAGCAGAATCTAGTTATTTATTTTTGCCTGCAATTCGAGTGTTTTCTACATTGTCAAACTCTTAGTGGCATTGTAATATTGTAGCTGTGTAAAACTTAAATCCTTGGCTAAGTGCATATTTATTCTAGTCTTCACAAATAAGAAAAATTCACAGAGCCACTGAAGGTTAGCCATTTAAAGAAAAGAAAATCAGTA
This sequence comes from Lissotriton vulgaris, assembly GCF_964263255.1. Taxonomy (NCBI): domain Eukaryota; kingdom Metazoa; phylum Chordata; class Amphibia; order Caudata; family Salamandridae; genus Lissotriton; species Lissotriton vulgaris. The sequence goes on along the minus strand of NC_141686.1, from coordinate 46,575,496 downwards.
ATAAAACATTCAGTAATATTTTTGAGGAAATTGCTTGCAATAGAAAAAGTAAAAGAAACGTTACCACTGCACCAGCATGCCAAGATCATACCTATTGGCTTTGCCAATGCTTGTTTTTATTAGCCATTACTTTGTGGCATTTTCCAAAGCACGGATGGCTGAAGTCAAGTCTTATCAATTGTTTCTAAAAGCTGCTACACTATCATGGGGTTAACTCAGAGGAGCCCCTGCGGTAACCCTTGTAAAAAAAAGTGTTTCCACTTTCTGGCTCAAACACATCAGATCTGTACCTCACCTACAGTAGTCAAGTGCAATGCATTTGGCAAATTTGGAGCTAGAGTTTCAGTATTCGAATAATATTCTCCACTCACCTTCGGCTTTGCTGCCCCATCCAGTCACTACGCACATAGTTGAGGGTGCTACAACCATGTTTCTGTTGGGCAGACAGATCTCTCGAACATAGTTATTGTACACCAATGGCTCTTTTAATTGTATCAGCGCAATGTCATAATCAAAGTTTTTCCCATCAAATTCTTCATGAAGGAAATATGCAAGCGCGTGCCTCACCTGCAGAAAGATAAAGTTCACAATGACATATTAAAAGACATTTCTTAATGCACATTGGTTTCCCATCCAAGTTTTGCTCAAAGAAAGGCATTCTGAAACCTAAGTGGTGAGAGTCATCCATCTGTGGTAAGAGCCATGACTTTGTGAACAAGCATTTACGCATCGGAGCCGGATTGGTGGTGTCACTGAGCATTTCTCCAGGAGGCTGATTTTGGTCTTAGTGCAGAGGCTGGCCCTTGGGATTCATCATGAGATGCCCATCGTGCCCCCACCAGCCAGGTGTGGCCCTGCCGCTAAGCTGTGAAACACTCCTTACCACTGGTAGCGCACCTTGTACCAGCCCCGCACACTGCATACGCCTTGTGCTCGTAGATCTGCCGCAGCTGTCCTATACAGGTCAAGCACCAGACAGCAGGGCTGAAGACAGAGCCTGCAGTGATGTGGATCACAGAAGGTCAGTGCTCCAAAACTACCTACAAATATATTGTTCAAAAGCACAGTGACCATCAAAATGTCAGTGGCTAACAACTGCACCTCTTCTTTTACTTGGGCCAGGACACCAAACGTCTCAAGATATACCAACTATATACATATGAACTCTGCTTCAACCGTCATGCGTCACTCGAGAAGCCCCTGCAAGCATCTGTTCATTATAACAGCTTGCATGCTGCATCAGAGATTATAAGACTTAGTTTCCATGGAATTGCAGTCGCGGATGACAACCCACGGGGTGGGGACAGAAGGTTTTCATTGAGAAAGCAAATGTAAAAATTTTTTTTTAATGTAGTGCTTATATAGCGCACGTATCACCCCCGAAGGGGTCTCAAGGCGTATACACATACTGCTGTGGAACCCTTCCTGGCCTTTCCCTGTGAAGTGCCCACTCCTGGGCACCCCGAAGGTGAAGCCAGGCATCCTAGCGCTGTTGGGGCCGTTGTGGAGATTACGCAAGCTATTGCCCAGAGTTGCAGAGTGGGACCCATGCTTAGAATAGGCACTGAGGCGAGAATTATCAGGTCCGCGGAAATTGTGCCCAAGATCCGCCAAGGCGGGAATTGAACCCTGGTTCGGGCCAGACCTCTGCATCAGGGTCTGCCGCTCTAACCATTGAGCCACTCTTCTCCAGCTTGAAACAAAGTGGTTGATAAAACTTAGATAAGTAGACCTAGCAATCAATGTGGAAAGGGAGTTGCATGTCTTTTTATGGGATTGATATTACACATTATTACAGTGTCTGTTTGAGCTCGGAGAAGAAGTGTGGTGCAGCGGCCAGGGCAGCTGACAGCACAGGGTTCCCGGTTTGATTCCCGGCTCCGACAGCAGCTCAGCTCAACACCATGTGACTCTGGGCAATAGCTCACTTAATTTCCACAATGGCCCCCAGGGCCTTGAGACCCGTAGGGGTGAGTAGTTTGCGCTTTACAAATACGGATTTTCATTTTATTTTTATTTACGCTGACGACACCAAACTCATCCTCTCCCTATCCAACGAGCCCAACACCGCCAGACAACTTTCTAGAAGGCATGGAAGCCATCACCAAATGGATGAAAAACAGCTGCCCACAACTAATCAACAAAAAAAACAGAAGTACTCATCATGGGCCAAAACCCCAACGCCTGGAGCGACACCTGGTGGCCCCCAGCCTTCGGAAACCCGCCAACCCCCACGGACCACGCGCAAAATCTGGGAATCATCCTGGACTCAGAGCTCAAAATGGACAGCCAAATCAACTCAGTCTTGTCTTCCTGCTTCCACACTCTCCGCCTCCTTCGCAAGACCTGCAAATGTATCCCCCTCGAACGCCGAAAGACCGTCACTCATGCCCTGCTCACCAGCAGACACTACTATGGCAACACACTGTTAGACCTGACATCATTGGCTTGAGTCTCTCCTCCATTTTTTCTGTTTGCCTCTACTGTTTTACGATGTTTTGCTGGTATATGCTTTGGGCGCCGTGTCACTGCTGATCAGTGCCATAGCGCAAGTGCTCCCGATGTTAAATTGATGTATCTATTGTATCCATGTTTGGCCTAATTTGGTTTACTGTCAGTCCCTAGTCTAGTGCACCAGGAGTGCCGGGGCTTGTAAATACAAATGCCGCTCGTGGGCTTGCAGCAAGTGTTGTGCCACCCACAGGAGCGGCCTCGTAAAAGAATGTCTACGGGTCGGTCATTGCGAGACCCACGTGCAGTCTTGTACTGTCACGCAGGCTGCGCAGGTATACCTACTTGCCAGCCCCTCCAACCTTCCCTTGACTTCATGTTAGTCACCCCTATAGTAAGCCCATGGGCAGGGTGCATTGTACGTCTAAGGTAGGACACACCTGACCAAGTTGGCATGTCCTGATAGTGAAGTACCGCCATCTTCGGGCTTCACTATAGCGAGGTAGCCTGCTCTCCGTTGGATAGAATGGGCCGCCGGGAACGTTAACACTATGATCCTAGCTGGCTCGGGGAGCATGGTGCAATGTCGAGTTTGGTATCCCTGAACTCGGGGTTTAATTACGCATCCGTTGGTGTGGATGGTTTTTGGACTCTGGGTTCGAAAATAGTACTTTTAGAAAGTGTCTATTTTCTTGTCTAATCATATCTGGTTTCTGCTGGTCTTGCGTGTGTGTGACAGGAGCTGGGTGGCTCCACAGGTCTGGATGAGTCAGTGTGGGATGAGTGGGACATTTGAGTTGAGAGTAGGGGGAGAGTAGTTGTTGATAGCCTGCCTTGCCTGATACAATGCCGGCTCCACATCCTGCTACGAGACTGATGGCTCTGTGCCTGCCATGGACGATCCTAGCCCCACCTCCTGCCAGGAGGGCGATAGCTCTGCTCCTGCCAGTATCAATGCTGGCTCCACCTCCTGCTGGGCGTCTGAGGACCCAGCCCTGCTCAATGAATAGGCCAGGTGCTACTGCCTAGCTCCACCCACCACAGACCCAGGATGTTGGGAAATCCCCGGCATAGACAAAGGGATCAAAGACGAAAAGGGATATAAGAGAAGGACCCCTGAACTAGGAAATCCGATCACTTCTGACAAGGAACCCTGTAACCAAGGACAAGAGGCCTGCTGATCTAAGGACTGCCTACCCCTTCTGCCAGTGTGCTGTTGTTGGGGGAATCCTGCAGTGCTTCTTTATTTTTGCCAAGGAACCAGGAGAGAGGAACTGTGTGTGTACTCTCACGCTTGCTAAGAAAATCTCCAAGGACTGGAAGAGTGCCAGTCTCCTGCTGAAGTCACAGGGCTAAAGGACTTCATCTGCTAAGGTGCTATTTGCTGGAAGTGTGAATCCAGCGCCTCTGAGAGAACCAGCAATCACGACGACCGGACGCCGGGCCCGACCGACGCCAGCAGCAACGCCAGGGAGTGGGAGTACGGCTCTAGCTCCAGAGGACCTCGTGTCTGCACCGTTGCTGATCGCATCAACCGTGTGCCCACCGACGCCGTGAGCGCTGCTCACTCTGTGCAACCGCATCATCGACGACGCCTGCTGAGGCCTGCTTGACACCGAAGGCGCGACGCCGGATCGTTCGACGCCGCTGATCATCGCGTGCTTCATTTTCCAAGGTACTGTGTTGTTAGGGGTCCGTGTGACTCCGGGCTAGACGTAGCGCTCCTCGCGGTCGACGCCGAACCCTTGGATTAACTTTGCCTGCACGTCGTGTAGCCCCCGTGTGGGTTACCCTGTTGCTAAGAACTGTATTGCCAAGAAGAAGATTGCTTGATACCAAAGACTTTTTGTGCTGAAGAAGAAACTACCTTTGAACTACCCCTTTTTCCTTCCCAGAGTATTTATTCCGATTGTGTACAGTTTTGTCGTTATTTGGTCTTGTGCTAAGCCTTATATAAAAATACTTATTTTTATAATACTACTGTGTCGTGTCCATTTGTAGTGTATTCACTGTATTACTGTATGTGGTCATAATTGCTTAACACACAGCCTCTGAGATAAGCCTGTTCTGCTCTGCCAAGCTACCAAGGGGGTGAGCAGGGGTTATCGAAGGGTGTGATCCCCTTGCCCTGACTAGAAAAGGAGTGTCCCTATTTGTCAGAAGTGCATACCTCTGCCAACTAGAGACAGCCGGTTCTAACACACACTATGCTAGAATAAACAAAAACCTCCCTTCAAGCTACAGAACATCCAGAGCGCCGCCGCAAAACTAGTCCTCAACCTGCCAAAACACTGCCACATCTCCCAGCACCTGCGCACACTACACTGGCTCCCCGTCGAGGTGAGAATCACTTTCAAGATACTCACCCATGCACACAAGGCCCTCCATGGCACCAGACCAGCATACCTGAACAGCCAACTCAAATGCCACGCACCCCAAAGGACTCTACAATCAGCCCAGCTCTCCTACGCTGTGGTCCCCAGCACCAGAAAGACCAGATAGATAGGCTGCTCCCTCTCCTTTCTTGTGGCCAAGGAATGGAACGCCCTTCCGCTCCATCTCAGACAGACAACATCGCTCCCCATCTTCGCAAGAAACCTAAAGACATGGCTCTTTGACAGACCCCTCCTTGATGGAATGGAACCTGCACCCCCTAGCGCCTTGAGACCCTTACGGGTGAGCGGTCGCGCTTCAACAAACCCTTGATTGATTGATTGTTCGGAATCACAAGTGAAACTCTTCAACATGAAATTGGGTTAAGGATAAATTTCACTTTGGTGTCTATCGAAAAACAAATCTTTTCTTTTTCTTTCATTTTCTCTTATGGTGAAAACTTTGGGTCAACAGCTTTATAAACTTTCCTTTTCTTCATGGAAGTATATTTAGTACTTTTTTCTCATCAGTAGATCATTATCTTTATGCCATTCACTCTTTGAAATGAATGGAAAGTTGTTATGTGAAACTAATGTTTTTATCTTACCAACATTCTGTATGAAAAAGGACAACATGTATTATATTTATATCCCAGCCTTGGAAAAGTCTATAATAGATGAAACACGTGTTGGCTGATTTATGCTGGAAGCTTTAAAGAATAAACCAACAGTTGAATAAGAATTGAAGGATTTTTGTCTTTGACTTCCTTCTCGAGATGAGAGATCATGGACGTTCAAATTATTTTTCTAAAAATTATATTTTGATTAATTGTGTTCGTTTAGTTGACTAATCCATTACTTGATGGGTAATTGCACTTATCTAGGAGCGTGCTGAACAAGGTTCTATCATACACTAGCATCTTTTCTTCAAACATCCCTCGTCCCCTTGGAATTGCCATGCCCTTCAAGGCTGCAGTACTTGCGCCTGTCAGCAACATTTTAAAAACATTTGGCATTGGCAAAGCTCATACTGGCAGGAGAGGTGTGGAAAGGAAAAGTGAGGAAGTGGAGAGTAACGAAACAAGAGACAGTCTGACACCGAGGTGTGGGAGAGAAAACATTTAAAGCAGCATGACTGGTGGTAGGAAAACAGAGGGGAGCACGTTAAAGCACACTCAAACTTAGAGTGCTAACTAACTAAAAGCAAAAGGAATAAAGACAAAAAAAGCAAGCATTGGTAATGCATTGGTTTCGCCTATGTAATGAACAAAGAGCTGTTTTCATCAATCATCATCGGGAAGAAGGAAAGAGCTCCCAGACAGATAACACGGGAGTGGAGAGGATGTGGTGCAGTGGTCAGAACTGCTGACTCGAGAGCTGGTGATCCCAGTTCGAGTCTCAGTGGTGCCGGCAATATCCTGGGATTTTGTGCAAATCACCTAAGCTCTCCAGGTGATAGATTGCTCAATAAATATGCTGCAACAGTAATAGGCATAACTTTATGAAAACAGTGTTCCACCAAACCAGATGTCAACAGTATTTTGGCGGCAGGAAACTGATACGAGAAGCATTGGGAAATGCAGGAAAATATGTCACAGCCAATAGAAATGGAGGAAAGGTAAGTCGCACGCACAGGAACCAATGAGAAGCCAGTAAAGAGATGAAGTGGGATGTAAGTCCCTTTTAAGTTTATATTCAAAAGAAAAGATCTCAAGCACAGTGCAAGCACTATACAGGCGAAACCTAAAAAGGAGGAAAGACATCTAATTATGAGAAACGACTGACCCAAAGCACACTTATGTAGTATTGCATGCAGTACTGGCTGCGACCAACTGCTGAGGCTTTATGCAATAGGTGGCATAGTTTATTAAAGTGAAAGCAAAAAAAATGGTACCGTATATTTTAATTCACAAGAATGTGCTGTTCATACTTTTATACAACATGATTTAGCATGCAAATTAGTTTCATATAGGAAAAGGTTTATTGAACAGCAGTAAGCATAAAAGTATATTTGCATCATAGAAGAAAATAACAAAAGCATTCTACTGTAATGTTTTATTTTTACATTTCTGGTATCGTGGAATTTCCTCTTTGAAGCACAGAGATTTCGATAAAATCATTGTTAAAATGAGGTAGTTGAATATAGCATTGGCATGGTTTGATTCTGGGACTGTAAAACAGAAGGAATAAAAGGATCTACTCTAATTGGGTGGGGGGGGGGGGGCTCAGAATGTCAGGCACCGAGCTAATTATCTGGAATACATGTACTGGTGATTGGTCAACTTATTTTTACATTCCTTCTCAGAACAATGAGGTCATGGACCGCTTTTATTTGTAATGGACATATGGAGCATACAAAAAGGCATGAAGCTGCATAACTTCCAAGTGGTCATAATCTGACAAATAATTTCCCAGATTTTTTAATAATCCCTTCTATTGAAGGTGATGATGGAGAATAGAACAGGCAGTTTTCAAACCATGCATGTAGCTACTGTAACCGTTTCTCACAGCAAATCAAACACCACTTGCATTTTAACATTTTTAAGAAGCCAAACAGCATCTGCCACCTTTCTGAGCACAGACCCACAGCTCCTTGTCAACAGGGCCGGACTGGGAACCACAATCGGCCGCCCCCCTCCCCACTCAGGGGGGTAGAGGGGGGAGGGGGGTTGGAGGTGCCAGCAAGCTCTTTGCCGGGGCCGCTTTTCGGCCGATTTTGGTTCTGGGCCGATTTTGCCGTTTTGCTGCAAAAACGGCCCTGTAACAAAAACGCCCCCCAGGGGCCCAAAACCGGCCCCCACCCGTGCGGCGCACCAGGGGATTTCCCAGTGCCAGCTATGGCCAGTCCGGCCCTTCTTGTCAAAGCTTTAAACTCCGAGAATCAGTGCAAGTTGGCGCTGTGTGTCTGCTGTCCAAGAAGCTGTGTCAGGGGAAGGAGCTGTGCATCTGTGCTAACTGCCACGGAGAGAGCTAGACACCGTATAGAGTATTTATCTCTGCTTGTGCCCTAGAAAGGATTGCTCGGGCACAGACTCATCTAATAAGAATACGTAACAGTAATTGGCTCCTTGCCAGGGTACAGACACAGCTCTTACCTCTCACAATAGTAAGTGAGAGGAAGGCATTGTGTGTCTATTCCCTGGCAAGGAACCAGAGTCTGATTGGACTTTTGGTTTTATACATAGTTTTTTTTTGTGCGAGAAAGCAGTGTGAAACCCATGGGAGCTCACATAATGCTACAGTTGCTCAGCAGTATACAACATTCCTAATTCAGCAGGGGGTTGTTTGTGTAGCTTGCCCAAGGAATTTCCAAGGAAACAAATTGCTGAAACAAATATATTTGTAACGAGTGTAACAAGCATTGGTAAATGCATTAGGTTTCGCCTAGGTGATTAATAGATGTGTTTTGTTATAATTTTAGTAAGTGGTTGCACAATACAAGTTACTGAAACTCCAATAAAGTGCTACGAGTTGTTTATCAATATATTGTGCTTTTCCTGGTGCTATTATAAAGTGGGGATGTTAGGTGAGGGAAGGTGATATTCAAAAAGATAATTTACCTTATAAGTAGGGTTGAAAGGGGCGCAGCTATGGGTAGATTAAGAAAAGGGGGGGGTGAAAAACAAAACAAGCCCAATTTAAGCGTTGTGTTAGCATATCGTAATAAATTAGTTTAGCAAAAGTGGTTGAAAATGTGTTCTTGGGTCATTGACTCGTAAAATGAAGAATAAGACAGTTTGCAAAGAGCAAGTGGACAATAGTGCCACATAAGTGAAACACTGAAAGTGTTTTCATTTTTACATTGATAAAGGCAAGCTATATATTTTTCGTTTCTCAATTAACTTTGTAAAGTAGTTGTTTAATTGTTTCCATTTTGCATCGCACACATTTAGTTGAACTTTTTATTTATGCGGGTGAAGGGGAAGTTGAGACGTGTTTTCGGGGTGAGGGCATCGGAGGCAGAAATAGTGATCAATTTCTGCATTAAAAAAAAGTTGGTCCTCGAAACCAGAAATAGTATATAATAAGCATTTGCAATGCAATAGGTCTCACCGTTGCGAGATTTTGTGCTTTTGGCATTTTAAATGACAATGTCTTATTTATGTTTGAAAAACCAGCAATAATAAAAGGTATTGTCATTTACAATAGGTCAAAGTTTTGAAAATACGAGACCTATTGCATTGTAAATGCTTGTTTTTTAAAGCGCCATCGTTTTGGATTGCCAGGAATTCTACACTGGAGTGCTTTCCCTTTATTTGTGGCGTCATCAGTCTGTGTGAGCCTGAAAATTAAGGGCAGATGAGGTCAAGTGTGGTGCCTAAAATGCATCCTGATGTGACCATTGTATTGGTCACATCAGAATAATTTTTTTGAGAAATATTTGGTAAAATAAATCTTTTAACCACATCAGCGCGGCGCAGATTCCTGCGCTGTGCTGAACGTTCTAATGAGCCAACGGGCTCATGACGGAACGGTTCCGTCATGAGCACAGGCCAACCGACGCTCATGACGGAACCGTTCCGTCATGAGCATCGAAGTGGTTAAAGCTTCTAGAGGCAGTGGCATTGGCATAACTAGGAGCACTGCATGCAGGCGAGGTGAAATAAAATAGCCTAAGACCACAACACTTGATCTGGCTAGGGTTGCCATCTGCACGGTATCAAATGGAAGAAAATCACCCAAAGCCGGTATTTTTTCATCTGACAGGTATGTACTTTAAGTAGTCAATGTAAGGCGAAAGCGCTTTAAAACGTGTTCTAAAGCTGCCTTAATTCTCTGTGACTGATAGAAAAACAAAAAAAGAAAAGCTGAATTAATAGAGTTTTTTTGTAAGTTTCAGTTGTGGCTCTGGGCTTGAAAATGTACAAAAATTGACAGTGTTAATCTGAAACAGTGGAAAACAGACCACTCACAACTTTCTCTAGTTTCCCCAGAGGTATAAGCGCTATAAGGGAGTTCTGCTGGGGCACTCATATTTCTGGTTTAGCAACATCCCTGGACCACTCAAGGCTGAGGAGAACAGAATCTGAAAATGTGCTGGGTGAAGCCCCCTCTGTGCCCTGATGTCTTCTTTATAAATGCAAAGGGCTGGTGTGTTATGTATTTGTTTTGTACAGTGCCACTCATTGCCCTTCTCAGTGCCTCGATGTAGACACAAATGTGTGTTGTGACAAAAAAATGAGAAATCTGGATACACAATAAATACTCCAGTTACTATTCTCTAAAGGTATCTATGCCTGCACGTTCCTGAGACCCACAATCCTAAAAAACATAATAAAAAAACAAAAAACGGTAGCACACTTTTCACGAAGTGCAAATTGCACAGGCCTTTCACAGGGAGCTCCCACAAAGTAAGGAACACCCCTCCTTTGTGTGCATCAAATATCTTCTAAAACACACTGGTTCAGGAATCCCTTTCTGTAGATGCATAACATCCCTTCTGTCTGACAGCATAGGATCCTCTGATAATTAAATATATGAAGCTATTCTTACAGGAGCTCGCGGTTTACAGGTGACGCTCAGTTCATGATATAATAGTTTAATTCTGCTTTAGTCAGTTACTCCTATAATCAGAGGCCAATCTGGTTTAACCATGTGTGCACTTGCTTTACGTCACGCTGACATCTGCCTGTACTGCAGTGTTCATTTAACTATTGTTGTAAATGCTAGTTTACAGCACTGACACTGTTCCACTCAGTGCTTTGTGCACTTTCCTAGGCACACATTTTGTGCAGCGATTCAGGATTAATCTTAATGTCATATCCAGTCACTTAAGCCCTGCACCCAGCAACAAGGCCTAAAAGACACTGGGGATGAGGTGACAACACCTGGCCTCTTGGGAGGCCACTTCTCTTACCAGCCCACCATAGACTGAGGTGAGAATGGACAATGGCCAAAAAATCACCTCTCCTTTCAGCCTCCCCCATGTAGGTTCCTGCCTATTCACACCCTCCCCATTGCCCCCATAACCTGAAGGTGATGGCCCGGCAGGGGATGACACTGCTTCTGGCCAGGCAGGCCCCACGAAGCATGGGGCCGAGGCCAGAATGCCCCAAAGGCCAGAGCAACACCGAGCTCTCAGCCTCAAATTAGAGGGTCAGTAGAGAGCCCGGGATGCTGGCGCCTCAATACAGTGGCCTGGCGAAGACAGTAGGTATATTGTACCAGTTTACAGTGGCTAAGAAAAACGGCCCATAGGTGCCCCTGAAACACCGGGCCATCGCAGACTGCCCGCCTTCCCAATCCGAAGTTGTCACTAAATGAGGTGTAAATCACACTCTAGCAGCAGGACCACTAAAGGTAGCCATTTTTGTGCGATGATTGATTGCTCCCACAGTGTTGCTTTGCAGGCCCATGCCCCAAGACATGGAGGGGAAGGGGGAGGTAGTCATGGCAACTGCAGACGCCTTCCTTAATGTGCAACACACATGGCTGCCGTCCTGGGATGCATGTCTAACATAAAGAAGTAGGGGAACGGTAAGTGTTAAATTTAAAAAGTAGGGGCACGCTGTGCCCTTCCGATCTCACCCACTTCTACCACTGGTGTTGGCACATGGCTGCCAAATGTGTGCCTCTGCAGAGGTAAAGAAAAAATGCACTATATTTTATTAAACATGGCACATTTTTTTGTTCTCCTTTTGACGCAAGGCAGTGCAGCAAAGAATAGAAAATCTGATCTTCAATCTCACACAATATCACTACCTGTCACTTGGCTCTCCCTCGGCTCACACACACACATGCTTACACAGACACACTTGCACATGCATGTAAGTTCTCTCTATAACTTAAACACTGCCACCGCAAGTACGCATACAACAAACATTTTAAACTATTTTTGCTTACCACAGCTGCCACCAAAGGCCTAAGTGCTCCATTTTCTATTACACTAATAGTGAATAATATGATATTACTCACTATTAGTATAATGTAAAAGGGGCAGACATTAATGAATGTGGAGCCGTGCATGTGTACTTGGCATTGATGTTGCTAACTCTCAAGCAAGGGGTTGCAAAAGCAGTGCCAGGGGCCACAAGGGGCAAGCCCGGGGTTCCAACCACAACTCCTGGCGACCCCTAAATGGCATTCAGGTGATTAAGGGTACCTGAATTATCATATTTAATATACAAATTATTTATTCTTGCACTGCATTTTATGCACTTTGTTTGCTCAAATAATGCCCTTTCCATGTGAGTGAACAGCTGATGCTAAGAAAAGTACATATTTCAAGATGGGGGTTTTGTTTCAGATGATTGGACCAGTCGATTACAGGGAGACAGGATCAGTCTGCATTTGAGAAGATTAGTGCCCCATTTCTGCAGCCATAGGCAAAGCAGCATGGTGAACTCTTTGAATATAGATGAAAAAAGTGATGGAATTCTTACTTGAATTCCAGAGGTCACTCTTTATTCTACCTACAAAGCTCCTGCTGCACAAATGTGCCACTGTGCCACTAAACTGAAATGGAAAAAGGACGACCACAATGTGACCTGCCGCTCTGAACAAAAAAAGAATTTGGGGCCATAGTATCAAGAAAGGGCGATACATTATCGCCTCTTTTATTGGCAGGAAACTGCCTCTAAAGCGGCGATAACGGGCTTGATAACATGCCCTCGTTAATTCCTATAGAAGCCCTGGTTAACACCAGAACCTGGGCTTCTATGGTAAGAGTCATCAGCAGGGGAAGCAGCAAGCTGGATCCCAGCATGTTCGTAGATGAAGACAGGAACGCTCCGAGCGGGCGACGTCCGAAGGCTGTGTCCAGGAAGGACTTAACAAACTGGCTGCTGCTCATGGTCAGTTTCGATGTAGCTTTCTACGTTCAGACCAGAACACTTTTATGGCAGTCAGAACTCCTTCAGCAAGGGAAAACCAGTAAATTGAATCCAACCAGCAATTCGATGGCAGTCCTGGGTTCCCTATTTATTGAAAACATTTATAATGCTGGTATCCTGGCATGGATGGCCTCAACCTGGACAAAACAACTGGAGCTTAACAAAACACTGAGGGGGAACTAGAAGGGGAAGCAAAATGGCTGCGTAACTGTGCAGCTCTGCTGGCCGATCCACTATCCGACTAAAATACTGCTTGAATAAGGTGGATCGAGAGCACTAGCACACAAAATGGCAGACAGGACTGGTTGAAACGCACCGAACCTGAAATACAGAGCAGGAACGTCTGAAAGTGAACAGCAACACACTTGCAGGTGGTGCAATACCGGAGGTGAGGTGCGAGGGAGAGCTGGATTAACTGGCCGCCTGGTGCTATATGCTGCTGCAGAAGGACCTGCCGAGAGAGTGGCGGGCGAGCCTTGTGCGCTAGGGAGGCAGGCTGGTTTGTCCCCTGGGGCTTGCGGTGCTGTGGACTGGTGCAGCAAAAAAACTGAAGCGGGACAGATTAGCACCGAGCTAGGTGAAGAGTGCAGAGTTTAGACATGTCGCATTGCAGCCCAGTAGGATCTTGCGGCCTAGGCCCCACTTGTGCATATGCACTGGTTAATAAGGCTGAGACAAGCGGATAGCGTGAGGCAAGTGTGGCGATAAAGGCAATATTGTGGGCAGCTAGGTCAAATACACAACCTGCAAGATAGAAAAGGTGATCTAGAGGTGTGCATTTCCCAGAAAAAGTTCAGAATAAGGGATTCGAGAATACTCAAAGGGATGCATCGGCAATGTGAGTGGTTCTGGAAAGTCGTGAGGAAGTCAGCAGCCCTGAAAGAACTGGAACCTGTGCAATCTGGGTGGTGATCCTGTTGAGGCTTAGCAGGCAAAATGGTGGACAGGACTGGTTGGAATGCACCGGGCCTGAAATACAGAGCAGAAACGTCTGGAAGTGAACAGCACCACACTTCAGGCGGTGCAAAACAGGAGGTGAGATGCGAGGGAAGAGCTGGGATCAACTTGCCACCTTGTGCTGTATGCTGCTGCGGTGGGGCCTGCTGAGAGAGTGGTGGCAGAGCCCTGTGAGCTAGCGAGGCGGGCTCGACCAATCCGGCAAAAAAATGGAAGCAGGACGGATCGGCACAGCGCTGGGTAAAGTGGGAGGAGATTAGGTCTGGCCTGGGAGAGCTGGGACAGTGGCGCGGCCTGAACTGGATCCTGCGACCTGGGCCCTGCTTGTGCATCCACCCCGGTAAATAGAGGCTAGACAAGATGATAGCATGAAGAGTGTGGCAAAAAAAGGTACTACTGTGGGCAGCAGGATCGAATACAGAACCTGCAAGGTAGAAGCAGAGATATAGAGGTGTGCTTAAAGGACAACAAAGAATAGAGTGCAAAGACGTGTGTAGCTGCAAGCGGCTAGAGGCTGCTATAATGGTAGGGGCACAGCTGCTCAGGCAAGGGGGTGAAGCACCTTTAATTTGTCGCCCCCCAATCGTCAGAAGTGGGGTGAGCACCTGAACGCAAAGGCTTGGATGTGGTGCTCCCTGCTAATGAAGGCAAAATAGGCAGAAGGAAGTGCTGTAATCGGGTGTGGGTGAGTGCAGACAGCTTGTGACGCACATGTGACACTGATCACAAACGCCAAGATCACCTAAAAAATATTAAAAACTGTACACAACCTGAATATGGGAAAAACGGACAAATCGCAACCCAGTCTCACGTTTGAGATGAGGAAACCGAGCAGTTCGCCGTCTAAAAAGCCTCCGATTTGGAAGAGGATTCCCGAACATACCTCTCCCTCTCTGGAAGCCACACTTCTGGCAATGCAATGCAGTCTCCTGTCAATTGATGGCAAAATAGAGGCTCTAAATCTTCAAATGGACCACATGTCTACAAATATGGAAAAGCAGAAGACTAGAATGGGGGAGGTGGAGCAGAGTCTCAAAATCTGAGAAAGAACTTGACACGGTTTCAGACTAATTGCTAAACTTGAAAAAGGCATTGGCAGTATTCGAGCAAAAAAAAAAAAAATAAGATTTGGAGGCAAAATCTAGAAGAAATCACATATGAATTATTGGGCTGCCTGAATAAACAAACAATGGTAAAATGGATATATTTGTGGAGACAATGTTCAAGGACATATTTGGGGCAGACAACTTCTCTCCAATGCTAATAGTAGAGCAGGCACATCGCTCACTAGTGGCGTGACCGGTCCCTGGAGAAACGCCTCGCCCCATCATTGCTAGGTTGTTAAACTACTGAGATCGAGATTCTATCCTGCGAACGGCCAGAGAGAAAGGACCTATAAGCAACCAGGGTAATTCCCTGACCTTTTTCTTGAATTTCACGACAACGGTACATGCGGCCAGGAGAGATTTAACAACAGTAAAGGAGCTTCTGATGTCAGAAGACATTCCCTATGTCATGCTATATCAGGCTCACCTCAGAGTTGACCAAGAGGGTGCAACTAAAATCTTCACCAACC
Source organism: Lissotriton vulgaris (assembly GCF_964263255.1). Taxonomy (NCBI): domain Eukaryota; kingdom Metazoa; phylum Chordata; class Amphibia; order Caudata; family Salamandridae; genus Lissotriton; species Lissotriton vulgaris. The sequence continues at coordinate 46,560,308 of NC_141686.1, read as the reverse complement.
CAAAAGCTGCACTACAATATGCCAAAACATTGAAACGACGCAGGCGAGAAGCTCCTAAGGACACAGACGACGAGGAACAGTAACTCTTTCACTATGATGTGTGTTACGTACATGGAGAGGTGATAGTCTTCAGGGTGCTTCATGTGAGATCACGATTTGTAGGAAAATATGTTGATGGGGGCCTCATTTGCTTAGATTGAATTGGTGTGCTCATAGTAATGCTACAGGACAGGAGCTATAATTGTAATAAGGTTCTAACAAGACTTGGCAGGTCAACCACCTCCTGGTAAGTCGGGATGTATATGGCACTCCAGCATTCCCTAGTGTATTGTGACGCTTTGTCGCTGGGGGGGGGGGTTGTCTTTGTTCAAAGGGAATGTCTTTAGCATGTTGGGGTTGGTGAAGTGGATGGGGGTTTGGAGGGGTGGGAGAAGTTTTCAGCAGATGCGGTATTATGAACATGTGGCTTGTGTAGATTTCGATTTACGTTCACGACCCGGGTGGAAATGTGCAGCCAATTTAAAAATGTGTTACAGGTCTGGGTAGTACTACAAAACTTTTAAAATGGAATGCAGTTAGGCATTACGACTCCAAACAAATGTGTTCAGTCTTAGCCTATTTGGATAGGATGAACGTCCAATTTGCTTCCCTCCAGGAAACGCACCTTACTAAACTTACTGAGAACAATCTTGGAGCTAAGTGGGCCGGGGTGAGAGTAGCTGAGTCATTCTTCTTACTCCAGGGAGGTGATATTAGTAAAAAAAAGGAAACCATTTACTGTGATTAGATCTGAGGCATACGATCAGGGCAGGGTGGTAATGGTCATGGGTAGGCTGGGGCGCACAAAGGTATTGCTGGTCAATGTGTATGGGCAGAGTATTGATGACCCTGTTTTTTTTTAATGATATATGGAGAAGGATTTCTATGTACCCTCCCGCTGTGGTGCTCCAGGGTGGAGATTTTAATTTGGAGCGCTCAAAGGCTGCATTAGGGCGGGGAAAAAAGGCTTCACTGATCTTGCTGGAACTAAGGGATGCTGAAGGGCTTAGTGATATATGGAGACTTTGTAATCCTACCACAAGGGAGAGCACTTGTCTCCGCAGTACACGGGTCATGGTCCAGGTTGGACTATTGGCTGGCATCTGAGAAGGTATGTCCCTGGAGTCTCGCAATTACGCACTTGGCAAAAACGCTCTCAGACCACTCCCCTGTGTTGCTGGAGTTAGAGGTCCCAGAATGTGTGAGGCCCCCATTTCAGTGGAGACGGCAACAGTCCTCTCTCACGGATTTAGTCTTTCTCGATACCATAGGGAAAGCAATAAGGAATTTCTTTGTTGAAAAGAGGGATCGGTCGGGAGTGCCGGGACATTGTGGGAAGCATTTAAAGTGATGTGAAGGGGGGAGTGTAAAGTCGCACAGGTGAGGGTCCTGAAGGATCGACGAAGAATGCAAGGGTTGGCAGCGCAAATAACAGTATTGGAAAGTCAGTACAAGGTGAGGCCCACAGCAGCAACACTAGCCAAAGACCTAGTTACAGATTATAATCCAACAGCAGATCAGGAAGTCCTTCACAGATCCAGAAGACGTAAGCCGAGATATTGCAGGGAGGGCAGTAGGCCAATTTGCTCGCTGGCTAATGAAATTCCAATACTGAAGGGCCGGGAAATTGTTATAGAGATGCTAGATGGGGAGGAAGTTGTGCGACATTTCACATCAGATATCAGTAGGATTCTTTTAGATTTGTACTCTAATCTTTAGGGGGAAATGCAGAGATTGCTGCTTAATTAAATGATATCGCACTTGGGTGGCTATTAGAGGGCCAGAGGGAGTATCTTACACAGCCTTTTGATGTGGAAGATGTGAAAGAAGCTATAATGTCCCTACCCACATGTCTGGCCTCAACAGGCTGCCAAGTGAGTTCTACCAAGCTTACGTCGAGGAGCTAGTGCTAAGACTGCTGGATGTATACCCCGAAGCATAGGAGATGGGTGTACTATCACCCACGTTGAAAGAGGCACTAATAGTCACATTGCTAAAGCCTGAAAAAGTGGCAAAAATATGTGAGTCATTCATACCATTATCTTTAATAAATGTTGATGCTAACAGTTTGGCCAAAATAATTGTAAACAGGCTGCAACCACTGGTCCCAAAGCTGGTCCTCCCAGATCATTCATGCTTCGTCCCTAAAAGATCCACAGCTCTTAACTTGCATATGGTCTTCACTGTACTTCATTATCTAGAGCCAGATTTTCAGGCGGTTGCAGTGTTATTAGATGCTCCAAAAGCCTTCGACTCACTGCAGTAGGGGTACATGTTGCAAAGCATGGGCTTTTAGCCATTTTTTTTTATGGATCAGCTTATTGTATACCAAGCCTGTTAATGGATGGGTCTCAGAGGCCTTCCCAATTGAGAGGCCTTCGACAAAATTTGTCAAAAGCATAGGCATGCTGCATTGAGGTTAAGGCAGCGACCACTTGCTGTCTCTCTCTACGCCGATGATATGATGCTATATGTCAGCGAACCTGCAACGTTTCTTCCAGCCCTGCTGCGTAAATACGTGGTATTTGAATGCTACTCTGGCCTAGGTATTAACTAGGCTAAATTCACAGTGTTCCCACTGACAGCTAGCACGCAGGAAACAGCGCTGGACTTCCCGTTGTCCTGGTCAAACGACCCGGTGAAGTATCTAGGATTATGTGTACATAGAGACTCCGAAGTGGTACTGACCATGAACTATGGGCGAGCCATTACTAAAATTACAGAACTAATTACACTGTGGAACCACCTACCTTTCTTGCAGATAGAATTGGAATTGTAAAAATGTTAAAATTTTCTACCCAAGCTGCAATATCCATTTGTAAACATCTCATACGACTTCATATGGCACTCTACAAATCACTTCAGTCTTGTCCGTTGTCGCTTGTGTGGGCTGGAAAACTGCCAGGATGTGGCTGGAATACACCAACACAACCATTTGAATGGGGTGGGTTTGAGGTCCCCGACTTGTGCTTATATTGTCAGCACGGAAGCACAATATGCACATTATTGGTTTTTCCCACAATGCTATCTTCCACACACCGCGGTTGAAGCGGACACTACACATCTGACACCACTGATTCAGATGGTCTTGCAGGCATGGGCTGCCAGGAAGGAAATAAATTCTGTTAAGTGTACTATTTGGGCGTGGAAGAATCTCGCCAGGCGAGCCCAGTGGGAATATATGTAAACCCCAGCTTTGCCGATTGGGGTGCACCAGGGCAACTCTGCGGCCCAGGAGAAGGGAGCATATAAAGTATTACAGATTGCGGGGGTTACTTGGATAGGAGACATGTACCAAAATGGAGTTTTTTCCTGCCTGAAATTTTGCCAAGGATTTAAAGAGTACAGCACTATGCCAGGGATTACATGTGTAAGGGTGGGTCAAGCGGTTCGATCCATTTACCCTGGGATTCCCAGAGAACCACACAATCTTAAAAGTACTGCAGGTTGTGTTGAATGGGGAAGAGTACAAGGGATTAATAACTAGACTGTATAAAAGCCCTAGAAAACATTGCATGCGTACCAGAGTTACTAGGCTTGGTGAAAAAGCTTAAACCCTGCAATTGGAGAATAATCGCAATCTCTACTTGTTAGCGAAGCATGCAGTTGCAATGAATTGGGAGGGCCAAGTCCTCTCCAACTCTTCAGAAATGGATTTGAGACCTGGTGTATTGCAAATGACAAATGGGCATCAATGCGGAAGAGCTGCCCACCACCTCGCAACCTAAAGACTTTTGAGCACCGTTTTCTATGTTTCTGCTTCAAAACCCGGACCTGCAATAGATATAACATGCACTCACCTAGACTGTAATGTAAATACGGGGTGGTCCTTCAGCACCTTGTAGGTTGAAAGGTGTTATGTAGATTGTTCATAAGATTGCAATACTGTACTTGCTGAAAGAGGGAGCTGGGCTGGAGTTTGTTAATATGCAGAAAACTGTTTGCGCCTTCCATGTTAAGAGGGTTAATTTTTTTTTAATCCTGCACATTGTGTTCACAAACTTACCAAAAATAAAATGTAAAAATAAAAAAATAATCAAAACTGAGTATTATATGAGGTACTTGAGGAAAAGCAAACGCTAGCAACTTACTCCAGAGCTGGGCAGCTCGGACCATAAATGCTCACCTGAACCTGTCTTAAATGTTAAATCCCCATATGCTCCAAGAGGCCTTTGTGAAATCATTGGAATGTTGCTTTGCAGGGCTTTACCGGGCCGTAGAAGCATGGAGCACTCCATTTACTTCAATGGACTGCTCCACATTCCAATGTTCTAATCAGTGTTATTTACAGCCTTATATAAATGTTGAAGAGAACCCTGAGGCACTCCATGTTTAATGGTCTTACAGTCAGAGTGGTAGGAAAGAAGGCAACCGTCTGACATTGCTCCCACAGAAATGAGCGCACCCAACTTAACACGGTACCACATACTCCATTTTTGGAGGCTTTTGAAGTTCTATAAGCCTGACTTAGCATAGGCTTTTGGCCCAATAACTTGTCGTATGTATACCCTGTCTCTCCCCCTTTGCTAGGGAATGAATATCCATTTGTTTCTGAAAACATAGTGCATGCACTATTAGGAAAAACCATTAACTTGGACCTTTGAATTCATGGCCTTATAGCTAGATCTTGCAGCCCCAATTTAATCTCTTGTTGAGTGACTGAACTAGTGACTGTTGTTCAATTTTTTGTTCTTACAATACTCGTCAAGCCATCTATCACTGGAATTGTTTTTAGCTATGGATTGCTTGTAAAAGGTATATCTTCTAGATACAATCTGGCTTAAAGCTTTCCGCAATTTGACAAACAGAAATAATTTGTTATTCTCCATCGGGCCTTCCAGGATGGATGTTTGAAGGACGACCATAGTTATTTCAGCTTTCCATTCTGTTACATTGGACTTTAGGTCTGGTTTACATCTCATTCTAACTTGCTCTCCAAGGTCCCAGGTGGTGTTCAGATGTTGGACTTCTATTGGCTCCATCTGTCTTACGTTTCATTTCTATGGTGAGAGGATCATGGTCACTTTCCAGCTTCTACTGTTCATACAAATTTTTAAATCTGGCCCAATCAGTTGCCTTCACTAAGATGTAACTAATTGGTCCAATCGAGCATTGCACATAAATACATTGTGGTTGTTGTATTAGTTTCATGCGGATAACAGTCCCTTAGGGCTGCAGGATTGGGCCAAGAATTTTCCTTTTTGCAAAAGCGTGACTTGGAGTCAGAATACCATGGTATGATCTACATTTGATTACTGCTTCACCGTTGACCCCTCGTACGCCCATCTTGCAATTAAAGTCACCACATATTACAATATATACACCAGGATGGGATATGTTCCCACTCAAGAGACTGGAGGGAATTCCAGGTTTAAGAGACAGAAAACAGTAAAAATATGACAAACATGATCAGCGGATTATCCCAACTAGACTATCAGGATGAGGCATACCTGACATCACTAGATTCCCTCCTTAGGTTTTACAGAATTAGACAATACATAGTTTGTAACCTTTCCATATAGTCCGGAGTTTGATATTTCTCAGATGTACAGTGCCCCATTACCAGTAATTCCGCCACAATTTAATGTTGTGCACTAATTTGACAAAATTCATTGTGCAGACTACATTTCCTAAGAAAAAGACATTTGGTATTGCCAGAGTGAAACATTTAGGGCAATATTTCAATCATTAACATTCTGGAATTGAATTCAGGTTTGCTCATTTTAGAAACGCAACAAAAAATGAAATTCTTTGCATTGAAAATTATATCTTCTGGTTGGAATGAGGTATTGATGCAGGGTTTGCACCACAATATTCCTTTGAATGTACCAAAATAAACAGTTTGCATGGGTTCACAGAGACCCTAGAATACAGGTGTTGAACAAACTTGGAGCGCGATGGTGCTCTAAAATTGTATTGGTGCATCATAATCATGAATAGTCCGCACCCGCATATATTCTGGTGTTGTATTAACTTTGATCATTAGAAATGTGTCGTAATAATACAAATGTGTAAGTGAATAAATACAAAAGTATTTTGTGCCATGCAAGAGAAGTGAAAGGCATTTATATTTGAAAACTGTAACCTTTAGTATATTGCATTTGCCTAACGAAAAGCTTGTGTAATGTATTTTGATTTAAATGTGCACCACGTTAAAGTTTGCACGTGGAGAGGACTAGTTGCGCTTAATATGTAATAATTTAGATGGTTGCAAATCATTATTAACATGTGTGTAAAAATTTGATGGGCAAAGGCCTTAATGAATTTCACGTTGTGTATATGAAAGGCATATTCGTTTATTCTTATGTTGGCCAAATTGTGTAGGTCTGAAATGTAATTTCCCTGGTAACCTCTCGCATTAGAGATGGTCGGCGAATTTCATGTGCATGCAAGTATGTTCTGTTCTCACGTTTCAGTTGCAGGTGGAAGAAGCTGCCTTTGTTGGTTAAAACTCACGCTCTTTGTTTTAGGAGTTAGGCATGGAGGAGAACAGTTACTTCGTAAATGGAATGTCGCTAAATGGAAGCCGGTGTTCTTTCTCACCGAGGAGGCTTGGGAATCAAGATCATCAAGCTGAACATTGGAAGGAGTGTGGAAGACTGTGGAAAACTACTTCGAAGTGTCCGTTCGAATGAGGTGATCTGTGAGCATGTTTTTACATCTGTGCATTTGTATTCGGGAAAGTGCCCAAAGGGAGGAGAGGCAGAGAGAGTGTCAGGGAGGCGGAATGAGACAGGTTGAGTTAGGGTGAGATCATCAATCTGGAAAGAGCATCTTAGAAGTAGCTCGGTAGCCTTGACTACCTAAATTACATTGTGAATGTACTTCTTAGGAAATCTTCACAGGCGGACACCTTTAACTGACTTTGCCTGGGAAATGCTAAGTAGGGATGTCACCTTAGAGACCGAGTTGGGATAGCCTAATGCTTTCTACTTTTCAGCTACAGATGAAGTCGGAGTTAAATATTGGATCAGTCCTTGCTTGTGCCTTATTTTTGGAGTTTTTTGTTCTCTTCATGATTCATGGGATTAGGCTCATTCGTAGATATGGCTTTGTATTTGTTCCCATGTATTTTTACGACCTTGTCTTGAGGTGCTTGTATATTCAGTTGTTTTGGCTTGGTTATAAACTCTAAACTGGAGTTCGGAGTCTGATCTTTTGAGTCAGTTATTACTGACTGTTGAATTGACTAAAATGAGTTGGTTCCCCCCTTTATACTTCTCAGCAGGTAATAAAGATACACCGACCTAGGGTTCTGTGTTAAATGTTGGTAGTGGAACCCGGCCTTATCAAACTAATGCAAAGGTTTCGGCACAGAGGTGTGGACAAACCCCTGCAGTAGAAGGCTTAATGAGCGAACAAATGCTAACTGCCTATATTCACATAGTTCAGCTCATTAAAGCAATAATAGCGATAGCTGTGTAGTCAAGCGCTGTTGGTGGCAATGATGGTGGTTGTGAGTGTTGTAGGTGGTAGTAAAGGGGGCGGAGGCAGTGCTTGTAATGTAATAATGGAAATGGCAGGTCATAGAGTTGGCAATGGTGGCAAGTAAAGGCTGTAAAAATGGTGGTAGCTTTGATAATCGTGGTGATAGGGTTGGAGGGCGTAAGAGAAGATGCAGAGTAAGAACAAACTGGAAAGGGAGACAGCGCCAGGTGTCAAGTGCAAGCCACAATGCCTGTGCGCTCTAGTTTGTACTGAAGTGCCTGGCAGAAGCACATAGGAACGGCATCACAAGAGCCATTGAGCGTGCTTAAAATTAGCAGCAACCCAGGAGCAAAAGAACGAACGAAGGCGACTGGAGCTGGATATAGAAGTACACACTAAGGAGCTGATGGTTCCGGTGTAAGTCTATGCAGCAGAATGGCAGCTAAGATCTATGTTTACAAGGAGGACAGGATTGTATATGAGCTGGCTTCTTGTAATGCTGGATAGCCATTTTGGAGTTAGGCTTGTCGGAACTTGAAAAGCAAACAATTATTTGGCCAGTCATATCAAAGTGATACTCACACAAAAGTTGACATCATAAAAAAAACTGCACTAATAGGAAGGAGTGTTTTTTTGTATACAATCCATGTATGGGATACATAATTTAATGTGGGATGACTGATTTTTTATATGTTAAATAGTTCCAAACAGCCAACACCATGAGGTGAGAAACTAACTTCTCTGGGTGGAGCTAAAGCTAGGTCTAGGTTTATTTTAAAGCATCAGTAACAAGGTTTTGCAGAACACTGCGCTGTAAAGCCAGATGTAAAAAAATGTTTTGTTCAAACCTGTTCATTCGAGTCTTTCAAGCATCTGTCGTGAATGCCAGCAGTGATTATCAAGGACGACGGCTCCACTATCCTGAAAAACAAAAATAAATATATTCATACTGACTGAGACCACTTTATTGGTTTAATTCTACATTTAGAGAGTAGTTAAGTACTAGGTGAATGTCAAATAGGGGTACCCCTGGTGACATTTTTCTACCCTGGGTTTGCGGAGTGGTGGGGGGTATAGAAGGGAGCAACAGGAACTGAAAGTACACGGGGCTCCATGAGACCCCTTTAATTCCTGTAGGTTATTGCTTGCCCGTTTCCTAGCATACAACAGCAAGCTTGTTAGGAAGGGTGGGACAAAGGTGGAAGCCAGTGATGGTGGATCAATTTTCATTAAAGTAGGAGTCAACATTTAGAATAGGCGATAAGGCAGATAGAGGGTTATTTTCCTTGAGGCACGCTACTTCTGAGAAACTTACTTACAATACAAGAGCAAACAATATAATTTTCTCATGAGGTTCGAAAGTGAAATCTTGTGCCACTAGAGGATTCCGGGTGGGCCAGGTCTGATGTATCCAAGTCATTATTCTAATTCCTAAATCTGTTATGAAAAGTGATACTACTCCAACCTTGAGCCCGGGATTTATCGTAAACAATGCTTTGGACCGAGGTTTTAACCATTACATAGTGTTAACTGGCACAGACAAGCTTCGAAAAAAAAAAAAAAACACAAGTTAAAGATGTTTTTAACCACTCTGAAAAATAATATTCATTTCAGTAAACAAACTTTACAACATTATGGTCTGTTCATAAGGTTGGTGGTGCAAAAGTAAGAACCCCCTCCCAAACAACATTTTCTGCACAGAAACGTTAGAGTTCTTCAGCCAGTACTTTTTTAAAATCAGAAAAGTAAATCAACTGGGCTTCAGGGTGACCAATAGTTACTAATCTCAGAGGGACTTGACTTTTCAACATGGTGTTCATGGGTGTTGGAAAATGTCTCTCTAAAGGGTCACCCCAAACCTTTAGCCTTTCTCCTCCTCTTTTTCTGACCTCGTTTTATCTGCTTTAGAACTCTTATCACTTGTTAGCAGTGGTAAAGTGCATGAGCTTTCTCTTATAAAAATGGTAACATTGGTTCACACCTAGTTGGCATATTTAATTTACTTAGAAGAATCTAGTAAAGTTCACTACATGTGCCCTGGGCCTGTAAATAAAATGCTATTAGTGGACCTGCAACATGGATTGTGGGACCCAAATAAGTAGCCCCAAAACCACGTCTCAGGCTTGCCACTGCAGAGCCCATGTGTGTGTGCAGTTTAACACTGCCATATCAATCTGGCAAGTTAAACCTCTTGCCAGGCCTAAACCTTTTTTAACACATTAGTCACCCCTAAGGTAAGCCATGGACAGCCCCAAGGCAGGGTGCAGTAAATCTAAAAAGATGGACATTGACTTTTAAGTTTTACGTTTGCTAGTAGTGAAAAACTCTCAAATTAGTTTTTCATTACAGAAAGGCCTATCTCTCCCATAAGAACATTGGGATTACCTATTACATTTTATACATATGATTTCTAATTGACAAAAAATAGATATTTCAGGTTTGGGGTCTCTGGACTCCACTTAAAATCACAACTTATGGTAAAGTCGGATTTTAAGTTGCAAGTCAAATGCACTTTTAGAAAGCATGCATTTCCCCCACTCCCTTATAGTGAGTGAGCAGGGCAGGGATTTGTGCACTTCAAAAGCCTTTCTTTGAAAACTCCCCCACTTCTAAGACACATCTTGAGGTTCCGTGAATTCTGAACCTGTTTCATAATGGTCATGGTATCGTTACGAATTTGGTAGTAGCGAACCGTAAATAGCGAGTGCGGCAAGTACGAGTGTTTTCATCATGTTCGATCGATGGATTTACTACGTATTCAGGGATTTCGTTCTGAACCCTCTGGTTCCATTTTGTTTACGGCAGCCATTTTGTGGTTGCCCTCACATAGGCCGATGACTACGGCCGAACGAGTCTTTGGTACACGTACACCTTTAGCTGACTCCTAGATGACTTGAGCGAACTGACCTCGTTGCCTGAAGCTAACCTTGCTAAGCCAGTTCCTTGTCCGGTAGCTGATCGAGATAGAGATCAAAGAGCAGGACATTGTTGAGTTTATTGTACACGCACACATCCCTTTATCTTGCTTTACATTTGTTTCTGTTCCTTCTTTTATGGCCTATTTATGGTTTGGGTTGTGGTCTTTTATTATGGGTTTGTCCGGCCTGTCCGAGCAAGAATGTTGGGCTTTCCCATGTAATTGATGGTGGGCTGGACAACTGAAAAGTGGGGTTGTCGTCATGTGATACCTTTTGCAATGTTACCTATGATTGGACGATTCGCAAATAATGGGTGTTTGTCAGGAATGTGATTTTTAGCATAAAAGACGATGTCTCGCAATACGAAAATTGAGCAGTCTCTAGCGAACCTACTTGTGTCGTACTTCGTAGATTTCTGTTCCCGGTTGGAGCCAATAAATTTGATCTTTGACGTCACCGAGAAGTATCCTGTGTCTCTGTATTCTAAGACAGGAAAACCCGAAGACTTTGGGCGTGCCCCTGGCGCCGCTGGGTTCTAAAACCCGGTTCTTCAGTTGGCGCCCACAGTGGGGCGACTTCAGTGGTACCGGTCCAAGCCTGAAGATCGTGAGGAGCTTCGTGAGGAAATTCTGGAGGACGGCCCCCACTTCATCGATCCCGGCATGTCGAACGTGGACTGAAGGTTTTTGCTGCGAGGCTTCCCCGCTTTCGGATGGCTATGAAGGACTGCTGCCCTGACTGTCGCCCTGTCTTGGACCCTTTGAGCTGATTTGTAGTTAAGTATAAGTGGGTCGCTCCCAGTCCTTAGTTTTTGGATATCCTTCGAGATCTTTGATTTGGAACTTGCAAGTGCCAAAGCCGAGGGACTCGTATATTTGCGAGACTATCGAGTTTGGTAATCCCTTGAAGTTTGAAGCTAGATTAGTGAGCGAAGATGCCTGGTCTTAGCAAACTTGGAAAGATATTTTGTTGTGGTTGTAACAGGGATTCCCGATTGGAGGACTCTTGTCCGATACCTCCGGTTGGAATTCCGACTTATGAGCTCTATTCTAAACATGATGTGGGCCCTATGACGTATAATGAAGTATGGGTCCGATACACAAGGAAAGACGGTGTTCTTAAATGGCACCAATACGGTAGCTATGACACGGAGATTAGATAATCTGGAAGTTAAACTATTTAAGAAGAAAGACCGGCCGGCGAGGTTTGACTCTTTCCACCTCTGGCAAAAGGAAGTCAAACAGAGAGAAATTAAACTAGCGAAGAGGAATAAAAGAGAGAAGGGTATATCGATAATGCAGGCTGCTATACAGTTTAAAGATAATGAAGACGAACAAGCGAGTGAGCAGTTGCACAGTCAACGTAAAATGGCCATTGATAAATGTTATCCAGGTTTGTCACCTCTTCAACAGGGTGCAACAAAGGACCCTGAAAAGGATCCTTTGATGTCACATTTGTTGAGGTCTCCACCCCCTTATGTGCAGAGTGCTACAGCACCTCCGCAACCTTTAGTGACGCAACCTCCAGTTGTTGTGCCTCCTGTTGTTCAACCTCCAGCTCCTCTTCAGTTGGTTCCTACTCCTTTGGTGCAGCATTCTCAACGGCCGCCGACTTTGCTATCAGTTCCGTCTCCAATTCCTATGACTTTTCCTCCTGTATTTCCGACTTCTGCCACTCCTTCTGCTACTACTTCTACGTATGCTTTGTCTCAACCTGCTTTGCCTCCTGTCCTTATGGCAGCTTCTACTTCTGTTCGACAGAGAATGACTGATACGGTTACTGGTCTTTTGGCTCTTTCATTGGGTCATTGAGTATGACCCCTGTTTCTGCGCGTAAACAGTTGCGTAGCCAGTTGCCCGGTCCCGAAGAGCGGGCAGTGTTGGATCATTTGGCGCGCAAATGGGTTACTAATTCTTCGAGATATGATTTAGAGTCGGTTATGGATGTCTTCCGTCAATGGGAAGCACCAAAGCAGAGGTATGTCTTCGACATGATGTGTACTTTCCTTCGTGAGGAATGGGAAGATGGTGAGTTGGGACAGACTCCATCGGAGTTGTTTCGTGTACAGTCCGAGTTTGCAAAAGGAACGATAGTGAGTCTGGAAATTGAAAAAGCAGTTGCAGCGCTGCTTTCGTTTAGGAGTGTGCGTCCTTCTCAGTCGTCGTTTGAGCCTGATTCTTCTATTAGGAGAAAACCGAGACAGTACCCTATGAGAGAGGTTCCTCCGGTATGGAAAGAAGCAGTTCAGGCCAATGCTAATGCTGGTATTGCAGCTGTAGAAGCTCATTTTCAGCGTGTTTGGGTGCATGTTCCGTGGAAGCAAGCTGAACTTTTGGCCCTTAAGCAGACTCTACCTGATCCCCGAAAGAATCCTGCAGGGTATTATAAGGAGTAGACACAGACAGCTGATGCATGCATTATGAACTTAGCCGATATAGATATATTGTTTGGGAATGTGGTTCCTCAACCCTTGTGGGGAACGATTCGTCATGTGGATCATGCGCAAGAGCTAGGTGATACATGGGCTAACATTACTGCTGCAGATGGTCTTCAAGGTGGAGGAGCTAAACCTGAAGCTTTAGTTGCAGAACTCCCTGGTAGGATCATTAATTATATGAAGACTTTGATGCCTGCAATGCGAGTGAATTGGGATAAGTTGTCTGCATGCAAGTAGAAGAAAGATGAAAGTGTGTCTGATTTCTTCACTAGGTTTGAAGAGACGTTTATCGACCATAGTGGTCAAGACATGAGTACGGAAGGTGGCCAACTGTTGTTCGTAGATAAGTTTGTGCATAACTTGCTTCCCGAGTTGTGTACTAAGTTGAAGGATTCCGAGAGTTCATGGGCTGTTTCTTCGTCGGCGCAGATATTGGATACTGCACAATATTACGAGAATAGGGATAAGGATGAGAAAGATAAAGCAGACAGAAAGACTAAATATTTGAAGACGAAGGTTCTTTTGCAACAAGCGTATCCGCCTCGTAATAATCAGCGTGAATATCCGAAACCTCAACAATTTCAGAGAGGTTCGCAAAGGTCCGAGCCTTCTCAACAGCGTTTTCTTGTAGGCCCTAATCAGTGTGCGTATTGTAAAGAAGAGGGCCACTTCAAGAATAGTTGTCCGGTTCTGTTACAACGTACAAATGGTGCTTCTGGTGTGAGAGGTCGCGGTGTTCAGCAAGCTCCTAGAGGTAGAGGACGTGGTGTGTTCCCCCAGAATGCACAATCCTTTCCTCCACAGAATTTGATGAATTGTTTTGATCAACAGAATGTTGCGTCTGGTAGGTCGACTCAGTATTATGCTGACGACTACTATGTTGAGGGTGAGAATGTTGACGGTAATGATTGCTAGAACAGCCATAGACAAAGAGAGGGAGTTGTGTCAGTTCCAGTAGATCAGAGTGGACCTTATGTTGAAGTGATTACATCAGGTGGGTCAGAGCCTTTTCTGTTGGATACTGGCGCAGCGAAGAGTTCCATCATGCACTCTAAACTCCCTGGCGCACCTTTGTCTGGCTTGACGAATGTTTCGGTAGGTTTTTCTGGCGCCCCAGTTTGTAATCCGGTTTCTAGTCCTTTGTCTCTTTCTGTTGGACCTTGTGAATCTTAAGCACCCCTCATTCTAACGACAGGTTGTGGTGAGAATTTGTTGGGATTGGATTTGTTGAAGAGATTGTATGCGACATTACATTGTTCTCCTTCGGGAGTACAGCTTACATTGGGTAAGAGAGTGATCTCTCCGCTGTATTTGTCTAAAGATAGACTTCCAATGGAATTGTGTTCTCTCCCCGATACTCTTTGGGCTACTGGTCCTAATGATGTGGGTCTTTTGGAGATTCCACCATATGTTGTGACGCTGAAAGCACATGCTAGATTGCCACGTATTCCCCAATATCGGATTTCTAGTGATGGTGAAAGAGCACTTTTAGCAATCATTTATGATCTAATTGAGAAGGGTGTGATTGAGTAAACGAGAGGTAATGTGTGCAATAGTCCGGTTTTGCCTGTTTTGAAACGTACTGATTCTTCTCAACCGCCTGTATATAGGTTTGTGATCGATCTTCGCAAAGTGAACAAGATTGTTGTACCGCAATTTCCTGTTCCGGATATTACTGCTTTGCTGACTATGATTCCTGCTTCTGCTTCCTGGTTTTCGGTGATTGATCTAAAGAATGCTTTCTTCAGCATCCGGATTGCCGAGGAGAGTAGAGATATTTTTGGCTTCTCTTTAGGAGGCCGAAGTTTACGGTTTAAGCTGGCTCCTCAAGGCTATTGTGAAAGTCCATCCATCTGTAGTCAGGCTTTGTAATCACAGCTTGAAACGATTGTCTTACCTGATGGTGCTGCTCTTATTCAGTATGTCAACGATTTGTTAATCGCTGCTGATAATGAGGAGATTTGTAAAGAAGCTACTCTTTCTTGTTGCGACATTTGTCTGATCATCATAAAGAGTCACTTTCGAAGTTGCAGTATTGTCGACAAGAAGTGACCTACTTAGGTCATCTCTTATCGAAGGAGGGAGGAAGATTGACCCCAGAACGAATTCAAGCGATTGTGAAAATGAATGTGCCAACTACACAGAGAGAAGTGCGTGCTTTCTTGGGTATTACTTCGTACTGTAGGCAATGGATTCCAAATTTTTCACTTCTTGCGAAACCTTTGTTAGCACTTACTGTTAAAGATACTCTGAATCCTCTTCCTTGGACTGACGAATGCCAGAAGAGTTTTTCTGAATTGCGTGATGCGTTGTGTTGTGTTCGGCTCCTGTGTTGGGTACTCCTGACTACAGTAAGCCTTTTACACTATGTTCACGAGAGAGAGGGATGTGCATTGTCAGTCCTGACACAGCAGTTTGGCGATAAACAACGTCAATGTGCATATTTCTCGTTGACTTTGGATCCGGTAGCTAGAGCGTTGCCGAGTTGTTTGAGAGCTACAGCGGCAGCAGCTGTTTCTATTTGACAGTCTGCTGGTTTGGTGATGGATAATATGTTCATTGTGATGGTTCCACGTGCAGTGGATACTTTGTTAAATAGGACCAAGACACAGCACTTGACTAGTGCTCGATTGTCGGGTTACGAGTCGACACTTTTGGCGGGTCATGTGCATATAAAGCGATGCAACCCGTTGAATCCAGCTACGTTGTTGCCGATTTCTGTAGAGACAGATGTTCAGGGACAGCATGATTGCTTTCTTAGGACAGAGGAAGAAACGAAGGGTAGAATCTATCTGAAAGATACTCCTCTCGCAAAGTGTGATGCTACTTTATGAGTAGATGGTTCATGTTTCAAGCTTCCGAATGGTGATACGACTGCAGCATATGCGGTTACGACTTTGCATATGATTGTTGAAGCTGCACGTATCCCACAAAATTCAGCTCAAGCAGCAGAATTGATTGCACTGACAAGAGCGTGTGTGTTGTCGAAAGGAAAGAGAGTGACTATGTATACAGATAGCCAGTATGCATTTAGTGTGGCCCATAGTTTTGGGCGCTTATGGAAGGAACGTGGGTTCCTTACGTCTCATGGTACGAAAATTCAGCATGGTCAGTTGGTGAATGAACTTCTTGTTAAGTTACCGATGCAAGTTGTGATCGTGAAATGCAGTGCACATAAGAAGGTTACCAATGACGTTGGTCGTGGTAATGTGTTTGCGGATGAAGTTGAGAAAGATGTGGTGAAAGATGTGATGAGCCGAATGCATGTTGCGGGTCCAGCAAGATGGGTTCCGGATAGAGGAATGTGTGAAGATACGATAGAGAGTGTGAAGTCAATTCAGGCTGAAGCTACGGAGAAAGAATTGAATATATGGAGAGAGAGAGTACGGGAAAATTGGATTCGACTGGTTGTTGGAATGAGTTGTCAGAGCATCAGCGATGGTTGTTACCCGATGCGCATGTGCTTGCAGTGGTTACAATAGTGCATGGAATGGCTCACATTAGTGCGAAAGGGATTTGTATGTTGTTGGCTCCAGTATGGCAGAATGCTGGAATTCCTAAGTGTGCGGAAAATCTGGTTAAGAATTGCATGGTTTGTCTGATGCATTATCCTGGCAAGGGAACTCCAACTCCAGCTGGCCACTTTGCGCCTCCGACATATCCGTTTGAGGTGTTGCAATTAGATTTTATCCATATGGAGAGATGTAATAACCTGAAATACGTCCTTGTGGTGGTTTGTGCCTTTCCGAGATGGGTAGAAGCATACCCCTGAAAGATAGTACTGCCTTGTCCACAGCTAAAGCCCTACTTAAGGAATTTTTCCCCCCCGATTCGGTTTGCCAAGAATGGTGTGGAGTGATAATGGGAGTGAATTTGTGGGTCAAGTCATGAAGAGAGTATGTGAAGGTTTAGGCATCAGGCAGAAATTCCACGCTGCAAATCACCCATAATCAGCTGGTTTAGTTGAATGCTACAATGGCACCTTAAAACTGAAACTAGTCAAGATTCAGGCAAGCTCTGGTCTCCAATGGCCTGATGCTTTGCCATTGGCACTTTTGTCAACCAGGACGACAGTACATTCTCGAGTGGGACTTAGTCCTTACGAGATTTTTTTGGGTCGCCCCGCAAACACACGGGGAGTGCCGAGGCCGACAAAGTATAGCGAGATTGAACATCCTATGCCGATTGATTATTTGTACGATTTGACGGCTAAATGGCGTGTCTTACACCAACAGGTTCACAATACATTGCCTCAAGCATCTGAAGATCCAGGACACGCCATCGATCCTGGCTCGTGCATTCTAGTGTGGAACTTTCAGCGGACAAAGAGCGATCAGCCCCGCTGGACTGGACCATTTCAGGTCCTGTTGGCGACGCGTACCGCAGTGAGAGTGCACGGCAAAAAGAACTGGATCCACAGCGTACATTGTAAGAGGGTTTCTTTGCCTCTGCCGTACGACCAATGGGTCCAGGAAAGTGTTGGTGATTCAGAAACTGAGACTGTGCCGAAGTTCATTCCGTTCAGCGATGCACATTTAATTGGGACAAGCTCTGAGCGACGACATTTTGCAAGAAGCTGTGCCTCCATCAGTCCGACTGAACACTACTGAGCCTGAGTTGTTGTTTCGTGATCAGACATTGCCTGGTAAAGGCCGCTATAACTTACGACCGAGAGTCGATGGACTAATAAAGTGATTTCTTTTTGCTTTTGAAACTACTCTCTCTCAGCTGAGAAACTGTTTTGATCTATTTCTGTTTTTTCGAACCACCATCCGGGTTCAGCTGTTGGGTCGCGGTATAAAGACTTAGAGTGTACAGCTGGTAGACACATGGTCAACAGTTCTGGTTTGTTCTAGGGCATTCCCTGGGACATTCAGAGGAACACCTGAGCAGAAGAGAACCAACTGCCGCAAACAGCACGGTTAGAGGATGGAGTTTCTTCAGATTGAGAGAGCTGTTGAAGAAATGAACTTTAAGACGAGACTATGTAGACTAATGAGTAGCAAATGTTTCCTGATAACGTGTCTTAATGCTACTTAGCATGACAATGTTTTTGGTATGATATGTTATTTTCTCTTTTCAAGTGACGTTTGCACCCACCACACAACCTATGCCTTTTCCTACTATTTCTTCGCATTCTTTTCATTCTTTGCCTGAACATGAATCTATTAGAATTCGTTAATAACTCCTTTGTACAACTTCTGCATCAGCATCAGTTACTAGTGAACACCACTAATTGTTGGGTGTGTGGTCTTATGCCTCATACTACTGATAAGGGTATTCCTTACCTGGTCCTGCCATTCAGCTATAATGGTTCTGTGTGGACGTATAGGACGATGTTCATTTATGCCCGTGAAGTTTACCCCCTGCGTTCTGTGAAAGACGATCTGAGGAATAGTGCTCTAGTTAAGGGAATAGTAGAAATGATTAGAGGTAATAATTCCTATGAGACTATTCAGAAAGATGAGACACTAGCATATATTGGATGGAACGTGACTGGATATGGTGTTAGTCTGAGTGAAAACCAGCGAGCGAAAAGATCTTCCCCGATTTGGATCGTCCCCCATCGGGTCATTTTTGTCTGCAAGGTAATGGCAGGAATCCGAGAGCTCAGTTAGGGAAGAGTGTTTGCACTGAGATGTATGTTTTTGCGTCCCGGACTTCCCCATCGTTTTTAGCAGCTAAGGGTACCTATTTTGTTTGCAACGATAAGAGCATATACATGGTTGCCCCCTGATTTTTCGGGAACATGTTATGTTTTGTTTCTGTTGCCCCTTACATATACTGCTACAGCAGATTACCACAGAACAAGAGTTGCTAGAGGTGTCTTCAGTAAGAAAGATACTGCAGGACAAGAATTGGGAGATTTTCGGAAGGGTTTCCTGCCATTTTGGGGACCTATGGTCAACAGTAGGAACATACAGCAATTGCCGAGAGTGGTTGAGTCCACCATAGTTGAGACTGCCGGTGCCCTTAGTAATTTGATTGCTGAGCTCCAATCGGATCGTCTTATGACGTTGCAGAATCGAGTTGCATTAAACGTTATACTTGCAGATAGAGGAGGGGTATGTAAATTGATTCAATCGAGCTGCTGCCTTTTCGTTCCCGACAATGCTCCGACAGTGTTCCAAGCCATTTCCAAGCTACATAAGATCTCCGAGTCTATACATGTGGACTAAAGAGATTGCTCATTAATGGGATGGTTTTAGGGATTGTTATCCACTTGGGGATGGAAGATTCTGATGATCATTGGGATGGTTTTAGCTATTCTTCTCCTGTTCGGTCTTTGTGTACAGTGTGCTCCTGCTATATGTGGCCTTTGTGCTACTTCGTGTGCAAGGAGACCTGTCCAGAGAGAGCTACTAAGTAATAGGATGATGCTCCAGCAACATCTTGATGATCTGATTAATATAGACCTGGATTCAGATTGACATGAGTTTAGGTTATTGCCTATGTAAGGGCAAAAGGAGGGTCTGAGGTTCTGTGAATTCTGAACCCGTTTCATAATGGTCATGGTATCGTTACGAATTTGGTAGTAGCGAACCGCAAATAGTGAGTGCGGCAAGTACGAGTGTTTGTCATGTTCGATCGATGGATTCACTACGCATTCAGGGATTTAGTTCTGAACCCTCGGGTTCCATTTTGCGTACGGCAGCCATTTTGTGGTTGCCCTCACATAGGCCAATGACTACGGCCGAACGAGTCTTTGGTACACGTACACCTTTAGCCGACTCCTAGATGACCTGAGCGAACTGACCTCGTTGCCTGAAGCTAACCTTGCTAAGCCAGTTCCTTGTCCGGTAGCTGATCGAGATAGATATCAAAGAGCAGGACATTGTGAAGTTTATTGTACACGCACACACCCCTTTATCTTGCTTTACATCTGTTTCTGTTCCTTCTTTTATGGCCTATTTATGGTTTGGGTTGTGGCCTTTTATTATGGGTTTGTCCGGCCTGTCCGAGCAAGAATGTTGGGCTTTCCCGTGTAATTGATGGTGGGCTGGACAACTGAAAAGTGGGTTTGTCGTCATGTGATACCTTTTGCAATGTTACCTATTATTGGACAATTCGTAAATAATGGGTGTTTGTCAGAATGTGATTTTTAGGATAAAAGACTATGTCTCGCAATACGAAAATTGAGCAGTCTCTAGCGAACCTACATGTGTTGTACTTCGTAGACTTCTGTTCCTGGTTGCAGCCAATAAATGTCATCTTTGACGTCACCGAGAAGTATCCTGTGTCTCTGTATTCTAAGACAGGAGAACTGGAAGACTTTGGGCGTGCCCCTGGCGCCGCTGGGTTCTAAAACCCAGTTCTTCAATCTGGGTAGAAGTACTGGACCTCTGGCACCATCAACTCAGTACACTTCTGGACCTGTGACTACTCTGCCAGGAAGAACTGCTGTGCTGCTGAAAGGACTGCAACTCTGCTGGACTGCTGCTTTGCTGGACTCTGCCTTGCTGTTCTCTTGCCTGCCCTGCTGTTCCCTTGCCTGCCCTGCTGTTCACATGCTCAGGTAAGAAGCAATGGACCCGTCTCACTTGAACCCAGAGGGACTTCAAGGGCTTGCTGGCTTGCCTCCTGTTGCCAAAGTCTCAAAGACACAAAAGACTTAAAACCATTCGGTTTTAACCCTTCGCCTCATGCGCTTGTGAATCGGTCCTGCCTAGTGGTGCCATCCCAAGTCCTGGACCCTTGGAAGTGGACCTAGGGATTTGCTCCAGTGGAACGGACACATACTCTGCTGTGAAAGCAGAATCAAAGCATCGCCACTGTAGTAGGAAACAGCCCTGTGCATCACACTCCTAATTGCCATATCATATCCGGAATCACCACTTCTGAACCAATGCATCACTACCACAGTGTGGAGAAGATTGACACATCACCGCTCCAGCGTGGCTTAACCAGGCGCATTGCCTTTGGAAGCACCACACTTGGAACTGAAGCTTGGCACAATGGAACTGACACAGCTGTATTTGCATGGAGTACTCGGGTGCAACACCCCAAATGGGTATCATCAACTCATCTGAACTGCTTGCTATTGATGAATGGATTTTTCTAAGGACAGCCTCTAGTGAGGCGAGGTCATTTCTGTGTTGTGTAGTTCGATTTTGCTAGTGAGGAAATGCACTCAACCCAGTAAATACATTTCTTTTTCCCGTCAATCTCATAATAAAATGAATGTGCAGTGCATTACATCAGCAGCAAGGAAGTGAGTGACTTGAGATCGGCAAGGGCATTTTCCTCTGAATCAAGGTTCTTTTGTTTTGCTTCAGAGTTATTAAACAGACTAAAAAAAACTTACTACAAAATAAGTTTCTCTTTGAGGTTCAGCATGGCAAGGTTTGTGCAGATTCATGGAGGTGGTGGGCTAACAAAATGTGGCTGTTAATAACAAGTTGTGTTTCTCATTTTAGCTCCAATATGAATCGTTGCTCTAGGCGACTGGAAAAGAGACACTTAACAGAATAAGAACAAACTTTGCAAGAAGCAGACTGCCTTTGCTTTGATTGGTGTAAATACGTTCAGTAGTTTGAGAAATTCATGTTCCAGTAAATGTGACGGTGGGCTACAGAGAGTTAAAAGTTAAAACTATCTGGATTGTTAGTCCATGTACTGGCCTCAAACTTGGGTTCACTTAGCCGTCCCAAATGTAAACAATAAAAGCCCCCAACCCTCCGAACTGAAGGAAGATTTTTGCTCCCATTTTCTTTCTTTATATATGGGGACGAACATTTGGATTCCCAAACCTAAAAGGTTAAATCGGTTCGCTTCAAGAGAAAATTACAGGACACAGGGTTCAAACCCAGTGTCTTAAAAACAAAAAAAGCTCAATTAAAACATGTGTGCATAACCTAACCCCATACTTGGATCCAGGGCAGTAGCGGCTCCTCGAGTGAGTGCTACGGGGCGAGGCAGGGGAGTGAAGACCTGGGTTTTAGAGCCCAGCGGCGCCAGGGGCACGCCCAAAGTCTTCGAGTTCACCGGTCTTAGAATACAGAGACACAGGATACTTCTCGGTGACGTCAAAGATCAAATTTATTGGCTGCAACCAGGAACAGAAGTCTACGAAGTACAACACGGGTAGGTTCGCTAGAGACTGCTCAATTTTCGTATTGCGAGACAGTCTTTAATGCTAAAAATCACATTCCGGACAAACACCCACTAGTTACAGTTTGTCCAATCATAAGCATCATTACAAAAGGTATCACATGACGACAACCCCACTCTTCAGTTGTCCTGCCCACCATCAATTACACGGGAAAGCCCAACATTCTTTCTCGAACAGGCCGGACAAAACCATAATAAAAGGACCACAACCCATACCATAAATAGGCCATAAAAGAAGGAACAGAAACAGATGAGAAGTAGGATAAAGGGTGTGTATGTGCATACCAAACTCAACAATGTCCTGTTCTTTGATCCTAATCTCGATCAGCTACCGGACAAGGAACTGGCTTAGCAAGGTTAGGTTCAGGCAACGGGGTCAGTTCACTCAGGTAATTCAGAAGTCAGTTAACATGTACGTGTCCTAAAGACTCGTTCGGCCGTCATCGGCCTATGTGAGGGCAACCACAAAATGGCTGCCATACACAAAATGGAACCAGAGGGTTCAGAATGGAATCCCTAAATACGTAGTGAATCCATCGGTCTAACATGACAAAAACACTTGTACTTGCCGCACTCACCAGTTACGGTTCGCTACTACCAAATTCGTTACGAAACCATGACCTTTATGAAACGGGTTCAGAATTCACGGAACCTCAGACCCTACTTTTGCCCTTACATAGGCAATAACCTAATCTCACGTCAATCTGAATCCAGGTCTATATTCATCAGATCATCAAGATGTTGCTGGAGCATCATCCTAGTACTTAGTAACTCTCTCGGGAAAGGTCTCCTTGCACACGTAGTAGCACTAAGCATGGGCGGAAAATCCGTTCCGCTCGCGGATTTTGCGGATTTTCGGGAAATTCGCAATCCGCGAGATTCGCGAATCTCCCGCAAAATCCGCAAATCCGCGAGCAGCGGATTTTGCTCGCACTGCTCGCACTGTTCGCGTGAGTTCGCGCCCCGCGAATAAGTGCAAAATTGCAGAAATACGATCTTAGCAAAACTGAAAGTAACTACTTACCAGGTTCAAAAGTTCAGGCTCATCATTAGTAGCCATTTCCTGTAGTGCTTCCTGAGGGGCCCCTCCAGAGTTCAGTTGCCAGTTGAAACTATTATGTGACCCTGCTCTGAACCTCAGAATAGTTACACATATGCCACAAAGGTCCTGAATTACAGCTAAGGGAGACAAGCAGGAGCCAGGCTGGAAGTTAAAATCCATTAATCAGCCCCTAATTCATTATTGTCAGTTGGGGCAGGGCAGGTGTTGTAACTAATTTTGCAACAATGAAAGCACTTAGCAAGTGCAAAAGATCACTAATCAGGGCGCACTAAGGAAGCAGGTGCCAGCTAAAAAAATATTCTGTGACACATTAATCAGCCCCAAATTAATTCAGGTCACTTGAGGCAGGGAAGGTGTGCTTTGCTTTGCCGAAAATAATGTACACTGGACAACCAGAGGGTGTGGTGATCAAACAGAGGGTGGCATGGGTGGGCCAGAGGGTGGCATGAGTAGTCAGAGAGTGGCAGTGGTGACAGAGAGTGGCAGTGATGAAGAAGAGTGTCCCAAACAGGCTGGACACGTAGAAACAACAAGTTCGCAAAACTTGCGACCCGACAGGTAAGTTCGCAAATTGCGAAATTGTAAAAACCCTCGCGAACTGGCAGAAACACGGGCGAACACAAAAAAAAAAAAAATCAGCAAATTCGCGGGAATTCGCGGATTTTGCGGATTGCGAATCCGCAAATCCGCAAAATTCGCGAACGCGAGATCCGCAAAATTCGCCCATCCCTAAGTAGCACAAAGGCCACATATAGCAGGAGCACATTGTGCACTAAGACAGAACAGGAAAAGAATAGCTAAAGCCATCCCAATGATCATCAGAATCTTCCACCCCCAAGTGGATAACAATTCCCAAAACCATCCCATCAACGACCAATCTCTTTCGTCCAAATGTACAGACTCTGAGATCTTAAGTAGCTTGGAAATGGCCTGGTATACTGTCGGAGCATTGTCTGGAATGAAAATGCAGCAGCTCGATTGAATCAATTTACATACCCCTCCTCTATCTGCAAGTATGACGTCTAACGCAACTCGATTCTGCAACGTCATAAGAGGATCCGATTGGAGCTCAGCAGTCAAAATACTAAGGGCACTGGCAGTCTCAACTACCGTGGACTCAACCACTCTCGTCAATTGCCATATGTTCCTACTGTTAACCATAGGTCCCCAAAACGTCAGGAAACACTTAAGAAAATCTCCCAATTCTTGTCCTGCAGTATCTTCCTTACTGAAGACACCTCTAACTACTCTCGTTCTGTGGTAATCTGCCGCTGCAGTATACGTAGGGGGCAACAGGAACGAAACATAACATGTTCCCCAAAAATCAGGGGGCAACCATGTGTATGCTCTATTAGAAAATACGTACCCCTAGCTTCTAAAAACGATGGGGGAAGTCTGGGACGCAAAAACATACGTCTCAGTGCAAACACTCTTCTCTAACTGAGCTCTCGGATTCTTGTCATTACCTTGCAGACAAAAAGGACCACGATGGGGGTACGATCCAAATCGGAGATGACCTTTTCCCTCACTGCTCTTCACTCAGACTAACACCATATCCAGTTACGTTCCATCCAATATAAGCTAGCGTCTCATCTCTAGGAATAGTCTCATAGGAATTAATGCACAAGTTACTACTTGTGTACCGATATAACTGTAAGAGACATTAGTTAGTGATAGATTCCTTACCTTAGAATATCCCCAGGCGTCAGACTGGATCCGCAAATTTTTGCGTAGCAGTACCCTTGCGCATCAGTAGGCGTCGTCTGCGGCTCCGCGTCCCTCGTCGGCGTTGTGTCGCCGTGATGACGTCGTCGGAGTACTTAGACGACGCCTCCGCGTGCTGACGTCAGTTCTTAGCCACAGCTTTTCCGCGCCAGAAGCGCTGAGCCGTGTTAAAAACCAACACTGGTGCCATTGAAACTTAGGGCCCTGAAAGGGGATGACCTTAACCCTAGATATCGGTTCGCAGAACTGGAAGGATGGGTGGGTTGGTAAGGAATCTATCACTAACTAATGTCTCTTACAGATATATCGTTACACAAGTAGTAACTTGTGCATCTGAAAAAGACACGTTAGTGATAGATTCCTTAACCAATAATCACACCAGAAAGTCCTGGAGGACGGAACGGCCAAAGAAGCCATCCCTCCGGACTTGACTGTCCAGGCAATAGTGTCTTGCAAACGTGTGCAGCGAGGCCCACATAGCTGCCTGGCAAATGTCCTGCAAGGGCACTCCCCGGCCCAGGGCAGTTGTCGCCGTGGCTCAGGTGGAGTGAGCCCGCAATCCAACAGTGGGCTACTTTCTAGCCAAGGAGTAGCATGTCTGGATACACAAGATGATCCATCGGGAGATGGTCCTCTTATGTACCGCCTTCCCCTTCTTAGCGCCCACGTATCCAACAAAGAGTAGGTCATCCACCCAGAACTGGCATGTGTGATCCAAGTAAAATGAGAGCGCACGTTTTGGGTCCAGACGGTGGAGCCGCTCTTCCTCTTTAGGTTTAAAGTATTTTATTGAAGCAGGGTGGGGTAGGACACAAAGGGGCAGGGAACAGGTGAACCACAAGATCCGCGCACCAATGCGCATCATACAGCCAGTACAATAATGCAGTTACAATTTTGCAAGAGGCTCCATCCGACTCGGGAGCATAGCTTTCGCACCTGTGGGCACGGACAGACGACGAGGGGAGGGGGGGGGGGAAAGGGAGGGAGGGGCGGGAAGGGGGGGGAGAAAAAAATCAGGAGGGAGGGGACAAAAGAGAGAACGAATGAAAAAGGGGGGGAGGGAAAGGAAAAAAAAGGGGAAGGGAAGGGAAGAGAGGAAAAGAAGGAAGGGGGGGGAGGGGTGAAGGGAGGAGAAGCAACCCCGCTCCAAAAAACCTACCTAACCAAACCGAACCCCCAACTACCATACCCCAACCCACCCCCTGTACTGTGCCAGTATCTACAGTCTCCACTACTGTGAACTCTCCATGAATCTCTACTATACAATACCGACCCCACCCAATCAAGCAGGCGGGTTCGGTGGCGGCGTCAGTCTCAACAACCGAAGATATCTAGGGCAGGTGATCTCTCGAAACTCGGAACATAACAGGCTATGAAAGGGCTCCCACAATTCCTCAAAGGTATCAGTATCCCCCAGGGCCACTAAGGACATCCTCTCCATTCCAAGAACGTGCCATAATCTGTGCAGCCAACCAACTACAGAGGGAAGTGTTGTAGTGCGCCAGTGTATGAGAATATTCTGCACCGCTGATCCCAGCGCTATTGCGATCTGTCTACCCCTCTTAGACCTAAGGGGATACATCAACCCATTCGGCAACCCCAGCAGGACATAGGCCGGGAATCTAGGCAGTTCTATCCCAAAGCATTTGTCCACCTCGCTCAGGACCTCTTCCCAGTAAGGAGCCAGCAGGGGGCATTCCCATAGTATGTGTGTTAGTGTACCAGTGTTGCCACAGTTGCGCCAGCACGTCCCCGGTATCGCCCTGTCCATCTCGTGCAGTTTCTCCGGAGTGCGGTACCAGTAGGTCGAGATTTTAGTAAAAGTCTCTGTAAGACCCGTGTGGTAGGCCGAGTGGCGCGCGCGGTAGGAGATGTGGTCCCATTCTTTACGACTCAGCTCGCGCCCGAGCTCTCGTTCCCATCGTTCCCGACCGGGGTTGTGAATGTGAAATGAGGGGGGCTGCAGCATTTTATACAGGTCTGAGATCAGTTTAGCGTCCGACGTGCGAGTAATTAACCAACGCTCATACTCCGTGATTTCCCGGTGTGCCGCGTCGCGCACTTGGGGTTGTAATGCCCAGTGGCGCGCCTGCATGTATCGCATGCGCTCCGTTTCGGGGAGGCCATAATCCCTCCTCAAGTCCTGGAAGGAGACAACCCCCTCAGGGGAGTACAAGTGGTACAGAGTGCAGCAGCGGGCCACCCTCCAGCGCTCATAGGCACCCTGTTCCATCCCCGGGCCGAAGTCCGGATTGCCAATGAGCGGCGTAAAGGGAGAGGGGAAGGTAGTTAGCTCGCATCTGGCAGCCACCTAGTCCCACGTCTGGAGCGGGACCCGCGTTACCAAAGACGCGTAAAGATTGGGGGGCCGATGGGCTCGCCTCAAGAATGGCACTTCCTGCAGCGTCCTACCCGCCACCGCCTGATCCTGGAACAACCAATGTTTATCAGACTCCCACCGGCTCCATTCCACGAGATATCGGAGCTGAGCGGCCTGGAAATATTTCCGCAAGTCCGGTATCCCCAGCCCTCCGGATTCCGGTGACAGCATAGCGATGCCCCTCTTGATCCTCGGGCTGCGTCCCTGCCACACGAACCGTGCAATGGCAGTCTGAGTCTCCGCAAGCCACCCCGCAGGGGGCTGGAGCGGTAACGCTCTGAAGAGGTAAAGCACCTGAGGCAGGAGGGTCATCTTCACCGCGGCCACCCTACCCAGTAGCGACAGCGTGCCCTTATCCCACCGGCCCAGTTCCTCCCTGATTTTGGTGCCTAGAGCTGCGTAATTGGCCGTAACCATCTCCGGGAGGGAGGGCGCCAACAGGATCCCCAAGTACGGGATCCGGTCCTTGGACCAGCTCAGAGGGTAAAGCCTCTGCAGTTCCACTCTAGTGGCAGCAGTAAGCGAGATGTCTAGGGCGGCTGACTTACCCAGGTTCACCTTGAAGCCCGCCACGCCAGCGAATAAGTTCAGTTCCTCCACACAGGCCGGCAGCGATCTCCGCGGGTCATCCAGCGTCAGAATGACATCATCCGCGTACAGGCTGATCGCATGACGAAACCCACCCATCTGGACGCCGATAATGTCAGGGTTCTGCCTAACCCTCTGGGCAAATGGCTCCATGTACAAGGCAAAGAGCAAAGGGGAGAGCGGGCACCCCTGTCTCGTGCCCCGCTCGATGGGGAAGGGTCGAGAGCTGCCGCCGTTCACCCGTACCACCGCAGATGGGAACCGGTAGCAATTGAAAATCAGATGACGGAACTTCTCCCCTATCCCAAATTTGCTCAGGACTTTCTCAAGGTAGGGCCAGTGCACCCTGTCAAAAGCCTTCTCCGCGTGCGTCTATAGACAGGAGCATCCTCTCTCCAGGGATCCTGGAAGCCTTCTCGAGAATGTGTGTCACCCGTTTCGTGTTATCTACCGTTTGCCTACCGGGCACGAAGCCTGCTTGGTCCGAATCAACCATGCCGGGGAGGTGCAACGCCAGGCGTGCAGCTAAGATACTGGGGAACACCTTCAAATCAGTGTTCAGCAGCGAAATGGGACGATAGGACCCGCAGGCGGTCCTGTCCTTGCCCGGCTTAGGGATCACTGAAACCGTGGCCTGGAGAAATTCGGAGGGAATGGCTCCCGGTTCTGCGAAGGAGTTAAAGAGGCGAGTCAGCAGAGGCGCCAGCTCCTGACAGAAGGTTTTGTAAAACAGCGGGATAAAGCCATCCGGTCCCGGGGCCTTGCCCAGTTTGAGCCGGGATATCGCCGTGACCACCTCCTCGATACGTATGTCACGCTCCAGATACTGAGCCTGATCCTGTGTCAGCGACGGGAGCGGGACCGAGTCCAGATAGTCCTCCTCCGCCTGGGCCGAAGAGGGCTCCCCGGAGTAGAGGTCAGCATAAAAGCCGCGGAAGACGTCCGCTATGTGCTCATCGGTCGTGACTCTGCCTCCGGTCGGGTCCAATAGTTCCTTCACTCGGTGCTGCTGGTGCTGCACCCTGAGTTTGTTAGCCAGTAGCCGCCCACACCGATCGCCCCCTGTGTAATATTTATGCTTCAGGCGAAGCACCGCGTACTCCGCTCGATCTGTGTCAAGGGCCGCCAGGAGCTTCCGCGCCGCCTTCAGCTGCCTCCACACCCTGGGGGCCCCCGTCCTATGATGAACCTGCTCCAGCTCCCTCACCTGCCGGGTGAGCTCATCTCTCTTGAGTTGTCGGTCCCTATTCTCGGCTGCGGAAATCGCGATAAATTCGCCTCGGAGCACGGCCTTTAGGGCTGCCCACTGCGTCGCGCGGGAAGTATCCCCATTATCGTTCACGGTCTGAAAAGCCAAAATGGCTGCCCTGATCTGATCTACCACCGACCGCCTATGCAAAAGCGTGTCTCGGAGCCTCCACACTCCCCTCGGCCGAGCCATCGGTGGAAGAGTAAAAACGCCCTCCACCGGAGCGTGGTCAGAAAGAGAGAGGACCCCCATGTCCGCATTCGAAGCCAAAAGGAGCAATGGGCCCGACACTAGGAGATGGTCTAAGCGTGCATAAGATCTATGGGCGTGTGAGAAGTAAGAGTATGCACAGGTGGTGGGGTGGAGGCGGCGCCACATGTCATGCAGGTCTAGCTCCTCAAGTCGAGTTCGGATCGAGCCCGAGAGCTCACCCAACTGATGGCGCCGCTGCACAGACCTATCCAGCGCCGCGTCGAAAACCAGGTTCAAATCACCCCCCAACACTATGTGCCTATCAGAGGTGGATGCAACGTCGTCCAAAGCCTTGTGTAAGAATTGGTCCTGATGATCATTGGGGCAATAAACGGTGCCTACAGTCGGTGCTAAGCCCCCCACCTTAATCCTGTATACTAGAAGTCTCCCTCTCTGTTCAGCCACCTTGCTCACGACCTCGCCCCTGAACCCCCTAGAAAACAAGATTGCCACCCCCGCCGTCTTGGAGGTGCTAGAGGAGAAGAGCTGTGTGGGGAACTTGGGGGTACGCATCCGCGAGCAATCCTTAGCCAGCAAATGGGTCTCCTGCAACAGGCAGATATCCGCTTGTGAGTTTTCCAACAGGGACAACACTGCCCGCCGCTTAACCGGATTATTCAGCCCTTTCACATTGAGAGTAAGCACCTTAAGAGCCATCAAAGAGGGAGTTCAAGGAGCACATATCAAGAAGCAAAGCCCCGCCAGCAAACACAGAAGACCCCCTTCGAGGCCTCAAAACAGAGCAACTTTGAATCACCCACTGGCACAGTACAGTCCCCGAACCCCAACACCCCACAACCAAAAAACCCCCCCCTGCCCCTACACCACCAAATCTACACCACCCCCCGCTACTGGCCCCCCCTCTAGGTCCCAAAATCAAAACATCTGCCCGCCCGCCCCAACCCCTTTCCTCGCTTCTCAAACTTTTCAAAAAAGACATTGTCCCAGTCCGGCCCGGAACGGGCAAGGCCGTGGTAAGTCAACCTAGTGGACGTCCAGCCACCACCTCCAGCACTCGCCCTTCCTCCCAGCCCACCCCCCGGATCCCCGCACCTGCAATAAGAATGAGCTAAAGTAGACTCCCCCAGGAGTGAGTTCAGGCCGTCAAGGCCACTTCGCCATTCGCCGCCACTCTGGAGGCCTCCTGGATGGCAGCCGCCATTTCTGCCCGGATTGCAGGCGAGCCCGGGCGCTCCGCCGGAGGTAAGGCCCCCCCCCAGCTTGCTGCCATCCGTCACGAGTGCTGCGCCTCCTCCGCGGGCCGGGGTATCTTGTGTCCGATGCAGTGAGGCCCAACACCGCGCAGACATCCTGGAGGGACCGAAGCTGATGCAAGACGCCGTTCCACCTAAAGATCAGACGGAAGGGTTGCCCCCAGGAGTACTGTGTCTCATGCTCTCGAAGGAAGTCCGTGGCGATCTTGAAGGATTTCCTCTTCTGTAGCGTGACTGTGGATAAGTCCTGAAACAGGGTCACAGGGTGGTCCCGGAATCGGAAAGGTTGCTGCCCTCGTGCCTCGCGGAGGATCCGCTCCTTCAAGGGAAAGTTCGGGAGGAAGGCCAAAATGTCCGGAGCGGGCGCCGTGGCTCTGCGGGGGCGACCCACCCGATGTGCCCGGTCAATGCGAATCCGAAAGTCCTCTGACTCTCCCAGGATCGCACGGAAGAGGGCCACCAGATATGCAGTCACGTCTTCACCCTCCTCACCAGACGGCACACCGCGGACCCGTATGTTGTTCCGCCTGGACCGATTTTCAAGGTCCTCGGCGTGGGCCTGTAACTCAATCTGCTGCTCCCGTAGTCGCAGGACCTCCTGCTGCAGATGGGTGATCTCCTCATCCCTGGAATGACCGGCCTCCTCCACTGTGTTCACACGGTCCCCTAGGGAGTCCATCTCTCTTCTCACTTCGCGGACCTCCCCGGCCACCTCACGCTTGAGCGTTTGAAAGTCCTCCCGAAGGGAGCTAAACAGCGACTCGAGAAATGATCTCGTCACCGGGGGCTCTCCACCGTCCGCCCCCCTGGTTGGTGCCGGGGAAGTCGCGGCAGGCTGGGCACCTCCGCTGCGTAGGGCGCCCCGGCCCAGCATTTCCGGCAAGGTCCGGTTGCCCCGTCGCTGCCCCCTGGCATTCGACATTGTAGATCAATAACGGACACTGAGGCTCACTGGACAGCAAAGAAAGCAGCTATATGCCAGCCGGGAGCAGCCCACACCAAGAGCACCAGGAGGGCCGAGCTGCCCGGCCGAGCTTCACAAAATGGCCGCTCAGTAGTGTTGAGGGGACAACGCCCAAGATGGAGACCCTCTCTCCTTCTTCGATCTGAGATCCAGAAATCCGGCCAGTGGGATAAGTCACAGTGCAACGTTCGCCGGGGTCCACTGCTTCAGGGAAAGATCTTCCCCGGGAGACTCGTTCCAAAGTCCCGCACAGATAACCAGCCGAGGCGATCTCTTCCAGCGGGCCTCCTCGAGCCACGGGCTGGCGTAGTGAGGCGATGCCGACTCCGCCTCCGCACTGCACCTCCGCTCCGTTCCGCTCCGTACAGCCGCCGTCGGACAACTCCGGGCCGCTCGCGGAGCCGTCGCCGACTCCCACTCAGACAGCTCATGCACTGCTGCGGGCTTCACACCTCGGAGGCCGGTCGCTCCGTCGCGCTCCGAGGGTTGGGAGACTCGCGGCTTCCAGCTCTCACTCGGGCCGTTCAGCGGGCTCCGACCTGGGCTTTACCGGCCAAAATCTCATCCCCGACGGCGCAAACCAGGCTCAGCAGGCTCTCTACACCTCCACCGTGAGCACCAGGCTCAGTTGCCGCTTGATCCGGGGGGGAATCAGCGGTTCCAAGCGGTGCAGGAATTCAGGGGTCCGGGAGCTCTCGGCAAGTGCGACCGCTCAGCCCGCCATCTTGGCCACGCCCCCGCTCTTCCTCTTTAGAGGGGTGCGGTGGCGGAAAGAAGGTTGGCAAAGTGATGGACTGCCCGATGTGGAAGGCTGTGACAACCTTGGGCAGGAAAGATGGCTTAGTACGCAACACAACCTTGTCCGGATGGACAGAAAGGAAAGGAGGAGTACAAGAGAGGGCCTGGAGCTCACTCACTCTCCTCGCAGAGGTGATGGCAACCAGGAAAGCAGTCTTCAGTGTAAGAAGGCGGAGAGGACAGTTGTGAAGTGGCTCAAAGGGAGCGCACATCAGAAATGTAAGTAGAAGGTTCAAGTCCCACTGAGGCATCACAAACGGAACA
Organism: Lissotriton vulgaris; assembly: GCF_964263255.1. Classification (NCBI taxonomy): domain Eukaryota; kingdom Metazoa; phylum Chordata; class Amphibia; order Caudata; family Salamandridae; genus Lissotriton; species Lissotriton vulgaris. Next base: position 46,527,878 of record NC_141686.1, on the reverse strand, counting down.
GGTGGAAATGTGTGAGTGATGCCCTTCAGGAATCGATTTACAATAGGGGACTTTAACAAAGATGGTTGATCAGGCAGCCTTAAGAAGGCTGAAAGGGCAGAAAGATAGCCCTTGACAGTGCCCAGAGCAGAGCCCTGCTGGGCAAGAGAAAGAAGGAAGAGAAGAACCTCAGAAAGAGGGGCAGAGAGAGGATCCACAGCCTTTGCTGTGCACCATGCCACAAATCTGTTCCACCTGCAGGCGTATACCAACTTCGTGGAGGGACGCCTGGCTGCCAGAATGAGGTTACAGACTTCAGGAGGCAAGTCAAATGGCCTCAACTGTCGCCGCTCAATCTCCAAGCATGGAGGTGGAGACTGGACAGCTTCGGGTGGAGGACCGTCCCCTTCGACAGAAGGTCCTCCTGAAGAGGCAGACCAACCGGGGGATCGACTGACATACTGAGTAGCTCTGGATACCAGTACCTTCATGCCCAGTCCGGAGCCACAAGGATGACTTGGGCCCGGTCACGCTTGATCTTCTTCAGCACTCTGGGCAGACGTGGTATAGGCGGAAAGGCGTACAACAGACCGCAACTCCACTCGCGACGAAAAGCGTCTCTGAGCGAGTGCTGCCTTGGAAATTCCAACGCGCAAAACTGATGACATTGCACGTTCTCTTCAGTGGCGAATAGATCTAACCAAGGCTCTCCCCACTGCAGAAAGAGACCTCGCGCCACGTCCGAGTTCAGACGCCATTCGTGATCCATCATGCACCAGCGGCTGAGTTCGTCCTCCCTGGCGTTCAGAGAACCTGCCAGGTGTTGAACCACCAGGGACACGCCCTGATGTTCCAGCCATTGCCAGAGGTGCAGAGCCTCCTGGCAAAAGGTCCACAACCCCACCCCGCCCTGTTTGTTGCAGTACCACATGGTGGTGGTGTTGTCCGTGAACACCTGCACTACACTCCCTCGGACAGAGGGGAGGAATGCCTTCAGTGCGAGACTAATCGCCCGCAGCTCCAATAGGTTGATATGGAGCCGGGACTCCGCCGGAGACCAGAGGCCTCTGATCTCAGCCTCTCCCGTGTGGCCTCCCTAGCCCTGGAGGGACGCGTCCGTCACAACTACGTGCTCCGGTTGGGGAAGGGAGAGGATCTGCTGCTGACCCAATTGCGGTCTGTGAGCCACCACTGCAGCTGTCTCGCAGTGCCCTCCGAGATCAGGACGTGGGCGGACAGGTTGCCCTGATGCTCAGCCCACTGAAACTTCAGGTCCCACTGCAGAGCCCGCATCCGCCACCTGGTGTGATGCACCAGTAGGATGCAGGAGGCCACCAGCCCCAGAAGCAGCAGCGTCAACCTGACCGAGATCCGGGATAAAGGCTGAAAGAATGGGATGAGAGCCTGAATATCCCAGACCCGCTGCTCGGGCGGATAAACCCGAAACTGCACCGAGTCTAGAACCGCTCCGATGAAGAGGAGCTTCTGAGAGGGGCACAGGTGTGACTTCGGCACATTGATGGAGAACCCCAGCTGATGCAGGAGATCCGCCGTAGTCTGGAGGTGGCTGACGACTGTCTGGGGCGAGCCCACCTTCAACAACCAGTCGTCGAGGTAGGGGAAGACTGAGACCCCTAACCTGCGCAGATGAGCTGCAACCACCGCCATCACCTTTGTGAACACCCGTGGGGCGCTGGTAAGGCCGAAGGGGAGTACGGTGAACTGAAAGTGCTCGTGGCCAAACGTGAACCGCAGGTAGCGCCGGTTGGCTGGCAGGACGGGAATGTGAAAGTAAGCGTCCTGCAAGTCAAATGCTACCATCCAGTCTCCTGGGTCCAGGGCAGCTAAAACCTGAGCCAGTGTCAGCACCTTGAACTTCTCCTTCCGGAGGAAGCCATTGACGTTCCGTAGGTCCAAGATAGGGCGTAGGCCCCCTTTGCCCTTCTTGGGTACCAGAAAGTAGTGGGAGTAGCAACCACACCCTACTTCTGGCCCAGGAACGCGCTCGATGGCCCCCTTGGCCAAGAGGCCCGTAACTTCCTCCTGCAGAAGTCGCAAATGATCCCCCGACACATGGTGGTTCTGCGGTGGCATGGCTGGAGGAGTCGCCTCGAAGAGGAGGGAGTAGCCCCTTCGGACGATCTGCAGCACCCACCTGTCCAACGTGACAGTGCGCCAGTGGAGGAGGTGATAGCGAACCCTGCCACCCACTGGCGTCACATGGGCCTGAAAGCACGGACTAGGAGGGTTTTGAGGCGGATGATGCGGGGGAAGGTGTGGAATGACCTCGCCGTTGTCCCCTACTGCTGCCACGGCGGTTTCCACGGCCGCCACCGCGTTGGGTATTACCCTGCAGAGCGTGGCTGGAAGCACCTGTGGGTACACCCCTTCCGTGGCCACGAAAGGAGTGAAAGGCAGCCGATTGCTGGCATGGGGCAGAGAGGCCCAAGGACTTGGCCGTGGCCCTGGAGTCCTTAAAACGCTCAAGCGCATGGTCTGCCTTGTAGCCAAAAAGGCGACGGCCATCGAACGGCATGTCCATCAGTGTGTTCTGGACATCGGCCGAGAAATTGGAGAACCTCAACCAGGCGTGGTGTCTGACCGCCACCGTCGTTGCCATCGCTCTGCCCAGTGAGTCTGAGTTATCTAGTCCACACCGGATCGAATATCTGGCTGCATCCCGACCTTCCACAAGGGCCTGGCCGAGTTTGGCCCGTACCTCCCACGGACACTCTGGCAGCACTTCCGCGACCGTATCCCACAGAGAGTGGGTGTAGCGGCCCAAGAGGCATGCGGTGTTGGAAGACCGCAGTCCCAGACTAAGGGAGGAGAAGATCTTTTTGCCATACTGCTCGTACCTCTTGGATTCCCTATCCGGCGGAGCCGACGGGAATGCGGTCTGGGAATTGGAGGCCTGGATGACCAGGCTCTCAGGGGTGGGGTGGTTGGACAGGAAACATGGGTCAACCGGGGCCGGGCGGTGGTGTCTAGCCACGTTCCTATTTACGGGCGAACCAGTAGTGGGCTTGGACCAAGTGCCCAAAAGAATGTCAGTTAAGGCCTTGTTAAACGGCAGCAGAGGCTCGGCTGAGCATGACTGCGGCTTAAGGACCTCGGTGAGAAGGTTAGTCCTAAGGGCCGCGATGGGGAGCTCAAGGCCCAAGGCCTTGGCTGCCCTCATCAACATCACAGTATAGGTTGCCCCCTCCTCCGTAGCCACGCTAGGAGGGGAGACAAAACCAGTTTCAGGCGAAGTGTCTAAACCACTGGCTTCCCCAAGGTTACCTGTCCAGTCCTCATAAGACTGGCACTCACGTGCCAGAGGGTCTTCAGACCCCTCCCAATCCTCCTCATCACCCATTACCAGGTACTCCGGGTCAGTAAAGGATGGGGCCGGTTCATGGAAAGTGAACTCACCAAACGGCATCTGAATCGGCGCTGAGCGGCGCCGTTCTGGCGCCGGACTGGGTTGAGGGAGGCGTCTGGGACGGTGCCGCCCGAGGTCGGCGCCGGGGGTGACACCTGTGGGGTCGGCGCTGGGGAGGTCGTTAAGTCCACCGGCAACGACCCAGAACCGGATCCAGCAGGGCCCTGCGGTGCCGGGCCCGAAGGCGCCGGCGGAGCAGAAGCACCCGACGGCGTCGGGGCCGAAGCCCCCAACCCGCTAGGACCCCCAGACGGGACCGCTGGGCCCGAAGGCGCCGCGGAACCAGTCGGGGGAGAGAGGGACCTCATGGCCATGAAGAACCGCTCGATCTCCCCCGGCGTCGCGTTAGGCCCAGGGACCGGAGGGTATGAAGCCGGATGCGACGCCTGCGACTCCGACGGAGCCGCAAGGGCAGTGCCACCTGAACCCCCCCCCCCCCCGGCCATGTCGCGCGATCGTCAGGGGGAGTCGGAAGAGCGATGACATCTCTTCAACTTCTTGTGCTTACCAGACCACTTCGACCCAGAGGAGTGATGTCGACTCCCGGAGCTATGACGGCTCCGCTCCCACGACCGGTCCCTCGACCTCCGCCCGGACCACGACCTCTCTCGGCACGGGGCCGACTGCCGGAGTTAGAGTCGCTTACGGGACCGCTCCCATCTAGCTTTCGAAGTAAGGGCCTGGCAGTCTAGGCAGGTCTGGTCGTCGTGGTCGATGCAGAGACAGTGGAGACACAGACGGTGAGAATCCGTGACCAACATCAGTCGGTCGCAATCTTCACAGGGCTTGAAACCAGGCATCCCTATCGGCACTGATCGGAGTCGAAGACGCGAAAAGGAATGATCAAAAGATCAAAAAAGAGTTAGTCAAAAAGTGACTAAGGTATCACTTTTTCCGGATCTGCGCTGCTGGCGCGGAAAAAAGAAGAACTGACGTCAGCACGCGGAGGCGGCGTCTAAGTACTCAGACGACGTCATCACGGCGCCCACGACGGACGCAGAGCCGCAGAAGACGCCTACCGATGCGCAAGGGTACTGCTACGCAAAAATTTCCGGATCCAGTCTGACGCCTGGGGATAATCTAAGGTAAGGAATCTATCACTAACGTGTCTCTTTCACATTCCTCTAATCATATCCACTATTCCCTTCACTAGAGCACTATTACTCGGATTATCTTTCATAGAACGCAGGGGGTAGACTTCATGGGCATAAATAAACATCGTCCTATATACCCATACAGAACCATTATAGCTGAATGGCAGGACCAGGTAAGGAATACCCTTATCCGTAGTATGAGGCATAAGACCACACACCCAACAATTAGTGGTGTTCACTACTAACTGATGCAGAAGTTGTACAAAGGAGTTATTAGCGAATTCCAATCTTCTAATGGATTCATGTTCAGGCAAAGGATGAAAAGAATGCGAAGAAATAGTAGTAGGAGAAGACCTAGCTTGTGTAGTGGGTGCAAACGTCATTTGAAAAGAGAAAACAACATATCCCACCAAAAACATCGTCATGCTAAGTAGCATAAAAAGACACGTTATCAAAAAACATTTGCTTAGTTTACACAGTCTCGTCTTAAAGTTTATTTCTACAACAGCTCTCTCGATCTCAAAAAACTCCATCCTCTAACCGTGCTGTTCGCGGCAGTTGGTTCTCTTCGGCTTAGATGTACGTCTGTAAGTCCAGGGAACGCCCTAGAACAAACCAGAACTGTCGACCTTGCGTCTACACAGTTTTACACTCCAAGGCTTTATACCACGACCCTACAGCTGAACCCAGATGGCGGTTCGAAAATGACAAATAGGTCAAAACAGCTTTCCGGATGAGAGAGCATAGTTTCGAAAATAGAAAGAAATCGCTTTATTAGTCCATCGACTCTCGGTCGTAAATTATAGCAGCCTTTACCAGGCAATGTCTGATCACGAAACAACAACTCAGGCTCATTAGTGTTCAATCGTACAGATGGAGACAGCTTCTTGCAAAATATTGTCGTCCTCACGCTCAGAGCTTGTCCCAATCAAACGTGCATCACTGAAGGGAACAAAACGTGGCACAGTCTCAGTTTCTGAATCACCAACACCCTCCTGGACCCACTGGCTGTACGGCAGAGGCAAAGGGACTCTCTTACAATGTACGCCGTGGATCCAGTTCTTCTTGCCGTGAACTCTCACTGCGGTACGCGGCGATAAAAGGACCTGATTTGGTCCAGTCCAGCAGGGCTGATCGTTCTTTGTCCGCTGAAAGTTTCGAATCGACACCCACGAGCCAGGATCAATGGCGTGTCCTGGATCTTCGGATGCTTGTGGCAATGTATCGTAAACCTGTTGGTGTAAGACACGCAATTTAGCCCTCAAATCATACAAACAGTCAATCAGCATAGGATGTTCAATCTCGCTAAACTTTGTCGGCCTCGGCACTCCCCATATGTTAGCCGGGCGAACAAACACAATCTCGTAAGGACTAAGTCCCACTGGAGAATGTACTATAGTTCTAGTTGACAAAAGTAATGTAATGTAATGTAATGTGTCTTGTAAAGTGCACTGCTGCCCTGAGGCGTCGTGGCGCTGTAGACCGCTGGGGAACCCGTCCTGGCTATCCCTGTGAGATGGTCCCTACTGGGTATCTCCAAGGTGAAACCAGGCATCCCAGGCGAATGTGGGGGGCCGTTGTAGAGATGAGGCAAGCTAATGCCCAGAGTTACCGAGTGTGAACCCTAGTTAGAGTAGGCACCGAGGCGAGAATTATCGAGTCCGCTGACCCTGGTCCACGACCCTGCCGCGTCGGGAATTGAACCCTGGTCCCAGGCCGTTCTCTGCTTCCGGGTCTGCCGCCTCTAACCACTGAGCCACACCACTCCACAAAAGTGCCAATGGCAAAGCATCGGGCCATTGGAGACAAGAGCTCGCCTGAATCTTGGCTAACTTCAGCTTCAAGGTGCCATTGTAGCATTTGACTAAACCAGCGGATTGGGGATGATTTGCAGCATGAAATTATTGCCTAATGCCTGAACCTTCACATACACTCTTGATGACTTGACCCACAAATTCACTTCCGTTATCACTCCACACCATCCTTGGCAAACCAAATATGGGGCAAAATTCCTTGAGTAGGGCTTTGGCTGTGGACAAGGCGGTATTATCTTTCAGGGGGTATGCTTTTACCCATCTCGAAAAGGCACAAACAACTACAAGGACGTATTTCAAGTTGTTACATCTCTCCATGTGGATAAAATCCAATTGCAACACCTCGAACGGATACGTCGGAGGCGCAAAGTGACCAGCTGGAGTTGGAGTTCCCTTGCCAGGATTATACATCAGACAAACCATGCAATTCTTGACCAGATTCTCTGCACACTTAGGAATTCCAGCATTCTGCCATACAGGATCCAACAACTTACAAATCCCTTTCGCACTAATGTGAGCCATTCCATGCGCCATTGTAACCACTGCAAGCACATACGCATCAGGTAACAACCATCGCTGATGTTCAGACAACTCAATCCAACAACCAGTCGAATCCAATTTTCCCATACTCTCTCTCCATACATTCAATTCTTTCTCCTTAGCTTCAGCCTGAATTGACTTCACACTATCGTACCTTTACACATTCCTCTATCCGGAACCCATCTCGCTGGACCTGCAACATACATTCGATTTGTCACATCTTTCGCCGTCTTTCACAACTTCATTCGCAAACGCATTACCACGACCAACGTCATCAGTAACCACCTTATGTGCACTGCATTTCACGATCGCAACTTGCATCAGTAACGTAAGTGACTCAAGAATTTCATTCACCAACTGACCATGCTGATTTTTCGTACCATGAGATGCAAGGAACCCACGTTCCTTCCATAACCGCCCAAAACTATGGGCCACACCAAACGCATACTGGCTATCGGTATACACAGTCACTCTTTCCTTTCGACAATACACGCTCTCGTAAGTGCAATCAATTCTGCTGCTTGAGCTGAATTTTGTGGGATATGTGCAGCTTCAACAATCATATGCAAAGTCGTAACCGCAGATGCTGCAGTCGTATCACCATTCGGAAGCTTAAAGCATGAACCATCTACCCATAAGGTACCATCACACTTCGCAAGAGGAGTATCTTTCAGATCGATTCTACCCTTTGTTTCTTCCTCTGTCCTTAGAAAACAATCATGCTGTTCCTGAACATCCGTCTCTACAGAAATCGGCAACAACGTAGCTGGATTCAACGTGTTGCATCGCTTTATATGCACATGGCTCGCCAAAAGTGTCAACTCGTAACCTGACAATCGAGCACTAGTCAAGTGCTGTGTCTTTGTCCTGTTTAATAAAGTATCCACTGCATGTGGGACCATCACAATCAACATGTTATCCATTACCAAACCAGCAGACTGTTGAATAGAAACAGCCGCTGCCGCTGTAGCTCTCAAACAACTCGGCAATGCTCTAGCTACCGGATCCAAAGTGGACGAGAAATACGCACATGGACATTGTTTATCGCCAAACTGCTGAGTCAGGGCTGACAATGCACATCCCTCTCTCTCGTGAACATAGAGTGTAAAAGGTTTGCTGTAGTCGGGAGTACCCAACACAGGAGCCGAACACAACGCATTACGCAATTCAGAAAAACTCTTCTGGCATTCGTCAGTCCAAGGAAGAGGATTCGGAGTATCCTTAAGAGTAAGTGCTAAAGGTTTCGCAAGCAACGAAAAGTTTGGAATCCATTGCCTACAGTACGAAGTAATACCCAAGAAAGCACACACTTCTCTCTGTGTGGTTGGCACATTCATTTTCGCAATCGCTTGAATTCGTTCTGGGGTCAAACTTCTTCCCTCCTTCGATAAGAGATGACCTAAGTAGGTCACTTCTTGTCAACACTACTGCAATATCGAAGGTGACACTTTATGATGAAGGTCGGACAAATGTCGCAACAAAGAAAGAGTAGCTTCTTTACAAGTCTCCTCATCATCAGCAGCAACTAAAAAATTGTCAACATACTGAATAAGAGCAGCACCATTAGGCAAGACAATCGTATCAAGCTGTGATTTCAAAGCCGGACTACAGATGGATGGACTTTCACAGTAGCCTTGAGGAGCGCGCTTAAACCGGAAACTTCGTCCTCCTAAAGAGAAGCCAAAAATATATCGACTCTCCTCGGCAATCGGGATGCTGTAGAAAACATTCTTCAGATCGATCACCGAAAACCAGGTAGCAGAAGCAGGAATCCTAGTCAACAAAGCAGTAATATCTGGAACAGGAAACTGTGGCACATGAATCTTGTTCACTTCTCGAAGATCGATCACGAACCTATACACAGGCGGCTGAGAAGAATCAGTACATTTCGGACAGCCAAAACCGGACTATTACACACATTACCTCTCGTTTCTGCAGTCACACCTTTCTCAATCAGATCATAGATGATCGCTAAAAGTGCTCTTTCACCATCACTAGAAATCCTATATTGTGGAATACGTGGCAATCTAGCATTCGCTTTCAGCGTCACAACGTATGGTGGAATCTCCAGAAGACCCACGTCATTAGGACCAGTAGCCCAAAGATTATCAGGGAGAGAACGCAATTCTAATGGAAGCCGATCTTTAGAGATCACTCTCTTACCCAATGTAAGCTGTACTCCTGAAGGACAACAATATAATGTCGCATACAATCTCTTCAACAAATCCAATCCCAACAAATTCTCACCACACCCTGTCATCAGAAGGAGTAGTTTCTGTCCTGTAACTTCAGTTCTGTAGTAGGGGTATCTGTTATAGTCATAATCTAGTGAATAGTCCCGCCCACGTGTGTGGACCCCGGAGCAATTAAAAATAATCTCTTACAGTGTCAAAAAATGCAGAAATGCATAGAGACTTAAGAGAGAATTTAAAGACAGATAATGCAGCCTAAAAAGGCTACACTGTCCAGTACTTCAACTAGAAATTCCACCATAAAATCCACAAAAACAGCAAAGCCTGTACAGATTTCCCTTGCTTCACCAGCAAGATCCCTCAGGAATGATAGAGAGAAGAACCTGGACAGACAAGCCCCATAGGCTGCCATTATGTGGCTTAAACAGGATACTGTGCCTTTAAGGAAACCTTCCAGAAGCTTCTCCCAGTATCCCAGAATGCATAGCAGGTCCAACTTACTTTCAGTTCTTTTTGAAGGCGTAAAAAACGCCAGACCTGTAGCATTATTTACATGAAGAATTCTCCACCGGGGAGGCGGGAGGGCGCTTATGACTATAACAGAGATACCCCTACTACAGAACTGGAGTTACAGGACAGAAACTACTCCTTCTGTAGTAGGGGATCTCGGTGTATAGTCATAATCTAGTGAATAGAATGGCAAGCCCATCCTCACACCAAAGCTGCGGTGGAGAAACAGAAACAACCACTATAGTGCAAATAAATTCCGCAGCGAAGCCTGCCCAACCTGAGCGTCTGCCCTGGCATCAGTGTCCAGGCAGTAATGCTTAGCAAAGGTATGAACCGACTTCCAAGTGGCCACCTTGCAGATCTCTGCAATCGGAACATTACAGAGTAAAGCGGTCGTGGCAGCTTTACCTCTGGTGGAATGAGCCTTAGGCTTACCCCCAAAGGTCTTATTAGCTTTTTGGTAACATAGCTGTATGCTGGACACAATCCACCTGGAGATGGACTGCTTAGAGGTAGCAAAACCCGTCCTGACAGATCCATAATTGACAAATAATTGGTCTGACCTACGAACATCCTTGGTTTTATCCAGATAAAATTTCAACACCCTCCTGACATCCAGGGAATGTAAAGACCTTTCCGCTGGAGATGAAGGATCCTGAAAAAACGTAGGAAAAGTTATAGTCTGGTTGATATGAAAATCAGAAATAGCCTTGGGAAGAAATTTAGGGTGAGTACGCATAACAACCTTAGCAGCATGAAATACAGTATAAGGTTCTTGGCAACACAACGCCTGAATTTCACTCACCCTGCGAGCCTATGTAATGGCCACGAGGAACGCCGCCTTCCAGGACAGGTGCTGCAACGAAGCCTTATGAATAGGTTCAAAAGGCTCCTTCATCAATCTGGACAGCACCACATTCAAATCCCATAAAGGCGAAGGAAGCCTGACAGGAGGGAATACTTTCTTCAAGCCTTCCAAGAAATCTTTGACCACAGGGATCTGGAAGAAGGAAGTCTGTGAAGGGCATTTCCTGTAGGCAGTCAAGGCAGTGAGATGAACCTTAATGGAATGAACGTTAAGGCCAGACTGCGCCAAATGTAGAAGATAAGGAAGGATGATGTCTTCCTTGCATGTCGTCGGGTCATAGTTCTTAGACTTGCACCAGATACAGAACCTCTTCCACTTGTAAGCATAGGAAGTCCTAGTGGAAGGTCGCTTAGCCTCCTTCAGTATGTCCATGCAATCGTCTGGGAGATTCAAATGGCCATATTGCACTCTCTCAGGAGCCATGCCTCCAAACTCAAAGAGGAGAGGTTCGGGTGCAACCCCGAACTTCGTGAGAAGGTCCGGCCTGCACGGCAGCCGTATGTGCGGAAGGAGAGACCGGTGTAGAAGGTCCGTGAACCACCACTGCCTGGGCCATTCCGGGACAATCAGGATCATCCGCGCCCTGGATTGGGACAGCTTAATCAGCAACGCTGGAATCAGGGGAATGGGTGGAAAAGCGTACACAAAGCTGTTCAACCATTTGATCCAGAGTGCATTCCCCAGCGTCCCTTGCTGGTAGTACCTGGAGGCGAAGTCTCAGCATTTGCTGTTTTCGGCGGTGGCAAACAGATCTACGTCTGGAGTCCCCCACCTTTCGAAGACTTCTCCTAGCACGTCGTCGTTTATGACCCATTCGTGGTTTTCCTGAATCAGTCTGCTCAGTGCGTCCGCCTGAACATTCTGCACACCTGGCAGATGGGTGGCCGTTATCGTCAATCCTCTTGCCAGAAGCCAATGCCAGATCGTCTGCGCCTCCCAAGACAGGGTGCGCGATCTCGACCCCCCCTGCTTGTTGAGGTAATACATCGTGGTAGTATTGTCCGTCTGTACAAGCAGAGAGTTGGTCCGGAAGGACGGATGAAAGGCCTTCAGCGCCAAGTGAACAGCTCTGAGTTCCAGGAAATTGATGTGATAAGTGGACTCAAGTACTGTATGCACTGGACCGGAGTCGGGACAGACTTGGACATGTTGATGTGCAACCCCAGCTTGTTCAAGAGAACGCATGTCTTCTGGAAGTGCGCTTGAGCTTCCGAGAAGGAGGAGGCCTTGATCAACCAATCGTCCAGGTACGGGTAGACAAACACCTTGTTCTTCCGCAGGTGTGCGGCCACCACCGCCATGCACTTCGAGAATGTTCTGGGTGCAGACTTCAGTCCCAACGGCAACACTGTGTATTGATAGTGATTGGCGCCGACTTGGAATCGCAGGAACTTCCGGTGTTTGTGTGCAATGGGCACATGGAAGTAAGCATCCTGTAGGTCTATGGCACACAGCCAGTCTCCCCGTTGCAGCTGAGGATAAATCTGATGCAACGACAGCATGCGGAACTTTTCTCTGCGAACTTTTCTCTGTCGCCCTCATCCTCCTCGACCTCTCCGCAGCCTTCGACACAGTCTGTCATAGCACCTTGATACAACGCCTCAGAAACATCGGAATCCAGGGAAAAGCACTGGAATGGATCACCTCGTTCCTTGCCGGAAGAACCCAGAGAGTCCGCCTCCCACCATTCAAGTCAGAGGCCACCGAAGTCATTTGCGGCGTGCCACAAGGATCCTCACTCAGTCCCACCCTCTTCAACGTATACATGAGCCCCCTCGCGGCCATCGCACGCAAACACAACCTCAACATCATCTCCTACGCCGATGACACTCAACTTATCCTCTCACTCACCAAAGACCCAGTCACCGCCAAAACTAACCTACATGAAGGAATGAAAGAAGTAGCCGAATGGATGAAGCAAAGCGGTCTGAAACTGAATTCAGACAAAACAGAAGTCCTCATCCTGGGTACCTCCCCCTCCGCCTGGGACGACTCTTGGTGACCAGAGGCCCTTGGAAAAGCACCCATCCCGACGGACCACGCACGGAACCTGGGCGTCATCCTGGACTCCTCACTCTCGATGACCAGACAAGTCAACGCCATTTCATCATCTTGCTTCAACATTCTTCGCATGCTCAAAAAACATTTCGCTGGATCCCCACCGATACTAGAAAAACGGTCACCCACGCACTGGTTACAAGCCGCCTGGACTACGGAAACACCCTATATGCCGGTACCACCGCAAAACTTCAGAAAAAACTCTAACGCATCCAGAACGCATCAGCCAGACTCATACTAGACATTCCGCGCAACAACCACATCTCTGGTCACCTGAAAAACCTCCACTGGCTCCCAGTCAATAAGAGGATTACAATCCGCCTCGTAACCCACGCACACAGAGCACTTTACGAACTTGGACCCGAATGCCTCAACACACGACTTTCCTTCTACACCCCCCCCCCGCCAGCTACGCTCCTCCAACCAAGCCCTTGCTGCCATACCTCGTATCAACAAAACCACCATGGGAGGTAGATCCTTCTCCTACCTGGCGGCTAAAACCTGGAACTCACTTCCCATTCACCTTCGCCTCACTCAGAACCACCTAGCATTCAGAAAGCAACTTAAAACCTGGATATTCGACAAGTAATCCCCACCCCTCTCCAAGCGCCTTGAGACCCTCTGGGTATGTAGCGCGCTATATAAGTTAACTGAATTGAATTGAATTGAATCCACTTGTTTGCCTGTCGCAAATCCAGAATGGGCCTGAACTCGTTCTTGTCCTTTTTGCGGACCAGTAAGAATCGGGAGTATAGACCTCTTCCTCTCTGAGACAGAGGCACGTCTTCTATGGCCCTTTTCCTCAAGAGGACGTCGGCCTCCGCCTGGAGCTCGTGCAGTTGATACTGTGAGCTGACCGGAGGGATTGATGGAGGCGGGCCGGTGAACTGAAGACTATCAATTGCAAACAATATTCAGCACCCACTTGTCCCGAGTAATTTTTCTCCACTCTGCCAGAAAAGATTGAATGCTTCCCCCCACCGGAGTGGGTAACGGACGAGGGGGAAGTAACAGCTCAGGGTCGAGACCCTGCTGCGCCCTTGTTCGCGGTAGAGGGTTGCTGGCCTCCCCTACCCTTCTGGCGCTTTTGGAAGGGCCTGCGGTACTGCTGCTGCTGCTGTTGCTGACCCGCAGCTTGTCCTCGCCCTCTGCCCCGAACCTCCTCTGGAACGGGCGGTAGCTCTTCTTGTCCTTGGGCTTCTCCAAGCCCACCGCCGTCAAGGTCTCCGCCTCCACCTTCATGCGGGCCATTTCATCGTCAGCGTGCTTCCCGAAGAGGGTCTCCCCCGAGAAGGGCAGATTAGCAACTTTCTGCTGGGCCTCCGGCTTGAGGGACGTCAGTCTAAGCCAGGCATGGCGTCTCTGGTTAACCCCATGACAATAACCATGGGCTGCTAGCAACGAGGCATCAGCAGCCGCGCTGACGACTTGATTGGAGACCAGCATCCCTTCCTTCAGGATTTCCAGGAAATCCTCCCTCCGATCCTTCGGAAGGAGATCCGCAAACTGCTGTAGGGACTCCCACAGTGCCCGATCATAACGTCCCAGCAGGGCCGTGTCACTAGCGGCCTTCAATAGTTGGAGAGGCCGTCCCACAGGCCTTTCTCCCATTGGAGTCGATCCAACGACTTTCCTTATCTGGAGGAACAGTAGAAGACGGGGAGGTCGAGTGCTGCTTCCTGGCCGCCGTCACAATCACGGAGTCTGGCACCGGGTCAGTTCTCAGAAACGCCGGGTCCGAGTCCGGAGCCCTGTACTTCTTAAGAAGGCGGGACGGAGCAGCCCTTGTAGTTGCAGGCGTAAGGAATAGTTCCTTCGCTGGTTCCACCAAACCTGGCACGAGCGGCAGAAGAGGGCGGGACAGGTGCTTCTTGTGAAGCGTCTCAAAGATCACAGACGTCGTCGGTGTTGGAGCCGTCACCGTGATCCCGAACTTCGCCGCCCCCCTCAAGAGCACGTCCTGAAAGATACTGATATCATCCACTGGGGACACCCTTGTCCCTGGCGAGTCCGACAATGTTGGGGAGAAAGATCTGGTCCCGGAGGAATCCGTGCGGGACCGCGACTCTCGCCTCCTGTGGCGCCGCCTCGATCTCGTAGAGGATCGGTGCAGACTGCGCTCTCTCCCTCTCTGCCTGGAGCGGGATCGCGACCTCCTGGGCTTAGGCCGCCCTGCTGGAGCCACTGGGGCAGGAGACTTAGGCTTGGGTGGAGCCCCCGGCCGTGGGGTCCCTTTAGGAGGAGTAGGGAACCTTGGCAACGAATAGGTCCTCGGAGGAACTGGAGGAGGATTCTCCAACGGAGGAGCTTGAGGAGTTGGAAGAGGTGGCAGTGGTGGTGGAGTAGGGGACCGAGGACGAGGCCCTCTTGGTAGGGGAGGAGGAGGAGTAACCGACTTAGGCTTAGTAGGGGTGAACACAGCAGAGTGCGCTGAACCCGGTGAAACTCCCCCCTCACTAGGTTGGGACCTAGGAGAGTCATCCACAGCCTCCTGACGCTTGCCAGAGCGACTCCTGGTGTCAGAGCTCCTTCCGCGCCTCTTGGGAGTCGGAGAACGGCGACCCGACGGCGAGCGCCGTTTCCTCGGGGTTGAGTCGCGCTTCCTCGACGTCGAGCGAGACAACCTCGACGTCGCACGTCTCCTTCGCCTCGACGTCGAACGTCCATGCCTCGACGCCGACCTTCTGCGCCGACGGCGATCTTCTGTGCCTCGACGGCGATCTTCTGTGCCTCGACGGCGATCTTCTGTGCCTCGACGGCGACCTTCTGTGCCTCGACGGCGATCTTCTGTGCCTAGACGGCGACCTTCTGTGCCTCGACGGCGACCTTCTGTGCCTCGACGGCGACCTTCTGTGCCTCGACGGCGACCTTCTGTGCCTCGACGGCGACCTTCTGTGCCTCGACGGCGACCTTCTGTGCCTCGACGGCGACCTTCTGTGCCTCGACGGCGACCTTCTGTGCCTCGACGGCGACCTTCTGTGCCTCGACGGCGATCACTCGACGTCGACACAGACGTTGACGACGATGAAGATGCCACCGGAGACTTCGACGGCGGCCTGTCCACATCCCTCGACGTTGACGGTAGACGTCGCCTCAACCCAGAGCCCTGGGGAGAAGGGGAACAGATAGCAGTAATTCCTCTCGACGTCGTGGTAGGAGCCACTGACCCAGACGGAGATAGATGACGTTTGCTGGACTTCCTGCCCCTGGGGAGCCCCCCAGAGGCCTCAGCATGGGCAGAAGAAGCCCCACCAGACCCACCTTGTGCCTTCATCCTTCTCTCCTCGAGTCCCTGAAGTCTGATTTTCATCCTGTCCCTCAGGGTCCTGCCAGTGAACCCACGGCAGATTTCACACTCCGCTGGGATGTGGGAAGAAGGAAGGCAGAGGATACAGACCTCATGGGGGTCCGACTTGGCCTTCTTCCTGGAGCACTTCGGGCATTTGTCAAATAATGCAGGCATTATAGACAACTAAAGTGTGCAAAAGACCAAGAAGAAGACACCAAAGTACTTTAAAAGTACACAAAATCGAAATTAGTGCAAAAAAACACCAACAAAACCCTTGAAAAGGGAGAGCTCAATGCTCCAGGGTCCTGCTTGCAGGAGCCGGAAAAAAGAACTGAAAGTAAGTTGGACCTGCTATGCATTCTGGGATACTGGGAGAAGCTTCTGGGAGGTTTCCTTAAAGGCACAGTATCCTGTTTAAGCCACATAATGGCAGCCTATGGGGCTTGTCTGTCCAGGTTCTTCTCTATCATTCCTGAGGGATCTTCCTGGTGAAGCAAGGGAAATCTGTACAGGCTTTGCTGTTTTTGTAGATTTTATGGTGGAATTTCTAGTTGAAGTACTGGACAGTGTAGCCTTTTTAGGCTGCATTATCTGTCTTTAAATTCTCTCTTAAGTCTCTATGCATTTCTGCATTTTTTGACACTAAGATTATTTTTGATTGCTCCGGGGTCCACGCGCATGGGCGGGACTATGCACTAGATTATGACTATACACAGAGATCCCCTACTACAGAATGAGGGGTGCTTCCAATTCACAAGGTCCAACAGAAAGACAAAGGACTAGAAACCGGATTACGAACTGGGGCGCCAGAAAAACCTACCGAAACATTCGTAAAGCCTGACAAAGGTGCGCCAGGGAGTTTAGAGTGCATAACAGAACTCTTTGCAGCACCAGTATCCAACAGAAAAGGCTCTGACACACCTGATGTAATCACTTCAACATAAGGCCCACTCTGATCTACTGGAACTGACACTACTCCCTCTCTTTGTCTATGGCTGTCCTAGCAATCATTACCGTCAGCATTCTCACCCTCGACATAATAATGGTCAGCATAATACTGAGTCGATCTACCAGATACAACATTTTGCTGATCAAAACAATTCATAGAATTCTGTGGAGGAAAGGATCGTGCATTCTGGGGGAACACACCACGTCCTCTACCTCTAGGAGCTTGCTGAACACCTCGACCTCTCACACCAGACGCACTGTTAGTACGCTGTAACAGAACCGGACAACTAATCTTGAAGTGGCCTTCTTCTCTACAATACGCACACTGATTAGGGCCTGGAGGAACACGCTGCTGAAAAGACTCGGGCCTTTGAGATCCTTTCTGAAACTGCTGAGGTTGCTGAAATTCACGCTGATTAGAACGAGGCGGATACGCCTGTTGCAAAAGAACCTTAGTCTTTAAATCTTTAGTCTTTTTCTCTGCTCTCTCTTTCTCATCCTTATCTCTATTCTCGTAATATTGTGCAGTAGCCAATATCTGCGCCGACGAAGAAACAGCCTATGAACTCTGAATCCTTCAACTTATTACACAACTCGGCAAGCAAGTTATGAACAAACTTATCTACGAACAACCGTTGGCCACCTTCCGTACTCATGTCTTGACCACTATGATCGATAAAAGTCTCTTAAAACCTAGTGAAGAAATCAGACACTTTCATCTTTCTTCTGCTTGCATGCAGATAACTTATCCCAATTCACTCGCATAGCAGGCATTAAAGTCTTCATATAATTAATAATCCTACCAGGGAGCTCCGCAACTAAAGCCTCAGGTTTAGCTCCTCCATTTTGAAGACCATCTGCAGCAGTAATGTTAGCCCATGTATCACCTAACTCTTGCGCATGATTCACATGACGAATCGTTCCCCACAAGGGTTGAGGAACTTCATTACCAAACATATCTATATCGGCTATGTTCATAATGCACGCGTCAGCTGTCTGTGACAACTCTTTATAATACCCTGCAGGATTCTTTCGGGGATCAGGTAGAGTCTGTTGAAAGGCCAAAACTTCAGCTCTCTTCCACGGAACATGTACCCAAACGCGCTGAAAATGAGCTTCTACAGCTGGAATACCATTGTTAACATCGGCCTGAACTGCCTCTTTCCATACCGGAGGAACCTCTCTCATAGGGTACGGTCTCGCTTTTCTCCTAACTGAAGGATCAGGCTCAAACAACGACTGAGAAGGATGCTCGCTCCTAAACGAAAGTAACGTCGCAACTGCTTTCTCATCGGAACCCACTATCGTTCCTTTAACAAACTCGGACTGTAGAATAAACAACTCCGATGGAGTCTGACCCAACTCACCATCTTCCCATTGCTCATGGAGGAAAGTACACATCATATCGATGACATACCTTTGCTTTGGTGCTTCCCATTGATGGAAGACATCCATAACAGACTCTAGATTATCTCTCGAAGAATGGGTAACCCATTTACGAGCCAAATGATCCAATACTGTCCGCTCTTCGGGACCAGGAAACTGGCTACGCAACTGTTTACGCGCAGAAACAGGGGTCACATTCAATGACCCAAAGAAAGGAGACAAAAGACCAGTAACAGTATTGGTCATTCTCTGTCGAACAGAAGAAGAAGCTGTCATAAGGACAGGAGGCAAAGCAGGCTGAGACAAAGTAAATGTAGGGGTAGTAGCAGAAGGAGTAGCAGAGGAAGTAGCAAATACAGGAGAAAAAGTCGTAGGAGTTCCAGACGGAACTGATAGCAAAGTCGGCGGCCCTAGAGAAGGCTGCGCCAGAGGAGAAGGATCCAGCGGAAGAGGAGCTGGCAGCTGTGCAACAACTGGAGGCTGAACAGCTGGAGGTTGCGCAACTAAAGTTTGCGGAGGTGCCGTAGCACTCTACACATAAGGGGGTGGAGAACTCAACAAATGTGACATCAAAGGATCCTTTTCAGGGTCCCTCATTGCACCCTGTAGAAGAGGTGACAAAGCTGGATAACATTTATCGATGGCCATTTTATGTTGCCTATGCAACTGCTCACTCGCTTGTTCTTCATTATCTTTAAACTGTGTAGCAGCCTGCATTATAGATATACCCTTCTCTCTTATTTCTTTTAGCTTGTTTAATTTCTTTCTGTTTGGCTTCCTTACGCCAGACACGGAAAGAGTCAAACTTTGCCGGCCGGGCTTTCTTTTTAAATAGTTTAACTTCCAAATCATCTAAAATCTTTGTGTCATAGCTACCATGTTGGGGCCATTTTAAAACACCGTCTTTCCTAGTGTATCGGACCCACACTTCATTGAACGTAATAGGGCCCACGCTGTGTTTAGAATAGAGCTCATAAGTCGGAGTTCCAACCGGAGGTATTGGACACAAGTCCTCCAATCGGGAATCCCTGTTACAACCACAACAAAATCTTTTTCCAGGTTTGCTCAGACCAGGCATCTTCGCTCACTAATCTAGCTTCAAACTTCAAGGGAAAACACGATAGTCTCGCAAATATACGAGTCCCTCAGCTTTGGCACTTGCAAGTTCCAAATCAAAGATCCCGAAAGAAACCAAAAACTAAGGACTGGGAACGTTCCACTTATACTTAACTGAAGTATCTATCACGCCACCAGAATACTCGTCTATCGTCTCGCTCTACAGATCGTCACAAATGGACCAAGACAGGGCGACAGTCAGGGCAGCAGTCCTTCGTAGCCATCGGAAAGTGGGGAAGCCTCGCAGCAAAAACCTTCAGTCCATGTTCAACATGCCGGGGTCGATGAAGTGGGGGCCGTCTTCCAGAATTTCCTCACGAGGCTCCCCACGATCTTCAGGCTTGAACCGGTACCACTGAAGTCGCCCCACGCTGGGCGCCAACTCAAGAACCGGGTTTTAAAACCCAGCGGCGCCAGGGGCACGCCCAAAGTCTTCGAGTTCACCTGTCTTAGAATACAGAGACACGGGATACTTCTCGGTGACGTCAAAGATCAAATTTATTGGCTGCAACCAGGAACAGAAGCCTACGAAGTACGACACTGGTAGGTTCGCTAGAGACTGCTCAATTTTCGTATTGCGAGGCATCGTCTTTTATGCTAAAAATCACATTCCGGACAAACACCCACTAGGTACAGGTTGTCCAATCATAAGCATCATTACAAAAGGTATCACATGACAACAAACCCACTCTTCAGTTGTCCAGCCCACCATCAATTACACGGGAAAGCCCAACATTCTTTCTCGAACAGGCCGGACAAACCCATAATAAAAGGACCACAACCCATACCATAAATAGGCCATAAAAGAAGGAACAGAAACAGATGACAAGTAGGATAAAGGGTGTGTATGTGCATACCAAACTCAACAATGTCCTGTTCTTTGATCCTAATCTCGATCAGCTACCGGACAAGGAACTGGCTTAGCAAGGTTAGCTTCAGGCAACGGGGTCAGTTCACTCAGGTCATTCAGAAGTCAGTTAACATGTACGTGTCCTAAAGACTCGTTCGGCCGTAGTCATCAGCCTATGTGAGGACAACCACAAAATGGCTGCCATACACAAAATGGAACCCGAGGTTTCAGAACGGAATCCCTAAATACGTAGTGAATCCATCGGTCTAACATGACGAAAACACTCGTACTTGCCGCACTCACCAGTTACGGTTCGCTACTACCATATTCGTAACAAAACCATGACCTTTATGAAATGGGTTCATAATTCACGGAACCTCAGGAGGAGAAGGGTGCGGGGTAGTAAACCCCGGCATAGGGCCGAACTGAGTTAAGTAAAGAAATAACTAAATGAAACTAATTACATTGCGCACGCTGCATCGCCATTTGGCGTTGCAGCAAGCGCAATGTAGTTAGTTTTATTTATTTACTTACCTCCGTTCGTATGCCAGAGTTAACTACCCCCCACCCTGCCTCACCGCCCGTAGCACTCTCTCAAGGAGCCACTACTTTTCCAGGGACACACAAATCCAGCTTCTCAAAATGTACTAATAGAGACCATGTTGGTTTGTGTCGTGGGGGTGCGTTTGCGAACCCAGATAAACAAAGCTCCCCATTCCAACAATGTACAGAAGTTTGCAAACCCAGTAGAGAGTCTGCAAACGTTGCAACTCATGGACCCATAACGGGGTTCCTTCTGTAATCATTAGACTCTAGACAGAGTCGGAGGCCTAGATTCGCTTCCATGCTGTGTCAACCAAGTCAGCAATCGATAAACACACTTGGACACCATATAAAATGTCAAAAGTTAAGTTCAGTGCAGTGTTGATAAACTGAAACTTTCAAAACACTCTGGGTCTTAGTGAAGACATCAGTCCCGAAAAGTCTAGTAATAAAGGCTGAACTAAGTGTGGCTCAGGGGTTAGAGGCGGCAGACCCGGAAGCTGAGATCAGTCCTGGACCAGGGTTCAATTCCCCGCCTCGGCGGGTCTTGGGCTCAAAAATTCCACGGACTCGCTAATTCGCGTTCCGGTGCCTACTCGACTCACGGGTTCACACTCTGCGACTCTGGGCAATAGCTTGCTTAATCTCCACTACGGCCCCTCGCGGCGGGATGCCTGGCTTTCACCTTGTGGATACCCTGCTGGGGTTATCTCACAGGGGAATACCAGGACGGGTTCCCAAGGCAAGCGCCTTGATGCCTTCGGGTGATACGTGCGCTATATAAATCGCAATACATATAAGTGAAGCTCTGGACTTCTAGCAAAGTCCACCCACATTTGGACAAGAGCATGCCATGCCCAGCTTTTTTTTATGATTGGAACTTCATACCATTGCTGGTGCATGAGGCTGAACTATAAGTGAAGCTCTGGGACTTGTAGCAAAGTCCACCGACATTTGGACAAGAGCATGCCATGCCCAGCTTTTCTTTTATGATTGGAACTTCATACCATTGCTGGTGCATGGAGGAGCATCTTTTCGGTAATCAGCATGATTGACAGTTGATGCGTTTGGGCAATAAACACATTACAGGCTCAAGTGACATGCAAAACTATATTCAATGCTCAACAGGGGCACATGCATCATTTGGTGAAGTGCAGGTCACCTGTGCAGTTCACAGATCCGGTGAATATTGAAGAATGGCTGGCATAGCTAACAAGGAGCTTCATAGAACATCTGAAGCTCAGGAAAGGAAGTCATCTGCACTAGACAGTTGAAGGAATGAGAAAAAACTTAAAAGGACTCCAATGTGCAGGAACTTTTCCACACAACAATCCGGAGATAAAAAAGTTAAGACAAGGAGGATCAGGTGAAAACTGTATGACAAATAACACTGAGCAGGTCAAAGAAATGTTTGCATTCCTTTGCAGGGGCACAGACCCAGACCCCCATACCAGCGACTAGACCTCAGACTGGACAAGGCCCATGCGGACCCGGCTCCTGCACCTCAAAGCTTTGCCTTTCATTTACCTCACTTCTCATTCACTCTGTGCCTCTGTTTTGTCTACTTTTGCCAGTTGTGCCTTTTTCTGCCTGCTTTTGTCCTTTTTTCATGCACATGTGTCCCTCTTTTTTGCCTGTTCTCTCAACACCGTTTCTGATATGTAGCAGTCTTCCATTGTGCCCCTTCCTGCGCTTCCTTACTGCCCCCTCTGGTCGGCCTCCATTCTCCCACTGCTCCCTACCCGCTCCTCGTGCCTCCCACTCCATTCCTACTCTTCTGCCTGCCACGTTGCTCTCCAGCTCCCCACCACCTCCCACTAAACCCGTCCCAGGAACGATTTCATTAATAGCAGCCCAGCCTCCTGAACTTACCTGCGACCAGAACCCGCTCCAATGCTTGGAGGCACCCACCTAGTTTCTTTCACTACCCCTTAAACTCTTGCTTTCTCTCTCTCTCTGTGACCTTTGTCACTCTTTCCTCTGCTGTGCCTTTCACTTGCCACTTCTATTCTACACGCCTCCTTCACTCTGTGCTTCAGTTTTGTCTGTTTTTGCCAGTTGTGCCTTTTTCGCCTGCTTTTGTCCATTTTGTATGCACTTTTGTGCCTCTGTTTTTTCTGGTTCTCTCGACAGTTTCTGCCCCGGAGCAGTCTTCCATTGTGCCCCTTCCTGCGCTTCCTTACTGCCCCCTCTGGTCAGCCTCCATTCTCCCACTGCTCCCTACCCGCTCCTCGTGCCTCCCACTCTATTATTACTCTTCTGCCTGCCACGTTGCTCTTCAGCTCCCCGCCACCTCCCGCTAAACCCCTCCAAGGAACAACTTAATAGCAGTTCAGCCCCCTGAACTTGCCTGCGACCAGTCCTCTGACTGGTCAAGGCCCTTGCAGACCGGGCTCCAGTGCTTTGAGGCACCCACCTAGTTTCTTTCTCTATCCCTTAGCCTCTTGCTTACTCTCTCTCTCTGACCTTTGTCACTCTTTCCTCTGCTGTGCCTTTCACTTGCCACTTCTATTCTACACGCCTCCTTCACTCTGTGCCTCAGTTTTGTCTGCTTTTGCCCCCTGTAACACTGTCTCCACCCTGTAGTGTTCTCCCACTGTCCTTCAACCCATGCACTCTTCCTGTCCTTCTCCCCGCCCACACCTAACTCTGCTCCTTGCACCACCGGCTACATTCATGCTCTCCTGCCAGCCATGCCATGTTACTCCTTAGTCCCACTCACTGCCCCCTGCACTCCTCGCCCTTCACAGACATACTTAATGGTGGCCACTGTGCAAATGCATTTCTTGGCACTGAAGACCTGCCAGTAGCCAGGCTGTCTGCATCAGCACCACACCCACTGCCGGAAACCCTGGTGCTCCCCCAACTCACTACTACCCTGCTGTACTCCTACACACCCTCAACCCAAGCCATCACTCAATGCTTAGCTGCCTTGCCACACAGCACAATACAGAGGGAGCTTCACTTGCACCACCCCACCCACAGATCCAAAACCTACTAAGAACACACCAGCAACGCCCAACACCTCAACCAATTAAACACCTCCCAACAAACTCTCACCCACTTCCCGCACACCAATATCAATATGCTCTTTAACACCTACTTGCTCAGCAAATCCACCACTGAGATCTGGGACATGCTGGATGATGCGACCCTGACATACTGTTCCTGTCAAACATGGCAAACCACAGCATCAGCACCAGAGATCACCACCACCATCTTTGCTGGACATAACCTCGCCACAGAAGACCACCAACACAGACCCGGAGGGGGGAGAGTAGCCATCATCTTCAAGGACACCTTTAGTGGCACTTCCTCTGCCGAATGAAGCTGATTCAATAGAACACTTTTATTTATATACTGCAAATCATAGCCAATTTAACCCTGGTCTACTGATCCCAAGGACAGCGTACAAACTTCACCAACATCACTGACTTGGTCCTCTCTTTAGTCATCAGCTCTAGGACATACATCCTCCTAGGGACCTAAATTTTCATCTAGAAGATTGGACCGCCCCAAACTCATCTGCACTCCTAGACAGTCTCAGAAACCTCGGGGTAACCAAATGGATCTCCGATCCCACCCACAAGATGTTGTTCACATCCCTCCACAAAATCACTGTCAAGACACCAGTCACCTGGACCTACCACGCCTTAGTCCATTTCACAATCTGCATCCTTCACCACAAAATAAACTCAATGATGAGCCCAGTGAACAAACACTAGAGCAAATTAGCAGAGGTTGATTGGTCTTCCTTCCTTCACAGGAACCAATTAGAGCACATGGGTCACATAACATGCAACATCCCCTACTTCAACAAATGGGATCATCATCTGAGACGAAACCCTGGTACCGCAGACAAAGCTATATAACAAGAACACAGGCCAGCTTTGAAGATCCCAGAATAAGCAAAAGGCAGTGCACAAATTTAGAATGGAGGAGGAGAACAAACTTGGGGAAAGTGGAAAAAGACGCATTCAAATCCACTTTGAGACTGTACCACCAACAAATCCGGGAAACCAAGAGGAAGTCTCTAGCCGAAGGCAGGCAACAGCTCTAGCAGCAGTAAATAAATCACGCTATTACCAAGAATTTCACCTCACCCACTGCAGCCACTAGCAACACCAACCCAACTCAAATCAAAGTCAAAATGAAGAAAAAATGAATTTAAAGATTGCAGAAAAAAAGGATAGGTATCTAAAAAGAACCGAACAGAGTTAATGTAAGATTAGGAGGAAGAATACATAAGAGAAAAAGAAGCACACGAATGAATGAGCAACAAAAAAGTTAAGAAAATAAAGTACAAAGAAACAAAGGAGAAAATAAAGAATGAAACCGATGAGAAAGAAAAAAAGTTGAGCAAGAAAAATTACAGAAAAAAAGAAAAAGTGAAAGAGGAAGAAAGAAGAGAATGTAGTAAAAGTATAGAAAGAAAACAAGAGATTGACAGGAAGAAAAAGAATGGCAAAGGAGAGAAAGCAAGAACGAGTGGAGAAAAGTGAATGAAGCTGGAAGGTCACAATATTTCAAAGCGTTGCCTTAATAAAATGGCAGCTGCATAGTCTCAATTCATCTCACAGACCACTAGGGTACAAGAAGGGTAATTTTTCTGGCAGCAGGGCAGTGCTTCTGAATCTTTCACAGGTCCAAAAGTGTTCTGATGAGGTTCTGAAGGTTCATTCTTATATCTGTTGCCTGGTTTTGTGTGTGGGAATTCCCTGACCCAACCCAAAAACTTGTTCTGGTCTGTTCTTTCCCTGCTCCTGGCTCCAAACGGTCTAGGGTGACAGTGGCAAGGGCAGGCCATGTGTCCAGTTCCTTTGAGATTTCTGCAGGCATGGTCCTTTGAAATTTTCTCAGAGCAGTACACATGTCCTCCCCAGCATTCCTGAAAGAAAGACTCTCTGCCCTCACACAGAGGAATCCATTGCTTCACTGTTTGGAAGAAATGCATAGCTCTCAACAGTACGGTCTTCAGTTATGTGACTTGGGAAACTTGCAGAAATGCACAGATGGTTTTGGTAAAAAGATGACAACTTTCTAAAATAAATTGTAGGCAGGGGAAACCCAATTAACCCTTGTAGGCTTGGGCAATATGCTGTTAAAGTCAAAAGTGTGCTACAAGGATTTGATTTGGACAGCAATGGAACTTAGTTATGAGTTGTACTGAATGTAACTCACTCAACAGAATCCACAGGATATCATACTATAAACACAGATGAAATAAATCAATGGAAGGATAAACAATGGAACACACTGAGATGAAAATGCAGAAAAATTTCTATTTACTCAAGAAACATTATTGGGGAGACAAGTACAAAGAATCAAATCAAGCAAATAGTTATGAACAGAGATAAATAATACTCAATCTACAGATTCACAACTAAGGACATCAACTCCTGGTGGATTAAATAAACAACCAAAATTAATCAATAAGAATTGGTCATATATTAGTGCCAGTGCCAAAGCAACGTGGTTGGAGATGATGGTGTCGACGTTTCGGTGTAAGGAGCAGTTGTCATGTAGACCATCATCAGGACAGACAATTTCTTTGCTGAAAACACTCCCTGAAATGTATATGCGTGGTGCGGAATGGCCTTGGATAGTGGGTTGGTAACAAGCACAAAACCACAGTGCAATGATCTGGGGTTTTAGAAGAGAAATAACCTCATAAATTGATAGATAATAGTAAGGCACGGTCTCGAGATGGAATCTATGGTTGAAACAAATCGGGCCACTTAAGTTGGCGGAATCTCAAAGAACACTTGTGAAAGGCGACGTGATGCACTCGTTATAAAGGCGATCACGGGAATGGCGTCATAAGTCCGTCCAAAGGGTCGTTCTAAAACCCCAGTTCATTGCACTTAGTTCCCAGAGGAAATTTGTGGGCAGCACTTAGTAAAATGGGGATCTCGGAAAAACTCCTGCAAATCGTCATTAGATTGCATACGAATAACTATGCGATGGACGACTGAGGGGGGGGCTTACCGATCGGATCAAGATAAACAGAGGAGTGTGGCAAGGGTGTGTCCTTGTTCCTACTCTCTTTACCCTTTACATTAATGATCTGATTGAACCACTCTTGAATTGTAGGGGTGATCCACCCAGGCTTGCTGGGCCAGCAGTGCCTGCACCTTTATTTGCAGATGATAACCTGCTCATCTCCCAACCCCGCTTGGGCCACAAAATGTTGTAGATCAGTTCAGTAAGGGATGCAAAGAATCTGGATTAGAAATAAATTCTCTAAAAACAAAATGTATGGTTTTTAATCATCCCAAGCAGTCTAATTGTGCTATTAAGCTTGGTTCAACAGTATTAGAGGAGGTAAATCAATTTGATTACCTAGGGGAATGACTGACTAGCTCACAATCATGGTCCACACAAATAATTAAAAGTCAGCTTTCGCTACAACATGTAGGGACAACATTAGTTAAAAAAATCAAGGAAGTCAACCTATAGACCGCTGACGCCAGTAATCAAAGTCTATCAGGCACATGGTCTAGGAGCCTCACTTTATGGGGCTATACTAATGTAACTCATTGAAAAAAACGAAAATATATTTGTGAGATCAGTCTTGGAGCTCCCTCGAAACACCCCACTAATACCAATGCGATTGGACATAGGAAAGGGTTTGACGCCGCGGCCAGGGCGACTGACGCTGGAATCTGGGGCTCACAGTTCGATCCCCGGCGGCAGGTCAGCCTAGCACCTTGTGACTCTGGGCAATAGCTTGCTTAATCTTCCCGACGGCCCCAGCGCCAGGATGCCTTCGGTTACCTGTTCGCACTTTACAATGACTTGATTTACATTTATCTACATGGGCCGGAAGAATGTTGGTCATGTAATTGCCCTTAGGCCTCTTATATTTTGGATTTGCTTTTAGTCGAATGACTCACCACTCCCCATGAAGGAATCACTTTTAGATGTACTATCATATACCAGTGGTCGAGTGCAGTGGCTTAACCACGTAAAGGGATGGTTGGTCAAATTGGGCCTGAGTGACTTGTGGCCAAACCCTGATCGAATCCAGAAAAAATCTTTAAATCACCTCAAAAAAAGCTATTGGAGTTATATGGATGACAATTGGTTATGTAATAGAACAGTAGGGACATTGACAGACAGTTTTTTCAAGTTTTAAGGACAATATGCAACAGGAAAACTTTAATTTTTTATTTTTTTTTAATCGCATTGAACTACCACTTGTGAGACCCTTACACCTCAAATTTAGTATAGCATCCTGTCAATCAATAGTCTCTGTAGTAAATGGAATGGTTCTAATGTTTCGCACAATTGTCCTGCATGGGAGGGTGTACCTGAGGAAGAAGCATACTTCATATTCTGTTGCCCTAGGTAGAGGCAAATTAGGAAAACATGGCTGGTTCCAATATGTCGGATCCTGGCCGCCAATCGATTAATGGAGATCACCAGGATTTAAAAAATTGATTGAAAAGAATTGTTAATATTTGGATTGTCAAGGTATTTGTTATATGCATGGAGATGAAGAAATAGGACATTGCTAAACCTGAACCGATCTAAAAACTTGTAAAGCACTTTATCCATTTGCTACTAGTAAAATATATATTAATCTATTGATTAGAAATACCAATGAGTTTTAAAGTCATAAGTTAAAATCACAAGATCAAAATATATTATATATGAATTGGATACAGCAAATCGGGAGTGCAACTTTATTGCATGAGATAATTTTACTCATTAGTAGGTTTTAAATAGTATTATCTTTTCTTCTAAAACATTTATTTTAACTATACTGGAATTGACAAAAAGTTTGATTCTTTGTGAATTTGTATATTTTGCCTCTAACACAACTCTATTGACACACACTCAACACTTTACTAAACTCCCAATCGAAGTTTAAGAAGTACAACCAGCTAGTGACGTTTGGAAGTATTTTTGTAATTACAACAATTTGGAGACGATAATATAGACTATGATTATGCAATGTGTAAATACATGTATTTCATACCATTATTTTATTGTGAGGATGTGGAGTTGGGAGAATTCTTTTTAAACTTTTTTTAACTATTTATATATTATGCACTTTTATGTTTTTCTCTATGAAGTACCGAATAAAGATACTACTAATAATAGGTATGACAGTCTATGGATTTCACCAATGCCTCACTCTCGCCAAAGAAGGGACATGAGGTTTCAAGGACAGTGAGCCTTTTTGGATGCTTTTAAGTGAAGAAAGCCAAAATACCTCTATAACTATGTGTGTTTTACTTGTTTGTACAGTGCACGTTCACACTTCATTTTCATAGAGCTTATCACAATCCTCTAATTTCCACTCGTCTCCAGTTCTACATTCATTTAGAATGCATTCATATTTCTATCTTGTTTGAGTAGTTTCCATTTTATTCTTCATGCATTTATTAATCTATTCGTGTAGCCATTCAGCCACTGACTCTTCCATCCAGGCACTCCATTATCTGCACACTGCCTTTGCACCTATTCATGCACCATCTTATTAAACCACCATTCATTCATTCATGACGGACCCAATTGACGGACGCGCTCACCACCACTCAGGCTGACCCAGCAACCAACCTGCAACAGCCCATCCAGAATTTCACCGTCTGGATCGCAAACTGCACAGACTGAGTCACCTCCATTAAACCAGCCAAGACTGGCAGATCCACCAAACAAGCCATCTTTCACACACCACAACTCATGTAGGTGACTCTGCTAAATCGTTAGGTATAACTTTGGAAATATATCTAAATATGCAAGATGATATCAGAGCAACCATTAGGGGAGCCAATCTTCAGCTCAACAGCTTTGGGAACATCAAGCCTTTCCTACCAACTGAGGACATCCAGCCAGCTGTACAATCCCTAGATATCTCACTCTTGGAATATGGTTTGGTGACCCTTGCTGGGCTTCCTAAAACTAGTTTGGCTCTGCTAAGAGCCACCCTGAACGCTTCGGCCAGACTCATCACTGGCTCCAGAAAACATGCCCAGATCAGGCCTGACCTAATTCAACTAAACTGGCTGGCCATTGAAGCTAGGATTCAGTTCAAGATAGCTTGCCTGATGCACAAAGCTATTCATCACAACACCCCCATTTACCTAGCAAAAAAACTTGAGCTATCGGGCTCGAGTTGGAACTTAAGAAGCTATCACCAATAAGAAAATAACTTATAATCGTTCTTTCTCTAGTCTTGCTCCAAGAATATGGAATGCTCTCCCCCCCAGAGATCAGAACCAATCCATCTACTGAGTCTTTAAAAAAATGTCAAATTGCTCCTCCTGAATAATCTTCAACAGCATTAACTATCTACTTTTTTCTCCGGTCTGGATACTCTTTTTAACGTGCTGTTTCAATTGGATTTATGCTTCTTCTCACTTGTCCCTTTGAACTACTTTGATCTGCTGAAACCTTACAGGTCTCACTAGATTTGTGAACTCCCCATGCCTCCCTTAGACCATGTGTGTTCACCCTTTGACCTTTTGGTAGTTAACTCGTTTGATCTCTTTTGTTGTTGTACTTATACTTACACCGCTTTGAACAGTGCTCTGATACCCGTATGCGTCAGTTCATGCTTTATAAAACGTTACAAATAAATCCTCGTTAGACCAAGCCACCTTCAAGTCAGCCCTCAACAAATACCACCAACACCCCAAAGACGTGAAAAAAACGTACCTGGCAAACCTGCATCAAAGCAAGCTCAACCACATAAAGGACCTCTTCAGCATTGTCTGAGGGATTTCCTGCCTGATGGCTACAGAGAACACAAATTCCCCTTCACAGGAACTCTGCAACACTAGCAAACCACAATATGTCCACCACCATCTACAGGAACTTCAAACCCCATCCTACAGACCTGAACAGCCTCCACACGCCATCGGATGCCACCCCTAAGCATCCATTCACCGCATGGGAACAGATCACCACAGAATACCACAGCCATCATGAACTCCATCCACTCTGGAGCACCCACGGACCCCTGTCCCCCCACCTCTGACTTCAGAAGCAAGTTAATCAGTTGCCAACTTATCACTATCTTCAAATCCTCCATCACCACAGCCACCTTCCATGATGTATGGAAACATACATAAGTCAGACCCCTCCTCAAGAAACCCTCAGCTGACCCCCAGTGTACTCAAGTACAGCCCCATCTCTCTGCTCCCTTTCCCCGCTAAAGTCCTTGAAAAGGCCATCAACATCACCTCCCCTAACACCTGCTCCATCCCTCAATGTTGCTTCCATACCAACCACAGCACTGAAACCACTTTGATCGCCGCCAAGATCTACACCCTCCTCAACAGGGGAGAAATGGCAGCTTGATCCTCAAATTCACCACAACGTTCAACACACTCACCATATTGGGATTCAGGGAACGCCCTGAGTTGGATCAAATCCTTCCTCAAAGGAAGAACTCCAAGAATCCACCTAGCTTCATGCGCCTTGGAACCAGAAAGCACCATCTGCGGCGTCCCTCAAGGTGCATCCCTCAGCCTCACCCTCTTCAACACATACATGACACCTCTAGCTGACACAGTCTGAACCAATGACCTCAACATCATATTCTACGCCAACGACACCCATCTCATCCTCTTTCTTTGGAAACAACACCCCCTGGTAGAACACCACCTGGAGGCATGCCAAACTGGTAATCTCTCCCACATCAAAAGACCACACCTGCAACCTTGGCATCACACTGGACAGCGAACTCACCATGAAACCACATATCAATGCAGTCTCCTCTTCCTCCAAATGATCTTCAAATGACTCCTTATCGACAAGAGGAAGACCATCATTTAAGCCCTAGACACCAGCCAGCTGGACTATGGCAACACACTGTACGCAGGAACCACCACCCAACTCAAGAGGAGACCCCAGATGATACAGAACTTAGCGGCCAGATATCCTCAACCAGCCCAAACGGACCCACATCACCCCCTACCTCAGTAACCTCCACTGGCTCCACATTCAGCAAAAATGCCAATTTGAGATGTTGACACATCCACAAAGCCCTCCATGAGCAAGGACCAGTGTACATCAACGACTGCCTGAACTTCCATCAACATTCCAAAAACCTTCGCTCCACCTCCCTCGCACAGCCACTGCACATCCGCCAAAGCTACAGGGGAGGACGTTCTTCCTCTAACCATGCTAAGTTCTGGAACGGACCTCCGGACATCATCCTCTATGGTGGAATTAAGGAAAAGAGTCAAGACCTCTCTTTTCAACTGATCCCCAGCAACCTTGGGCCTGGATACCCTTGCAGACGATTAGCTGCGCTCTACAAATACGTATTGACTGAATCTTTCATTCATGCACTCGCTCAGTAATCCACCCATTCACTGACAAACTCTTCAGCCTATACACTTGCTCATTGACTGTCCCAAACCCATAAATGCCCACTTCTGACTCTGCGCCCCTACCTGCAGCAGATACACACACACACTGCTGTAAGACTCTTAATT
This sequence comes from Lissotriton vulgaris, assembly GCF_964263255.1. NCBI lineage: Eukaryota > Metazoa > Chordata > Amphibia > Caudata > Salamandridae > Lissotriton > Lissotriton vulgaris. Next base: position 46,495,811 of record NC_141686.1, on the reverse strand, counting down.
CATCATCGCCATACATCCACACTCTTTCACCCATCTAAATATCCATGCATGTATGCACTACCCCACCGTGCCCCTTCTCCCACTTAAACTTGCACGAAACTTCACTTGCCCCAACACATCTATGCATTTACTTACCCATCCATCCGTCCATTCACTCAATCACCTCCATTGATAGTCACAATCATTCTTTCCTCCATCTATCCGTTCATACACACTTTCAATCATTCTCACATGCATCAACACAAGCATTCACACTTGCAATCAATAAATGGTGAATCACTAACTTGTAGGCCAGACCTAGTGGCTTTACTGTTTTATATTCCTGCCAAACTTAGACAAGTTATGTTTTTTTAAATTTAAATCAAAGTTGTATCGTTGTTTCACCAATTGTGCTTTATCACAGCAATATGTTTTTATCCAGGCTCAATCTTGTATCGATTCAGGAAGCAGTTCAATACCTTGTGGTTTACTTCATCCACATTTCCTGCTGATTGCCCTTCTAAAGACACTGTATTCACTAAAATTACTATCACATTACAGAATTAATTTACAAATCTTAAATAGCACACCAAATGTGACAGAGTGGCATTAAAGTTTCTATTCAAGCGGACTTCATCTCACATACTTTCTGCAAAACTGTACCTTATAGGTCTGGATAAAAAGGCAATACAGGCATTGGAGCAATGCTCTATTAACGCTTTGATTCAATACCTTTGCAGTTACTTACTATGATGTTAACTTACTCATTTACACAGTGGCCTGCTGTCAATATCCATCTTGGACCAACGATTGTACCACCACACAGGTGTGGAGCTGCCACACGAATGGACACTTGCCAGGGCCAACTATTGGGCCTGGCTTCTTCTCCACCCACAATGCGAGTTGATTGCCACCGAGAGGCGAATGGTGAAAATCCACATACATCTAAACAAAAAAAGTCCAGTTACTAGTAATAAGCATCTTAATTATTTTCATATTAATAAGATCAAATAACCTCAAGCTTGCTTTGTGATTTTCCCCCTTCCACTGTTCCACAAGCATTACCCCATTTACCTTCTTCAATTTGGATGTCTAAAACGTTCAACCAAAGGCATACGATTTGTAATCCGAATGCCCCTCACAATATCACAACTTAATCAATGGTCAGTAACACAATATATCTAATATGGTCGTAGCTTTGGATCGGAGTTACAGGACAATTTTCTTGATTTCCATGGACAATACATTTTAAATCACAGGACAAAAAAAAAAAAAAGTTGAGCGGAATAGTGCGATGATGTTGCAATTAAACTTACCACTTTACTAGGAATCATCTGCACTTTAAACCAATGTGATGGTTTTCATCTATTAACCACATGCGTGCGGGGGTTATTTTTGCGCTGTGTGGCTTTTTTCGAAAAACCGCGTTACATGACGAGCTCAGCTCGTCATCCACACACGACCACCGTGGCTGATGACGAGCTGAGCTCGTCATCAGCATCGAAGGGGTTAACATCCTCTGGACAGACACAGACAGCCGAGGGGTTCAGTATGTATCATCCGGTCTGTTACAAAAAGTTTCAGCTGCCTGCTGACCAGACCTTTACTTCAAATAGAGGGTACCTTTGCATTGGATGGCTTTGCTGTCTAGCTCAGCTATGTCCTCTTGATTACATGTCTTTCTTACAGATTCAGCTGTTTGTCCTGCCCAGGAACATTGGGTGACCCGTTGTCGACGTTACTTGCACCCATGAACTACTATTTCCTTATAGTTAAATACTCCTGTGAGAGGTTGGCCTGGTATATGATGTCCACTAATGTAAGTGGGCACCTTGCACCAGTCCAGATAACCCTTGTGGTGACTTAGGATGTTTCAGACACCCTCAGAAAGCTATCCATGTGGTAGCTGTGGAGAGCAGCCTTCAGGCTTAGTCTTGGAGGGTAAAGCAGCTTGTTTTACCAGAATGCAATCTTTTAGTATATATTGAATGAAAAGGGACCACACAAAGTAGTTATACAAATATGTATTTATTATACTACACTCTCTAGTATGTTACAGTATCTCCTACAAGGAGATAGACAAAGCACGCAATACTTTAGCAAAGAATCACAGTAAATAATATCACTAATACACAGCGGGCCCCAGCAGGGGACCAAACCATATACTAAGAAAGTGGTGTAATAATCACAACTCGAGTCAGGACAATGTTGAGGATGTAGAATTGCTGTGGACCCACAGAACCACCCAAGGTAAGTAGATAGGGACCCCACGGAGAGCGTGTGCAGTGTGTGAACACTACTGCGTGCTCCGTACAAATCTTTGTGCAAGCCGTCATTGGAATTTTAAAGTTTAGGGACTAAACCTTCCCAGTGGACCCTGAAAAAACCCTGAAGACAGAAGGTTGGAGAGCCACCCCTCCCGAGGATACTGTGGTACCCAAGATACCTATCCCAGGGGAGCCAGCTGCGTAAGTGTGAAGGGGTGTCGGGAACCTGCAAACCCAATGAAGTACTTCAGGAAAGGGCTGCTGCTTGAAGAGGAGAATGTGTATGGAGGAATCCAAATGTGGATTCTTGATGAGGAGTACCTGAAAGCAGAGGGCATAGAGTATATGTCACTCAGGGGTGACCAAGAGACTTGGAAGACTGATGTTGGATGCTTCAGGAAGGATGATAGTGACCTTGACTCTGCAGTTGCGAGAACCAGGAGACACTGAGGACAACCAGGACCTGTATACGAGTTGTCCCATGAAAGATGTCGACTGTTGAGGGGTCAGTATCCAGCGGGAGCACCAACAAGCCTTGGCAAATGCAACCTACTCAAGAAGTCAAGAGGGTGCACTGTTGGGACCAGCAAAATCCAGGAGACTCACCACAAGCAGGAGAGTCAGGGCAGGACCCAAGCAATCAGAAGAGCTCAAAAGAAACAAGTGTGACACTCAAGTGGACCCACAAGCCGGAGGCACTGGAGTCGCGAGAGGACCTCAAGCAGCTTACCAAAAGATGTAGGCCACGATGCGGTGTGGCTGAAGATTCTGGTCACTCTAAGTGCTCGAGGTTGGGGCTACTTGGAGCCTGAAGCTCATCTTGCAAAGATGTCAACAAGCTGATGCAACTGCAAAGGGACGCAGTACCCTGGGGTTCAGTTATTGCAACCCCCACAGGGACTACTGGCCTCAAACTTGTTGAGAAGATAGAGCAGATCGCAGGAACAGAGAAAAACCACCACCTGTGTTAGAGAGCTAAAAAGTCTTTAGGAGCTTGGGATCTGCAGACTAGCCGTCTTTGTTGAAGTGCCTGCGAATGCATAGGAGTAACTCCTTCACTCCAAGGGAGATTACTTCGGTTGTCCTTGATGCTTCACAGGACTTGGTAGGTTCCTGTATGATACACAGGAACAGACAATGCAGCAGACTGGAAGAGAGATGAAGTTAAGCCCAAAAAAAGTCCAGAGTGCCCAGACGGTAGAAGTGCAGTGGTATCAGTTCTGAATCTTATCTACCACGAATCTGGGACCTACACCCAGGTAAGCCTTTAACTACTGTACGGAAAGGGTTGAGAATATTCAGGGGACCCTACTAGGTGAGGGTCTGGACAGGGGGAAGGTTACTCCCATGTGCTTTGTCCAGTTTCACGCCAGAGCTGGACCCAATGGCTCCTAGGACTGGTTTGAACTGAACTATGCACAGGGACACCAAATGTGCCCCATATGCAGACTTTCAGGCACTGTAAGCGCACCCATCCAGCCCTTATACAGTAAATCCTGCCTGGGAGGTGGTCACACCTCTGTGACAGGGTGTCTATTGTTCTGCCTTCCCCTGCTCTAGCTTGGCTCATCAGCAGGAGGGCAGAAATGTGTCTCTGGTCGGCAGCAACCATTTGGTGCTGTCCGCGCCGAGAAGGCTGGTAATGGGAACAGGCTTCACTGACAAACCGAGAGAATGGACTTGGTAGGATGCAGGGGTGTCCTTCTCGTGCAGGGGCACCCTCTCACTTAGAAACACGCACCCTGCCCCCAGGATTGTAAAGGCCTGCTATAGGCGTTGCTTATAGGTTTTAAGTGCAGTGACTCTTAGATATTGTAAACCTATATCTTTAGTAAGTGGTGCATGCCCCAACTTACACAGGCTGCAATGGCAGGCCTGTAATTCCATTTTGAATGATCTCTCATGGGTAGCATAATGCATGCTTCAGCCCATCGGAGACCTCTGGGGTACCCACGCCCTGGGTACATGGGTACCATATACTAGGGACTGACAAGGGTGCCCCAGTATCCAATATGGTATGTACCTAGGTACTGAACACAAAAGTTTAGGAAGAAAGCAGATACACTGGGGTCCTGATTAGCAGGATCCTAGTCACACTAGTCAAACACAGCATCACATCAAGCAAAAAGTGTGAGTAACCATAAGAAGCAGATCCTACTTCCCTACAACTCCATGGAAGTGCATTTGTTTTCTTTCTACCTTTGCGCTGCTTTCCTTTCACTTTCCCCCCAGCACCTTCACTATCCATGTGTGTGTACGTGTATATATATATATATATTTCACACAAAAAACAAAAGGTTACAGGGATATTCTAGTTCTGCTCAGATTTCACGCTCACAAAAACAGTGAAATTCATCAGTTATAGTTACCGGAGTAAACTCTAACTTCTGGCCTTGCAATGCACTGCTTATGAACTCTCATATCACATCACTCTTGACAGCCTTCGTTGTGCACAGAGCTGGCCTCAGGTCTCAGAGACACCATTCCCTGGGCCAAAATCCTAAGTTGAGGGGGCATAAAGCCCCTTTCCCAACCCTTAATTGGCCCCAGGGACCCCATCCCTAGTTGCCCAATATCTATCTATCAATCAATCAATCAATCCGGGGGTTTATATAGCGTGCTACTCACCCGTGAGGGTCTCAAGGTATGGGGGAGGAGGAGACTGCTCCGGATCAGTGGAAGAGCCGGGTCTTGAGATCTTTCCTGAGCGTGTGCGGGGTCAGGGAGCGTCTGATGTTCACCGGGAGCTTGTTCCAGGTCTTGGCTGCGATATATGAGAAAGCTCTTCCTCCGGTTTTATTTCTGCTGATGAGGGGCACCCCTGCCAGGGGGAGGTAGGCGGAGCGGAGGTTTCTCTTGGGTGCATGGTAGGAGACTCTTGTTGAGGTATTTGGGTCCGATTTTGAGGGCTTTGTAGGCATGGGTGGGGAGTTTGAAAGTGACTTCTACACAGGGAGACAGTGGAGGCTGCGTAGGTGTTGGGTCATGTGCGTGTGCCGTGGAGTTCCGAGGACGAGTCTGGCTGCGGCGCTCTGGATGGTTTGGAGTCCGTGTAGGAGAGTTTTGTTGATTCCGGCGTAGAGGGCGTTGCAGTAGTCAAGTCTGCTGGTTATGAGTGCGTGGGTGACGGTCCTTCTGCAGTCAGAGGGGATCCATTTGAAGGTCTTACGGAGGATGCGAAGGCAGTTGAAACTGGTGGAGGAGACGGTGTTGATCTGGCGCTTCATGGAGAGGGAGGAGTCGAGGATGATGCAGAAGTTCCGGGCGTGGAGGGTGGGCTTTCGAGGGCGGACAGCCACCAGGTGTTGTCCCAGGCGGTGAAGCAGGGTCCGAGTACAAGGACCTCAGTCCAGGCTGCCACATTCTTCAATCCATCCTGGAAGCAGAGTCTGGTGTCTTCGGAATTCTTCGAGAGGGAAAGGATGAGCAGAGTGTTGTCGGCGTAGGATATGATGCGGAGTCCATGTTGTTGGACTATGGCGGTGAGTGGGGCCATGTAGATGTTGAAGAGCGTAGGGCTGAGAGATGATCTGCGGGGGACTCCACAGATAACAGTGGGTTCGGAGTGAAAGGGAAGGAGTCCGATCCTCTGCGTTCAATTGGACAGGAAGGAATGGATCCAGTCGAGGGCGACTCCTTGTAACCCTGAGTCGGTTAGTCTGGCTGTGTGTGTGGGATGTGAAACGGTGTCAAAAGCCGTGGAGAGGTCTAGCAGGATGAGGGCCGCCGTGCGTCCCTGGTCCAGTAGCATGCGTATGTCATCAGTGGTGGCTAGGAGAGCAGTCTCGGTGCTGTGGTTGCTGCAGAATCCAGATTGGAAGGCATCTAGGATGGAGTTATCTTTGACGAAAGCGGTCAGGTGGGTTTTTACGACTCTCTCGGTGACTTTGGCAGCAAAGGGGAGGAGAGAGATGGGGAGGTCGTTTTTCAGGTCCGTGAAGTCCGCTGTAGGTTTCTTGAGGAGGGGTTTTACCTCTACCCGTTTCCAATCGTCTGGGCAGATGCCGGATGTGAGAGAGGTGTTGATGGTGCAACCAAGTTCGGGGGCAGTGGAGGCTCTGGAATATGGGCACAGGTCTGTAGGTGCTCCAGAGTGAGTTTTCTTCATGGTCGTTGTGATGAGTTTGATGGAAGCGGGATCCCAAGACCTGATGGTCAGCTTGTTTGCAGTGATGGATAGGGGGGTGGTGTCTGGGGCTGGTTCGCTGAAGTTGTTGTAGAAGTCTTTGATCTTATGATGGAAGTAGGAGCGGAGCTTGTCGCAGAGTTCCTGGGAAGGTGTGGTGTACGTGGCTTTGCAGGCGGGTCTTGCGAACTGCTGCATGATGTTGAATAGATCTTTGGTGTCAGTTCCGTTTGGTGTTTCTTATGTGCTGGTAGTATTCTTTCAGGGTGTTCTTGTGGTTGGTCCGCGCTTCCAAGGTTTTCTGTTTTCACCAGGTTTTTCCTAGGCGTCTGCAGGCATGTCTGGCTTCTTGGGGTTCTGTGGTGAACCAGGCAGCCTTCAGAGGGCGCTGTTTGTCGGGGAGGTGAAGCGTGCAAGCCTGTCCACACAGCAGGAGATCCAGTTGTTAAATTCCCTGGCTGCGGTGTTGCCGTCGGTCGTGGTGATGGGGGTGTTTTGGCAATGGTGGTGTTGAGGAGTTCCTCTGTGACCTTGCTCCAATTCAGTCATAGCAGGCATGGGACGGGCTTGTGTGTGGTGGTGGTGTTGAAGGTGAAATGGACGCAGTGGGGGTCCATCCAGGGGGGCTGGGTGGTGTGACTGAAGCGGATGTTGGTTCCTCCTGCGAAGATGGGGTCGAGGGTGTGACCTGCTCTGTGGGTGGGTGTGTTGACGAGCTGCTTCAGTAGTAGGTTGAAGAGGTTGGCGATGACCGTGATGGAGTCGGGGTCGTTGCTGTTGTAGAGGTGGAAGTTCAGGTCCCCAAGTAAGATGTAGTCAGTGGAGGTAATGGCATGGGGTGCATCGAGTTCCGTGATGGTCGTTGCGGGGTACTGGCGGTCTGTAGATGAGGGTGCCATGTAGCGTGGTCCTGGAGCTGGTCTGGACCTGGAAGTGGAGGTGTTCAGCATTGGACTGGTGGTCACTCGAGCTGGAGAGTCGGATGGCAGTCTTGTGAACGATGGCGGGTCCCCCTCCTGGACGGTGCAGGAGGTCCTTTCTCTGGAACTTGTAGCCATCGGGGATGGTGGTGGCAATGTTGGGGCCGGAGGTGGAGTTGGTCCAGGTCTCTGTGTAGGTGATGTCGTTGAAATCAGGGAACTGATTGACACCCTCTCACATGACATGTCGGTGCAGGGAGCGCACGATGAGGAGGATGCAAGTCAGGCCCTCTGTAGTGCGTGCATTGGGCGGCAGTCGGCAGTCGGCAGTCGTGGGAGCTCTGTTGATGGTGAAGGATCTGCGGCAGGGTTTGTAAGAGACCTGCCTGTGGGGGGTGTTATGCGAGGATACTGAGCAGTCAATGTGTCTTCCGGGGTTGAGTGTGGTTGAGTTGTAGCGGAGGGTTCTAGGAGAACCAGGGTTCCTGGCGCTGGTCGTGGACGGGCGCAGACGAGCTTACCTTCGGCGCGTTGAGCGGCGTGCCCTCTACGTGCATCCAGTTGCCATATGTAGGTGAGGGGATCAGGAGTAGCGGATGGGGCGCTTACCAACCCACAGGATATGTTTCACTGCTGAGATCTTATGACTTTGTTAAAGCTTGTTTTTGTTGTGTGTCTTACAGTGTCAAGAGTTTATAAGCATTACATCTCAGACAATTTCATATTGCCATCCGACAGTAATGTACAACATTCAAGGTACAAGTCTGAATCTTCCAAGGTCAATATAAGGAAATCAAGTAAACTGGATAAGAACACCTTTTTACAGTGCTGCAAAATGTCAATGCAAGTAAAGTTTTCAAGCATGTCAGCACTTTATATCACAAATTCATATTTATGTATGGCAATTTAAGGAGATGTGAATCAAGATAAAATATAAAGGTATTGGGCCAGCATGAGAAACATGCAGCTTACAGACATTGGATGTCATTATCAAACATTAACCATCACAGAAAATGTTATTTTGGTGGATGCTAGGTTGGCCAAGGTAAAAGTGCAGAAGTCTCGTCATGTAAGAGAGGGAAGCTCTCTGGGCAGTGGATAGTTTAAGGTAAAAGAGGTCCCATCCACTCAAGAAGGCATCTACAAGCGACCCCTCAGGTCCGGTCATAATTCGGTGGCCAGGCAAAAGAATGATCTACTTTGCCTTCATTCCCATCTGTGTGTAGGTTCATTTCAGTAATCCCTCTCCACATAGGCCATTAGCACCACTGCAAATAAATGCTATTTATAAAGAATGAGAGTATTTGCTAGGTAGTAGCCACCCAGATAATTTTCGTTTCTCAGTGCCAGGTGAGGGACCACCTCACAGGTTTGCACAAGTATATAAATAAATAGGTCAAGCATGCTACTATTTTGTAACATTTTAGAAATCCCATGTAAAAGAAATCAAGCAATTTATTGCCCCAACAGGATAAATGTAAATTAGCATTTATTGCACCATCATCCATTGAATTAAAGACCCAAAGTAGCTCTTTAGGGCCACACAAAGCCATATTACAAATTGGGAGCAGTTTCAAATTGGTGCGCCGGACACTAACCGGTACAGTGGCCCTGTTACTGGCAATATGGTTCCCGCAGAGCACAAGCAAACATCTTGCGGAACACATTTCTTCTTTATTAATCGACTACTTGAAAGTACTGATGATTGGTGACTTCAACTACTGGGCAAATAAAGTAATGGATGGGCAGTCATCTACAGATCTAACTGGCTTGCTCAGTAGCTTGAATTTTGAACATATGTTCTCACCCACCCATACCAAAAGCCATACAGTAGATCAGGTTTGGGTTTGGTCCTCTAATTTAACTGTATCTAACCTCACGGTCATCCACTGCCTTATGACCGGACCGTTACCCAATTACATTTTCACTTATCGGCCTGGCCCTTTCAAAACCCCCTCCAAGTACAGGAATTTGATCAAGAAACTGGGACCAAGTTGATATTAACTCCTTCTGCAAATCTTTGGCAACCATTCTACATAATACAAATGTCAGATTAGACCAATATGAAGAAGGACATACAAACTAGTTAACAGAAGCAGCGATACACATTTCCCCCTTGGAAATCCAGATTGGCCAGGGTTCATGATGTATCAAAATGTTTTTCGGAAGACTTAAAATTAGCCAAACTAACACGATTGTGCCAAGCATATGGTGAAATAATTTACCTGACAAAAGGGAAATTTACTAATTACATCCCAAAGAATTAAAAAAACGAATTATACAAATAAAATCCGCCTTCTTTTCAGATAAAATCAAACTCTGCAAACAAGTCAAAGGAAATGTTCAGAATTGTGTCCGAATGATCAAATCGAGACAGTGATCATACTGATCATGTCCTATCCAGACTATGCATCACCCTCAATTCCTTCTTTATCGACAAGATTATGATTAAAGATAGTATCCTCCGAATTCTTTCCACTTTGTATCCACCATTGAAGACAGAAACCAGATTATAATGCCTGAGAGTCACGCTATCAGCAAGATGTGCCTCATTGACCCGCTGACTAAAGTGAAGTCAGACTCCCTAATGATACCTGCTTTCTGAAGGTCTAAAAATATGTTTTCGTACTTCACTGACCCAGCTACATCCCTCCTTAACTTTGAGGCAAGGTATTGTCCCCAGCTCTTTTAAGGAGGTGATAGTGGTCCCACTTTTAAATAAAGCCGGTGAACAACTTCCTTTCACCCTATTTTTAGGTTGAGCATTTAAGACCTTGTATATATTGGCATATGTTGCCAGATGCTTATGCTCCTTCCTATATTGTCATCCCCAAGTTTACGGGCATGAACACTCCTTTGACCCACTCTGCGCCAATCAGTGCGGACCATCCTTGGTCGCCGACAGAGGCAGGTGAATGTCCCTGCCCTACCTCTAAGGTTAAAACCTAGGTGTGATCTTTGACAATCAGATCAATTTCTCTGCAGAGGTTAATCGTTTGACTTCCTCCTGCTTCCTCTTACTGAAGAGCTTACAGGAGATCTTCTGGAAGATCTTCCCTTTCATTCCGCAGGAGCTTCATAAAACTGTAGTAGTAGCTCTTTTTCTTTCAAAATTAGACTACTGCAACGCTCTTTTCATGGGCATTGACAAGTCTCGGAGTATAAAATTACAATCACTGCACCATGCTACAGCATGATTGTTACTAAATATTCCCAAAGGTCATTCCACCTCGGCAGGAATAAGGGCACTTCACTGGATCCCGGTCCAGCAACCAGTCGAATTTAAGGCCCTCTGTCTGGGGCACAAGACACTCTATGGAGGTGGTGCGGTGGAGATCCAGAAAATGTTCTCATGGTATACTCCCACCAGAACTCTGAAATCTACTAACACAGGTCTTATCCATACCCCTAAAATTCGTAGATCGGGGTCGGGGGTGGGGGGGTAGAGTATATTACACTGTGCAGCCAAGTTTTGGATCCAATTGGCTTATACCATGAGACTTCAGCGTTTTCCTAAAAATCTGCTGGCTAGGTTGAAGTCCTGGCTGTTTCCCTCAAATTAAACTAACAGCTCTTATGGCCTAGTATCCCTACTAGCACACCTAGCGCCAAGACCCCATGGCATTCGAGCACTTTAAAAAATTACTATCCTCCACCTAGACTTGCGCTCCTCAACATGTGGGAACAGACTGACCTAACAGACATAGAACAGCAATTTACAATACTGGGATACACTGGTTAAGCGGGAGATAGCGAGAAGGTGGGGGGTGGCGGACAAACCTTCACTCAGAGTATGGGTCAGAGAATACAACAAATGCATGATAGCAGAAAAAGAGGTGTTCAAAGTGAGAGGGTGTCCCAAGAAATGGGACAGAAAGTGGGGTAAGTGGAACGCCAACAGGGGTGACCTATGTATTTCCCCATCAGTAGAACTGGCACTGCAACGTACTGAAGAGACACTTGATTGTGCCCTAAATGTAGCTGCTGCCGTTCCCGGACAACGTATGAGTAAATGTGGCCTATGCAGAACCCTTGATTGTAAATGTATGTGACTTATTGTGAAACCAATAAAAACATGAACAAAGAATGACTATCCTATCCTATATAAGACCAATTTCCTCGACCCCATCAAGCAGGGTTCAGGCAGCCCATTCTACTGAAGCAGTCATCTCTTAGTTGTGGATGACATGAAGGAAGAAGCCAACAGGGATATTACACAGATGCTGGTTCTTCTTGATCTTTCATCGGCTTTCGACACAGTAAGCCATGAACTTCTGTTGGATTGCGTCAGAGCCGCAGGATTGCAGAGCACAGTGCTCAATTGGATTATCTCCTTTGTAAAGAACCGATTTCAATTAGTCCAGTTATATCCCCTTGAGTTCTTCCAAGGCCCGATTAACGTGTTGAGTACCCCAAGAGTCCTCTTTGTCCCCCCATCTTTTTCATTTGTACATATGCCCCTTAGTACACTCCTTGAAAAAAATGAAGGTCAGAATTTACTACTCCGCAGACAATATCCAATTGCTTTTTCCCATCTACAATTCCCCAGAATCCAAAGAAAAATTTCAAAACCCGATGTTAATCCGCAATTGGATGAACAGCAACAGACTAAAATTAAACTCTAAAATAAAACCCAAACAATAGTTGAGTAACAAAACTTTATGAACATATGGCTGCAAAAGAGGAGTATAACGATATGCAGCAAAAAGATACTTTTTAAATGTTTTTTCTAATGCAATTAGAGACCATAATACAATAGTATTTAGACAAATTATATATAGGGAATACTGTGTGTTTTTTTTTGTTTAGACAAACAGATCGAATCTGAAGTATACTCAAGAAATTACAATTTATCTTGTCAACAGATTACCTGGGTTGAATTGATTTTCGACAGACAAATATCGTGGAACACTATAAAACTTGCTATGGTATGTGTGCATATAATAATTTAATGTGCTCTTTTCTGTCTTGTGCCTAGTTACACATGGACCTTGATCCATTTTACGTTTAAGACTGTATAAACTGTAACAAATTATTCCTGTACTATGTTTAGAAATCCCCTGTGATGTGAATTTCTGTTTGTAAGACAAAAATTCCTTGAGCAAGTGTAAACTGGAAGTTTAAATTACAAGACAATGTTTTGCATTGTCTGTTTTTTAAGTGGTTTTAAATGTTTGTTAATATATTTGTAAAAATATTGTGTTTTATGTATTTCCCATAGCCCTGAAGAAGTCCGGTAATGGACTAAACGCGTAGGCTATATCATTGAAAACAAGAATTGAATAAAGATAAAGTTTTAAACTTCCGGAACTTGTGACTAACTTCTCTTTTGTAAATGAATATGACCATTCAAATTTGCAAATAGTACTGTATAAGGATTGTTATCTAAAAAAGTATATGTGAGTTTGACTTACTGGAAGGGTGCGGAGCCATCATTTTGTATTTTAATTTGAGGAGATAATGAGAATTTTCTCTAAATCTTCATTGGACATAGGGGATTGTGTTTCAGGCTACCAGCACCATCGTTCTGTATCCCAGAAAGTGTAGGAGACGTTAGATCGGTTCGGTAATCAGTGCTTTGATCCCCTTTTTTTTGTTGGTTAAAATCAAACTCTGACAAGACAGATTGTCTTAACTAGAAGCAAGCATGACTTGTGGAACTCCACATACTGACCAGCCACAATCAGCGACTCCACCCCACTCTAAGAGCTCAGTTAAAAGTCTTGGAGTTATCATTAGCAAGAACCCATATATGAGACCCCAATTAGGGGAGGGAACTTCGTCCTGTTTTGTGTAACTTCCCAGTCAGAAAGATAGCTAAATTCCTCACCTTCAAAGCTCTCATGAGGTCATTATGGCTTTAGCTATCTCGAAGACAGACTATGCAAACTCTTCATCTAGGTCTCCCAAAGGGCCTCAACATTAGACTACAACTAGCACAAAATAGTACAAAACCTGGAAGTCAGGTTAATATACTAACATCCCAGACACTGCCACATCACCCCGATGGGGAAACTATATTGGCTGCAGATAGAACAACCTTTTCAAGACTGGTTGCATTATTTTTAAATCCCTTTATGCAGCATGCCAGATTTTAGATAAGCCTGTATCCAAAAATATACACCTACTCTTAACTGGAGATCCATCCATTTGAATCTTCCTATTCCTTCATTCAAAAAGAGGATTTTTTGTCTCTCCAGATTTTTTGTACTTGCCCCCCACATTTGGAACTCCATCCCATTTGAAATTAGGACTACCTTGGTAAACCATACTTGGGCAACTTCTAAAAACATGGCTCCTTAGACAAGCATATGATTAAAACTATTAGCAGCATGTAATGTTTGTTACCCAAGCACCAGAAAATGGACCCGTGTATGTCTGCTTCATAAATGCTAGTAGCATAATATAACAAACTTGTGCATTAGTGAAATACAGATCATCACTCTGCAAGCGCATGTAGTGATCGTACCCACCGTCAGGGGGATGTCTGTCTGGGGGCAGAGGGAAGATCACCTTTGCACTCTTGAGCGAACTGCCCTCAGGGGGTGTGTGCCGACAGTACGCAACTGTTTTTTGCTGCACAATCAGTACACATCCCGGCATTCTCTTTTCCTCTGGAACCACATCCACAATACAGTACAGGTGCAGAGGCAAAGTGTTTCTTCAACTTGTATATGCTCACATCCCCCATGCAAGTAATGCATCACTCTTCAGATCACGCCAGAGCTATCTGGCATGATCTGTACTTTCAACATTAACATGGAACCTTTCACCACCCTACTCAAAAAAGCTAACATTCCCTTCCACCTATATGTTGATACTCAGATTTTCTTGGAAATCTCCTCTGTTAAAGACATTAAAAGACTCAGCGGCACACTGAGGGAAGTGCAACTCTAGCTGTCAAGTAACCAGTTAAAACTGAATCCTGACAAAACCGTATTACTTCTCATATTGAACAAAGAGGAGAACCCCCAAATGGTCGATTGGTTAAAAGCTATGGATGCGCTCAATGAGAACCTCACCCTGGCCGACTCGCTTAAATCACTAGGCATCACACTAGACCCGAAACTCGACATAACCAAACACATTAAATACTCAGCTAAGAGCGCCTTCCTCAACCTGAAGCTACTGAACAAAATAAAACCTTTCATCCCGCCCAAAAATCTCAAACAAGCCACCCAATGATTGCATTTTCATAGTCTAATCTTGACAGCACCAGTCCTCTCTGGAATAGCTAAATCACATCTTGCCACTCTTAAAACTCAACGTGAAACCACCAGAATGGTCACCGGAATCAGGAAATTTGATCACTTCTCACCTGCACTCTGAGAACTCAAGTGGCTCCCAGTAGAATTGCGGGCGAACTTCAGAACAGCCTGCCTCACACACAAAGCCCTACACACCAGCAAATCCGAATACCTTGCTGCCAAACTCAAGAAATCAGGTCAGAACAGGAACCTCAGAAGCTCTAACACCCTACTACTCATCCCGCTGAAATCACAAAAACAAAAAACCGCGGCCAGGTCCTTCGCCGGAAATGCGCCCAAAATCTGGAACTCTATTCTCCCTCACATCAGAACTATTCTCTCCTTTGCTAAATTCAAAAGTCAGCTTAAAATCATGTTCCTCGATCAATCCCTAGTGAACCGATAGGAGCAGTGGGAGCGCTGAAGTAGACTCCTCACTCTGCTCCGACGCTGCGTCATTGTCATTAGTATTTTTATTATGGGATTTTCCACATCATTGTATTATTTTTTGTCCTGCTCTGACGGATGTGCAGCGCTCCAATACCCTCTGGTCAGGTCAGCGCTATATAAAACTTCTCAAATAAAAAAATTAAAAAATGTGTAATAGAATGAGCAGCACAAGAATCTGCCGTCCCTTCTGTAATACTTCAGTTTCCTATGTCACAAACAATGGGTGCACATGCCCATTGAGCCCCCGGGGCCCTAAACATAAAATGCCACTCATCAGTTCCAAACAAAAAAATCCTGATGTCTAAGGAGGGCCAGTACGGGTTGAATTGTAAACAATTCAGTTTCTGCAAACTTGATTAGGACATTATTAAAAGATTTAACTTTTATTTTGCATGTTTACATAGGCTAGGTGGAATGAGTTGGTATACCACCTAGCCTAGAGGACAATTTAAGCTAGCAAAATTCCTAGACTACTTTCATGAAGCCTCATGGGACAGAATCACTTAGTGACCCAACTTTTAATATGTTTTGGAGAGTAGCATGATTACACAGGAATTATGTAAACGTGGATTAGGATATTTTTCTATCAGATAATCAAGTTTTGCACGTTCATGAAACCCAGAACATTAGGTTGTTTTTTATTAACACTGCCCTGCATTTGAAAAACCTGCAAATATTTGGTATTTCATGCTTGCAATTTATGTCACAGCTTCTTTAGTAAGAAATGTTGCTGTCGATTCCTGCTACATCAGATAGTATTTTAAACATTAACTTTCTCTTAGTGGTTCTGTGAAACTTTGTTACTTTTTGTGACAGCAGCATGGGTGTCATTTAGAAGTCGCCAGATGTTGTAACTTTTACCCCCTGGTCTGCTCCACGTAACTCCAGGAACTGCTCTTGCAATCCCTACCTTCAGAGTTGACAAAAGCAATTCCAAGAGCAAACGGTACCCCGTGCCCTCATGGACACAATTTACTTTCTGCAGCTCCCACTGGGACATCACACTTTCAGTTCTAGAAATTAAATACATTTTTCAAGGTAATGCACGTACTATAGAATACAGCATAAAATGAAACAAATAAAACCCGAAACACGTTGAAAAGTCATGTTTGAATTAACCCTTCAACACTGGTACTAACAAGAGTGAGTGCCTTTTTAATGATCACGAATTTATTAAGGAGTAATTTAAACCAATACCAGTTCCTATTCTATATATGAGTCAGATGACTAAAGGTGTAGATAATCAATATTTTTAAATGTTTGTTGCTTCTAATATAACAATATATATTTTCACTTAGAATACAATTGTAGTATCAAGAGCATGGCATTCAGGATCAAAGGGCATATGATATCCCTTCCTGTGAAGTTAGCGAGGTCAAAGCATGCGTCATGTCACTTCCACTGCTCCTGTTATTTGGGTGAATTGATATCAGTGGATAGTTTAATTTCCATTATCTTTGAAACAATTGGCTGATCAATCAATCAAGGTTTATATAGCAGTACTACTCAACCATGAGGGTCTCAAGGCACTGAGGGGATGGATGGGGGCTGCTGGTCCATCTGGGCACTTTTGTTCAGTAGAAGAGCACGGTCTTGGGATCCTTCCTGAATTGGGTCAGCAACGGGGCTTGCCTTAGGTGGAGAGGCAGGATGTTCCAGGCCTTGGCAGTGAGGTAGGAAAAGGATTTGCATCAGGTCCTGGTCTTGCAGATCCGTGGGACATTGGCCAGGGCCAGTTGGGCGGAGGTGTCTGGTGGGTATGAGGAATGAGAGGCGGAGTTTCAGATATGCTGGTCCTGCGTCGTGGAGGGCTCTGTAGGCGTGTGTGAGGAGCTTGAGTGTGACTTGTTGAATGGGAGCCAGTGGAGTTCACAGGTGTTCTGTGATGTGGCTGCAGTGGGAGATGTCGAGGACCAGTCTGGCTGCAGTGATTTGAAAGTGCTGTAGTTGTATGAGGAGTTTCTGGGTGACGCAGGTGTAGAATGTGTTACCGTGGTAGAATCTGCTGCTGATAAGCGAGTGGGTGACTGTCTTTCTGTATTCGGCAGGAATACCTCTGAAGGTCTTCCGAAGCATGTGAAGCGTGTGGAAGCATGAGGCGATGGGGTTGATCTGTAAGGTCATTGGGAGATAGTAGTCCAGTATGATGCAGACGTTTCGTGCGTGGTCCGTAGGTGTGGGGGTGTTCCTGATCGGCTTCAATCTTAACGTAAATTCCTCAGATCCAATAGTGTCCATCTATTCCAATGTCAAATTTGATTGACTCAGGGAGGGGCAAGGATCAGTTAAAGCATGCTTGTTTGAACAACCCATTATGTCCCTCAGTGGTCTCACCAGGAAATGACCATTTTTCATTGTTTTACTATCCTAGAGATTGAGGCTCATAACAGAAAATTCGAGGAGGACCAAACCTTTCACCCTAACATTTGATATATCTTTATGTCTGAATGATTTTCATTATTGTAATGTGTTGCTCATAATCCCACAAATAAAGTGTCAGCAGAGCCCCCAGACTCTTGTACTTCGGTTTCACCTCCAAATGGGGAGATTAGTGTAGTGAATGAAATGATGAATGGTCAGGTAGTTTCTTGAAGCTCTTTATTTCAAGTAAGATGAACAGGAGGAAACCCCACCAGGAACAGGATGGTCACTGCTCAGCCCTCTCTCTTCAACTGTCATTCCACATCCACACCAGGCACACTAACATTCTACTCACTCTGTCATCCAGCATTCAACATTCCACACAGACATCACATTCATACTGGCTGAGCAGCTAGCAAGGAGATAACACAAGGTACAACAATTAGCAAGAAGAGTTAGTGTGTGAATTTTATTAACAAGAGTCGTGTAATTAGATGATGCTGGCTCAAACAGGAAGGTAAGCAATCTATGGCCTTCACTTCAAATAAGTGCACTGGAGATATTAATTTCTAATTGAACTAACATCAATTTCTGCTTTTTGTTTTGGGCCTAGTTGCTTTCTTTGGTCGTATTCTGGCACTATCTCCGCTCCAAAGTTAATTAACAATAAATCCCTTATGAAAGTAAATGTTGCTGATTATTATCAACTTGAATTTATAATACAGTGCATTTAGAGACCTATTGCGGCCCACACTTGCTCCCTTAGCCTTGATGAGGCCATTAAATTGATTTATGCTGCGGTCACTTCACTCATTAGAGCTCAGTCATGAGGAGACCTGGATGAAAATGGTTAAAATGCAAAATGTGAAAAGAGAGCATTCTTGCAAAATATCATCAATATAAGTTTTTCCTGGCCCAAAACACTGGAATTGTTTACGGGCACTCGTTATGAAAATATTAAAGATTAATTTAAATTGATTTGAAGTCCCAAATGGGTAACCTCTTCTGATTAAACTAACTACAGATTCAATCATCGATCTTATTTTCTCAAGTAAGCCATTATCTGGATCACCAAGGTTCAATTGGACACCAACCAGTACCATTAAGAAACATCCAAATAACTGTGTCCACTATTTTAATAATTATATTTTCGATCAGGGTGTTATTACCCTATAATATAAGGGCTCCATTAATCGCCAATCTACAAAAGGGGGCTATTAGTCTTCCTAATAACAGATTGTTTCTCTTCTAGATACAGTAATATCTTGGCTAGATTATGGTTCCGAACTAAAAACAAAAATAGAAAAAAAAAAAAAAAAAAAAAAAAGAGTATAGGGTGGAATGCTTGAATTAATTGCAGGCACTACCAATTACTCTATGCCACACCCGAATCCGTCGTTATTTGACCCACCATGCCACCTTAGTATGGACCCAGCAAATTCAGATCAGTCTAGACCCTGTTCTAATATGAATATGCACACCTGAACTGCCAGGCCCTCCCTGAACCAGAACACAAGCAAACAAACTATTTTGCCCTGATTGGGGCTCTTGAACTGAGTGCGGCTTTGTCCCAAGTAACAGTGAGCACAGGACATACATCTGGCCATACCCATCACACTTGGGACGTCACACTTAAAGATAAAAAACAAAAAAATGACACATCTTCAGCAATGAGCCTAAAAATATATTTTGATAGATTACATCCAGGCAGGTTTACAGCACAGCTGTTCCACTTTGGGTCACTTAGCAGCTGCTGCTTTATCAACAATGGAAACTAAATTATTTGTGTATTGTGGATTATAGATCCTCATTCAAATGAGTTGATCCAGTGCAGATCGGACCAAATACATCTTTGAGATACTGACAAGGCTTCTGCAAAAAACATCCCACAGTGATGCCTGGGTCACATGGAAGTTATGACCCTTTCCTCAATAATTCTTACTGCACCTCGGCAGCTTCCCTCAAAAGCAGGGAGTTGATAATCCTCGAAAGGTCTTAAGTCCAATAGAGGCTGGGTGCAGCACTTCATGGTTTTAATGTAAATTTCTTGTCAATTTATCCTAAACAAATTATGGATTCTTCCGACTCTTCCAGTTTAATGGTTTATTAACATGCTAGAATTGATAGAGTAAAAGTCTGCCAGTATTTGGTAATGCACATTGACAAGAACCATAAAATGCTTGGGCATCGAAGTTAGTAACTTCAAGCACACTACGTGTGGTGGGACTCAAGTTGTTTTCCAACTGGTGTGAAGGTTTTGACATTGACTGCTGAATGACATGTCACTTGGATTTGACTTGGTCACCAACTACTCCCTCTAGGAACACATTGCCAACAAAAAAAATAGATCAGTACTAGCTCTCCAAAGAGAAACCATTTCAGAAAAGTTTCAGAACTGCTTTTCAAGCCCTCAAAATCTTGTATCTGGATGGTGGTAATGCCCTATTCCACGGCCACCCAGACTTTACACTGTCTGGCACCCCTTAGCGGCATTTTACATAATGCAGCATATCTTATCCACAGCCTGAAGAAATATGAGCACATCAGACATTTTCTGATGGAACTCTATTGGCTCCTTTTACTGGCCTGCCTCATCTTCAAAACTAGCTGCATCATTTAAAGCAATTACAACCATCTCCCTGCTTATTTTGGAGAAAATCTCACTATCTCTGATCTAGCTGGGGTGTGCCGAGAACCATCAATCAAACTGCATATTAAGTGTGAAAAAGAAAAAAAAACAAGACAGCAGGCCTTTCTATCCTTGCACCCAGAATCTGAAACATCCCTGTATCCATCATGGCCACCCAAATGCGGTTCAAAATTAGATAAGAGTTGAAAACCCACCTCTTTAAAGAGCACTACATAACAAGCAAATTAACTGTCCACATCCCTACTTCCTCTACTATTAGTCATTGACTTTATGCTTGTCTGGAAATATTAGACAAGAATGTGAAGAATGGTTTTTGGCACTTTTGGCTCTTCCGTTCATTATTAAGGATCTTTCAGGGAGTATGGTGTGTTGCAGGTGAAAATGCCAAATGGGGCCCGAGATCGTAGAGCACCTGACTCGCATCTGCCAAGCCCTCTTTGTACAAAGGAGAGATTTTAGATTGCTTTCTAAGGAATCAAATTACAGCACTATCAAGTCGTCTAATCAGCTATCTTTCAAAGCTAGGAGCAATAGAATTTTATGCATAGTCAAATTTGTACATATACTCAGAATGTTCTTAAAAGGAGATGTTAGGTTATCAGTAATAGTCAAATATGTGCTTGCTACAACCAACATGTTTTATAAGTTTTATAATGCATCATCTACCAATCTTTATTTTAGGTGTTTATTGTAGGAAATTTGGAGTATTACCGCAAGCAATAATCACAATCCTTGCTAGTGAGAATCGCTAAAGGGACTAAATTAACCCGAGCGCAGCACCCTGGTAGCTATGGCAAAGAGCTGACACTCCAGTCTTAACTTCGAGGCAATGTGTAAAATATGCAACACCAAAACAGTAATAAAAGTAAAGCAGAGCCAAAAAAAAAAGAATTTAGAAGACTATAGTAAATTGCAATAAATAAAATGACACCAAAACGACAAAAGTTCAATAAAGGGAACAGGATACATGAATTTTTAAAGTTTAAGGTAAAAAATGGCATCAAAAATCATTGTGTCAACCATGGCCAACAGATTGTGGTAGAAGGGGACCTAGAGCGTAATTTGTGGTTGACCACATTGGAGAATGGTTCGGTTACAGAAACCATGTTTGTCTGGTTGGAAGTTTTGCCATTTTACTTAGTCTCTGAAATGGTAGTCTTAAACCTTCAGTGGGGCAGTGCAGCAG
Organism: Lissotriton vulgaris; assembly: GCF_964263255.1. Classification (NCBI taxonomy): domain Eukaryota; kingdom Metazoa; phylum Chordata; class Amphibia; order Caudata; family Salamandridae; genus Lissotriton; species Lissotriton vulgaris. Next base: position 46,474,625 of record NC_141686.1, on the reverse strand, counting down.
CTTGTAGCAAAGAAAGCCTCCATAAGGCCAGAAAGCCATGTGATGAGGTCCTGGGGAAACCACTGACAGAGAAAGCTCAGGGTTGAATAGACTGGAATTGTGGGCCCAAGGAAGGTCCTCCACCAGTCAGATTCTTTGGTTCCTTCACTCAGTGAGGATTTCAACTTTCAGACTGTCACTTTTTCAGAGCTCAGATTGATCTGGTGGGGCAAGGCTATAGCCAAACAGGGATCCATGAGCTGGATACTTTATCTGCAAGTTCCAGCTAAAGCGGATTTGCTGCTGAGTAAGAGCTCTGAGTGGGAGCGACCTGATTCTACAGGCCAACGGTAATGAACCTGCGGATTGGTTAGGCAGGTTGGTCCCAGTTCTTCACAGATCTTTAGGGCCAAACAGTTTCAGGAGATTTAAGGTTAGTAGGGCATTTTGGCACAGCACATGATGCCAGATCTTGGGCATCAAGACTCACTCCAGAAGATGCCAAAACCAGGGCCCAGGGCAGGTCCAGTTGGAACTGGTTAGCTGGGCAGTTGCAAGAAAAGGCCTCTTGTAAAATGCTGTGTCCATATAGCTTTAACTACAGCGACTCCCCCATCACTTTGTAGACACCAAAATGGCCATGTTAAATTGTAAGCATTCTTGGCCCATCTTGAACCACAGGTAATGCCTTTGCGACTTCAGGATGGGTTCAGGAAAATGTGTATTGCAGGTCCAAGGACATCATCCAGTCTCCTGGGTCATAAGTAGACAGAACCTGTACTAGCTTGAGCATCTTTAATTGAGAGGGCAAAGGTTTAGAATGAGGCTGAGGCTCCAGCCTTTTTTGGGACATGGAAATAACATGGTACACACTCAATGGCACCTTAGGAGAGCAAAAGTAGTACTTTTTTGCATCAGGATTTTAAGTACTTCTCCAAAGTTAATTCTAGTCTGAGAGGTAAATGGGGTGAAAACAAATTAAGGGTAGGGTGCAATCCCTTTGATCTATCTGTAAAACTAATTTGTCTGAAGTAATGGATCTCCAACTGCGGAGGAAATGTTGGATTGTGCCCGCCATGGGTTATCCAAGCAAAACTAATGTGGCTTGCCATCCATTGCAGCAGGGAAGGAGATGGAGAACTGTTCTCTACTGGCCTGCAAGTTGTCTGACAGCACCGCATCCGCAGCCCCAAAGAAACTATTTGTTGCTTTGCCAGCGGTTAGAATGGTTGCACCATCTTTAGACCAACTCCCTGAAGTAACTGCTGAACCGATGGAACGAATGGTGACATTTTTCTACTACGGGCAACAATACTAAGGATTGTGCAGTGGTTCAGCTGTCATTGAGCCTTTCGAGAGCAGAGTCTACCTTATCCCCAAAAAAGTCTGGCCACAAAGGGCATTATCAATTAAGGATGACTGTTCATCACCCAGAAATCCAGTAGACCTCATAGCATGCCGCATTAATACCATGCTACTGCCCTGCCAATGTAATCTGTAATATCCAGGCAGCACAAATCACAGACTTTGCTACATCCTGTCACTTGTGTATTTTGTAAGCTAAAGAGGATCAGATATCTCCAGGAATCACCAGCAAGATCTTGCGTGTATTGCCCCAACAAGCTTGTGTATATCTGCCCAGCAAGCAGACATTAAGGACCTCAAGGCCAAACTTGCAGAAGAAAACATTTGCTTTCCGAATTACTCAATCAGTTTGGATTCCCTGCCCAGGTAATTGGTTGGAAAAGAATTAGGGGCAATATTTTTATGGGAAAATCTGCATAATGAGGCTCTCCGGCCAAAGGTGTTTAGTCAAAAAATCTGGGTCTTTTGGCTATGAAAACAAAGTGCCAGTAAGAGGCGTTCAAAGTCAACAATGGCTCAGATGAGGATTTAGACCATGCGTGAAGAAGCTCTGTGGATATTGAACTGTTTTGACGGCGCTCAACAGCAGTTCTAGAACCTTTGCTGGCCTCCTGACCACTGGCACAAATGAAGCACTTTCCTCCATTGGTGGGTCATTTGAGTTGAGTTCAGTTCGATTCAGGAGATGTGTCAAACCCACTGGCATTTAGAAGGTCTAGGTATAATTAGAGAGGAAAACATCTCCCTCCTCTTCATCATCGGCATTCTGAGGGACTGCACCTGGACTTGAACAAGATCAAGATAATGGAGCTTTTATTGGCAACTGTGTGGCAGCTAGAGGCATCAGTTAAAATCATTCTGACAACTGATTTAACTTTTCTAATATTGGAGAATGACCTAAGTCGAGCTGATGCTAAGGTCAAATTGGGATCAGACATGGCTGTCGGCACTGGTCATCCACTAGTGTCATTTGTGAACAGCTAACTATTGTGGATCTTGGAGCCAGGGTAAAACGCTGTACCGGACTAGTATGGCTCCTAAGGGGCAAACAGTTTTAGGTGAAATCCAGTCTACTGTAATTTGACTGGAGACTCCTGTAGCTCCTTGGGGCAAGGAGAGGCTCCAGAGGGTGCTGATATTGCAATCAAATAATTTTGCTTTTCTGAAGGCCACAATCTGCTACAGGACCAACATCACCCAGAGGCAGGCCAGTGTTGACTGAGGAATCTCTTCTGAAACCAGGGGGATCAAACAGATCTGCTCATTTTGACACCCTTGCACCTTCACTTTAGAACAAGAGGGGCAGAGGGGCAGATCGATTCCTGGTTCATCTATGTTATGTCTCCGGTTGGGCAAACTTCAGCTTCATAGCATCCATAGGAGCAACCCTGTGATAAAGACAGATGACAGGCCTGTGGTTTGGAGGGGTACTTAAGCTTCTATTGCAAACTCCTCTTGTGTTCAGTGACTTAGAGGTTCACCTCTCAGACCCAGATCACTATTCGGTGCATAAGGGCACAATTGTTGCACAATAGCACCCAAGAGACCTCAGAATTGTTCATGGCTGACATCTGATTCCTGAAGTCATGCCACAGTTTGAAGCCAGTAATTTTTGCAGGGGACATAGTTCCCTAGCAAACTAAAAAGTTTTCAGGGACATCGAAAATCTGAAAAGTTTAGCAGAGATTCAGACCCAAGTTAGAAAGCACAGAAATAAAGTAACTGTTCCAACGTGCAGGTACATACAAGTCTGCTGTGTCACTTCAGGGCAAGTACAGAGCCAACGCAGAGACACTTGTACCAAATGCCAATGCACAGGAGCACTCCTGACGTTTTGAAGATCAAGTCTGTCTCCTGGGGGGGTGTTGAAACTGTTAGAAGTATCCATCAGAACAGATTACATTTAGTAAATTGGAAGGTGCGACCCCCTCCAACATTAATAATTAAATTTCTGACTAGCGCAAACAGCTGTGCAATGGTTTGGTCTACTAAGATATAACCCATCTCTTTACCCACAAGTAAGGAAGCTATCAGACTGGGTTTGGGTTTGCCAGTGTGAACCTTCGTTTGCTGCAGACCTGCCATCCGCTAATGAATCACTACTGGAACCAGGCATCACAGCCTAAGCAATTTATATTAGTTGAACTTACAATTCACAAAAATACAGAAACAGAAACATATCAAATAAACTTTCAAACTCTAAGCTATCTTATTAACCCCTTCAGCGCTGCGCGAATTCTGCTGCGGTGCTGAAGGTTCTAAAGAACCTATGGACTCATGACGGAACGGTTCCGTCATGAGCACAGACCAACCGATGCTCATGACGGAACCGTTTCGTCATGAGCATGGAAGTGGTTAAATTCAACTAAAAAAGAAAAGAATACAATCTAATGGCTGAGGTTTTAAAAACATTTTTTTTTAAAAGAAAGTGATATGCTATAGTACATGCTATAGTACATCACTGTCTTTTTTGCTCTTAATGCATGCTCTCCTTTGGTGGTGCATAGCGGTGTTTCAATTGAGGACACTAATCGTGCTAAGGAAACACTTTTTTAGCCTAGAATTTAAAATCATTCATATTTACTGAGTATTTTAAACATATGCATTTCACTTTATGTATATTTACTTCCTTAATCTTTTACAATTTCTAAACAGTCAGATACCATGTGTATGGGGTTCTGCTGACCCCAGGTAAAGAGCCGCTGTAAATTGAGTGATTAGGACAAGATTGGCAAAAGCATAGGACTCACTTCAATGTTTAATACTGGAAGCTACATTTATAAATAACATGCTTAAAACGCCATCTAACATTCATTGCTGGATTGTTGCATCTCAAATATTGTATACTTTATGGTTGTGTAAGTTGGTTTGTCAGTCAGAAAGAACTGAAAGATACATCTGTCCTGGTGGGGCAGGTTGGATACCATTAAAATGGTGATTGCACCGCTTAATTTATTTCTGCTATATATGTTACCATCTAAAATTCACAATTATTATTTTATTCAAGTTAAATTCCATCTGTATTAAATATTTCTGGAACAATACACCTTTTACTTAAATTAATCAAACAAAAGAATGAAGGGGGTGTTAGATTTCCCAATTTTAAGTTATATCACACTGCTTTTCTAATCAGACAAGTATATGCATTAAATTGACAATACCATGATGCTCCAATACCTAGTTGCATTAATTTCGAACAATCTCTATTACATTACTTTTCTTTCCATGACATCTGTTTTATGTCCAACTGTACCTTCATATCTAAATAGCCGATTTTAAAACACTCCTAATACTTGCTACACTCTATTTATGGATGGATCCAACTTAAACCACGCCTTCCTTGCCTCCTCTATTTGCAATAATGAATGTAGTAGGTTTCGTCATAAATCATTCTACTTCAAACACTGGAATGAGAAGAATATTTTATATATTCGCCAACATATATCCCATATTTCTTTGTTGCCTTTTAATAAATTGAAAGACTGTTATGACTTACCCGCTTCCTGTTTACCTCAATACTCTCAATTGTCACAAACTCACATCAATCTTTCTTCCATCTAAAAACTTTTCTATCAATGACACTATGTTTATTCCCCTAACCCCTCTATACAACATCTCATCAAACTCTGATCCCAAAGCCTCAACTATATATAAACTCTTATCTTCTAGCTCAGAAAGACCAAAATCTCCTATTGAACTAGCTTGGGAACTTTACTTGTCCCTCTATTCCTCAAAAGTGTGACAAATTACAGCATAAACTTTTATCCACCTCTAGAATTGCTACTATCACTCAATCTTTATTTTTTCTTTAAGACAGAGCTGTTAGAACACCAGTATTTGTACACAAAATTAACCCATCCTATTCTCCCCTTTGCTGGTCATGCCTTTCTACCACTGGTACTCTACCTCATTTTGCCCTAATATCAAATCAAAATTTGGAACGCCATCTGGGCCAACTGTTCCAAGATTTTCCATCTAAGTATTCCCTTATTTCGAAATATTTTTCTTGGTTTGATGTTTTATTCTCACGATACTGTACTAAAGCTGAAATTGTTTGATCTGTTCATTGCTCTTGCATTTAAAGTTATTCTTACATGTTGGAAAGAAGATTCCAAAATATGTGTGTTAACATGGTGGAACCTTTTTTGTATTGAACATAGAATTTCCACTGTTTCATCTTCTTCTGTAGCTCATAGAATTAAGTCGGACTTCTTATAGTTACCCTTAACTACTTTTCCATCTAAACACTCTTACCAGTTCTTACCTGTTAATCTTTTTCCTGCTCTTTCCTCTTTTCTTTCTTCTGCTTTGTCCTTTTTTCACCTCTTTTTTTCTCATTATTATTCTAGAAATTATCCTGATACTTATTGTTTTGTACGGTACCATAATCTTATCTCCCCTTAAATTGTTGCATAAGGTTATAGTTCATAATCTCAGTTCTTCTATATTCTGTATTACTGCTTCCAATTACTGTATATTTTACGAGGTTACTTCATACCTTGTGTGGATGTATGACATTACAACGCATGCTTTTACCACGCATGCCTTTACAACGAGGTTTTTTACAACAAAAACCTTTACAACGCATAGCGCTTTGGGGTGCTGGATAGTGAATAGTTTAATTTACTATTCCAACTCCAGTCCCCGTGGACAGTAGGGAAGGTGTTGAATAGTAAATTAAACTTATTCCCTATCCTAGAGTGCCCCCCGCGCAATGCGGTGTAATGGTTTGCGTTGTAAAAGTTGCATCGTAAAGGCACTGCGTGGTAAAAGCTGCGTTGTAAAGGATGTTTCCCTCTTGTGTTGACTGTTTTTGGTACCAGCTTTATTATTCAATAAAATTGATTTAAAATAAAAAAGAAAGAACTGAAAGATAAATGTAGTTACTTTAACTCCAGTAACAATGAGTATAACTCCATGTTTTGGTGCACCAATATTGCAGGACATGGGAACATTGTTGCCCAAAAGGCCACTAGCTTGCTGTAGCTTTATAGTGAGCCTTGGAATAATGTTAGGTAGCTGGAGAACAAGGAGGAACAAAGAAAGAATGCAATATCAATAGCAATAAGCTGCACACATCTTTGGGTAATGACCGATCATAAAATGTAGGAAAGAAATTCAGAGAGACTGATCTTTATCTAAAGATCAAAGAGGCATCGATTTGCAGAAAATGACGACCTGAGAAACATTCACTTGAAAAGTTAGACCATCATTTTGCATGGCAGCTTGTCCCTTCATAGAAGACTGACCACTCCAGGGAGTAGCGGGACGCTCCATAAGTACCCAGTAACATAGTAACATAGAACACAGTGGTAATTTCTTGAGTTTTCTGTGTAGGACCTCCAGGCTTACCTTGGCTGACAAGAACAGAAATAAAGTATGCCTGAACACAGTTTTAAGATGCTTTTTACTTTTTGAATAAAGATTCTTTGACTTGACTTGAATTCCAAATGTAAAATTTGAAATTAATATCGTCGTAGTGGGTTACAATGCTATGCTTTAATTCGCATGAACAATGTATAGCATCCAGATGGGAAGCAACACTTACAACGCAACTTTTACAATGCACTACCTTTACAATGAAACTTTTACAACGCAACATCCATTACAACACATACCATTGCAACACATACCATTGCAACGCATGTCACTACAACGCATGTCACTACAACGCATGTCACTACAACGCATGTCACTACAACGCATGTCACTACAACGCATGTCACTACAACGCATGTCACTACAACGCATGTCACTACAACGCATGTCACTACAACGCATGTCACTACAACGCATGTCACTACAACGCATGTCACTACAACGCATGTCACTACAACGCATACCATTACAACGCATACCATTACAACGCATACCATTACAACGCATACCATTACAACGCATACCTACTCTATCCAACACTTACCCTACTGTTGCATCCCCTGGAGTTAGAACAGTGATTTTTACCCCTACACTATCCAACACTTACCCTACTGCTGCAACCCCTGGAGTTAGAATAGTAATTTTTATCCCTACACTATCCAATACTTACCGTACATGCAATGTAATGGTATGCGTTGTAATGGTATGCGTTGTAAATGTAGTATGCGTTGTAGTGGAATGAGTTATAAAGGTAGTTTTAAAGAATTTGTTGTAATGGCATGCGTTGTAATGGAATATCGAATACGTTGTAATGGATGTGGAGTTGTAAAAAATGCGTTGTAAAGGTATGCGTTGTAAAAGTATGCGTTGTAACGACATACATCCATCCAGATATCCCACAAACTCTACAATAAAGAATATAATAAAGGTACAATGTAAAAGGTAAACTGTTCTGACAGGGCATGTTTATGTAGAAGATATTTTAAAAATTGAAAGTGTGGGAAAACAGTAATAAGGTAGGACATAGAAAGAGCATTGGGATAGAACCAAAATGTACAGCTCGCCTTATGTGTTATACTGCATTAATAGCCAATCCTCAAATTCTGCCTCACTGTTCACCAAAATACCACTAATATGTATACCCAGGTGGCAGATGCATTTGACCCCAACATACCCAAAGTATGAGTTGCTGATTACGAACATTCATCCACATCCCATATAATTACTTATTCCACACTGCCAGCCTCGATGAATATAGCAGCTCCACATTCCTCACAAGTCATTATACTCATCATGGGCTGCTCCTCCATTTGTGTGGAGGAGCATGGCCCCACATGCCCCAGAGCTTATTTATCACCATTTTATTTTTTAGCAACCCGTCCCAACTAAGTGTCAGGATAGGGTGGGCCAGTGCTGCCATGTGGCAGCAGCAGGGAGATTTGAGTTTTAAAATATTCTCAACCCGGGTTAGAGAAAGCCCAAGCCTCCAGAGCTTTTAGGGGCAATGAGAGAGCCTGTGCTATCCAATCCTTTGCTGATCTCACTCTGAATTGAATTGAATTGAAAATTCCATTTATATAGCACATAACCACCCGAAGGCCTCGCAGCGCTAGGGACTGAATTCTGTGTGCGACTGCAGGGAGAGATTAATGCGCTTTTGAGAACAGATGGGTTTTCAATTCTCTCCTAAATTACATCAGGTTGCTGTTTTTCCTGAGGGACAGGGGTAGGGAGTTCCATGCCTTCGCCGCTGAATAGGTGAAAGAGCGGCCGCCCCATCGGGCTCTCTTGATTTTTACTTTGGTTGCCAGGTGCAGTGAAGCTGAACGTAGGGTTCTAAGCGGCACATACGGCGGTATTAGAGGGTACAGTACTGCCGGGCCAGTTTGATGAAGGGATTTGTGCAGGATGCACATGGCCTTGAATAGTGATCTTGAGGCTACTGGAAGCCAGTGAAGCTCCTTTAGGGCGGTTCTCGCTGACTGCCAGCGAGGGATATTAAACAGTAGGCGGGCGGCGCAGTTTTGAGTGACCTGAAGTTTTTTTGTCACTGTTGCCGGGGCCCCAAGATATAAAACATTTCCGTAGTCCAGGCGGGAGAGAATCAGGGCCTGGACCCTGACCCTCCTCGCCTGGAATCGGAGCAGAGGGAGCACTTTCCGGAGCATTTTCATTAGCCCTATGCATACCGAGGCAGTGATAGTAGCTTGGGACGAGAAGTCTAGCGCTCTGTCCAACCAGACTCCCAGACTCTTTATCTGCTCTTTAGGAGGGGGGGGAGTACCGAGACACAGAGGCCAATCATCCAGGAAGGAGGTAGGGGAGGAATTACCAAGCACCATGATCTCGGTCTTCTCCCCATTGAGCTTGAGGTGGGAGAGTTGCATCCACCCAGCTACAGCCTCCAAACATGGACCCAAAGTGTACGACGAACCCCCCTCGTGGTCCAAAGAGACCACGAGTTGAGTGTCGTCAGCGTAGGTGACAATCCGCACACCAAAGGGGAGAACGATCTTCTCCAGAGGCTGCATATAAACATTAAACAGCGTGGGGCTCAGGGAGGAGCCCTGAGGAACCCCACAGCTGAGAAGATGTTTTGATGATGTCACCTCGCCCTCAAATACCTGGAAGAAGCGTTCCTCCAAAAAGGAGGTCAGCCACAACAGGGCCGCGCCCGACACTCCCAAGCCACTCAAGCGATGTAATAATGTGGCATGGTTCACAGTGTCGAACGCGGTACTGAGGTCCAAGAGTATGATGGCTGTTTTACCACCTTGGTCCATTATGGCTCTCGCTGCCTCCGTGACCGCTAAAAGAGCGGTCTCAGTGCCATGTTGTGGGCGAAACCCTGTTTGGGAGACCTGAAGCAATTTGTTGGATTCCAAATATTCCCCTAATGCTTTGTTGATATGCCTCTCCAGCAACTTACTCATCCATGGAAGCAGCGAGATAGGGCGAAAATTGGATAGATTGTTAGGATCCAAATTCGGTTTTTTTAACAGGGCCCTTACCATTGCACACTTCCAGGTGGCTGGTACAGAGTTAGAGGTAATGGAGGTATTAAGAGCCTCCAGCAAACAGGGGCGGATGGTGTCCATTGCTTTCACTAAGGTCTGGGGTGGAGCAGGGTCATTTGGGGATCCTGAAGTAACCTTCTGAGCAAGAGAATCTAAAGTATTAGGGTCCAGGAGTGGAAAGGTAGCCAAGGAGCAGGATGGGGGCAAATCTGAATCTGAGGTGGGCAGTGGATTAGTGCCCCCATCATTTGCTGCTAATTGGGAATAAATGGCCTGAATCTTCTGTGAGAAGAAAGTGGCAAGATCCTCACAGCGGGCCTGCGCCCCCTCTGATATAGGTCTCTCAACAGGAAGAGATATCAGAGATTTAGCGATCTTAAAAATTTCCCTCGGTGAATTAGCTGCCATATTAATTTTATTTTCATAAAACTTGGCTTGAGCAAGTTTTATCTCCCTCTTGTAGTGCATTATAACTGCCCTGTACTCCAATTTTTTAGATTGAGAGCGGTCTTTCCTCCAGGCTCTCTCCGCTTTCCGGCACGTTTGTTTCAGGGCCCTAAGGGCGAGAGAGTACCAGGGAGCGACTTTGGGCCTTCTGATTGTTTGCAGGGAGCGTTTTGGAAGGACTCGATCTAGAGAGTTGGAGATCCAGTTATGAAAATTTTGGACTGCTAGGTCAGGATTCTCCGTTTTTTGGGGCAGTTGTTCGGAGAGGGCCTGTTCCCGGGTGTGAATTGGAACCGCGCTCCATTTCCTACCCCAATGCCTAGTATGGGGTGCAGAGGTAATGGGAATATTGATGGACCAGGTAATGGGAATTAGACAATGGTCAGACCATGGCAGTGGTACTGGTGTTTCCACCGAGAGCGTGTCCAAATTACTGAAAACATGGTCCAGCAGATGGCCCCTATTATGTGTCGGCTGAAACCCCTTTTGGGTAAGACCAATGGCTTGGAGGCTAGAGCGGAGGTCGTTAGCAGCGGCATTGAGGGGATCGTCTAGATGCAGATTTAGATCGCCCAGCAAAGTGAAATTGGCAGAGGTAAGTACAGAGTAGGCGGCTAAATCTGTTATGTTGGCAATAAAATCACCAGAAGCGCCTGGTGGTCGATATGCCAAGATCCCAGAAAAGGTAGTAGTCGGAGACAGACATAATGAGAAATATAGGTTTTCACACGATGAAGAGGTGGAGGGGGTGATGCGACAGCTATAAGAGCAGCCCCAGCATTCAGTAGTGCAGTTTCCTAGTCCGGAGCTTTCAGGAGCAGAGAACACCTGAGGGAGGATGACGTCACGCAACAAGTAAGAAAGGTAACTCAATATTTTTTTGTGCACTCCCCCCTCCTCACCACCCTCGGTGCAAGACGGCCGCCACTGCTCATCATCCTACATATCTTTTAGTGGTGGGCAGAGCTCACACAGTTTACCAAGCAATGCTATCGAGTTACATAAAAACTCCACGAGATACCGCCGATTTTTAGTACTGAGAGTTTGTTCCACACTGTAAAGTTAGCACAAACTGCACCACACAGCATACCAGTGGGCGCTGCTTCTTTCTACTGCTCGAATAGATTTTCTACTCGAGATGCAACATTTCAGTACGAAATGTTGAACCGGATGCGATTGGTTGAGACCTGACGTGACCGTCCTCATTGAGAAAATCTCGAAGGTTGGTGTTCTAGGACCCAAAATATTGCGCTAGGGGACTCAAATTCTCGCTGGCCACCTTAACGTTGATGAGCCGTGCACAAGAAAAAAAAAACACCATGAAGAAGTTGGCTGAGTTTTCCCAGAACTCCATGTTACAAGCATAACGAGGAGTGGGCAAAACTCCACCAGTGGAGGAGTTTATCACCCACCCCAACTCTTGTTTGCCACTTTCTTCCATGCATCCATCTAGCTTAGGACAAGCCACCCACTAGCACTTGTGTATCTTTAACTACCCTAGCACCAGTGGAAGATTAACATCAGTGTGTCCATTAAGACTTTGTAGATTGTCCCAGCCCTCTTTAAAATCAGTAGTAGTACTGTAGTAAAAATGACATTACATTTAAAGCTCATTTCACTTCCTCTAGAATGTTTCTGCTTGCAGTTTCAGCATTTACATATCTTCTACCTTCTGGCCATAGAGCCAATTTCTGGGTGTTTACTATATTGAATAGCTCATGATGAAACAAAGCATATACACCGATTTTGATCAACTATTTTACCATTTATTCCTAGGAATAAAAAAAAGGAAGTATTATTCATGCTTTGAAAGGGTCAATATATGGAAAGAAAATTGTGAAATAAGCTGAAGCAAAAGGAAAAGGATTAAAAAGGTAAAGGATAGGACTCTTTTCAAACAAAACTGATCCATCCAGCTTACCAGAACTGACTAACCGAGGAGTTTGCAACTGAACACCAATTGGCAGGTTCACTGTATCTTTTGGTACAGACAGATCTGCAAGATAAAAAAATACAAAAAGTCTATAATAAGAAAGTTATTTCATATATTTGTGTGATTGGCAACATTCACATAAAAATATAATATACTAATAAATTACGTTTTATCTGTAGTACAAACGATAACACGTCATTAAATTACTCCTATTTTAAAGATCTTTATTGTCTGTTAAAGCCAACACCTGAACAGTATTTTTAAGGTTCACCAGCGTGAGAGGACAAAAGGGTCAGTTTTGTAGGATCCTCAGCTTTTAGCAATCACTGATTTGATCTAAGAATCAGCAGGGCTGGACAAAAGAACATCGCGCATGTAACAATTGGACAATCCTCTCAATCCTTTGTTATGACAGGATAACCAACATTGGTCCTCCAATAGAACAGGCATTTGCCCAAGCTACTAGTGTCCCAGCAAGACCCAGTGACCGAAACGCCATACAAGTTTCCCCAACAGGGGACATCTCAATGAATCACAAGAAGCGAGCCCCACAATTAAACATTTGTTTTTGTTATTTTATTACTAGTTATCTGACCCCCTAATTGACTGCTGATAAAAAGTTTTCTTTAAAGAAAAACATGAAAAAAAAAATCAAAAACATGCTCAAGTTTTAACCCCTTCGATGCTGATGACGAGCTCAGCTCGTCAGCCACGGGTGACGTGTGCGGATGATGAGCTGAGCTCGTCATGTAACGCGGTTATTTGAAAACAGCCGCACAGCGCAAAAATAACCGCAGCAGCGATGCGGTTAAATGCGTTTATTATACAGAACGAAACACCTACTTTATTTTCCTTTGGATAGGTTATGGGTAGGACAATTATATGCCCAATTCTAAAATTTAAACAAAATCAAAAGGTGGAGTGAAGAGGTAGTGCTAAAAAGCACTTCGGTGGGCGCACCCTCCTCCATTTAATGGTATAAATAAACAACAAGGTCCACCTCTAGAAGGTATTCTGTGAGCCAGAGTATATCAGGCATACACAGTATTTGTTAAAATACCCCTCACACACACCAAAAGGGCCCTTGGTGTCATGCTCCATCATCAGGGTCTTCCTGCCCCGCTGCGGGACGGGGCATGCTAAGACTAGCGAATATGCTGGAGCACTTAGATATTGTAAGTGCTATGTGAAGTGTATTGAGGGAGTGTGAGTAGGGTCAGGAGTGAAATAGAAAAGTGAGTTTTAAAAGAATACCTGGCCTTATGAAAGCAAAGAAAATCTTTATTAGGCATAGACTGGTATCGTTAAAAATAGTGTGGCAGAGAATCTAGCTTAACAATGGGCTAGTTCTCCTGGTCTTGTCAACATGTTTCGAGGCTGACTGCCTCTTCGTCAGGACGGGGTCAGATCCCTCTGTCACTCACTAAGGTTGGCAACAATGTGTGCTATGTGTATATACAGGTGAATGGAAAATAGATTATAATACAACTGCAAAATGGCATTCAATATTGAACAGTTATAGCCCTGTCAGTATTTCTGAGTCGTGGGCTGGAATAAATAGGAGTCAGTGCCCCATGAGCCGGACTGGAAGAGGGGTACATGGAACTTCCATTAGTTCAAGAGCAGTCCTCGCATCCTCCCTCATCCGCGGCTTCCTATTTTTTCCAGCCCACGACTCAGAAATACTGACAAGGCTATAACTGTTCAATATTGAATGCCATTTTGCAGTTGTATTATAATCTATTTTCCATTCACCTGTATATAAACATTGTTGCCAACCTCAGTGAGTGACAGAGGGATCTACTTCAGCGCCCATGCCGTAAGATTTAGAACAAAGACTTTGGGCACTGGCAACAGTATCACATGGACTTCCTTTTCACAACAAAGCAAAATTGTACCCTTTACCTGAAATCAAAGCCAGAGTCACAAGGGGCAAAAAGTCAAGACAGACACTAAATACTCAACAACCCAGTCGCTACTAGAAGGTGTAATTTATTTGTGGTATTTATTAGGTGGGTTTGTATAGCAACCACAGACCACATTAAGGACCATGAGTTTTATAGGAGGGAGAGTCCAATATGGTACATTTGCTAGAGCCTGATGTTCGACAACTAATTGATCATCTGACCAAGCAGAACTCTAGGACACAACTTGAAAAGACTGTCTAGAAGAGGACAGGATTATACAACCACCAGGGTGAGGAGGTAGAGGTGGATCCTTATAGAATTTTAACTTATGCTTTATTTCACCACAAAAACCGTATGACAAACAATTTGCTTGCTTCAACCACCTTCAGCCATTCGCTTGCGAGACGGTCACGAACATCTTGGGTAAGCCCAAAAGAGTATTTTAGTCACACATTATTTAGAACGGCTGTTAAACTAGATCATTCCCTGTTCATTGGAATGTATGAGTGACTATTTTACCTCTGAAAAGTACACAATCACACAGTTAATTCTTTATCTAATACATACATTTACTAAAAGCAGAATATACTTTGTCAGAGCTCTAGAGGGTGCCTGACCCAAACATGGCCACAAATGACTCAAACAAGCAAGAGAAGTAGATTGGTGCAACATGCCATTTGCTGCTGCCAGATTGATCCTTGAAGATGCTGAGCCTGTGAACAACCAGTTCAGTTCCTCCTTCTAAAAGCCTTCTGGAAGGTTCATGGGCACCTGGAACTGGGAAAAGATACAAGGGTGTCTGGAGACAATGGTCTTGTTGGTGCATGGAAAGGAGTCTGGATCCCGTACATAGTAGCTAATTATCTGGCTCATCTTTGCGAATTAGGTCGCTCTTATAGAACCATCAACTGCTACAGGTCAGCCATTTCTTCAGGGCATGCTTTGTTTAATAATCTTGCTATTGGGAGCAACCCCTTAATCAAAAGGGTTATGAAGGGTATCAGGTTGAAGAGACCTCCCAAGGCTCATTACGAATCTCTTTGGGCGTCAACTTCATAATCAATCTCTTCCTTTCCTGGCCAATTAATGACTTACTTTCTCTCAAAAAGATTTCGATGAAATTGAAAACTCTTTTATGCTTTATCTCCTTTCACAGGGTTTCAGACATTAAAGCTTAAGAAGTTTATAATAGATTCTACTCCTCAATGGTGTTCATTTTGATATTTGGAAAAGGACTAAAACAATGTCTGAATCTATTTTCTACCCTCTTTTTCATGAATTTGAGAAGCTTTGTGTTGTGAATTGTATGAAATGCTATGATAAAAAAATGTAAGTTTTAGACCTGCTGGTACTGATCAACTTACAGGCTGCTCTTCCCATGAGCACCCAAGTGACATGTTCCTTGCCAGGTTGCCTCCCATCATGCTATCGCAGAGCTGCTAATTTAGCATAGTTCGCACACGGTGACCAGTTCCTTGCTCTTCTAGTCCCCAACGTATCCTGCTACCTCCGCTCATCCAGTCCCCAGGCAGCTCCTCTAGCACAGTAAGCACCGAGCGATCAGTTCCTTCCCACTCCATCTGCCCTTACCCTGCTCCTTTAGCATAGTGAATGTGAGGTGAGCAGTCACTGCCACCTGTCCTCATCCTATCATTTTTAATAAACATGGAAACAGCCAAAGAATCAGACTTATTAATCATAATGCCAACCTCGACAATTAGGACTGGTTTTAAAATTAAAAAAAGTTGAACCATGTAGATATTGCCAAACATTTGCTAAGAAACCCTTCACAGGTGATTAAAGTTATTGGTGAAAACCAAAACAAATTACTTTGGCTGAAGACCACTTTGGCACCATTGCAAAATGCCAATAGTGTAAAACACTAACACGAAAGATGCAAACAGGAAAGCAATTCATGCACAAAATAAATAGATCGACCATCGAGTCCAATCTGGCCACATTGCGGATTAACTCTCTAGGCTCAAAGGATCTTCAACTAGCCCCCCCACCAGACTTTGTACTGTGTGTAGAGCGCTCAGCAACCCTCTGGTAAAATGTGTACTAGCAACTCAGGTGCTGACCTCTCCCAGCACTATGCAGCCCAATCTGCCCAGCTGCACAACAGAAAATCTGCTTCTGGCCAGGTCGCAGACGAAGCACCCCCTATCTCTCCCATCTTGTTAACAACGTATGGGTCAGAGAGGCACCACTCCTCAACGCGCTTACAACTTCCAGTCATTAACCTTCCCCCTGCAGCATGCCCTTATGTGGTCGTATTGAAATAGGCCCCCTCATTGCTCCCGGATCCAAATGAATCGCACAAGCTTCTTTTCAATAAAACTCTAAACTGGTTGGCTATACACAAAGGTCTGCAATATCAGCACGCCAAGGACATCCTGTATGTTAGTAGATGCGCTTGGATTGGCTCAAACCGACAGGACTTATACGGGGACTGTTTTGTGTTTAATTGTAGACTTCCAGAGCTGGCTCATCATTTGTTATTCAATGCAAGTACCAGTAATGGAGCTTTCAGTACTATCTCTATGGCTCCTTCAGGCTTATTTTATAAGCACCCCCTTGATTCCTGGCTGTGCCCACCCAAATCAGTGTCAGCTAGTGGCACTCTTGCTTTTCTCGCTTTTAACCATCATAGGGACACAAACACAGACATTTCAGCCCCCACAGCTACTAGGAGTCAACCCCCTTTTGACACCTTCCCACCATATCAGGTTTCACTGAGTTCTCTCACTGTTTCATGCCCCATATCCACATCCAATAGGTTCAAGGCACTCTCTGACTTAGATTGACTTATTGCTCCATCCGTCGCTCTAACACCTGCCCCACTGGGCACCCGATCATCTGTAGACAATCCCTAAGAGTCTAATGCTGCCACCTCGTTGTCAAAACCAGTGGTGGTCGCAACCCACACTTCACCCTTACACTACAGATCTCTCCCCGTTCTTAGATGAGACATGGTAGGCCTCAAGGGAAGATCAACAACGATGATTGGAGGGCATTTGTATCCAAGTTTCATTTAATCCTTCTACTAGAGACCTGGCTAACTCAATCTTTCCATTTTAAGGGCTATGCTTGTTATTCAAATTTTTCCACTCCCTCCCCCCATGCAGTGGCCGGCAGGATTATTCACTTGGGTTACTTGGAGTTTACAGGTAGAGGTTTTCACTGATTAAATCTAGTTCCTCTGCATTTTTAGTATTATTAATTTGAGTACTACAGACAAACATGGCTTTTTATTTGATACATTTTTATAATAATGATTTTACCAATACTAACTGTTCACACTTTGTCAGACTATTTAACTTTGTATCCCTACTACAATCTGTAGCTAATTTTAGCACTTCACTTGTTTGCTTTTTTCTTTACAGTGATTTTAATGCGAAGATCAATCATGATTCGGTCATAAATAGGCACCTCACTGGGCAACATGCTAGTGGTGCCGAACTATCTAGACATCTTACTGTCCACGGTTGGATCGCTCTATTTGAAATGCTTGGGGGTGCTTGCATTACTTGGACATCATTTAGAAGGGGCAGAAGAGCTTCCCTCATAGATTATAGGTTTGTCAACTCAGACTTTTTACCTTGGCTCTCCATAAGTGAGATAAATTACTACAGATTGGGGTGATCATAATCCCTTAAATGCTTCCATGGGTTTACCGCTTAAGGGCTTAGCAGATAATAGTAATTTAGCCTCCAGTACACAAGACTCCGCAGATGGCCTCCGCCTAGTTTGGTGTATGAACAATACCAAAGAGTCACTCACAGCTTTACTTAAGTTACACTTTAACAAATTTCTCTATTGTCTCAAAGAGAACGTCCCGGACTCCATGGCCCTACACTAGATCCAGCTAATGCGCACAATCAGGGACCATGATTAAGCTAACCGTACCCCAAATACAAACCCAAGATGGTTCGATGGGGCTTGCTCATTGGCAAATAGGAGGCTGAAGAAAGCCCTCAATGCACGCCCCAGGAATAGGTCTGAAATCTCCACAGTGCCCATCGAGTACAAAACAAACCTCGCAATTAGGAAAAAGGGAATTCTATATCCAAGACTGGGAACTCCTGGAACTTGCGTCCGGGGAAAGGATAGTAACTCCTTTTGGGATGCAGTAAAATTAATACGGTCCAGGAATTCTCCTGTGCGGACTGAGTCACCCATTTTGCTGCTACTTACCACACTGAGGAGGTGCCAATCCGGTCTGCCGCTCTTCACACTACATTGCAGAATTCAGCACCATTTTTGCTAACTTTGGAGGAAGCCGAGTCAGCCATTCAGCACAGTGAGGGAGGGAAGGAGGGAAATCCCCAGGTCCAGACGTGGAACAGATAGCCACAAGGTCTAGCTTTTGGGACCTTACAAGTGAGTAGCCATGCAACATTCGTTGTTGTTTAATGAAGGATATTGTGCTGGATAACTAAACACTTCTAATGTCCCAAAGGCGAGACCTATTGGCTAAGCATTGGGGGGCCTTATAATTGTTTAGGTAGATCCGTCGATTCTATGGACAGTGTTTATGTTGCTTATGGATGGTAAATGTAAATGTAAATGTACATGTATTTATATAGCGCAAATCGCCCACATCGCAGGCATCTATGCGCTTGCTTAGGGAACCCGTCCTGGTATTCCCCTGTGAGATACCCCGGCAGGGTATCCACAAGGTGAAAGCCAGGCATCCCGTCGCGAGGGGCCGTTGTGGAGATTAAGCAAGCTATTGCCCAGAGTCGCAGAGTGTGAACCCGTGAGTCGAGTAGGCACCGGAGCGAGAATTATCGAGTCCGTGGAATTATTGAGCCCAACCCCCGTCGGGGCGGGGAATTGAACCCTGGTCCAGGGCCAATCTCAGCTTCCAGGTCTGCCGCCTCTAACCCCTGAGCCACACTTCCCCTCCCCCTCACCCTCCAGCATTTAACTAGTTCCAGGCTGCAAAAGGCAACCTTGGAAGCAACCCCAACCATTATCCCAAAGAGGTCATTCTGCCCCCACAACGGATACACCATCCTACAAGAGGGAGGAGCCAAGAGATGCATGCATATTATTGGCTAGATTAAATCTGAGGTCGTCCTATCCAAGGTCATGCAACAGACCACTGTGTAGGTAAGGTCTTGAAACACTGGATGTTCAATGGTCTGATCTGGAATTAGAGAAATGCTTGCACACAGAAAAAGAAGAAAAGTACAGGATTGCAAGCAAGCTTATAAAACCTGTAACAGTGGCCTGGTATTTGTGCATTGTCACTGGCGATGCTGCTTGCCATTCATTGTTGGCCTTATTTTACCCTTGCAGTCCCACATGAATTATTCATATTCCATGTATATTATGCTCTGTAATCGCCCGTAGGAAGGCATTGGTAGTTAACCTTTTTCAGAAATGGCTATCCATTCAAATCCTTTGACCATTTGGCACAGCAGAAAAACGTCGCAGGATTCCCTAAGAATCTTCCCTTACGGACTTTGTTTCCCTCTATATTCGAATTCTCCGGTGTGACTTACACAAGAATGCGGTAGTCTTAGACCAAAATCAATCAATGGGTAAAACTAATTTTGTGTACATGCGTGAATAGGCTAGAGGAAAGGGACAGTGTTTTAATCCTATTCCAGATGCAATTTGCTTCAACTATTCCTATTTCCCTGTCCAAACATACCGCTTAAATATATTTGGTATATCCGTTCTCCACGGGATAAGTTTTGCCGGGAATTATTTATATTTATTATATGTACTCTTTGAATGCAGCAAGTGCTTCCCACTTACTTTGTTGTCACGTATTCCCTTTCCGACAGAGCCTAAGCTATACCGAATGTAAAAGAACATGAAACTTTGGAAATCGTTTTGACTTACAGAACGAAACTTGGGAATACGCTTTGATTCGTAGGACTAAGTTTGCATTGGCAGAGCAAAATAATGTATTTACAAAAATATTTCCTGGTAACTGATTGGAGGTAGGGTTGGGGCACACAACATTCTTCCCCACATATAAAAATCAAGAAAATGTATCCATCACACCTGTGTTCTTCCAGAGGGAAGCCAATGAATGAATGTAGTCGAATATTCTATAACAAAATATATAAACGTTCGAAGTATTCACATTCATCCTTCACTTGGTATGGAATTTTATATGCTTTATATACTGGTATTTACAATCTGAGCTTTAAAGGCTGAAGTACTGTGCATTAAATCACAAATAACAGAGTATGCAGACCAGCTAGTAGTCGATTTGCAAAGATTTTTAGCAGTTAACATCATCCCAGGGGCACTGTTAGAAGAGTCACGGAATCAGAATGATGAATGGGAAGCTTTGTTCATGGCTGCAGACTGCCCAAATTCTGATTTAACATGTTTAACCAAAGACAATAAATTAAATTGACACATTGGAATCGAATCAGCTTCCCCTTCAGACAAGACTCGTGAGCCGAAGATTTGGAACAATACGCAAATCAAAGGCGTGATTAGGCTCGGAGAACACAGCACCAGAATCTAAAGAGAGACAGGCCGGGCCTCGCCGCAACGCACTCGGATCAGCAACACAGTTCACGCTGCACAGGTTGAAGGGCAGGCCGGAGGGGGCCTGCATAGTGACACCATAAGCTGCGGCATTAAGGTACCCACGAGTCAAGGAAAAGACCAGAGCCTGCATCTGTAGCCAGAGCCTCTGTGAAGGGAGGCGGTGGAGGTTGGTGAAAAGACATAGCGAGAGGAGGCTGATAACTGGAGTTGGTTCTCTGCTGAAAAAGATATACCTGGTGAGTCAGGAATGCATGGGTCTCTGTGTAAGCTCATGTGGACAAGACAGGCCAGAGAAGCATGCAGTGTGGCCACGGTGGATGCAGCCAAGGGCCCTGGCCCCAGTGGGCATCACACTGCTGCGGGAACTGGTAGCGCAACAAACTGAGCAGGGAATCGGAGCTGTGCGTTTATTTATTTTTGCCATTTGTTAAGCGCGCGATTACCCATAGGCGTCTTGGCGCTAGATTGTACCCTAGATCCTCCCGAGAGCTCGCCAAGTGCTGACCGTTTATTGGTCGAACAACCACGTCTTGAGGCCCTTACGGAACTGTAGCAAGGAAGGGCACATCCCAATGTGCTGGGGTAAAGAGTTCAACAGCTTAGATGCTGCAACCGAAAAGCGACGGTCCTCGCAAGAGACAGTTTTAGATCGTGGGACGGCTAGTAAGTTTAGATTGGCCGATCGAAGCGGTCTGGTTGGTTTATAGAATCTGAACTAGTCCTTGAAGTACCGAGGTCCTGAATCGTTCAATGTTTTATATACAGTACACAAGGATTTAAATTTAATTCGATTGGAGATGGTCAGCCAATGATATTTCCTGATGGTGTTTGCTATGGAAGTGAACTTAGGTGTCCCACAGAGCAGACGTGCAGCTGCATTCTGAATAGTCTGAAGCTTGGTGATAACTCCTACCTGAAAATTGAGAAACAGTCCATTACAGTAGTCTAGGGACGATAACACTAGGGAGGTGACCAGGGTTTTGGCAGCAGAGTCTGGTAAAAATGGGAGAATTTTTCTGATCAGCCTTAGCTTGTGGTGGGCTGTTGCTGCTACCTTGTTTGCATGAGCTAGAAAGTTGAGGTCACCATCAAAGATTATGCCCAAATTCCTAACCTTAGAAGCCGGCCTAGGGGGGGTCACCCATAGCTGCAGGCCACCAGGTTGCTGACCAGTCAGGAGAAAGAGGTCCAAAAATAAGCACCTCCGTTTTTCCGGAGTTCAGCTTAAGGCAGTTCGCTGCCATCCATTCTTCGATAGCTAGCATTCCACATTGGAAGCGTTCTGCCACCTTTGGTCCATTGTTTTTAATGGCTAGGACCAGTTGAGTGTCATCGGCGTATGAGGTTATGCTCATCCCGTATGCTCTGATGACATTGGCAAGGTCCGACACGTATATATTAAATAGTGTCGGACTTAGGGATGAGCCTTGTGGGACCCTTCAAGAGAACGA
The DNA here is from genome assembly GCF_964263255.1 of Lissotriton vulgaris. Taxonomy (NCBI): domain Eukaryota; kingdom Metazoa; phylum Chordata; class Amphibia; order Caudata; family Salamandridae; genus Lissotriton; species Lissotriton vulgaris. The sequence continues at coordinate 46,452,622 of NC_141686.1, read as the reverse complement.
CGACCCACCGCCACCAGCAACAGGCCGCCCGCAGAAGCTGGAACAAGATCACAGCAGACCAGCTCGCCACCTCCCTGAGCCAGCACCCTCCTGCCAGCTCAGCGAACCCCAGCCAGTTTGCCGACAACATCACGAAGTGGATCAGCAACTGCGCGGACGAGCTCGCCCCGCTGAGGACCCCGCCCAGCAGACCCGGCAGCAAGAAAGCCCCGTGGTTCACCGACGAACTCAAGAGCTCCAAGAAGAACTGCCGAGCCCTCGAGAAAGTCTGGAGAAGGGAACCTACACCGGACAACAGGACCTCCCTCAAGCTGGCCACCCGGAAGCACCACCAGCTGATCCACGCCGCCAAGAAAACAGCATTCAAGGACCGGTTGGACAACAACGCACACAACTGCAAGGAGCTCTTCAACATCGTGAAAGAGCTCTCCAACCCCAGCGCAGGAAACAACGACATCACCCCATCGCAAGACCTCTGCAACTCCCTCGCTTCATACTTCCACAACAAGATCGCAGACATACACAACAGCTTCAACAACCAACCAACGCACACCATGACCGAACAACCACCCCCCACCACCACCCTCCACGCCTGGACCCCGATCAGCACCGAAGACACCATACGCACTATGAACTCCATCCACTCCGGATCACCGACCGACCCCTGCCCTCACCACGTCTTCAACAAGGCCGACGCTGTCATCGCACCCCACCTGCGGGACATCATCAACACCTCCTTCGACACCGCCACCTTCCCTGAGAGCTGGAAACACGCCGAACTCAGCGCCCTCCTCAAGAAACCAACAGCGGACCCCACTGAACTCAAGAACTACCGCCCCATCTCGCTCCTCCCGTTTCCAGCCAAAGTCATCGAGAAGACCGTCAACAAGCAGATGGCCGCCTTCCTCGAGACGAACGGATCCCTCGACCCCTCACAGTCCGGCTTCCGAGCCAATCACAGCACCGAGACCGCCCTCATCCCCGCCACCGATGACATCCGAGCCCTGATGGACAATGGAGAAACAGCGGCCCTCATCCTCCTAGACCTCTCCGCGGCATTCGACACTGTCTGCCACCGCACCCTAGTACAGCGCCTCAGCAACGTCGGAATCCAGGACAAGGCGCTGGAATGGATCATCTCCTTCCTCGACGGAAGAACACAGAGAGTCCGCCTACCACCGTACAAGTCAGAGGCCTCCGAAGTCATCTGCGGCGTCCCTCAAGGGTCATCTCTGAGCCCCACCCTCTTCAATGTCTACATGAGCCCCCTCGCGGCCATCGTACGCAAACACAACCTCAGCATAATCTCCTACGCCGACGACACCCAGCTGATCCTCTCCCTGACCAACGACCCCGCCTCCGCCAGAGCCAACCTGCACGAAGGGATGAAAGAGGTAGCCGAGTGGATGACGACCAGCCGCCTGAAACTGAACTCTGACAAGACGGAGGTCCTCATCCTGGGCTCTTCACCCTCCGCCTGGGACGACTCCTGGTGGCCTCCCGCCCTGGGCACCGCACCCAAACAGACAGACCATGCACGCAACCTGGGCTTCATCCTGGACTCCTCCCTCTCCATGACCAGGCAAGTCAACAACGTCTCCTCGGCGTGCTTCAACATCCTACGCATGCTACGAAAGATCTTCTGGTGGATCCCCTCTGAGACCAGGAAGACCGTCACCCAGGCCCTTGTCACCAGCCGACTGGACTACGGCAACGCCCTCTACGCCGGTACCACCGCCAAGCTCCAGAAGAGACTCCAGCGGATCCAGAACGCCTCAGCCAGACTCATCCTCGACATCCCACGAACCAGCCACATCACCGGACATCTGAGAGACCTCCACTGGCTCCCCGTCAACAAAAGAATCACCTTCCGCCTCCTCACCCACACACACAAAGCCCTACACGACCAGGGTCCGAGCTACCTCAACAGCCGAATCAACTTCTACGCTCCCAATCGCCACCTCCGATCAGCCAACCACGCCCTTGCCGCCGTCCCCCGCATCCGAAGAGCGACTACGGGAGGAAGGTCCTTCTCTTACCTGGCCGCCAAGACCTGGAACTCCCTCCCGACCGACCTGCGCCTGACCCAAGACCACCTCGCCTTCAGGAAGAAGCTGAAGACCTGGCTGTTCGAGCACTCCCCCCCCCCCCCCCCCCGCATGGGAGCGACATCTCAACTGATTGATATGGGCCTGGGTTCTATCAGCCAGGAAGGTCGCAATAAGATCCCTTGCAGTAAGGAGAATGGCATTCTTTCCGACACGGTCGTGTAAGATCTTATGGTCGACCGTGTCGAAAGCCGCAGATAAATCCAGCATTACTAAGATTGCCGTTGCTCCCTGGTCTCTGATGGTCCTAATCTCATCGGCGGCTTTAATTAAAGCAGTTTCCGTGCCGTATATTTCCGAAAGCCGAATTGCGAATCGTCCAGGAGGGAGCATTTCTCTAAATGTTCGACTAGCTGGTGATTCATGGCCTTTTCTGTCACCTTGGCTAGGAATGGAAGACTTGCAATGGGCCTATAGTTCTTTAAATCTGATTTGTCGAGGTTTTCTTTTTTCAGCAGGGGCTTCAGAGTATTCTTTAAGGAATCTGGGTAGATTCCAGAGGCTAGTATCAAATTGCAGACTGCGGTGATGACCGGGATGAGAGTGTCAATCACCGGAGAGAGTACTGATAGACGGCAAGGGTCTAATGACGATTCAGATTTGATGGTGGAGACCAGCGCCTTTATTTGGTCTGTTTTGAGTGGGTTAAAATTTGTCAAGGCATTATCCATAAGGGGAGCCAGTGAGGCTGATATTGTGGGCCGCAAGGAGAAGGCCTGATAAATATCAGTCACTTTCCAAAAGAAGAATTTTGCCAATTCATCGCAGAGAAATTGGGAGGGAGGCGGGTTTAGGTCGGGGGCATTGCCTGACAAGGATCTGGTGATATCATACAGTTGCCTACTTGAATTTTTGGCATTTTCAATTTGAGCTGAGAAAAAAGTTTTTTTGGCTTCTGTTATCATGGTTTTATAAACACTCAAAGACTCTTTGCACTTTGCCTTGTCCTCAATGTTGTAATTTTTTCGCCACTTCCTTTCCCGGTTTCTATTCTGCTGTTTTTGTGTCCTTAATTCTTCAGTGTACCATGGCGCAGTTGGGGTAATTCTGTTACTTGATAAAGTCTTGGTTGATACTAACATATTCGTGGCGTGGGCAATCCAATCATGATATTGTTGGGTAGCAGTTTTTGGGTCCATAGACGGCAACGGGCAGGTACTATCCAGAAGATTTTTTAGTTCAGCCTGGTTTATGTTTTTCCAGACTTTAACAGATCGTGGGGTCTGATTATTGCTCGCATTCTTCAGTTTTTCTCCAATATTGAGTCTACTGAATACAGCGTAGTGGTCGGTCCAGGACATAGGTTGGATGTTGGATATGTGTAGACTCTTCATATTGGAGAAAATGCAATCTAAGGTATGTCCGGCTTGGTGGGTGGCATCAGTGATCATTTGTCTTAGCCCCCATGTGGCCATATCGGTAATAAGTGCTCAGGTGTCCCTATCATCTTTTTTTTCCAGATAGAAGTTCATGACCCCCATTATAGTGAACGACTCTTCCGTAATCGGTGATTCCATTAAGGTACCCATGTCGGCTAAAACCGCCGCCGTTGCACCCGGTGATCGATATAACAGTATTCCATTGAAACTGATAAGGGGGGTAAGCTTGATGGCAAACTGCAAGGCTTCACATGTGATGATTGGAATGGGGTCTGTTTTAACTGAGAACCTTTCTCGAGCTATAATTGCTAGTCCTCCACCCTTTTTCCGTTGTCTATCCTGTCGGTGAGCCTTATAGCCCTGCGGCACGGCGATTACTAGATCGGGGTCAGATGCATCGTCCATCCAAGTCTCTGTTATGAACAGAACATCTAGATTGTTATCGGTAATTAAGTCTGCTATTTCCTGACGGTGTTTACAAGCCGAACGAGCATTAATTAGTGCCATGAGGATGTCTGTTCCTCTATGCGGAGTTTGAGGCTTATTTCGAATTATGTGATTGTAAATGTAAATCGTGGTGTTACAGTCCGCACAAATGATGTTACTATTGTACAATGGACTAGCAGGATCATGGCAAGTGCAGCAGGAGCTGGGGGAGGATTGTAGGTCTGTCAAAGCCGAACGTGAGTACACCAACCTTTGATCCGGTCGATGCTGATCAGGGGTCATGGCCCTAAGCCCAGACTCACCGCGGACGGGCGCAGACGGACTTGCCTTTGGCACGCCTGAGAAGGCAGATTGTTTTTAAGCAGGTCGATAGGAGGGTTAGGTGGAGGGCGTGATCGTGCAGCAACTAGAGCGCACCCCTTTTCTCCCCTCAAGATGGCGTCGGAGTGTGTGTATTTCCAGTACCAGCCCCGAGATCGGCTGCACTGTAGATGCACAAAGCGTAAAGAAAGTCTTTGGCGCGACGCTAATCTCGCCCAAAGTGCGTGTAAGTACACCTAAAATGCACCATTAAAATATATACACAATTAAAAAAAATATGCAGTACTACGAATTCCAAAGTGATATTCTTAACACTCTAATGGGATCGCTAGATAGCCCCCGGCTTCCGCCTCAGGGGTAGATTTAGGGAAATCACAGGTTTGTAATGAGCCGTCCCTTAAGTAAGCTGGGAGGGCGGGATCGTGCAGCAACTAGAGCGCACCCCTTTTCTCCCCTCAAGATGGCGTCAGAGTGTGTGTATTTCCAGTACCAGCCCCGAGATCGGCTGCACTGTAGATGCACAAAGCGTAAAGAAAGTCTTTGGCGCTACACTAATCTCGCCCAAAGTGCGTGTAAGTACAGCTAAAATGCACCATTAAAATATATACACAATTTAAAAATATATGCAGTACTACGAATTCCAAAGTGATATTCTTAATACTCTAATGGGATCTCTAGATAGCCCCCGGCTTCCGCCTCAGGGGTAGATTTAGGGAAATCACAGGTTTGTAATGAGCCGTCCCTTAAGTAAGCTGGGAGGGCGGGATCGTGCAGCAACTAGAGCACACCCCTTTTCTCCCCTCAAGATGGCGTCGGAGTGTGTGTATTTCCAGTACCAGCCCCGAGATCGGCTGCGCTGTAGATGCACAAAGCGTAAAGAAAGTCTTTGGCGCGACGCTAATCTCGCCCAAAGTGCGTGTAAGTACAGCTAAAATGCACCATTAAAATATATACACAATTTAAAAATATATGCAGTACTACGAATTCCAAAGTGATATTCTTAACACTCTAATGGGATCGCTAGATAGCCCCCGGCTTCCGCCTCAGGGGTAGATTTAGGGAAATCGTTAAGAGTGCAATTGTGGCTGGGGGAAAAAAAAGGAGCCGAATCACACATACTAAGGGACAGGAATTTACACAGCAGTCAGACGCCGAACGGAAGACCTAAGAAAGGCCTAGGGAGCACAACGACCTGAACCGAAAGCACGAAAAGGAGGCGGCTTAGAAAATGCAAGCGATCAAAACGGGAGCAGCACCAGTGCCAAGAGCACTGCTGGCCCAATGTGAAGTAGAGCAAGGGCATATCGGCAAGCAAGCGCTACAAACATGAAAAAAGCAGAGACAAGCATTGGCCGCGCAGCCATAAATTTAACGGCGAAAGTGATCACGATTGTGGTGAAAGCGAAAGTGATCGCGATCCGTGGTAAGCGCACGAGTGGTGCACGCAGCAGTGATCGCGCTGGGAGGCAGATGGCGGCTGCACGTGTGCGTGACAAAAACCTTTGGTAGCACTTTAAGAACCCGCTAACTAAATGACTCGCAGCGCATGAGCTGGCTCAGGCGAGACCTAAAAAGGGATATTGATTGTCGCCCAGTGTTATCTAACTGACTTCGCTCATTGATGGCTTGATCAAAATCATTTGCAGAGTCATTTACGATCACTTGGTCGAATAAGCAGCTTCTAAGGACATACTCTCCCCTTTTCAATTTGGGTTTTGAGCTAAATTAGGTACGAACAAACAATGTCTGGGTTTAGCTTTGACAATTTCCAAGTCTACTAAGGCCAAGAGCGCCCCCATCGATTTAACTTTCATGGATGTATCCACTGCCTTTTCATTCAGTGAACAGAACCTAACTTTGGGTACTGTTGCTGGATCAAGGCGTGGATCGCCTCCAGGTGAATTCTTTATACTTTCAGCACTCGGACCTCACCGATTGGATCCGTTTAACTCAGCTTGGAGAGTTATCTTCTGAATTCTACTGAATGAGTGGGGTGAGGCAGGGTTGCATATTGGCGCCTCTTCTATTTATTTTATATATTAACACTAACATCTCACCTAGCCTCTTCCCTGAAGATATACCTAGAATTGCAGGTTCCCCAGTTCCCGCTCTGCTATACGCTGATGATGAAGTATTGTTAGTCCTTACCCAAAAAGCCCTGAGCCACCAGGTAGACTGTCTCCTTTATACATAAACTACACCTTAACAATAATTATTTCTAAGTCGCACAACATGTCCTGTTGCCCAGGTAAACTAAGACTAAACAAAATCAGTATTAAACGGCCATGTTTTGACATCCGTTGAGAACTTAGTCTACCTGGGATTCAATTTTAGTTCCTCAGGGTCATAGAATCCCCATTGTGCTCAGGTCTGCATCAAGTTAAGCAAAACTGCGGGTACAGTTGGCAACCTCAGACTGCAAATTAGGGGGACCCGGTCTCCATCTTTGAAAGTGTTTAACTCCTATGTCTCAGCGTGGCCACTTATGGAGCGAGAGTTTGGTGTTTTAGCAAGTGCAGCTCTGTTTAGGCAGAGGAAAGTCGCTTTCTCCGAAGACTTTTAAGTGCACCCCCACCCACCTCCACTCACCATGCACTTCAAATTAAACCAGTGTTTTAATGAGGATACAATTCAGATGGTGCTGCTTTTATTACTGGTTAGCATTTGGTCGAATCCAGCCGCCAAACTTTGTAAGGATATTATATCCGACTCCATGACGTTGGGCAAGGCTTTCTCCATACAATGGTTGAGCTATTTACAAGATACTTTTGGCTTTCTCTGCATACCCTGTGGTACTCTGAACCCAGTCATATTCCCAATAATGCCAAGTCCGAGGTGAAATCATTATATAAGGCTCACCAAGCAAATATCATGCTGAAATCTGAGCTATCCAAACCCTTGGTACTGCAATACTATAGTCTCCTTTATACTGACGACTCCTTGCTGTATTTGGCATTGTAGTTATCTAGATGGGAGCAATCTTTGCTTTTCCGCTTCAGAGCTGGGACAATCTTCTGGTCTCTTTTTTAAACATTTTTTAGATCCTGAAGGAAACACAGACTTCTCCTGTCCCTGCTATAATCACATTGTAAAAACATTGTTGCATTTTATGTTTTTCTGCAATTTGCTCAGTTTAGCAAACACTTTTTGATTCCCATATTAAGGAGGCTAGGCTTCGTTGCTGCAGTCCCGCTCTCCTTCACTTACAATCCTTGTGCTCCCCTGAAATTGCCTTTTCTGTTTGTGCCTTTCTGAAAGCAGCAATTAGGACCAGTATACATATATATTTGCAGGCATAAAGGACATCCCAGATAGATCTAAGAACTTTCAGTCAGAGAATTATTATAGTTCAATAGAAAGAAGCACAATTATATACCACTGACAAAAAGATTAATACTAACTTTAAGCAAAATCACCAGAAAGGTGTTACCATTAGCTAACGTAATAAAAACTCACCTCTTTAGGTCGAAATTGCGAGGTAAACATGAATTGTAAAATCACATAGTGCTGCGTAAATCACTTAACTCTTTGAGCCATCATGTTGGACCTGATCCAAATGGTAACTTCATGTGGTTCAGAATAGCGCTGTGGATAACCACCCAGTTATAAGTGAACTCTAGAGCTTTAGTGGTCAAACCAGTCATACAGTCACCAAGTCTTTCACACATAGATGGTTAAAAAAAGGTAAACATGGAACCTAAATATCATTTTAATGCCAACTCTATGGTACGTAAAGGCTCTTCATACTTTCTTGGTTTGGACATTCTTATAAGTGAACATGCCTTTCCATGTTTAGAGATTTAAAGACTGTCGTCCCCAAATCTGTTGCTGGTTGATGTGAATAAGGAATTTTTCCTAAATATTAAGACCCTGAGACACGCATGCTATATCACACCGCATAAGTTACCATGAATGCCAAAGCCAAAAAAGCTACAATATGTACAAAAATAGTTTTTTATCCTTGGAAGCCTTGAATATGGAAAAAAAGATAATTGAGTGGGTGTTAGAATGCGGGTCATTAGTTGTGTGGCCTGCATAAGCAATGGTTCCACATGTGCCCTCTTTTTAAAAAAATATATATATATATTTTTTTAACATTCCCTCCCCCCCATCCCCTCCCAGGGCATTTTAAATCGAAAAAAACCCCAAAAAACAAAGAATATACAAACATCCTTATATATCACAATAAACCAATATCAGTAGCAAGCATAGACATGAATTAAGCTGTTTAGCCCCTTAAGTGCTGCGTCGGGGCGTTGGCCGACGGCAGCACTACCTCCCCAGTGCTGCGCACGACCATTGGACGTCCATTCAGCACTAGTTCCAATGGACAGAGAAGCACTGGGGAGGGATATTTGCGAGCATCTATGAGGTTAAGCATACCCGTCTTAAATAAGTCTTCTTCTACATTTTTAAATCAAATTAAGAGACAGAGGTCAATCAAATATAGATCAGCCTAACAAATGTTGTTCAATAGTCCTGTTAGGGCAAGTGAGGCCAAGAGACACTAAGCAGCCTGGCTTAGTGCGATCAATAAAGTAATTAAATTAAACATGCTAAGCGGAGAGGGGTTACTTTCCCTTCCACTTATTGAGGGGGGTCCCAGATTTGTAGCCATAGTGCTCTTCCCCTCTTGCCCTTTCTTGCGTAGATCCCATTCTCTAGATTATAGACACTTAGCAGCTTAGCTACCCACTGATGCAGAGTGGGTGGAAAACGATCAAGCCAAACGGATGAAATACAAAATTTGAAGCACTGCCATGGCCACAAATAAGAAGTAGTCGTATTGGGAATGAAGGGAATCCTCGGCCATCCCCAATAAAATCCTAACTGGAGTCAGCTTAACATCTACTCTCAGCAATCTTTCCAAAAAATAATTCAATGGATTTAATTAGAGGCTGTAAGAGCAGGCATGTGGCAAAAATGTGTATAATATCTGCCTCTGAACTATCACAGCGTGGACAGGTAATCCCCCTGTGTTCCTCCCCATTGTGGAATTCTTGCTGGCGTATAATATAGCATATAAATGGTCTTATAATGTTGCACTTGGAGGGCAGCCGAACAGAGAACTTCCTGGCCTAGCTGCAGTGACCTCCAAAATACCTCCTGATCTATTCCTAGCTTGTTTGCCCATTTAGATTCAAATTTTACAAGATCATCTCTTTTTGCAATGAGCTCAGCATACAATGTTTTGATTGTACAACCATGTCCGCCTTCAATGGTCTCCAAAATTATGTTTTCCTCGAACCCCATTGATCCACCTTTTTTACTAGATAGGAAACTCCTAACCTGCAAGTACTTAAAGAAATTCCTTGAGTTAAGGCCAAATATTGACTGTATTTCAGTGAACTGCCGCATTCCTTCGAGCCCAATCACATCCCCCACTTTTGTCAACCCCAACTTCCTTACTCTGCAAAAAAACGTATCTGAAAAGATCTCCTGTGGTAGTGTAGGGTTCTGATATAGCCTAGTGTACGCGTTAAATCTTCCCAACCCAAATCTTTTCGTAAACGCCTTCCAAACTTGTGCGCTGCAATCACAGTTTTAAATCTTGTTCTTTTGAAATAACTGGATTGGGTGTACTTCAGGAAAGCATTCTCTGCTTCATCCCGAGAACTAGCGCATAAATAGGGGCAGACCCCGTGGGGACCTCTGATTCAGACTCCGCCCCCCCTATAAGCCCAGTCATTTGCTAAAGAGCTGCTGCCCAGTACTACAATTTAATACCAGGCAAAGTCCACCCCCTCTATCCCTTGGAAGTGACATGTATCTCAGTGCCATTCTTGTTTTTCCATGTGCCCAGACAAATCTGTTTATCATCTGTTCTAAGATGTTGAACCATTTGGCTTCTAACATAAGCGGGATTGCCCTGAACAAGTATAAATATTTTGGGAGAAGGGTCATTTTTACAATGGTGACCCGCCCTACTATTGACATATGTAAATTATTGGCCCTATATTGATAGCTACCAGTTTGCCCAAATCTGTAGTAATATTTACAACTAAATAAACTCCAGACTGAACAAAAACGGATCTGTGCACTTTGCCTGGTCATTTTTTATAATTTGGGTTTTGGACTTGTTCAGGGCATATCCTGTAACCCGACCGAACCGCTCTGCTTCCTCCTCTACCACTCTGATAGCCTCTGTGGGTAAGGGTGAAATAACCGCCACGTCATCGGCTTAGGCCAGAATCTTACATAGGCCCATTTGAGTTTCCAATGGGGGGATCCGAGAGTTCTGCTCCAGCTTGCGAATCAGAGGGACAATGTACATAGCGAAGAGTAGTGGGGAGCATGGACACGCCTGTTGTGTGCCACGGGTAATTTCAAAGGGAGCGGTCCGACCTGCATTCACCCGAATACTAGCTGTGGGTGCAATATATAATGCTTGTATGGCCTTGATGAAGCCCTCCCCACAGCCAGATTGCCTTAGAACTGCCCACAGAAAATCCCAAGAGACTCGATCAAAAGCTTTTTCGGCGTCCAGAAGCATAAACTGCCATCGGGTCACCTGGGATCTCCGTGGCGTCGAACAGTGTGATAACCTTTTGAATGTGCTGAGTAGTACCTCTTCCTGGTATGAAGCCATGTTGGTTTGTACGGACCAGTGCCTATAACTCTTGAGAATCTTACTGCCAGTTACTTTGAGAAGATTTTTACGTCTGTGTTTATGAGAGTTATTTGCCGGTAGGAGCCTGGCTCAGTAGATGGTTTCCCTTTCTTTAAAATAATTACTATATCTGCGCCTGCCCAGCTACCCAGTATAGACAAGCCTACCTGCGCCTCCTGTATTGTCCTAGCTAGGTCAAGTTTAAGTACCTCGAAGAAAACCTTATAAAATTCCCCCGGGATCTGATCCGGGCTGAGGTTCAGTAATTCTAGAGTCGTACTCCATTTTGTTCTGTGCCACCATTTTGTGTTGCCCTCACGTAGGCCTGTGAAGTTAGCCTGGCGAATAAAGTGGCCTAGCCTTCTTAGTCCATGTAAACATTAACTAAGGTTTCTTTTTGACTCAAATGAACTGTAAGAAACTGACCTCTTCACCTAAAACTGGCCTCGCAAAGCCAATTTCCCTGATCGATCTTTGTCTGAGATTGCCAATCAATGTTCAGGACATCGTTAACTTTTAGTTTCCTTGCACATGCCTCCTCTTGTTCATCATCTGTTACTGTTTCTTTTTATGTTTTATGTTTTTATGTTTCTTCATTACATGAGTTATGCTTTCAATTATAGGTTTGTCCGGCTTTTGGAGGTTGAATTTGGGACATTCTTAATGATCCACTTTTGGGTTGTAATCATGCCATGCCCTGCAGTGCCATCTAAATCAGATTAACCTTTGCGAACTATGTAATTATAATGTTTTGCCGATATCCTGCTAAAACCCCAAAGGCTACTCACTTGCTGACCCTCCAGATTTTCCATTTGTTTAGGAATGTAATTGGTACAACTCCCTTACATGCCTGGGGCAGGATAAAGAGTATATAACACGTGAAGTAAGACCATTCTAACAGACTGCCTCATTCAGTTGCTAAGGCTTCTGTGTGACGTAGTCTCACTCATTTGAGGTTAATAAAAATTTACTTTTATATTCCAGCTTCTATGTCAAGTTCTTTGCGAGTGTGAATGGACTACGTATCAGTGAGACCCCTGAGAAGTGGATTTTTGATTTCTACAGGGCCTGCGGCCTCGCCCGAGGGCAGGCCTAATATGGCAGCAGTAATCTCTTCTTTCCCCCGAGGAGCATCCAGTATTTCCCTATCCTCCTCAGATATTATATGACTGGGGGAATCCTGCAGATTTATCCGGGGTCTTTAACTTGCTCCTCCTTATACAATCTACAATAGAACTGTCAAAAGACTTCCCGAATTTCCTCCATATCAGAAACGAGATTACCGCTGGAATCCATTATTTCTTTAATTTCCCCGAAGGCTACCTTAAGTCTAGCCCGAATTGCTAATGTATGGCCCACCCTTTCACTACATTCATGACACTTTTCCTTTTGAATTGAAAAGATATTGCCAGCTCTAGCCGCTATTCTTTCCTCTGCCTCTGCTTTCGCCCTGTCAACCGCAAGTAACCCCTGATCGAGTAATTCCCCAGTTATCGTACATTGTGCCAGATTCTGTTTGGCAACCAGTAGAGCTGTATTTAGTTGTTCTGACCTCAGCCGCTCTTTCTTTTGCTTAGAAAGGCTAAAACTAAGTGTATTTCCACAAACACCCGCATTGAAGGCGTCCCAAGCATTCCCTGATGCAGTACTCCCTCTATTAATCTCCCAAAATTCTTTTATCCACTAATTCATATAATTAACATAATCAGCATCCATCAATAAACCCCTCTCAAAAGTCCAACCCCGCTCCTGCCTTCGCATTGCCCCAGCCTCTATTGATAATATTAATGGGTTGTGGTCAGATACGATCCGTGGAAGCCTTTCTATCTGTATTTTGGATAATAAGGAGCAAGATACCAAAAACTAGTTTAACCTAACACATAGTTTATGGGGGGCAGAATAATAAGTAAACCCTGAATCCTTCGATTTTAGCTTGCCCCATACATCCACCAACGAGTTATTCTTAGCAAGACTCAAAATTGCCCGACAGACTCTTCTTGCGGCCCTGATATTTCCCTCTAGAGTCCAAACCTATCCCGCTGCACCATTGATGTTAAAATCTCCTGCTAAAATAACCCGTGGGGCCCATGCAGCCAGTTCTAGATCTAAGAAATCAAACAATTCCGGATCCTCCTCAGTAGACCCATTAATTGATCCCAGCGTAACCCAGTCCCCACCAATCAAACATTCTATCAAAACCCACCTGCCCCACTGATCTTCTAATTTATTCCTTACTGTCACGTTACTGAGCCTTGATACAATAGCCACTCCTCTAGTTTTTGCCCCTTGCCTTTAATAAGCTACCAGATGGAATCCCAATTGTTCCAATAAGAAACCCTTGGTGCCCTCAATATAGGTCTCCTGGACACACAAAGTCTGCGCGTGTATTTTTGAGCAGACCTCCTGTTGGCTTCACCATCACCTGCCCTTTTGGTGACTGATGATCTCTCCTAATGTAGCCTTAAGCTATTTCCCACCGCACTGATCCCATTGTTGTGTAATAATTATAAGTCTATAGCTTTCCCAAAGTGATCTCTAGAAGGTTAAGTAGCCATATTTTAAAGCATCAACTTGACCTAGAGCTCTGCAGTCTGTGCCACAGAGTGAGTTCAACTGGGGAATGGTTGAAGAGTCCTCCAGCCATTATGTGCAATTGCTGTCCATAAGTACATCTGGAGTAGCTCCCTGGGCAATCTTAAAGACTGCCTCTCTCAAACTTATCCAGGACGCTATTGACATTCCTTGTGAGAAGACTAAGCCAGACTAAGTCACCGGGTGAATCTCTTGCCGCCATTAAGGGGAAAAACAATTGGTGAATAGCGATGTCTGAGTGAGCATGTGGGAGTAGTGCCGCCGCCACCACCGCCGCCACCACCACCACCACCACCACCACCACCACTGCCAGCAATAAACCTAGGAATCTGCACCTGGGGAAACGGAAAGAAGACTTGAACAGTTCATTAAATCCAGTTCCCCGACCCAATACTTCTAGAGTTGGAAGGATCTGTTGGGAATAACACAAGGGACAACTGCCAACTGAACAACAAACATGTCCTTACTATCCAATGGTCTCTTAACACAACCCATCAACAGAAAAATGAGCAAGAGAGACATGCCCATCCCACCAAGAAAGCAGTCAGCATCAAAAAATGATAGACCACGACCTATGTGTACATGAAGATACAAAGTCATATCTTAAAAAAACATCAGTTACAGTTTCTGTGAGTCTTTAGTACCAGTCGTGACTGGTGATGCCTAGAACCGCTAGTCCGCTTCCACCGAGCATCCCAGTCACCCATTTTTCAGTCTCTTATGAGGCATTGGCGACCAGCTTCCAGAGGGCCTGCCCATTTCTGTTCCCTCCCTGTTAGCTGGACTTTGCCTCCAGTTTGGATGTTACTTAATCCAATTCCGTAATGAATTGTGTAAGATTAGGCCCATCTGATCCTTCAGGGAAATCCACCAGTTGAATGTTATTGTGCTGAGAAAGTCCCTCTGCATTCTCCGCACAGCACTGAAGTATTAGCACTGTCTTGTGAAGGTGTGCAATTCTCGTAAAATTCAGCTGATGCCTTCTGCTTCAGAGATTCAGCCCTCACCGTCTGACCCAGTCTACAGACTTTCTGGCATTTCAGCTTTTTGCATGTAGCCAGGTTCTGAGCCGGGATGGTGCAGTGAGCTAAAAAACGGTGATGGATCAAGCCCTGATCTGTTGACTGGGTAGGAGTGTTCTGCTTAATTCAGATACTCTGTCCATCACCACCCCCTTTTCTGAATCGTTTTGTCCACCATAAGCGTGGAAGGATATGCTCAGACATAAGTCCCTTGCTCACTGCACCATCAGGATGCCAGAAACCGGTGCCCGGAAGCTTGTTTCCTTTCCAGTAAAAGAATTGGCTTGGTAGTTTGGTCTGCCCTGTTCCCATGATGCACTGGGGCAGGAACAGACTAATTTGCATGTAGCCAGGTTCTGAGCTGGGATGGTGCAGTGAGCTAAAAAACGGTGATGGATCAAGCCCTGATCTTTGGACTGGGTAGGAGTGGTCTGCTTAATTCAGACACTCTGTTCATCACCACCCCCTTTTCTGAATCATCTTTTGTGGTCAGGCCTCACCCCCTTCTTTATACTTTTATCTGCATTGCATCACCTATCAGTTCCTGTATTTGCAACACATCTCAGAATAAGACTTTTGCTCCACCCACGATCCTAAAATGCATGCCAGTGATGCTCCCAGGTATTCTTTGGCCTTTCACTGAATTGGCTGCCTGGTGCACAGAGACTTGGGGTGCCACCTAGTATTTTCATGCTACAATCAATCAATCCGAGATTTGTAAAGCACAGTTACTCACCCGCGAGGGTCTCAAGGTGGGGTGTGGCTCAGTAGGATGCCGGGTCGTCCAAAGAGACAGGTCTTGAAGTCTTTTCTGAACTGGGGCAGTGTGGGGGTTTGGTGGAGGGGGAGGTCATCCAGGCCTTAGCTGCAAGGCAGAAGGACTTCCCTGCTGTTCTGGCCTTGTAGATGCGTGGGATGGTCGCCAGAGAGGTCTGCTGATCGGAGGGGTCTCTTGGGTGTGTGGAAGGGGAGGTGGGGATTTAGGTATGCTGGTCCGATGTTCTGGAGGGCCTTGTAGGCGTGGGTGAGTAGCTTGAAGGTTGTTCTACTTTGGATGGGGAGCCAGTGGAGCTCGTGGAGGTGTTGGGTGTTATGGTGGCGGCAGGGTATGTCTAGGACTAATCTGGCTGCGGCGTTATGGATGGTCTGGAGTTTGTGAAGTAGTTTCTTGTTGATTCCAGCATAATGCGCATTGCTGTAGTCCAGTTTGCTGCTAATGAGGGCGTGTGTGAATTTTTCTGGATTCAGGATGGATCCATCAGAAAGTATGCAGAGGGGTTGAAGCATGCTGAGGATTGGGTGTTGATCTGGTGGTTCATCGGGAGCGCTGACTAGTATGATGCTGAGGTTTTGTGCATGTTCCGTTGGGTGGGGCAGGGGGTTCAGAGGGCGGGGGCTACCAGGTGCCGTCCCAGGCGAATGGGGTGGGGCCACGGATGAGGATTTCTGTTTTCTCGGAGTTGAGTTTTAGGCAGCTCCTCTTCATCCAGTTGGCGATAGCTTTCATCCTTCTTGGAAGTTGGGCTTGGTGATGTTGGGTTCTTTGTTGAGTGAGTGGATGAGCTGGGTGTCATCGGCATAGGAGACTATGTTGAGCCCATAATTCCAGACAATGGTTGCTAGGGGGGCCGTGTAGATGTTGAAGAGGGTGGGGCTGAGGGAGAATCCCTGGGGTACTCCACATCTGGTCTGTGATGCTTCCGAGAGGTTAGGTGGGAGTCGGAGTGCGAGTGTGCGTGTGACTGTCAAAAGCAGCAGAGGTCCAGGAGGATGAGGGCTGCCATTTGGCCCTGGTCGAGGAGGGAGCGGATGTAGTCTGTGGCGGCGGGTAGGGTGGTCTCGTGGTTGCTGCAGAATCTGGATTGGGAGAGATCTAGGACATTGTTGGCTTAGAGGAGGTTTGCTACCTGGGTGTTGATGGCCTTTTCGATGACTTTGGCTTCGAATGGAGCAGGAGATGGGCCTGAAGTTCTTTAGGTTCATCTGGTCTGCAGAGGTTTTCTTCAGTAGGGGGTGACTTTGGTGTGTTTCCAGTCATCAGGAAATGTGGTGGTTTCAAGGGAACAGTGAATCGTCCGGCGTAGCGCTGGTGCGATGGTCGTGGCAGCTCTGTGGAAGTTGTGGGGTGGGCAGGGGTCTGAGGGTGCGCCAGAATTAATGCTCTTCATGGTCTTTAAGGTGTCTTCTGTCGTGAGCAAGGTCAGCATGAGCAGGGTTTGTTGGGTGGCATCATTGAGGGTGGGAGCTGGGGTGGCGCGGAGGTCTTGGTGGTCAAAGTTGTCATAGATCATCTTAATCTTTAGGTGAAAGAAGGTACGGAGTCGTTGCAGAGGTCTTGGGAGTGTGGTACGTCTTTTTTCGCTGCCGGGTTTGGCAAATTCATTGATGGAGAATAGTTCTTTGCAGTTGCGGGCACTGGTGAGGAGTCGGTCTTGGAGGAATTTCCTTTTTGTGGCTTTGATGAGGTGGTAATGTGCTGTGGATGCTGCTCTGTAGGCTATCACTGCAAGGTTGTTTGTGGATAACTGAATTGAAACAAGTATTGGTGCTCAGCTACTCTTCTACCCTGAGCATGCAAGTTACATTTCTTCCGCCACACATCAGAAAAATTCAATTCACTAACATAAGGGACACCCATTGGTCACTAAAGACTAAGCAGGAAGTGCAAAAATGGGTGGTAAATTATTCTTGTCCATGAAAGATTAAACAGTCTGCTTTGCTACAGACTTAACAGAAAAGCAACATGAAAACTGCTGAGCAAAGAAGGATTTAAGCTGGAGCAAGAAGGTACGACCTGAAAAAAATAGTTTATTTACTAGACAAATATTTGAAATTGCACTTTGTGTAATTTGTTTGCTTTGGCAAATCCTGCACAATTTTTCATGCAGATAAAATAACCTATTCGACCGAGGAAAAAAGCAGGAACCTTACAATGGGCCTTAAATTGTGGCACTTCTTCAAATAATTTGGTCATTGACGTTTTACCAAAAAAAGGGTATTAGCCTGAACTTTGGATTTATCTAGGTTTAGCGTGACCTAAGCAACCTTTTAGTGCTATCGACTTCTAAGCACTGTTTTTGCATTTATTCTTTGAAAATTCATCTCCACTTCTAGTGATCGGATTTGTGTTCAATTAGACCCTGAAAGGTAAGATCCTGAGGAGAAAGTGGGATATTCTCTTACCATTCCCGTTTGCTTGAGCGGTTGTATTAACAACCAGTAAGAGGACCTCCGAGCTGGTGAAAGAAGGGTGGGAGAAAGCTCCCAGGAAGTTACCCTAGGATGTATGAGCTACAAGCTGGCCTTTAGAAGCCAAATGGCTAAGTTATGGTAGCAAGCTTCCAGTATCCTTGAAGCCAGCCAGGAAGTCATGAATGAGTGTTATGACAAGAATTCTACCACTGTGGAATTTCATCCTGGTTAAAAAGTGTTGGTGATGAAGCTGGTAGAGTTCAAGGTCATCCAGGACTGCTGGAGTGGGCCACATGAGTTGATTGAAAGAAAGGATGAGCTCACACACCTGGTGAGTCTTAAAGCCCCTAGGCAACCCCCCCAGGGTGCAGCATGTAAATCGCCTCAAACCACACTTTGAAAGGTCTGCGCTCATCATACTGTTGGTGACTGACGGAAAAGAGGATAGTGATCCTGCCCCTCCTGACCTCTTGGATTCTAAGGAGAAGGGATATGGAAGCATTGTTGCCCCCCTGACTGAGCTGGCTTCTAAAAAGCAGCCCAAAAATGTGATTTGGACAGGAATGCCAAACTGCATTTGACTCCCTGAAACGAGCCATGAGCACAGCTTCTATGTAGGGGTGAGTGGAGCTCATGGAGTTCAACACTGCAGAATTCCGCATAATTAGCTAAAAACTCTGTGATATTTAAGCATGGGCGAATTTTGCGGATCTCGCGTTCGCGAATTTTGCGGATTTGCGAACTCGCAATCCGCAAAATCCGTGAATTCCCGCGAATTTGCGGATTTTTTTTTTGTGTTCGCCCGTGTTTCTGCCAGTTCGCGAGGGTTTTTACAATTTCGCAATTTGCGAACTTACCTGTCGGGTCGCAAGTTTTGCGAACTTGTTGTTTCTACGTGTCCAGCCTGTTTGGGACACTCTTCTTCATCACTGCCACTCTCTGTCACCACTGCCACTCTCTGACTACTCATGCCACCCTCTGGCCCACCCATGCCACCCTCTGTTTCATCACCACACCCTCTGGTTGTCCAGTGTACATTATTTTCGGCAAAGCAAAGCACACCTTCCCTGCCTCAAGTGACCTGAATTAATTTGGGGCTGATTAATGTGTCACAGAATATTTTTTTAGCTGGCACCTGCTTCCTTAGTGCGCCCTGATTAGTGATCTTTTGCACTTGCTAAGTGCTTTCATTGTTGCAAAATTAGTTACAACACCTGCCCTGCCCCAACTGACAATAATGAATTAGGGGCTGATTAATGGATTTTAACTTCCAGCCTGGCTCCTGCTTGTCTCCCTTAGCTGTAATTCAGGACCTTTGTGGCATATGTGTAACTATTCTGAGGTTCAGAGCAGGGTCACATAATAGTTGCAACTGGCAACTGAACTCTGGAGGGGCCCCTCAGGAAGCACTACAGGAAATGGCTACTAATGATGAGCCTGAACTTTTGAACCTGGCAAGTAGTTTCAGTTTTGCTAAGATCGTATTTCTGCAATTTAGCACTTATTCGCGGGGCGCGAAGTTGTACTGGGAAGCCGCGAACTCACGCGAACAGTGCGAGCAGTGCGAGCAAAATCCGCTGCTCGCGGATTTGGCGGGAGATTCGCGAATCTCGCGGATTGCGGATTTCCCGAAAATCCGCAAAATCCGCGAGCGGAACGGATTTTCCGCCCATACCTAGTGATATTACACAGTTCCACCTACCTGCGAAATTGCGGCAATATACCTTTAAGGGGCCCGGAGAGTTCAGTTCTTCCAAAGGCTGTGCATCACAGTGGGCACCATCCAGCCAACATTAGACAGCGTTATGTTACATCCTGTGCACGTTTAAATAATGGCAGCATTGCTGTGTTTGCCAAAGCTAGTCGAGCGAAGTATCAGACCCCCGGACCTCCTTTTGGTGTGAGGTTAGTCTTTATTTGAACATTCAATAGGTATGCAGAAGTGCTTTGCACCTTTTATTTCTTTATTTAGCATTTTTTTTGTCTTGCTGCATGTGGTTCGAAGTACTTTTAGTAGGTGGCTAAATATATATATATTTTCCTATAGGCAGGGGTACTGTTCACCTTAGGGCACCTGGGTCTTAGAATACCAGCATGAATGATACTATTTGGTTGTGACAGTACTCGAACAGTTAGTTACGGGGAGGCAGCTCCCCTGAGTTTATCATAGTTGCAGAGTCTTTTCAAAGATCCCTCCCTCAGAGTAGACTCATTACCCTATGACAGTGCTCCCTTTAAATGAACCATAACCCTGAGTGATTTCGCCCAAATCCAGGACTTATTAATTATACAGAGAGCGTGTTTGGATTTGAGTATTTAACCAATTATCGGATTTTGTGCATCATCTAACTAGGAACTTAGGAGTCCTTTTTGAGGTAGGATACCCATCGGTTTCCTTAAGACTTCTTCTGGAAGCGTGCCATCGAGATCCAGTTAGACTATTTAGAATTTTTTTTTTTTTTTGCTCGTTTCTTCATAGAATCTGGACGACTACTTTGGTATGTGCTCGATTTTATCTAGCGAGCCATTTTCCCCTATACTCAGACACTACTTTATGATCGGAGACACGAGTATTATGAATTACCTACTATTACCTTTTCACCTGACCATGATGCTATTATCGTGAACTTTTTTAGCTCTCACAAGGTGGTACTTTTTTTTTTCAATTCTGTGATTGGTCGGCGATCTTTATGAGTGATTATGTTTGAACACTAGAGGTAGATTTATTGGGATTTCTACTTCCTTTTTCTTTTTTTTGTGTATACTCACACCCTGCATGTATTTGATACAGCACTCGCGTTGGTTCTTATACTCTTTGTAAATTAATCAATAACAATCCCACCTTTGAAACATGACATTTTGGTAACGGAATCTATTGACCGAGCCAGTGTCTGCGATGTTTATATTCATTCCATGCTGTTTAGGATCAGATTTTGGGTTCTTCAGCCTGGTCCCCCGTTCTCCACTCCATCTCAAGTCCTGGAATACCACATCTGAGCACTCTGAAGACGGTGTCAACACTATTGCAGCCCTCACCGAAATGGATGTCGGCGCAGGTACAGGAGTATTGGCACCAGAAGATTGGATTGAGGTGCATATGTCAATGTATAATGGTGAACAATTTATTTGCACAGATGGATGTATGATTTACATCTAAGAATTAGAAGATGTTGGCGTCCATTTATCACACTTAAACATCTTACGTGGCAACAGCTTTATTTTTGTTCTGTTACACTGTTCCTACTCCTATCATTTTGACTGTGGACATCTAAGGAGATTATATATATATATATAAACAAATCTTCAAACAGCACACTCCTGCCAGAAATGAAGACACGGACCACGAAGGCTGCAGTAAGGGAGATTTTAATCCAAACCTCTCAGGTTACGCGTTTCGAGCAACTTGTGCTCTTGGTCACACACCAATAATATATATATATATATATATATATATATTAGTATGTCATCGGAATATGGATGTGCATGGTATGTATGATATGTGTGCATTTATGGATGATGAGATTGAATGATTGATGGGGGGAAAGGAATTTAATAATATTAAGATAATGGTTTCTATGATTGAAGGTTTTTTTGATTTTTGAGGCTCGGCGATATTGGGGAGTTGTCCCCTTACCATAGCGAGATAGTCCGTATTTATTTATCAAAGGCAGGTTATCTTTTTGTTGTTTCTTTTTGTTTTTGATACCATCCAGAAGCACAGAAGATGGCAGCCAGTGGGTAGCCAGTGCCCGAAGTGGGGCAGCCACCTCCGTTGGATCACGAGGCTCAAGGACATTAATGGAGTGCCACTGCAATCTAAGGCAGAGATATAGTATGACGAAATCATGGGGGGAATCCACAAGGATAGCATAATAAAAAAAACAAAGCCTAACACACTGCACAGTTGCTCAGCCATAGAACTGCCACTCCTTTGCAGAGCACAGTACTGCAATAAAGATGACTTGTTGGTAAAATTATCAAATGTTCAAGAAGAGGATACAATGTGCCTAAAAACAATCAGGCAGCTCTCGAGAAAAGTACGGTGTTGGTAGAACTGCACTGAAACTTCACACAAAACGAAATTTAGTGAAAAGAACAAAGATCGCACAAAATCAAGGACACTTACCATGCCGCTGCCACAGTGTCTCTACAAGGGGTGGGCGGTAGCACTGGTAAAGTCTGCCACCTGGTAGAGCCGAGATTGTTTGCCGAACTGACTTGGCAAAACTCTGAACTCAGCCAGCGGAGTTCACCACCGGCCCCTACTCCTCGCCCCCGATTTCTCCTAGGAGTTTATCATTTAGACAGATTCCCCAGAACATGCTATAGGAGCAGTACTATCCCAACTTAATAAGAAGGGCCTAGACCAAACCGTAGCCTTTCACTCCAGGAGGTTACTCCCAGGAAACAGAAGTGCAGTGCTATTGATAGAGAACCTTTTGCTGTGGTCTGGGAACTGAAAATGTTGGGGCCATACCTGCTGGGCACTCAAATCCTGATCGAGACAGACCACAGGTCCCTCAGGTGGCTAATGCAAATGAGGTGTCCTACAGGGTATGGACTTCAGGGTGGACACAGACCAGGAGTAGGCAGCGCCAATGCGGACAGTGTGTCCAGGTTTTTCCACCTTAGTGATGAGAACTTCCTAGAGGCTAGGTAGAGCTCTCCATCTTTAGCTAGACCAGTCATCCTTAGGGTGGCCTTTCCACCAACTTTTTGTTATGCTTTTGTCTCCCATTTTTGCAGATATCTTGTTGGCCTTAGGACTGTGAGCACTTTATCACTGCTAACCAGGGGTGATTCCTCCGTTATGGCAGAGTAGTGTCACCCCACTAGGTGGCAGCAAAGTTAAACATATGAAAAATTAAATGATAATACATTTTATTTTAGTTTTTTTTCTTCTTACCTGCAGGCGAGCAGAGTCATAGGGTGCAGGCGAGCCGTATCACAGGGTGGAGGAATGCACTATGTGCAACAGTGGGGAAGAGGGGCACTGCTATGTGAGCATAACTGTTTGACCTGCCATCTTAGGCAGGCCAAACAGTCATGCTCTCTTAGCATTTCTCCATGCAGCTGTGTAGTACAGCCGGGTGGAGAAAAGCCACAGACTCCCAGGCACTGAGCGACAAAGAAGGCCGCTCAGACCAATCTATTCCCAGCAATGTGCACCAGCTCGTGACCGGACCGGGAGAGGAGGAATGTGGCAACCGCAGAGTCAGGTAAGTAAAGTTTTTTTTTTTTTTTAAATATTTTTATTAACACTGCAATATAACAGCAATCACAGTAATTATTACGTGGTATCCTCATCGCATTGCAAGCCGTATGTATATAGTTCTGTACAGTATATAGGACATTGCAGTGTTTATTTTACATAACTCCCATGTAACGCAAGATCGCCCCCCTCCCTCAACTTCCCTATCACTTTTCAAGTTGACCACATATGATACGTTGTACCTCGTTCGCTTTGTTCGATACTGTGACATTCAGGAGCCTGCGCAGTGTGCACCAGCTCATGACCAGATCGGGAGAGGAGAAATGTGGCAACCGCAGAGTCAGGTAGGTAAAGTTTAATATTTATTTGTTTGTGCTTATTTTGAATTTCACCCTTTCTCCCTTTCCCTCTCCCTCTACTCACTGCTTCAGATCTCGAGCAGCTGCCCCTGCTGCTAACCAGTACTATCGTGCATGTGCTTCTCCCCTAAATAGGATGACATTGGTGTATACCTGATTGGCATATTTGTTGTGCTGGTAGGACCCTTGTAAAAAGGTTTTACCATATACCCAGGGCCTGTACTTCTAATGCTAGTAGTGGGCCTGCAGCACTCATTGTGCAACTCTCAAGTAGCCTTTCAAATCTGTCTCAGGCCTGCCACTGCAGTGCCTGTGTGGGCAGTTTATTGACACTGAATTTGCATTTAAAACTACTTGCCACGCCCTAAACTCCCTTCTTATTACATATAAGTCACCTGTAATGTAGGCCTTAAGTAACTAAGGGCAGGGTACTATGCAAGTAAAAGGTAGGGCATGTACCTTTATGTTTTTAACTACTGTGAGGCCTACCCCTCTAATAGTGCAGTATCGGAAATGCCTTAATTTACTTTTAAGTTTTAATTCCTGATCAGAGAGGAGTATCTTTGGAATGGTAAAGATAAATCATCCTTACTGGTGTGGGTGGATTTAACATTGCTGTTTTAAAAATGCCACTTTTAGAAAGGTGAAGCTAAGAAAAGGGGTTACATCCTATATTGGTGGCCAGGTGGGGCGTGAATCAAGCTTTATAAAAAATAGTGCATTTTTCTTTTGCTCCTATTTATTTATTTAAGCAGACTAGGGGCCAATATTTATAATCCTTGGTCCTGGCTACATCATTTGGCCATGATTTACACATTTGTTCAGGAAACATTTCTACAATTGTATAAGTCTGAAAACATGTGGTGATACACTTTCAAATCAATATTGCTCTGTGCTGATTTTCACATGGTTAAAACATAAGACATAAACAGTACATTTTGTCAAATAAAACAATCGCGCTTAAGTTCGCTACCTGTGTACTTCAAAACAATTATACTTAAATTCAGTGCCTGTGTGAATTGTAGAAATGTTCCCTTAAAAAATGTATACATCATGGCAAAATAATGTAGCCAGGATCAAGGATTATAAATATTGGCTGTAGCCTGCTGAAATAAATATCAGCAGAAGAAAAATGGTTGCGGGGTTCTATTTTTTGTAAAACTTTTAGAAAGGTGACATTTATCTGTACTTACTGCTCTTTGTGCCGGACAACCTGTCTAAAATACACATCTGTGTTGGATGACATCTACACTTTGTGCATTCCCTCTAGACAGCCATAAACACAGGAAGGTGAGGCTCATCGGCATTGAGCACTCATCTGCATTGATATGCATCCGGATAGGTCTTCCTGGGCAGGGAAGTAATGGGAGGAGCCGATACATGCACTTCAATAGTTAGTGTCCGGTCCTTGCACAAAGCACTAATTTACCCCCCAGAGTTAGCCTGGCAGACAGGACTGGTTTGAAAGGGGTCCTTGTGCACTTCAGATAGTTTTTTTGAAGTCACCTCCTACATCAAAGGCACTTTGGGGTATAATTATTGGGTCTCTGACCTCCTAAAATCAGACACTTCTGGACCTTGAACTAAACCTCTGTCAGAAGGACTCTTCTACTGCTTAAAGTATTCAACTGTACTTCCTTTCTGGAAGGTCTGCTTTTCTGCTTGCTGCTCCCTGACTCCACTGAAGAGTTGGATTCTTCCATCCCTCCAAGTGATCTCCAGGGGCTTGCTGGCTTGCCACCTGTTTGCTGCGGTCTCAGGGACATAAAAGACTTCCTGCAATTCTGCTGGTGTTGCTGGACTCTGCCTTCTGTGAGTCCTACCCTTGCCTGAGGTGCCCTATCCAAGTTCTGGGTCTCAGAAGTGGATTCTTGCAGCGTTCACCACATCGACGCAGCAGTGACTTTGCGCTGATCGAAACACACGCATTGCCTTCAAAGCTCAAGTACAGGCCGCTTGATGACTGATTCTACAGTCAGCGTGGCTGAACATAGATGAAGAGCGCTGCTTGACATGGACCCAACGCCTGCATGGCACATTGGTGACACGAAGCTGCCATCGACGGCGGTGATGCTTGCATCCATCCTCTGATCCATGATGACGCAGGGCCTTCTCAACTCCTTGCCTCGAGTCTTTGATGTCAACACTTTGCTCCATTCAAGGTACTTTGCTAGCGGGACCTGTCAGAGTCCTGCAGCCAGCCTGTCCTTGATGGCGGTCAGCCTTAACTTTGAATTTACCCCCATTCTAGCACGATCTCAAGTGACCTTTTAGCTCTATCTAAGCACAGTTTCTGTATTTATTCTTTAAAAATTCATATATCTACTTCTACAGATTGGATTTTTGTCATTTTGGTCTCGTTTTGCTCAGATATTCTGTTTTTCTAAATCTGTGTTGTCTTTTTTTGGTGTATTCATTGTATTACTGCATGTGTTGCACAAATACCTTTACACATTGTCTCTGAAGATAAGCCAGACTGCTCTGAGCCCAGCTACCACAGGGTGAGCACAGGTTATCGGATTGTGTATTTAGCTTACCCTGAATAGAGTGGGGGTTCCTGCCTGTCCTAGATGCATACCTCACCCAACCAGGAATCCCATTTCCTAACAAGACTTTTCTGCTTGCTGCTTACAGAGGGCTAATAATGTTTGTTGTCCTTTCTGTATATAGAACTAATGTTTACGGTTATTAATTGGATTGCTTGTCTCATGTGCTATGGCTATTTAATTTCTATAAAGGTAGTAAGCATTTAGCATTATGATTTTGCTCTTATGCTAATTCCCTGGTCTACAATTACTTTTGCTGTCTGTAATTATACAAAACTGACAACTGGAAATGTCTTGTTGTGCATGTTCTCAATGGTCCGGATTAAGCGTTAAAATTCAGGCTTCTCCCTATCCTTTCCATCGACCTTCATTAATTAGTTAGTGGAGCGGTCACACATATTATCCCTACCCTCAAACCACTTGTACATTTAACAGATTGCTGTAACCTTCACGCAGTTCAATCAAAGTTCGTACACACTAATTTCTAGACCCGCTGAAAGTTTAGAATGATTTGGATTTTGACAAAAAGCATTCCAGAGTTTTTCGTCCACAGCAATACATTAGTGAAATTGTTTGCAAAGAGAAAATAAGACATATGAACAATTCTAAGTCCCAGGGTTACATCCTTTAACCATCACGATACAGTCCTCATATGCATTACAGCAGATATTAAAGCATTAAAGACACAGTAAACACTGAAGCTAGAACTCTGAACCTACCTTTGCGAATGAACTTAAACCTGGCTTTGAATCCTTTGTAGTTGCTCTCCTGGTCACTTGCAAAATGAATGCTCATAGTGTTTCCACGACTAGTCACACTCGAAGGAAGTGTGCAACCACAAAACGTTGCTGCAGTCCAGGAAATAAAGTGAAAAGCAAAGGATTGGCAAACTATCCTATGGTAAATACACATTAGAGAATACAAGAAAAAACTACTCTACGAAAAATGTACATGTTTAAACTGACATGGGCTCATCACATTTGCAAGAGCTCAACTTAATTATTGAGGACCCAAAGATAACAATGTTTGTTTTGTCACTTGTTTACCAGGACTATTTTACGCATACATTATTCTCAATGTATCTGATATCACCACCTGGGACACAAATGCCTCTTGAAAAACTCACGTGACAGTAAATCGTAACCCTCCAGATGTGCCTAAAGTGGAGATGAAACATCTTGTGTGTTCTGTTAAGGGAGAGATAACTTTCCTTGATGAGGCTAATAAAAAAGTTCTATCCCTTGCATCAACTGCTTCCAGCTCTATGAAGCGTGATGGAAGTATACTCAGATACTGCACACCTTCCATAGCTATTGGAGCACTTGGTGGTGGGTGTAACAAGAAGTCCAGACAGAGCATCTGATGAAGGAAAATATCCTCTGTGCATCTTCCAGAGGGCACCTAGAATACCATGCTTGGGCCCACTCGCCATGGTGTTCAAAACAGAGACTATGCTATCTGCCCTCCCAATCTACCCAGGTTCAACATGTGACTATCATTCCTATGGCTACTTGTAGTTTGTTGGTAAGTACGTTTAGTGCTGCCACCTCCAAAATACATCTCCCCAGTACAGTAAACACCTGTGTTTAAATTAGGGGAGGAGCAGAGATATGCAACCCATGCATATTTTACAGCACTGCCAATCCCATGCCACCTCTATCAACTACGAATTGGTGCTAAAATCAATATCTAACCCTCTGACGTCAATTGCAAGAGAAAGCCAGAACGATTTCAAAGTATGAGAGTGTGGTAAGTGCATGTTGTGAGCCCCTGAAAAGAATCCTGAAGTAAAGTGTTACACCATGATCATCTTGACTACTTCACACTGTTTTAGGAGAATATGTCAGCCTAGGAAAGAATTTGGATTTATGAGAGATGCCTCCAATAATCTATTTATTCTTTTAAAGCATGTACATTAGTTTTCGTACTGCATTTATGTATTACAAACTTTTTTTTTTAAAACAATTGGTGCACCTTGTGTTGTCATTGAGTAAATGGTTTAAAATACACATTAGGTGTTTAAGGTAACTGCTTCACAAAGCGAATATTCGTCGCAATCATTGAGTGCGTTTCATAGTTAGATAGGTTCAGTCTGTTTTTTAGGTCAGGGCTTGAGGTAGCTTTTAGCTTGTTTGCCAATTTGAGGTTTTCAGAAAAAGTCGAATAAAATATACTTGCATACACAGAGGGGCTTTCTTTCAATCAGTGCTCTTCGCCATTGGTCTGCTGAACTGCCATTCACGTTTTGCCTCCTCCCACATACGGAATGGGGCCCTCGTTAGCCATTGATCATCTCACAATTGCCTTACCGCACGTACAAATTTGCCTGCAAAGTAGTGCATGTCCGTGGCAGGGCTCGTGAGCCAATGTCTCATTTTATTTGGTTTTTTTTTCTATTTTTGTCTGTGCCAATTATTTTCTTTTTGTGCGAGGTCCCATAGGTCACCTCACGTGGTGCACTTCACATAATTTTCCCACGACACCTTGCTAGCGCGTGGCAGCGGTCTCTTCACCTAGAGAGTACTTTTGTGGCCACTGTAGGAGGGTGGATACCTGACTATAGTTGCCCCCAACTTTTTGCCTGGTGTTTTGCTGGTTTTCCGACTTAGTTGACCTGGGACCCTGCTATTCAGGGCCCCAGGCCTACTGCTCTCTCTGTAAAATGGATTCCATGTACCTTAGGTACATATCTAATTGGATACTGAGTCACCTTATAAGTCCCAGTACAGTGTACCTTAGGTACCCAGGGCATAGGTGTACCCAGAGCCTACCAGGGGCTGCAGCATGTATTATGCCACCCCTGGCTGGCCATCTAAATCTGACACAACTGGCTGCACGACAGCTGGGGCAAGGTGGTGTAATCACCCTTTGCTTTTGATAGAGTATACCTATATCTAACCCTAAAATGGACACATGTATTCCTATCAGTCACTCCTATGGCAGGCCTTGACAATCCTGAAGGCAGAGTGCTTGGAATTATGTGAGATGGTGCTCTGGCATGAGCTGAGCCCGTCTGCAGCTTGCGGAACCAAGTCCTAATAGCTGTTCTATGATAACGCGTACCATATACTCTTAAGTGCCTTATAATCCTCGCGGTTATTTGCCAACTTTGGTATCGCTTTATCAAAACATGTCGAGTAAGGTGTCATACGAATTGGAATACTAACCTCTCGCCAATTCTGGCGACGGGGTTAGCATTCCACCCTTCTAGAGGGACACGACATGTATGTAACAGTGAACCCCGGTTAAAGTTAACTCAAGCCTCAGCATCACAAAATGGATGCTGCCACCACAGACACAAGTCTGACCTCCTGCTGCTGGGAGTCCTTCCAGCGAGGAGAGCTTGGACAAAGGGTTTCCAGTCGGGGGCAGTGCTAGCACCATCCCAGACAGGGTTTTGTGTATCCTAGGTAGGCAGGGCTGAAAAGGAAGGTGACTGCAAGTGGCACCCCGGTGCTCACTGTGCATATGCCGGCTTGAACCAGTTCCAGGGGCACACCAGCCCCTGAGCTGGGGAAAGTCCGGTCAGGGGAGAGGGGTGTAACCACCCCCTTTCCTGATCCCACCCATGGGCAGGACCTAGTCGCGTACCAGCCCCTTTCTTTAGAATAAAGGTAGGAGCGGGGACCCTTCCAAATTAGATCATCTTTGAATCCTGAAACTACTTTCTACGAAAGGAACTCAAGACTTCTTCTCAAGATTTCTTCTCAAGATTTCTCCCTTGTGACTAAGGAGTAGTCACCCTGTATCAGCGGGCACCAACTAAGTAACCTGCGGTTTGCTGCACGTCCTTCCTCCGGAACCAGACCAACCAGCACAACGAGACCCGGCTTCCCTGGCACCTCTGACCTCTACCTGCATCATCAGCCCAGCTGAGATTCGTAGGTGTGACGAGACCTCGAGGGACCGGCCATCTTCAGAACTGCACTACACTTATCCAGCACGACCGCCGAGGGATCCTCGAGTGAGTGCTTTGGGGTTTGGGAAGCCCTAACCCTGAGCAGCTCCAGCACCGAAGTCCAGCCCCCCAGCATCCACGAGATCTGCGTGGGGCCCTTCTGCTCTTCGCTGCTCACCGCGTTGTCCGGCCACTTGCCTGCTGGCTTGTAGCCCTCTTGACGACGAACTACAACACTTCAATCGCTGGTCTGGTTGCTCCAGACTGGCCCTTGCTTCCCTCCAACAGAGGAGCACCCCGGACCCTCCTGGTCCACTCCAGACGCCATTTTGAGTCCACCGCGTGGGCTTGCATTTGCCAAGAGTTGTTGCCCCAATCCTGGGTCCAGCATCACCGACAGCAGACACCTTTGTGGGACAGCTCGCACCTCCATCCTGGTCGCCGACAACGCCTCCTGGTCCGAGAGACTGCAGAGCACAGCGTCGCCCACTCACCTGGTCGAGGTGACTTCATCCGGTGCCATCCTGGTGCCCACCTAATCACTGGCTAGTGATTCAGAACTTGGTCCCCTCTGCTTACAGGTACTCTTCTTCAGCTGATCCAGTCCTTGGATCAGCCCGGAACATCTTCACTGGTCGCCTGCCAGCAACTTCCACTTCAGGCTCCTGGTTCGTCAACGAAGAAACCCGACGACACTTGAACCCTATGCAGCCGCAGCCCCTGGGCTAGGTAAACCGAGTACCACGGTGCTCCAGAGTAGAACAACTCTCTAAGTGTCTAGATCCACTTTCGTTTTTGACCTACCTAGTCGGGTTCGCCCGAGAACACTAACTTTGTAATTTCTAGCAACCATAGACTTTGTCCCGCATTACGCGTGAGAGTTTCCACTCTGCACACGACGTCCCTATGCCTCCTGCTTCTAATCTAAGGGTTCAGCATTGTAGGTCCAGCGTTTCTAAAGTCTATGAGAGTAGTACTTACCTGCTAGTAATTTCGCATTCCACTTCCAGAGTATATGGTTTTTCGTGCCCCTCGGGCATTTGTGTAAATTGTGCGACTTTCAGTATTTCTTTAAGAGCTTTGTATTGTGCTTAGCACCCTGTCCTCATAAAGAGTCCAGGGCTGTTGTGTTATGATAAATATCCTTTTATTTTCATAACTTGTGTGGTGTCCTTTCACTTGGTGTTCAAGGGGTATATGTGATGGTATAACAGCTGGCTTAACACGACCTCTAGAGTTTAGCCTAAAGACTGCTCTTGTCCATGCTACTAGGATAGCTGGTCTAAAAGGTTGACTTACAACCAATCATCAATAAGGGTCATTTGGACTGATACATAGTCATCACTAGAATAGTGAGCACTGCATATCAGGCCAATTTCCCACAGCCACCTTCACACAGCTAGAAGCCATAGTGCAGTAGAAATCTTGCCTTATGAACTTTCAGCTAGCTGGTCGATGCACGGCCAAATCCTTGCAGAGATACTTCATTTAATGAGTCTTTTTACTTATTTGCAAGAACGCTTTTATGTTGAAATCTCACTCTTTGGGAGAACTTTGTTTCTACAAGACTTTTCCAAAAGAAGAGCAAAGTCTTTTTTTTCTTTGGACCCTGTAAGTGCAGACACGGAGCCTGCAAAAGATCTTTTGCAATCGATACATTGTCTACTAAAGAGCAGGCGACAACTATCCCTCCAGACGTGATCCCCACAATCAGGCAGTAGCAATGATGCAGGGGTCATTCCTTTCCTTTAAAATGTTCGCTTCTTGTGGAGTGTTTGAACACCAGGACAGTCCCCTTTCATGGATGTGCTGCTTTATGTTACATAAAAATCACTTTTGTGAAAGCCTGTTTCTCGATGGGCTCTGTTCGCTAAATGTACTGTCTCCTCTAATGTGCAGGTTGCAGGTCTTAAGGTTGTGTCGGTGTGCTCCTTCGCAGCTCCTTTCCTCGAGCTTTGCTGATACTTTTGTTTCAATTCTCAAGGTGCTTTGTCTTTTTAATCCAAACTCTGTCTTCCACGCCATTGAACAGGGTTCTTCTTGATTTGGTTTTACCGTCTTCTAAGGCTTACAGTGAGTGATCAAGGATTGTTGGGAGTACCTCGGACACAAGCTTGGCTTGACCTTTTTTACATCGTGGTGATTTGCAAATTCAAAAGTTTGTATGTATGCACACAGGCATACTGTGTGCTGAAATGTCCAATACATTTGTCTCTCATCGTCGGATGCACAGCTGAAAGGCTTTTTCATCATAAAATGATGCTGCTGTTCAGACACTTCGGATTTATATAGTGCTGCTAATAACCCAATAGGGTTTCTAGGTGCTTGCAGGTCTCGGGAGGCTTAGCCGAACAGCTAGGTCTTGAGGGCCCTTTGGAATTCCGGAAGTGAGGTGACAGTCTGCGTGAGGGAGGCTGTTCCAGGTCTTTGCTGCAATAGAGAAGTAGAAGCGTCCTCCAATTCTGCTTTGGTAGATGCAAGGAGTGTGGGCAAGTGATCGGGAGACGGAGCGTAATTTTCGAGATGGGTGGCAGTTCAGGCAGCGGTTAATGTAAGCATGTCCTTGATTCAGTAGAGTCTTGTGTGTGTGGGTCAACAGCTTGAATTGGAATCTCTTCTGTACAGGGAGCAAGTTGAGTTTCCTGAGGTGGTGTGAGATGTGGGTTTGTTTGGGGGCGGGAGTGAGGGCGAGTCTGGCTGCGACAATCTGTATGGCTTGAAGTCTCTGTAGGAGGTGTGGGGCGATTCCTATGTGGAGAGTGTTGCCATAGTCCAGTCAGCTGGTGATGAGGGGTTGTGTCACAGTGAGTCTGGTGTGCAGGGGTAGCCACTTGAAGATCTAGCATAGCATCCACAGAGTGAGGAATCAAGTGAAGGATACTGCAGTGATCTGTGATTTCATGGAGAGCTTGTTATCTTTGAGGATTCTAAAGTTTCTGGCATGGTCAGTGGGTATTGGTGTGGGCCCCAGGTCTGAGGGCACCAAGTGTCGCTCCATGGGTTGCTGTTGTTGCCAAAGAGCAGCACTTCCATCTTATGTTTGTTCAGCTTAAGGCAGTTCTTCAACCTGTCGGCGACGCTTGTCATGTTTCTGTGAAAGATGGTCCTCGTGGTGGTGTCATCCTCTATGAGGGAGAGGATGAGTTGGGTGTCCTGTGTGGGATGCTATGTTGAGGCTTTACGATGTGAATATGTTGGTCAGTGGGGTCATATAAGAGTTGAAAAAAAGTGGGGCTGAAGGATGAGCCCAGAGGGACACCACAGAAGATATCCTTGGATTCGGGGGTGAAGGATGGTAGGCGGACCCTCAGATTTCTTACAGTGAGGAAGGAGGTGATTCATCTGAGTGCATACCCTTGGATACGGATGTGGTGCAGTCTTTCGATCAGCCTGTGGTGTGATATGGTGTCTAAGACTGCAGCGAGGTTGAGGAGGATCAGAGCAGCAGTTTCTCCTTCGTTGAGGAGGATTCGGATGTCATTGGTGGCTGCGATCAGGGCGACATCAGTGCTGTGATTGCTGCAGAAGATAGATTGGGAGGCGTGGAGTAGTTGGTTCTGCCCCAGGTATGTTATGAGTGGTCTGTTAATAGTCTTTTCCAGTGCCCTGGCTGGGAATGGGAGAAAGAAGATTGGCCAGTAGTTTTTTGGAGTTCGCTGGGGTCGGCTGACTTTTTCAGTAGTTGTCTGACTCTGGCATTTTACCAGGTGTCAGGAAATTGAAGTGGCGATTGAGGTGTTGATCACGGTGGTGAGTTCCTGGCGGATCCTTTGGTTTCAGAGGTTAAAGAGGAGATGAGGGCATGGGTGTCTGTGGTAGCTCCCGAGTGGATGGATTTCATGATGGAGGTGGTGTTCTGGCTGGAGAGGTGGCTCCAGGTGGTCATTCTGTGGTTCATGTTGGTTGTGGTGGGGGCGTGTCTGTCGAGGAAGTCCCTGGGAGTGGGCGGAGGTTAAAAGTTTTTATATATAGTTGCGATCTTGCCGTGGAAGAAGTTGGCGAGGCTGTCTCACAGCTCCTGTGAGGATGTGATATTTTCGCAGGCAGGAGAACTTCTTACAGATGTTGAAAAGTTCCTTGCTGCTGGTTTTGTTGTGTGCGGCTACGCCTGTCTTAGTTGACCTCAGCAGGTGGTGGTAGAGGTTGAGGGAGGTCTTGAAGGCTGCTTTGTCGGAGTTGTCCTTGCTGGCACGTCATCTCCTTGCGCTCATGCTTCTCTGTACTAAGTTCTTGGGTGTACACCAGCTGGCCAATTTAGAGGATCTTCTCAGCTTGTTGCTCTTGATGGGACAAAGCTGTCAGCGCCGATGGTGATTGAGGCAGTTAAGTTCATATTCCTGTTCCAGGTTGGTGGTGGCAGCTGGGTTGGAGGGGTTGAGGGCATCCATCTAGCTAGTCTCTGAAATTTTGCTGTAGCTGCAGTGGGGAGCGCTAGCCAACCTGTGGGTGGTGGTGTGGGGGTTGGAAATGTTGAAATGGACGATCAAGTTATCAGTCTATGCAAGTTCGGCAATGTTGCATGTTTGGGCGTGGTTGCTGGAGATGAAAATGGGTCCAGCATGTGTCCTGCAGTGTGCATGGGGTCGCGGATGATCTGGGCTAGTCCGAGGCTGCTCATACTGTCAAGTAGGTGGGTGGTGTTGTCGCTGGGGGTTGATGTAGAAGTTGGTCTCTGAGGAAGATGTAGTCCTTTGAGTCCAAGGCTAGGCGTGCAAAGAAATCTGCAATGGTGTTGCAGAATCTGGAGGGAGGGCCTAGAGGGGTCGGTATGCAAGAGTGTCTCTGATCGTTGTCTTGTCATCAGTGTGGAGCTTGAAGTTGAGGCATTCCATGTGGGGTGGGGGTGTTGTCAGTGGTGGTGGTGGTGCACTGTATGGCCTCTTTTGGGAGGAAGGCTATTCCTCCTCCTGGGCTTGTTGGTGCAGTTGCTGTGATTGAATTTGTATCCATCAGGGATCACAATGGTGATGTCAGGGGCTAAGTCTGGGTTGAGCCAGGTCTCCATGAAGGAGACGGTCATGTGCGAGGGTAGTGTTGAGGTCCCATAACTAGGTGGAGTGCTTGCATATAGAGCATGCTTTGAAGAGTAAGCTTTGGAGTCTTCTGGTGTGGTGCTTTGCGCCTTGCGCTGTGGTGCTTTGTGATATGCTGGTTGTCATGTTGATGCAGGGGAAGGTGCATCTGGCACAGGAGAACAGTCTTACTGTAGAGTGTGATGCAGCAGTAGTGGTGGTCGTCACCGGGTCGTTCTGGGCTCAGGGGGCGGAGTACGGCTGAGTCATACCTCTAGGTGGGCCACGTTTGCGTGACTTTGGCATTCTGGTGACAATTGCTGCTGCGTGCAGCTGCAGTTTGGGCTTCATTAAGTAGTTGCTGGGAGGAGGGAGGGGTGCTGGGATGTGGTGGGCGCGGCTAAGCAGGGGCAATCGGGAGAGGAGTTGGTGGGTAAGTGGGGAAAATGGGCCAGAAGCAGAAAAGGAAAAGGATGGGAATTATGCAGAGAGAAAACGAGAGAAGCAGAGACAGAGAACTTAGGATGAGACAGAAAACGATTGAAGCAGAGACAGAAATTAAGCAGAGACAAAGAGAATATAAGAGACAGAAGGAAAATGAGAGAAACAAAAGAATAAGCTCAGCAATGGCAATTCAGTACAGATGGAGAAATCGAGAGAAGCATAAGAGTCCAAGAAATAGCACAATAGTGGTAATTAAGCAGAGAGAATATACAAATACAGCACAAGAATGAGGTTGGCAGCACGAGGGAGAGCCGGGTCTGGGACCTGCTCAAAGGGGTCGGGCTGCGACCTCCATTAAGTAGGTCCTGGAAGGAGGGTGGGGTGCTGGGAGGCAGTGAGCGGGGCCCAAGAGGGAGGCATCAGCGATCAGGAGAGGAGTTGGTGGTGAGGCAGGAAAAATGGGGGACAATCCAGCCAGTGTGATCAGAGCTGTTGTGAAGTGCACCATTAATAAGAGGTTTTAAAAAGAGAAAAAAGCCATATACATCTAAACACAAAGTCTGACATGCCGTTATGATCAGCATTTGTGAAATCTATTGCACATTGCTTCCTGCCCCTTGTGTGTTTCGCTCATCAGTGTCCTGGGAAAACTTAGCAGGGTGCCGATGAGATGATTTCCCACCTTGTCAATCCACACAGGGCTCCAGCGCTGTAGATCGTAATTAAATAAGTGGCCACTAGACTTCGGAAGACCTTTAAGAGGGATACTCAGTGAATGCATAGGTGATTCCACGTTTTAGGCATTCAGTTGATGCTGAAAAAACAATAAAGGAGTAACCCCTCGTGGGTAGAGAGAAAGGTAACTCTCTTACAATGAGCACTAGTGCTCTGGTTAGCACATTTTGCCCCAACCTGTTACTGGATAGAGCATATCCTTATAGAAGACCCCTCACTCACCAACCTAGTTGGTGACATGCTTCATCATCGGGGTCCCACCCCCTAGGCCGAGTGCCTACAGGGTGTGCTGCGACACCTGATTACAGTGGAGCTGGTTTCGTTTTTATGTGTACAAGACTATCAAAATTGTGTATTAAAAAGGGCCAACACTACTCACTTCAAGTATTTATTCTTGAGCGCTTGAACCCTTAGTAAAAATAAAGTGTGGCACCTTTGCCCAATTAGGAAGGCTTTGGTGTCAAAAAGTCGTGTTAAAATATATAAAAATAGCGAAAGTGTGCTATGTGAATGTGAATGTACAAAACTATTGTTTAAAAAGGTCTACATGTTTCAACCCAAACATGGATTCAAGGGTTTTCGTCAGGACCGTAGGTGATTTGAACTGGGTGGTCCGCCCACGCTAAGGAGCGTCCTGCCCTAGTTCAATTTAGAGATCGTAAATAGGGATCTCGTGCAAAAAGGTGCGTTTTTCACTTTTGAAAAAACCTGTGAAAAGACAGGGAAACAAAAAACAGGAAGGGGTCACACACAGGGGTAGACAAAATGGATTGTACCACATGTAACATATATATTCATGATTATTTAGGAACAATCATAATATCCACGTGTGGAATCATACCAGCATATCACTATCGTGATTAGAACATATCTACTGCGTGGGTGGCAACAGAAATATAGTGATAAAATGCCGGGAGGTGCCTTTCAATCAAAGGGCAGCCGCCAAATGAGAGGTGTCGAAATGGTTTGGCGTCTGGGATACGTGAAAATCAGGGGTCGATAAATGGGAGAGTGACCTGTTAGCGTGCTGCGCTGTGAACGGCTGCCAAATAATTGTGAGCAGTCGTGAGAAAAAACTGTCTCAAAAGTATTGAGGCGGCTGGTTATTCAGTGCTTACGCTTGAAAGCGAAACTCTCGCTTCATAGGCACCAGCGTTACCAAGTGGACAGGATTCCGTTCTCCTGTAGGTGAAAAAACAAGTTTCCAGTGTCAGCGCTGTGATCAAAGCGCATTGACAATCGAGTATTGCCCCAAGAAGAAATAGTAAATAATACAGGCGGTCGTTCCCGCTTAGCGGTCCTTCAAGTGTACTTACTTGTCGCTTCTGTTCATCAGACCGATTAACCTACTTGGTTCTTGCTCGGCGTGCCCCGTGGAGTGTCTCCGGTGCCTGTTTGCCGGTAATGTGAACACTTCCTCGTTGGGCGTGGCCGGGTCACGTGTGGTGAGCACGTGATCCGGAGATGGCCAATCACAATCTTCGGTGAACACTATTGTAGGACTTGCCCGAGTCAAGCAATGTATACATTGCCATGGAAACAGGTGCAGTGATCTCGGGCGGACAGCGCTCGCGTTGCTTAGCTATATTTCTTGGGTATTTTTATCGTGTTTCTAAGCACATACATGGGAGTGGATGGGCAATATTTACAAGGTGTTTAGTATACAGAGATTACTGTCAGGACATAGGAAAATGATTGCCTTTTAGAGACTTTGACAAAACCGGACAGGCATAAGATAAATCCGTCGGGTGGGGTGCTCTCTTATGTCAGTACATTGTTCCACGGAATGTTATCGTTTAAGCCGGTTTTGTGCGTGGAAAGTCTGTAGACCCACCTCTGTTCCTTCTCGTATAGGCGTTTTTCTAGGTTTGTACCAGGTTGTATTTGTTCAATTATTGTCCACTTTATGTCATCAGCAGTGTGACCTACCGACAAAAAATGTTCAGTAAGCTTTGTATTCGTTTTCCTGCACCTGATGGTGCTTCTGTGCTCTCCTATGCGAAGTTTTATTTTTCTGCTGGTCATTCCTACATAATGCAAGTCGCATGGGCATGTCAATCTGTAGATGACATTCTCGCTATTGCAGTTGGTCTGTCCTCTAATTGTCCACACTTTGTTAGGTTCCAACAGTAATGTTTTTGTATTTGTGGTAAAGGGGCAGACACTGCAACTTCCGCATTTGTAGTGACCAGTTACCTTAGGTAGACCCCATAGATTAGTTTGTGTTTCTTTCTTAGGGTGTATCGCTAGGGGTCTGGTATTGACTACCGCATCTTTTATGCTTCGTGCTCTTTTGAAAGAGAATAACGGTTTGTTCCATCTTAGGTTGCCTGTATTCAGAATGTTCCAGTGCTTTTTTATTATTCTTGACACGTCATTGGATATAGTGTTATATCTTGTAACACACGTCAAGGGGATCTCTTCCGGGACCCTTTCTTTTGGTTCCAAGAGCGCTGCGCGAGGCTGATTACGAGCTCGCTTCTGGCTTTTCTGGAGGATTCTGTTAGGGTAACCTCGGTTTTGAAGTTTCTGAGAAAGATCTTTGGCTTGGCTCTTGTAGTCATCCAGTTCACTACAGTTCCTACGGATTCTAAGGTATTGCCCGTATGGTAAATTTTCGCGTAGGGGTCTTGGGTGAAAACTTTCAAAATGAAGGTTATTTTTGGCAGTAGGTTTGTAATGGGTAATAGTAGTCAATTTCCCATCTTTTTTTGTGATTTTTACGTCTAGGAAGACCAGGGTGTCACTGCTTTTTTCATATGTGAACTTTAGATGATTGTCTCGAGTGTTTATCCAGTTGAAGAAAGAGGTTAGTGATTCCTCTGAGCCTTTCCAAATGGTTAGCACATCGTCGATGTACCTACGCCATATCAGGAGATTGGAGCTATAGGGGTTTGTATCGCTGAGAATGTATTTCTCTTCAAAATCAAATACATACAAACCCGCTATGCTTGGAGCAAAAGAACTGCCCATGGATGTTCCACCCGTCTGTAGGAATATTTGGCCCTCAAACTCAAAATAATTCCTTTTTAGTGCTAGCCTTGCACACTCGAGAATGACGTTTTTGGGTGTTCTTGATGTCCATGTTTCCTTCTCTAGAGCTCTTTCTAGTACTTCCAGCGTTGCATCTTGAGGGATGCTGGTGTACAGGCTCTCAATGTCAAAACTCACCAGGATGGTGTCATTATCCACAGTGAGTTGGTCAAGAATTTGTAGGAGACTCTTTGTGTCCTGTAGGTATGTGCTGGTTCTTTGCACCATGGCTTTGAAGAAAACGTCGCAAAATTGTGATAGTGGTTCGAGGACTGATCCCAAACCAGAGACAATTGGTCTACCTGGCGGTGGTATCCTGTTTTTATGTATTTTGGGGAGGGTATAGAAGTAGGGGATTTTCCCTTTGCTGTTGCAAAGGAAATTTGCCTCCTGTTTGGATATAAAACCCTTTGTTTCTCCATATTCCACTAGCGATGTTATCTCGCTTTTCAAGTCTTCTGTTGGATCCACTGGTAGTCTCCGATAACTATTGTCATCTGCTAGAAGTCGAAGACATTCGGTTTGGTAAGCTGTGCGATCTTGCACAACAATTCCTCCACCTTTTATCACTATTGTTTCACAGTTCCGCAGGGTTTCGAGGGCCACTCTTTCCTGATTAGTCAGGTTCATGAATTGTTTCTTGGGTTTTGTATTCTCAATTTCATTGAAAACAGCCTGCTCGAATGTGGAAACTTCCACAGGTATCGAGTGTGGCTGAGGGGTGAAAGTGGCTTTGTTCCTTTGCAACAGCGAAGGGAAAATCCCCTACTTCTATACCCTCCCCAAAATACATAAAAACAGGATACCACTGCCAGGTAGACCAATTGTCTCTGGTTTGGGATCAGTCCTCGAACCACTATCACAATTTTGCGACGTTTTCTTCAAAGCCATGGTGCAAAGAACCAGCACATACCTACAGGACACAAAGAGTCTCCTACAAATTCTTGACCAACTCACTGTGGATAATGACACCATCCTGGTGAGTTTTGACATTGAGAGCCTGTACACCAGCATCCCTCAAGATGCAACGCTGGAAGTACTAGAAAGAGCTCTAGAGAAGGAAACATGGACATCAAGAACACCCAAAAACTTCATTCTCGAGTGTGCAAGGCTAGCACTAAAAAGGAATTATTTTGAGTTTGAGGGCCAAATATTCCTACAGACGGGTGGAACATCCATGGGCAGTTCTTTTGCTCCAAGCATAGCGGGTTTGTATGTATTTGATTTTGAAGAGAAATACATTCTCAGCGATACAAACCCCTATAGCTCCAATCTCCTGATATGGCGTAGGTACATCGACGATGTGCTAACCATTTGGAAAGGCTCAGAGGAATCACTAACCTCTTTCTTCAACTGGATAAACACTTGAGACAATCATCTAAAGTTCACATATGAAAAAAGCAGTGACACCCTGGTCTTCCTAGACGTAAAAATCACAAAAAAAGATGGGAAATTGACTACTATTACCCATTACAAACCTACTGCCAAAAATAACCTCCTTCATTTTGAAAGTTTTCACCCAAGACCCCTACGCGAAAATTTACCATACGGGCAATACCTTAGAATCCGTAGGAACTGTAGTGAACTGGATGACTACAAGAGCCAAGCCAAAGATCTTTCTCAGAAACTTCAAAACCGAGGTTACCCTAACAGAATCCTCCAGAAAAGCCAGAAGCGAGCTCGTAATCAGCCTCGCGCAGCGCTCTTGGAACCAAAAGAAAGGGTCCCGGAAGAGATCCCCTTGACGTGTGTTACAACATATAACACTATATCCAATGACGTGTCAAGAATAATAAAAAAGCACTGGAACATTCTGAATACAGGCAACCTAAGATGGAACAAACCGTTATTCTCTTTCAAAAGAGCACGAAGCATAAAAGATGCGGTAGTCAATACCAGACCCCTAGCGATACACCCTAAGAAAGAAACA